>NC_045604.1:29499231-30124231 GCF_009762305.2 Zalophus californianus
CAATAAAAAGGAACAAACTACACATAACAATATGCATGACTCTCAAAAATAAGAGCAAATGAATCCAACTAAAAGAGAGTTCATGTGGGGCACCTGGGTGGCTTAGCTGGTTAAGCATTCAACTCTTGGTTTCGGCTCAGGTCATGATCTCAGGGTCCTGGGATCAAGCCCTGTATTGGGCTCCACGCTGGGCATAAAGCCTGCTTAAGATTCTCTCCCTCTCTGCCTCTGCCCCTCCTCCCCTCCCACTTGCAGCACATGTGCTCTCCCTCTCTCTCTCTCAAAAAAAGAATAATAATAAATAAAAAGAGTTCATGCATTATGCTTTCATCTATATGAAATTCTAGAACAGGCAAAACTAATCTACAGTAACAGAAAGGAGATTAATGGATGCCTAGAGTGGGGGGAGGGGCTGACAGCAAAGAGACACAAAAGAATTTTGGGGGGTGATAAAAACATTTTATATCTTAACTGGAGTAGTACATGAATACATACATTTGTCAAAACTCAAAACTATCTACTTCAAATAGGTGTATTTTCTTTTATTTAAATTATGCCTCAACGAAGTTGATTTTAAAAAGAAAGATCTGGCCTTAGGAAGTCATTCAGACTTCACTTGAGTTTTATCTTCCTCTGTTAAATGTGGATAATACCTGATTTCTCACTTCACAAGGCATCACATAAGGTGTGATCAAACTACTATCAAACTACTATCAAACAAACTATCAAACTACACATCAAACTACTCTAAAAAGTTCTAAGTGATATAAAGGTTTGCAGTGTTTTTATTACTTAAGGTATTATACAGTCAGTGTATGACTTTGGGATTAACCTACAGAACTGTCTATTTTTTAAAGATAATCTTCAAACTTCATTGTCATCATTTATTTTTATGCTTTCCCAAACAAATGTTATATCGATTAATACTTTAAGGAACTAAATTAGGAGATTTCTATAATATCACCTTCATGTTCCTAGTCCATTAAGAAAAGAGGTGCCAATGAGCCATCAAAAACATGTAAGCAGGAAAAAAAAAACCACCAAGACAATAAAACCAGGTTTTTATGAAAAAAAAAAAATTAAAATAGACTATTACATCCAACAAGTCAAGATTTAAGTACAGAACATATATATTTTCCAAATGTCCTAACCATAGTGACCTGGGAAAGATTTATTTTTATGATAGTTTATATATGGCAGCTCAGGCTTGTCCACAACCACTCAACATAATTGCTGCTACTTTATGCCAACAATGTAAAACGGCAGCTATGTTCTTTCATTTGCTAACCAATATGACATTCCTAGTATATTTTAACCAGTCACATATGGGGTACTTCAAAGTATGTTTGTGCTTTACAGCTTTCCCGATCTGAAAGTTTCCCAAGCATATGTGATGATGAGTCAAAAATTCCTTCAAATCTCAAAATCTAAAACAAGCTACATAAAATACACTGAAATACGCTTTATCACATAAAAATAAGCATCAATAAAGGCTCCACTTAACAATGAAAAAATTGCCTGAAAGGAAGTTTGTCAGATTTCTTTCAGCTGGGTGTGTATGAAAAATGCTCCTAACAGTACTCACTTTACCAGAAAAAAAAGAAACATAAGGTTGCAACACAATCATAGCTGTTCTCTAATTTGGCTCTACCACCCAGTCAGGCTTCATTTCCCAACTATCTCTGAGAAAAAGAAAAAGGAAGGTTATGATGTCTCCTTTGGTAGCTAACCCATCCTAGGTTTGTAGAAAATACAAAGACAATTTAAAACTGAATAGCAACAGAGAAAGTTTCACAACATTTGAACACAGCTATGGCAGAAACTCAAACAGCATAGTAAGAAGTACAAATATCTTTTCTCCAACCTACCAAGTATCTGGAGATAACCCACCTCCTTCTAGATGAATGCCTGCTGGCAAACAGTGCCCAGATTAACATGCCACAGTGGTGGAACTAAAAGATCACACTTTCCCTAAGCGGGTCTCATGGTCTCTACACAGACACATTGACCAGAGCCCACAAAGCTGCAGCTATCAGAAAAAGTAAAGAGCTGTAGCCCTGGGAGCTACCTCACCAGCTAACTGGCAGGGAAAGGTATGCACACTTGAAAGTTCAAATTTATGAACCAGTGTGCTTTAAAATGGATGCTCGTCAGCTATGAAGCAATTATTTTCCTTGCCACCCAAAATAACCTGTTGATATAATTCTCAAGAAAGGCTCCTACCTACGGGCGCCTGGGTGGCTCAGTCGTTAAGCGGTTGCCTTCGGCTCAGGTCATTATCCCAGGGTCCTGGGATCGAGCCGCGCGCATCGGGCTCCCTGCCCCCCGGGAAGCCTGCTTCTCCCTCTCCCACTCCCCCTGCTTGTGTTCTTGCTCTCACTGTGTCTCTCTCTCTGTCAAATAAATAATAAAATCTTAAAAAAAAAAAAAAAAAAAGAAATGCTCCTACCTACAATAAATTGTCAAATCTTCACTCTGTGAACTCAAAGGTGAAGAAAAATGCAAAGAGATCAAGACTGTCAAGTTTTTTTATCCCCTTGGCTGGCAATACCTTCCTAGCACTGACTTTTCAAATAGACAAGTACTGCCACATAAAATGCCACCTCTATAATTTTGGTAGACCATGATATCTATAAATCCATTAAAACATTAATCTGTAATGAATCATTAACTATTGGCATTATTAAACCTAAATTCTAATGTAGATCACTAAAACTTCATTAAATGATGCTATTAATTAAAATGCTATTTAACAAAAGAAAGATTAAAAAATTAGTATTCCTTGCATTTTCAGGCCTTCTCCAGTAATATTATAATTACATGGTAGCTAGTGGTATGACATAAACTCTATTAAAGATGGAAAGGAAAAGCTTACTTTACTTATTTTTTTAAGTTTTTTTTTTTTAAGATTTTATTTATTTATTTGACAGAGAGAGACACAGCGAGAGAGGGAACACAAGCAGGGGGAGTGGGAGAGGGAGAAGCAGGCTTCCTGCGGAGCAGGGAGCCGGATGTGGGGTTTGATCCCAGAACCCTGGGATCATGACCTGAGCCGAAGGCAGACGCTTAACGACTGAGCCACCCAGGTGCACCTATTTTTTAAGTTTTTGACAGAGAGAGAGAGAGAGAGAAAGAGAGAGAGTATATGCGTGTGAGCCGGGGGTAGGAGACGGAGAGAGAGGGAGAGAGAGAGAGAGAGAGAGAGAATCTTAAGCAGGCTCCACTCTCAGTGCAGAGCCCAACGCAGGACTCGATCTCACGACCGTGAGATCATGACCTGAGCAGAAATCAAGAGTTGGACACTTAACCTACTGAACCACCCAGGCGCCAGAGGAAAAGCTTATTTTAGACAAGTGGTACCAAGGCATAGCATTACAATTAATAAAATGTCACAGTATGTAAAGAATTTCTAAACCTGTATGCCTCTAAATTTTATGTTAAAAGAAAAGGTACTTTTAGTTTTTATTTTAAAACTACTTTAGAAAAATCTCTGAGATCCCTCTAAATATATCATGATGTTCTGTATTTATTAAACAGACTCTTAAAATATTTTGCCTGAGATACAAGACCAAAAAAATTATTAATCATAAAGTTTTGGCTTAAGGAAAAGGAAATACTCTTTCTCTTCTGAGCAACCTCATCCTTCCCTTTACTCCATACCCTAGAAGGAAATAGTGGTAAGAAATAGACTCCGAAACACTGACTGGGCCCCCACATTTTGCTGGGATGGTGTATTTAAATATCAAGGTCAGCACCATGTCACGTGTGGTGTGGCCTCTTGTCTGTCATCTGTCCATGTGGCCGCAGTGTTCATGAGCCCAGAACCTGCTCCCTCAAGAAGAAAGGCCAGTCATCCTTCTCTTGTTCTCTCTTCCCTATGACTAGTAAGATATTAAGAGGATCTATGAGAAATCCAAGTTCTTTCTCTCTCCTTCAAAGGTTTTCCAAGTAACAAAGCTATAGAGGCAGCACCTACCTGGACCTGGTCTTCTCACTACAGCTCCTCCTTTCCCCACCTTTAGTTCTCACTGCCTCCTCCTCCTTCTTCTCACCCAACTTCACCCACTCTTCCCACCATTGGCCAGTTCTCTATTTTCTCCTGCCCTCCCTGCACGCTCACCCAGGCTTCTCTCTCTTCTCAGGTGCTTTTTCCTCTGAAACAGGCAGGACAGCCATTGACCCTACTGGAATAATAAGTCCCACATTTGGCTGTTACAGGAACATAAAGGACATTCTATTACTACTTGGTTCTAGGCCAATGTCAAGGAGGACAAAAAGAGCCTTTTACTTGGTTCAGTGTAGCTTACCAAAATTCTGCACTGGGGGCTGGAATAGAACCTGAGCTAATACTAAAATGTTTTCTTTGTCTTGCTTTGCTTTTTCTGCCTTTTCTTTCAAGTATTTCTCTACAAAGCAACCTGAAGTCTTAGTCAAAGAACAAGACAAATGTTCCTGAGCTCTATGACCAAATACTATGATAAGAGCACCCAACTTCTTGCATTTTCAACACCCAAGACAACTAATTTTTTCTAAAGAATAAGTTTGGTAGAACTTTTTGATATATGGAAGAAGCTTTTGAATGTCCTTACCTATTAATTTACTGCTTCACCATGCAAGAAACTGATTTTATATTAATATATAGCACTCTGTACTTACTAAAGTTATCACATACATGTTATCCAGTCTTTTTTCAAATTATTTTGTCTTACTATGATGTTACTATACTAAAACACTGACAATCCCAACAAGGGAAGCTTCTCTGCTACACTATAATTACTGTAATGGCTTTTTAATCATTATCTACCCACCTTCTTTTCCTCAGTGCTTTCATTCAGGCCCATGGACTTCAAATGCTGATGACTCTCAAATTTAAATCTCTACACAGGACTTCTGAACTTCAGACTCATATTCAACCACTTGACAGCTAGAAGTCATTGAAAACTTAACAAGTCTAAAATACAATTCCTGATTCTACAGCTGCCTCACCCCACCCCACTTCCCCCCCATCTACCTTCTACATCCACTATCTACAAACCAACCTGAAAGCATTTTTTAAAAAGTAAACCAGATCAAACTCTTTGCCCTACTTAAAATCCTCCAACGATTTCCATGCACACTCAGAATAAAATTCGAACTTCCTATCATGGTCTACAGGGTTCTACCTGCTTTGGTTACAATCTTTATCTCTATCTAGTCTCCCTATCAATCTAGTTCATGACTAATCTCAGTGGACTTCAGTTCCTGAAACATACCAAACTCACTACTACATCAAGACTACTAACCTTACTGTTCTTTTGCCTGGAATGCTCTTTTCCCAGATATCACATACCCGTCCTTCTGGTGTTTAGGTCTCAGTTCAAATGTCAACTCTCTAGACAGGACTTCCCTAAACACCTCCTATGAAAATAGCACATTCCACTTCCTCTAGCCCCTTCTTCTTGATTTATTTTCTTCACAGCATTTGCCACTGTCTGAAATTGTTATGATTTGTTTAGCCTGTTATTGCTTGTCTTCGCTACTAAAATATTACCTCTATGAAAGCAAGGGCTTGGTCTGTCTTGTCATTACTGCATACCGTTGTCCAGGCCCAGAAAAATTTTCAACAAATATTTACTGAAAGAAATCAGTATTTCATATTGCACAAATTATATAATGTTATGGTAAATAAATGTAACCCTAAAACTTCAATTCCTGAAAATGTTCCCTCCATGAAATTCTTAGTTACAAATCTTATCATCCAGACATGAAGTTTATTTATTTTGTGGATGACCTATCAATTCAGGGCCTTTGAATTTGTTCCCTCTGCCAACTATGCTCTTTCCCCTTATTTTTGCCTAAACTCGCTCCTCATCATGTAGATCTCTGCTCAAATGCATTCCTTGTAAGGATACCCCTAACCATTCGAACTAAAGAGAATAGCACACAATTGCCTCAGATCACTCTATCACATTAACCTGCTTTCTTCATAGTCCTTACCATTCTCTGAAGTTACCTTTTTTTTTTATTGTTTACTTGTTTGACTGCTTACCAACAAAGTAAAATGTATAAATTCAGGAAAACAATAATCAGCATTCTTACATCCCTGCAAGTTTATTAAAAGAACTTCCTGAAGGGGAAGAATGAAGGGGGGGAAATCAGAGGGGGAGATGAACCATGAGAGACTATGGACTCTGAGAAACAAACTGAGGGTTCTAGAGGGGAGGGGGGTCGGGGGATGGGTTAGCCTGGTGATGGGTATTAAAGAGGGCACGTTCTGCATGGAGCACTGGGTGTTAAACGCAAACAATGAATCATGGAACACTACATCAAAAACTAATGATGTAATGTATGGTGATTAACATAACATAATAATAAAAAATTAATTAATTAATTAAAAAAATAAAAAACTTCCCGAAAAGAAAGATGGAGCCCTGGGACAGCTTTGTAACATATCTCACTTTGTAACATAGCTCACTATAACCCTCTTTTCAACCACAGAACAGTACAGGCTCAGAAGGAATATGAATAACATAATGATTTTTTTCTTTTTATTACAGATGCTTATTTATCCAGGTGTATGAACACAAGCAAGCATCCAAATGGAACACTTTTTAAAGTTTTTGTTTTAATGATCATCTATTTTCTTTAAATCACATCAATGACATGACTTAAAAACAATTTATTAAACTGTTATAATCTACCAAGCTGCAAAAATGGGTTGGTATCACGGGGTTGAGGTGGGAGATCAAACTGTGCAACACAGACTGGGCATATAGATGGCTACAGACAACTACTATGACCACCCACTGCTCTACAGCAACGGACTGTAATTGTGCAAATTAGAAAAATCTACATTTCTGTATCAAACCTGCCAAAACATCTCAATCTTTGTGCTCTAACTATATATGCGTGTATATGTAATTATATAGCAATAATTATGTATCATATATAAATATAAACCACCTTCTATTGTACCATCTACTGAAGTTGAGTAACCTATAATGAACAGTCTTTTTGTGTTGTTTTAAAAGATGAAAAGCCCCAGTTAATATATGTTTAATTCATTGTCAATAAACAAGAAAAATATTGCCATTAGGTCTGTAATATCAGACTTCTTAAGTATCTTAGCTTTTGCTACTTTGAATGAATTATGAAGAGAAGATCACAAACAAAAAGAATATAAAACTTTCATTATTCCAAAGTGAATTATCAAAACATTAACTAGGAAAGATATATGCATTCCCATGTTCATTACAGCATTAATACTGTACATATTACAATAACCAAGATATGGAAACAACCTAAGTGTCCATCAATGGATAAAGAAAGTGTGAAATGTGAAAACACACACAAACATACACACAGAATATTATTCAACCATAAAAAAAAGAATGAAATCTTGCCAACTGTGATAATATGGATGGACTCTGAGGGCATATGCTAAGTGAAATCAGTCAGTTGGAGAAGGACAAAAATCATACATTCTTACACATATGTGACACCTAAAAAACAACAATAACAAAAAAGCAAGCTCACAGATACAGATAACAGATTGGTTGTTGCCAGAGGTGGGGGGTGGGGAATAGGCGAAATGGGTGAAGGTGGTCAAAAAGTACAAACTTATGTGACTTAAGTAAGTCATGGGCATGTAATGTGCAGCATGGTGACTATAGTTAATAGTACTGCACTCCATATTTAAAAGTTCAAAGAGAGTAAATCTTAAAAGCCCTCATCACAAGAAAAGGAAAATTTTGTAAATATGTATGGTGACGTATGTTAACTAGACTTACTGTGGTTATTTTATAATACATACAAATATCAAATCATTATGCTATACAACTGAAACTAATGTAATGTTATGTATCAATTATACCTCATAAAAAACAAAAAAAATTTGAAAAAATAAATTATCTATTTTACAAAGTTTGAAGCAACTTTTTCCATCATCATTGGATGCTAACTCTGAAAAGCTAAATTAAAAAAAAAAAAGGAATTGCACGTGAAACTGTAGTGTATACTACATTTCAAATCAAATAAAATGATTAAAATGTTTTGAATTGGGAAATAAGACAGATATCAAAGTGTCATTTCAGGAAAATTAATCTGACAGCAGTATACCATAGAAATTAGATAAAATAAATCTTAAAGAGGCAAGTCCACATATAAACTCTATTCCCACAGTTCTTTTCATTAAAACAGATAGAAGCTATTGGTAATTGAATATTAAAATACATTTTTTAGAAAAACATGGGTGTGTACTTAGTTTTCAATACCAACACTGTCATTTACTGCTCTTCTCTAGAAAATAAAGCAATTTAACTAAATTGGTTTTTAATGTGGGCTTATAACCCATTCATGGGTCATTCATGAAGTCAATTCAGTCAGTCAACTAATATTTTTTCCAACTAGAATACAATAAAAATCAAGTTAAAAGCACAAATACTTTTATTTCTGCATGTATAACTAAGTAAACCAGGTGTGGTAAATACATTTGCAGTAAAATGTACTTCTGTGAGTCACAGTCAAAAGAATTTCAGAACTCCAGACCAAATGATTGCCAGGGTCTTTCAGCTCTAAAACTTTATAGCTAAAATGTGTCCTGGATTGGGGGGGGGGGGGGAGGAATGGACGGCTTTTTCTTTATTTAATGTTTAGCTACAGTTCTTTTAATAGCAAGCAACAAAATATAAATGTTGAATTAACTATGCTAATTTAAACAAAAATTGGGGCTTATCAGGATGGGAGGGCACTGGAGTAGTTTACAGCATGTATGGAAGAGCTGAACCACTAAGCTCAGGAAAGCCAGAAGCTGAGCAGTGCCAGCCACCTCAGCAGGAGTTCACAGACTTTCTGCCTAGGGCACTGCCTTGGTAAGATGGGGTGGCTCCAACCGCCTACTATCAATGTGCTGTGATTCCCTCTCCATTTGGGTTTTCAGGTTCTCAGTAAACAATCCAATCAGCCCACCATACATCAGGTATCTCAACCCTTAGATAAATCAGCAATGGCCAGGAGCAGAGTAAGATTCGTACACATGGTCTCTAGGGAAATAAGAAACTGTCCATCTCAATTTGTCTAAAATATCTGATCTTTGTGGCCGGAAACTAACACTTCATTTACTGAGCCCTTATTGTACAAGACGTAACACTTGGTTCAATATGATATATATAGTGAATATGTACACTAAAACATTAAGTTGTACACCTTAAATATATGCAATTTTTGTCAATAAAGCTAGAAAAAAAGAAATATAAAATGTCTAACAGATAAAGAACCTAGATTTTATGTAAGAACAAAACTTTTAATATAACAAACATACAATGAACATTATAATAAATATATTTTTCATTTCACATGCATTCTTAAAAACTTATTGTCCTATTTTTTTAAACCAGGATTTTTTTTTAAACCAGGGAAATTGTGAAAATGAAACCTAAAATATTTTTTAAATTAAAACACTATTTTGCAAAGTAAACTGTAACTTTATATGTCAGCGGTCACTAAATGATATGCATCCTTTACCTAAGAAAAGAGTACCTGCTATGGTCTGGATGTCATGTTTCCCCAGAATTCACATGTTAGAATTCTAATGCCCAAGGCAATGGTATCAGGAGATAGGGCCTCTGGCAGATGATTAGGTCATGAGGGCCATGCCCTCATGAATGGGATTAATGCCCTTATAAAAGAGGCTCCAGAGAAATCCCTGCCCTTTCCACCATGTGAGGACACAATGAGAAATTTGTAGTCTACAACCCAGAAGGAGGCCTTCACCAGAACCCAAACCATGCTGATCCTTGATCTTGGACTTTCTAGCTTCCAAAACTGTGAAAAATAAGTTTATTTATAAATGACTCAAGCTGTGGTATTTTGTTACAGCAGCCAGAACAGACTAAGACAGTGACCAAAACAATTCCCTTTTCTCCCTCCTATTCCTATTCTTGGGATTCTCTTTGTTCGCTGCACACTCTCTGTGTGACATCCTACTTCATGCTAACGTTCTCTGTGGGTCTCCCCAGAATCAATGCAGATTATAACCCACAAGGACAGGAATTAATACATATCTTTTAGGTGTACAGAGGCACCAAACTTGGTCTTACTCTTACGCTGAGCTTTGAAGGAATTTACCAGGGAGGCAAAGACAGGCACGTTATAAGGTAGTGTATATAAAAGCATAACAGGATGTTAAAAGGGAGTGTGAGAGCGTCATGAATTGCTTAGGGAAAAACAAGGAGTTTGGCTGTAGCTTTGGAATTAGGTACGTGTTAGGGAATGATGAGAAATGAGACCAGAGAGTTAGATGTGGACAGGGCATGAATGACCTTTTATGGCATGACAAGTGTGTACTTTATCCTGAAATGATAGGGAGCACTTAGTATATAGGGTTTTAAACCAGAGAGGATACCATCAGATTTGTGTTACAGAAAGTCACTCTGGTGGTATTGTGAAAGAGACAGCACTTAGGAGGCTGTTAAAATAGCCGGGGACCTGAAGCAGAAGCCTTTGAGATGCAGAAGAGAGTTTGATTGGGAGAAGCATTTCTGAGGTAGAATTGAGGTGATTTTTCACTCATGAGAGCTGGGAAATGAAGAGAAGCTAGAATAGGATCAAATTGTATCAAACTTAAAAAACTTCTGGCGAGGGAGGGGGGGTGCCTGCAAGGCATTATTATACAAGAGTGACCAGAAATTAATATCTCAACTACTATTGCAATATTTACATTTATATAATTCTCTTCCTCTAACATGCAATTTTTAATCTTAAGTAGGGGGGGAAATTTTTAAGCTTCTACATGAGTAAATTACACTGAGTTCCAACAGATGATGGCACCATGGAAATCTGTAAGAATAGCTGCCAAACAAGACCAATATGTTGGAGAAGGGCAGGAAGGAAGACAAAGAAAAAAGGAACAGCACAATGTTCCTGAGATCAGCTTCTCTGTCCTCAACACCTTTCATTCATCCAGCAAAAATAATGGTTAACAAGGGAATTACCTTGCACATTTTTAACATCAAGAAACTCATATCCACCCAGACAGGCTCTGTCATAACTCTGCCTCATCATCTATTAACAGTCAAACAAGTCGAAGACTATAGTTATTCCCTAGTACACGAAATTAACATAACCTTCAAGAGAGGAACTATGGGTAAATTACTTTGAAAAGAAGCATAGACAAATTACCAAGATTTTAAACCACCAAGCAGATTTCCTGGTAGCATACCATTTCACTTCCTTCCACCACTCCACTTCCCACTTTCCTATTACCTATTCCTGTTATCCTATTCCAATTACCTTCCTATCACTCAGGCAAAGACAAAAAAAAAAAAAAAGAAATACAATGTAGTGGCTAAGAATATGGGATTTTTTTTTTTTTAATTTTATTCTTAAGTAATCTCTACACTCAACATGGGGCTCAAACTTACAACCCTGAGATCAAGAGTCACATGCGCAGGGCTCCTGGGTGGCTCAGTCAGTTAAGCAGCCGACTCTTGGTTTCAGCTCAGGTCACGATCTCACGATTGTGGAATGGAGCCCTGTGTCAGGCTCTGTGTTCAGCACAGAGTCTGCTTTGGATTCTTTCTCTCCCTTTCTCTCCTGCTCTCCTCTCTCAAATAAATAAATAAAATCTTTAAAAAAACAAAAAAACAAACAATAAAGTCACACTCTCTACCAACTGAGCCAGCCAGACACCCCAAGAACACGGGATTTATAGTTAAAGTAGAGCTAGTCTGAATCCTGCCTTCCCTAGCTACTATGACTGCTCTATAACCTTACTTCGGTTCTCAAAGCCTCAGTTCCTCGTCAGTAGAACAGAGACAATATATTTTCCTGTTAGGGTTGTCCTAAGAATTAAATTATGTGAGACACAATATATAAAGTGTAATCATACTGCCTGGCACAGTAAACTAAATAAAAAGAGCCACCAGAGTCTGAGAAGTGAACAAGTATACAGATAGATGTAAGCAAATCAGAAAGATCTGAGAATTAATAAACTATTATATTTTACACTAAGCTGACAGTACAAGAGCTCACAAAGTGTTTCAGTGTTTTGCAATGTTTTGTTTACTATAGGCAGGAAAAGAACACATCAACAAAGCACCACCACCATTACCACCACCACCAACAAAAACCAAAGAAAATAACATGAAAACTTATTCCATAATCTTGTAACCCACAAAAAAGTTTAAAAATCCTTAACTTCAGCTCATAGCCTCTTCATGATCTAACCCCAACCTATTTTTTAGCCTCATCTCACTTCTATGCCTCCATGTAGTCAACACTGTCACTTGTTCAAACTTGAGTCAAACAAATTTTCACAGTTCAAACTTGAGTCAGACAACTCCTTCAGCCTGGTTTCCATTCTCACCTCATCCCTTTTCCTATCCACTGAAACCCCATTCGTCATTTTATCCCATTCTGTCCCTCCCTGGTCCTCCCTAGAAGAAATAGCACATCCACCTCTCCATTCCCTGTTGCTTAAACTTGAGCACCTATTTCATGCAGTCTAATTACTGGTTTTCTGCAGCTTTCTTCCTCACTAGATCCTAAGCTCAATGTCATTCAAGGGGAGACATTAGTGGTCAGCTGAATGCAGACCACGAAATGTGATAAAGTAACACTTCTTTACATATAGGAATATCCTTCTTGAGAGTAAAAAAAAACATTTCCATCATCTTTCTATGTTTTAACCACAGCTTCACTGGCCTTCCATTATTATAACAAAGCAGTTTACTGGCCAGTAGCACAAATGTACAACTCCGTAGCTTATATTTTCTGAATATCCAAAAACATCCATAAAGCAATACTGACACTTCATGAGAGAACATTTTATGCCTTACTTATCAAATGACCTAACAGCCCACTTTAATTTCCATTAAACAAACAGGATATTCAATCTTTTTTTGGTAGTCAATAAAAGAAAGCACATCAGAATAAATTTTTTGTTTATATAATAATGATCGTCCCAAAACAAGATTTGATTTAAAAATGTTATGTTGTAATATGAAAAGCAATCTCATTATTTCATACCCCACATACTATATACATACACACACATATATATACACACATTTACTTAAATTGACTTTTACAAATATCAACTCTCATTTCCCATATATGCAAACATGGTTGGAAAGCTGATTCACAACTAAGAGTTTAATTCGTAACGAGACTACAGTTTAGACAGGTAAGTAAAGATGACTTCACATATTTAAGTGCATAAATTTGCTTCAGATAACAGCACTGTAAATTAGAAAGTAACAATTCTAGCTCATTCAGATTCTAATTTTAGTTTTGCTAGTGCATAACACTTCTACCTTAGGCAAATCACTTAACCTCTCTAAATAAGTTTCACATACGTAAAATGACTCTGGATCAGATCAAATTTCCCATACATTCTTTTTTTTTTTTAAGATTTTATTTATTTATTTGACAGAGAGAGACACAGCAAGAGAGGAAACACAAGCAGGGGGAGTGGGAGAGGGAGAAGCAGGCTTCCCGCTGAGCGGGGAGCCCGATGCGGGACTCGATCCCAGGACCCTGGGACCAGGACCTGAGCCGAAGGCAGACGCTTAATGACTGAGCCACCCAGGCGCTCCTCCCATACATTCTTGATGATAAAATTCACCCAGAACACCTGTTTAAAAATACATATCCAAACCCCTCTTCTAAAGGTACTAATGTCACAGTTAGGACAAGAGGACTGGGAATCTACTCAAAGTTCCCAAGTACTCACGTGCCCCAGGTTCCTCATCATTGGAAAGTTTTATACATACTGGTTTCTGATTTCTAAAGTTCTTTCTGGCTATAAAATTCTATGAATTTAAGATTTCCTGACACTGACCAAATCCCCCAGCCTAACCTGTTGATACTGAATGTAATAAACATGCAAATTAATTTTGCTATGGAAGAAAGTTTGAAATCTTCCCTGTACACTTAAGCTATCTTTTTCAGTATCTGACTCCATTTGCTACAAGTCCCTTAATTTTCACATCATCCTAGATACCAGTATTATTTTCACAAATAATTTGATAGATAATGTGATTTGGGCTACAGCATACTTTCAGTTGAAAGATGTTCCCCTGTGATTTTAATGTATACAACTCTTCCTCTGGTAACTATTCAGTCACACACTTAATGCTGATTCAAGCACACATTAAGTTTAGTTCTCAGAACAGGATGCATTTTCGCACTGTAACTGTACATTGTTTGCATTTGTCTTTTACTCACATATTTGTAATATTCAATAGGCAGATCACAAGTACAATGTCTTCTCACAATCCTACAGATGATTATGTGCTTAATGAACTTTAATACATTATAATTATTAATTGGCTTTAAAGCAGTGTCTAAAATATTTTCCCATTGATATAAATACAGAAGAAAACATTTTAAAGGCTATACTCTCAAAATCTGTCTGTAAAAGCACTGTGATAAAAAAGCATATGTTCTCCAACATGTGTTCTCATTAAAAAAAAAAAAAAAGGCATTCCTCCCAAGCCCCACCCACCCCAAAATTAATAAAATCTGCTTAGTCGAACCTGCCTTATACTTATGTTGATACTTTTGTTACCACCACATGACTTTTCCAAAAGGTTGTAAGGCAGCATACAGAAATAAAGATCCCAAAAGTACTAAGATAAAGAGATGAAAGCACTGGAAGTCAATATATTCAGTGCAACTAAACACACTATTTACTTCCCAAAAAGCAAGACAAAGAAGAAAAGTGAAACTTATTACTCTTATTATTCTAAAACCAAACAAAAGTTTCTTAAGGAACAAAGCTTTTAACAGTACTCAGAAATTTTCTCACATAGGTTTTAGAAAAATTGTAATATAATATTACAATGTCACCAATCAAAATTTCACAGCAATTGAGAAGCCTTAAATCAAACTGTGACAAAAGCTGAAAGTGTACACTTAAAACACAGGTCAATAAATGTGACACTGCAAAGGGTCAAGATGATGTAGTCAAACATGAAGTGTTCTAAAAACCCACAGAAAGAGGTCAGAACCAGACAAAGAGCAATTCTATATCACTTAAATCATGGTCTTTAAATACCTTTTCCTACAATCAAATATAAATGTGTTCACAGCTATCACCAGGATCAAACACAGTGTGAAAGAAACCGGATAGTAATGTAACTAGCAGTCTTCCAAAACCCTCATTTTTAAATTAATTCTGTAAGTATCTTCATATTTTATCTTTACATGCACCAAACTACACTAGGAAAATAATCCAGAAAATGTTCAGTTTGTTTCTTTCTTCTTAAAGAGGACCTGAAATAGACAATAATAGGTTACCTGACAGATCTAACTGTATCTGAAAGAGCAGCTACTAAGCAAACACAGATTCACAAAGTCACTGATGTGCTTTATAACCAACTACTTGGCCTTGAAATAATGGAAGTAGAAATAATCATAGCAGGAGCATCCAATCAGTGCAATGATTCTAGAGAGGATGAATGTGAGATACTGCTAGGACACCTAAGTAGAATTCTGCTCACTCCTGGTGCTGACAAACTGTTCACATATATGGTATGTATCCAAAGCAGACATACAAAAATCAGAGAGTAACCATAAGGTGAATTTAAAGCATCAATGAAAGCTGAAAATCTATCTGACAATAAACATTCTTAGTTATCCTTAATAATTTTACCATAAATCTATAAATTCATTAACTAAATTTTTCTTGAGACTGTGTTTTTTTAAAGAAGGAAAATAGGCAGAAAGTAGATCATCTCATTTAGTACTAGATTTGGTAAACTAATTTTTGTTCATCCTTCTTCAACTTCATAATTTCATATATTTCTAGATATATTCTTCTACATGTATTTCTCCCCTTCTACAACTAGTCTCATGTAAGAACATGATTTAATCAAATGTGCAAATCTGTTTTTCTTTCTAATACCATTCTTGATGACGCTCAGCATTTTGTGAACTTAAGCTAAAGTAGTACACCAGACTGAAGTGGCATACGATGAACCTAAACTCTGGATTTGTCTCCAGAGACTATCATGACAAAGCTCCTGCATGCTTGTCACAGGCCAGCTTAGAGCCCTTCATTCACAAGAATGAATTAACAGTTACTAAATAAACTAAAACATATGATAGGCAGAAATTTACCAAGAGGTCATTCAAACATGTAAATGAACACTTAAAAATCTCATCTCTTTCCTAAGGAGAATAAAATCAAGAATACACTTTCTATCTCTTCTAGATAGTCTCTGTGATGGAAAAAATAAGTTTTTAAATTAAATAAAAATCACTTTAAAGTAGCAAGAAAGAATGTAGATAGTTTCTCCTGGGTATTAGAATGGCTCCAAACATTCCAAAATAAAATCCAATTTATTTTATTGGATTTATTTATTTTTATTTATTTAGTTTATTAAAATCTTCCTTCATGTGGAAACGAGGTTTATAAGAAAATGATAGTCTTTAAACTCTAGGCAGAGATGACAATCCAATTTCAAAACATATTTCCCTCCATTTTATAATATAATTCACACTCAAAGGTCTGCACTTCAAACAAAGTAATTTTGGGTAAATAAAGACTCACCATCTGTATGGGTTTCTTGTGGAGATCTCGTTCGGTTACCAGTTTTTCTTGGTCAGTGACATAAAGACCTTTCTGTGCTAAAGCCTGGATTACAGCATCATGGCCCAGAAGGGGTTTCGCAGCATCACTCTTGAGAATGAGACTCCCAGCACGACAGTACAGTTCAGCCGATAGAAGCAAATTAACAACTGGTGGTTTGATGTGTTCCTGATCATACTGATCAGTGTAAAATGGTTCTCGGAGTTCCTCTGGCACATTTTCTATAAAGATTAAGGGGAAAAAATTCTTAGAATATGTTTATAAAAGAAACACAATTTATTTAATAATTATTATGTCACAGAAGATTCCTTTTAAAAACAATAACCCGTTAGCTAAAAAGATAATTTATTATCTTGGTAGATAATCTGGAATAAAGGAGAAAGAAATTTCTTTTATAGAAGATACTGTTCCAAGTATATTTGAAAAAGGGACTACAAAGCAACCAAAGAGAAAAGTTTTCTAAGTCCAGCGACTCTCTTGGGAAAGTATTCCCACATGTATACTCAAATCCACAGAATGTGCTAAAAGATTCCTAAAAACTAATTTCAGTGAATCCCTTCACATTCAAGCAGTCCACCAGGAAATGCAATGTAACAGATACTGCAGGGGAATGCTAGCTCTTGCCAACTGACAGCATAAAATCACTTGCCCAAAGCTGTACAGCTAAGCACTTGCAAAACAGAAACCGCCTAACTTATTCTGTCCCTCTGTCTTAGGGTCTCGGGTCTCTCGCCCTTCTTGCCTAGCCTGCTGAAGCTATTTAGGGGCAGTCACAGCTATAGTTTAGGGGAGAACTACTCTTAAAAATCCCTAACCTAGTAAATCACTGTTACCTCCACCTTACCACTCACCATCCTACCCCAAGAAGCCCTCCTGGACACCCAACTGACACATTAAATGGAGACACAGAAAGGAGAGTTTACAAATGGGACATAAGAAAGAAACCAAATTCTTCGCGGAGTTTCTTTTCTGCTAGCCATTTCCATCGAAGAATGTCAAGCCCCACTCTCCCACTGTCTACTTCTAAATCAACCTTAGGAGCTGCTTTTGTATCTGATGGCAGCCAGATTACCAAAAAAGCACAACAAACAAAACACTTTTCACTGTTTTACAAGTTTTCTTGTCTTTTCTACCTTGTATCTCTTCCTCTTCCTCCCCACTCCTCACCTGGGCTCTGTGCTCTAATCAGAGCCAAGATAAGAATGGGGTTTGTCTTCCAAAAGGAAAGGAGGCATCTAAGTCACAAGTTAACATGGAGCTACAATCGCAGAACCTGAGAGCTCTGGAGTGACACCTAGCCAGTCCCTTGCCTGCCTTCTCTTTGAAAAGTGAGGTTTCAAAGCCAGACATCCCCAATCACTGATTTTAGGAGGCTTCTGAATAGGCAGCTTTAATACAAGCTCAAAATAAGCCACAGTACTAATCAAAGTGAGCATTTTTAAAATGTATTCACAAAATATTAATATACTCCTTAGCATTTTTCACCCTAAAGTTTTTGAAGAGCTTTTATTATTTAGAAAAATATTTTCATCAGGGGAGCCTGGTTGGCTCAGTGAGTTAAGTGTCTGACTCAGTTTCGGCTCAGGTCATGATCTCATGGGTCATGAGATTGAACCCCACGCTCAGTGGGAGTCTGCTCGAAGATTCTCTCCCTCTGCCCCTCCTCCCACACATGTGCATACACATGCCCTCTCTCTCTCTCTCTCTAAAATAAATAAATAAATCTTTAAAAAATATTTTTTCAGGGCACCTGGGTGGCTCAGTTGGTTAAGTGACTGCCTTCAGCTCAGGTCATGATCCTGGAGTCCCGGGATTGAGTCCCACATTGGGCTCCCTGCTTAGCAAGGAGTCTGCTTCTCCCTCTGACCCTCCCCCCCCCCCATGTGCTCAATCTCTCTCATTCTCTCTCAAATAAATAAAATCTTTAAAAAAAATAAAAAAATATTTTTTCATCAAACAATATTATAGTAATGACTGCATGTTCATTTTATATACCATCATGGTTCTGGAGAAATTCAAGGTATTAGAAATAATCCCTACCTTCAAGGAGCCAATAATAATCTACAAAAAGCCTAGACAGACAAATAAAGTTAAGCAATTCAGAAACAATGAATGATTAGGCACCAAATGAATGAAATTAAGTGCTAAATGAACAATTGTTCTAAATGAACAATTAAAGTGCTTAAAGGTCAAAGCAAGAAGCATCATAGTGGGCTGAGATGACTTCATCTTTAAGAAAAAGTATAGGAAGAATAGACAGAATTTATTTAGCAAAAAAAAAAAAGAGTATCTAAACAGAAGGGGAGAGCCAGGGAGAGAAAGAGAGAGGAAAAGAAGATGTGAAGAGACACCAAATTGAACAATTTGGGTGGAGAAAAGGGTTCATGTAGGATACGAGTGAGCAGTAAAGCTGGAATGGGAGCCTAGGGATAAGACAAAAGTGGTATCTCTTTTAAGCATGAAGACTTTATACAATAACTAACAAGGAACCGCTTACTGTTGAAAAGGAGAAGAGTGACACATTAAGAATGATGTTTACGGGGGTGCTTGGGTGGCTCAGTTCGTTAAGCACCTGACTTCGGCTCAGGTCATGACCTCAGGGTCCTGGGATGGAGCCCCACGTTGGTTTCCTCGCTCAGTGGGAAGTCTGTTTGTCCCTCTGTTCCTACCCCTCCTCGTACACTCACTCTCTCACTCTCTCTCTCTCAAATAAATAAGTAAAATCTTAAAAAAAAAAAAAAAGAATGATGTTTGAGGACAATTAATCTGGTCTTCAATACTGATAGTGGTAAAAATCAGACACAGATTACAAAGATAAAGAAATGAAATTGGAAAACAGTAGTGAAAACCAAGAAGTAAAAGACATAAAGGACTACTTAATACAAACTCAAAAGGACCCAGGAATAAAGCTAAGAGAGGGGGTAAAGATGGCAAAGACCATTAGGCCTGGGTTACCTGAAAATTCTGGAAGCAAGATCATAAACTCAGTTTTAAACATGCTGATTTGAAATTACAGCAAAAATATCCAAAAAGAAGCTGGGGATAGAGGACTCTGGAAAGAGGTCAAGAGTAGATATATCAATTTGGGATTCTGATGACATCTAAAAATATCATCCTCATTTAATAATTGAAAACACTTTTCTACCTTCATAGCTACCTTAACCAGTAGTGAGCCAGTCTTAAACTTAACAACTGCCTCAGCATGATATATAAGCACAGGTATAGATTATAGAACACAGGGTTGGCAAATTAAATCTAGTATCATAGGAACTATATAGAAGTTATTTAGTAGAACTCTAAAAGAAAAATTACTTGATTTTAAGATAATTATTGTAAAATGTAGGCCTAATGGATATTTCCTGTAACAATAAAAAAATGACTAATATAGGTGACTTGGTATCTGCACATAAGCTATACAAAGAAAAGTGACTGCTAATTATCAGGATTACAAACTTCTCTACCATACCTGTCATCCATCTAACATTCTTTTACTGCTTTTATATCCATTCTCACACTGATCTTTATAACAACTTGGTGAAAGTGTAAGACAATTAGACAAAATACAAATATATATTAGGAATATACGAATACTTACTAAGGACCTTTATGTGTCAAGACACTGTCCTAAACATGCCTTCTGTCATTCAATATTAACAATTCTCTTGTCCCCATTTTAAAGATAAGGAACCCAAGAAAGGTTATCTTGCCAAGGGCACATATTTGAGAAATGCAGAGTCCTAGCTCCAAATCATCTAGCTAAACAGCTTAAGAAGTAACAATGGTTTGCCAAGATCACTAGGCTAGAAGGTGGAAGACATGCAGCTGAGGGGCTATTTCTATTTTATTATGGCATACCCATAAACCCAAGTTATGAAAGTGCAAGTCTTAAAAAGATCCTAATTCAAGGAAAAGGGAAAGGATCCATAACAAGCCAAAGAATGTTTCACAAACAGAAAAAAAAAAAGCCTAAAACAGATTTTTCCCACCCCCTAAAAGAATGTAGAACTACACACTGAGTATTATAAAACAGGTCACTTGCAAAAACAAGTCTTCAAGCACTAAACAAGCTTAAAAGACTTCATTTTGCCAACCATCCAAAACTATTTTAAGTTTGAAATTGTATCACACTGAGAAACAAATGAACTGAAACAGCATTTTAAGAAAACAGACAAAAATCAAAGATAAGAGGTTTCACCCTCTCCCTCACCTCCAGAACACAAAAGTTAAGAAATTAATGCGTAAGGAATGGATGAGTGAAACACCACTCCTAGAACTGCAAAGGATAAGAGACGAGTTTTTCTTGTGTGCCAGGACTTAAGCAGAACCTATCTTAATCATGTTATTATAAATCCTGACTAGATCTAAGTTTTGAAATTAACAATCACCTGAAATGCTTGAAGTACAAGGGAGTATTGCTCAAGGTAATTTTCTATAAAGATGGGTTAGTTACTAGCTGCATACATATACCAGCAAATGATACAGATTTCTTTAAAACAATGAAGGGCAGAGAGGCAAGAGGGGAATGCATTTCAGAAATATCACCACGCTCAGTCATGGGAACACTGCCTTATTTTCCAAATCTGAAAAATTATCTCTAAAACAATTATTGAGAGAGAACTAGTTAAGTTTCAAAACTTAACCGCTGATTATCAGGATTACAAACTTCTCTACCATACCTGTCATCCAACTGAAATAAGACATAGACCTTGAACTTGAAATTAACCAAGACATGAAAATGGTCAACAGGAAAAAAAAAAATAGTACCAGTATCAGAGAAAGTTACAATGAGTCATTTTTTACCTATGAAAATGGAAAAATTTTTTTTAAAACCCACTGTTGACAAAAATATACCCTTACACATGACCAAAGAGCAAGGACCATGTCGGTCTTATTCACCAGGATATAAATCCTCAGCTCCTAACTTAATGCCTAGTACATGGTAAGCACTCAATACATATCTGATAAATGAATGAAAATGTTATTTTTTAAAAAATATTAGTCATTAGCCTTGTCCTAAAAGGACTCTAATATTTCAAACCTCCCCTCAACTCCCAGATTCTGTGCTAGTCATCATAATTTACTCCTTGTACCTGTCTTTAAAAACTTTAGAATTATCTCCCTAGGCCACTCTTTACTTCTGCAAAGGAGTGGTGGGGGGTGGGAGGGATGGGGTGGCTGGGTGATAGACATTGGGGAAGGTATGTGCTATGGTGAGCGCTGTGAATTGTGAAAGACTGATGAATCACAGACCTGTATCTCTGAAACAAATAATACGTTATATATTAAAAAAAAAAAAGTAGTAGGAAGGGAAAAATGAAGGGGGGGGAATAGAAGGGGGAGACGAACCATGAGAGACGATGGACTCTGAGAAACAAACTGAGGGTTCTAGAGGGGAGGGGGTGGGGGGATGGGTTAGCCTGGTGATGGGTATTAAAGAGGGCACGTTCTGCCTGGAGCACTGGGTGTTATACGCAAACAATGAATCATGGAACACTACATCAAAAACTAATGATGTAATATATGGTGATTAACAAAATAAAATTTAAAAAAAAGACTGTTAAAAAAAAAAAGAAGTAAAACCTTCAAAACCAAACCTCTTTTCAGTTAACCTACATTCACTGCCATTAGGAGGCAGCATGATATAGTGGGCAAAATTGGGGCTTTTTGAAAATAACGGGCTTTGGATTTAAAAAGATGAGGCTGAATTTTACCAGTGACTTGCTACGGGATTTTTAGTGCAGTAATTAATTTCTCGGAGTTCAAGTTTCTCCATATTCTGCAGATGTGCCTCAGCCTCCTCCTCCTCCTCCTTATCCTCCCCCACCTCCCCTCCCCCAAGGGCCCACGATGCTCCAGACATCCAAGTCTTTCTGCTGCTACAGCATGCCCAGTGTGTGCCTTTTGGCCTGTGCACTAGCTCTTCCTTCTGCTTCTAACGTTCCTCCCTCTACCTTCACGTGGACAGCTCATTCCATTCAGATTTCAGCCAAATGTCACCTCTTCATATATACCTTCCCTGACCACCCAGTCATCCTATTTTAATCCTCTATATAGCAGTTATTACTATCCTATAATATATACATTTATTTCTGCCTCTTCCCACTACAATGTAACCTCAAGGAGAGCAGGATACTTCTTTGTCCTGTGTCACTAGCTCCTAGAACAGTGCCTGGAACACAGCAGGCACTCAAATGTTTACTAAAACAACGTAAAGTACCTAAAACATAGAGCTTTGCCTTCAAATGAGATGCCAATTAAAAGTGAACTCCCTCTTCCCTTCCACTTACCAAATGATGTGTTAAGTGCTGTTCAGCATTCCTGAGTTTAAATTACCTCTTCCACTCCTCCCACTCCCCTGTGAGACTGAAAGCACCTCTTCTGAGTCCCAGATACTTATAAGCCAGCTAGCCTACTCAACTCTTCACTTGGATGTCACAAAGAAACGCCAAATTCAAAATGGGTGCCAAGTTTCTCACTGACAAGGGGAGTTACAAATATAGGAAGGGACTAGAAGTGAACTAGAAAGATTAGAATGAACTCTGTGGTGTTGGACTAAAATGCAAAGTGTCAGTATGAACACATGGTGTTTTATATCTGTCTATACACAGAGAAAGAAATAGATGTACTTTATGTTATGTATGCATATGTGTGTTTCCTAGCTCTGTCTGCAAACCCCCAGTAGTAATAAGCCTAGCATCTATATCTTGGTTTCTCACTAAAAGGAAAGAAAAGGCGATTTCTAGAGCTGGAGAAGACAAAGTACAAGATGATCTAAGAATGTATTTGTATGTACTTGAGGGGGGGTTGTGTACGTGTGCCAAAAAGAAAGAAAATGTCAGCATATGATGTAGCCATGTCAGAAAGACACAGGATCCAGAAGAAAGGAGATCCCACTGGCTCAATCTGGGACATTATGAACATCAAAATACATAACGATAATAAAAGATTATAACCCACTGAATAAAACAAGAATCAATGAGTCTATCCCGACATAATGAAAAAATAAGCAAAAGAGAAAGAAAACCTCTTTCTTGTTGGAGAACACCAATTAATAAATGGAAAAAAACAACAGTAATAATCAATAGTAATAACTGACTTAAGCAAGAATCATTATTGTATGCTAAAATAGTGGATACAAGCTTGATAAACAGGATATTTCAATTTATCTCCCCATAAATTATTAATTAAAAATGGAATAATAATTTTATGGTGCAGAAACATGGCAGATACCACTTTAACCAAGTGATCAAAGTTAACATCACCAATACCAAAACAAACATTAGGTGTCTCTTGATACGATTTACTGAGGATATAGCATCTCTTCTGTGGTAGTTCTGCCAGATTTGCATAACTTTAATCATGAAGACACTTTAGACAAATCCACATTGACAGTCTATAAAATAACTGGTCTACTGTATTTATAAAACAAAAATTTTAATAAAAGGAAAAATCAACACTGTGGGCTCATACCTTATGGGGTACTGAGAAGAGCAATTTCCTACTTCTTTCCTCTCAACATGCTCTGGTTTCTCTTCAGATCGCATAAATCTTTCGCCTTTTACTACTTCTTTCCTCTCCCTCTGCCCCACCCACCTCCCTAGCATCATTATATATTAGGGAGGATGTCAAGTTGTTCAATCTTAGGAAGAACAGAGAGTAAGGAAATTCCCTCTGGCTAAACAGCTCTCCTCTGGGGCTGCCTAGATACCAACTGGTTTGTCTCTGGGTGCCTCCCAGGCACTCTTGTCCATGTCCCCTGTGCAATGCAGGGATGGAGCTATATAAGGGGGCAACAGAGTATATCTTTTGGTGGAAAGACAGGTGGCAACGGCAGCAGTGATGAGAGGGGGGTGCAAGGGTGGGTCAGCCAAGGAGGGGAAGAAAGAGAAGGGAAAAGGACAAGAAAAAAGAAGGCCAAAGAAGATAGCAGGAGGAGGAGCAGGTTGGGAAATGGTCTCCAGTGTCTGGATCTCCATCAATCCTTGTCTGGGAGGAGGTAGGTCTCTGTGCACTTTGTTTTTCTTCATAGTGTCTGGGTATTCTTGTTGGGACACTGCCAGCACCAGCACCCATGCCAGGATCTTATCATCATCCCAGTCATTCAGACCAAAGGCAGAAGGGACAGCTGCTATATAAGGGCCTGCACTCCAGAGCAGGGTATAAGAACACAAGAGGGGAGGCAGCCCAGTCAGCTCCTGAAGAGAACTGGCTGCTTGTACCACAGGGTGAAGGAAGTTTGGCAAGAGCTAAGACAATGCCCAGGGAAGGAGCCAGAGGCTCAGCTCAGCATGCAGTTCAGGATGCTCAATCTTTAATAAAAGTGTCAACATCATGAAAGACAAAGACAGACTAAAGAACTATTCCAGGTTAAAGGAGACTAAAGAGACAAGTCAACTAACTGCAATGCATTGATTCTGGATCTTAGAATGGAAAAAAAAAAATAGCAAAAATGACATTAAAACAATTGGCAAATTTGAATTTGGACTGTGGATCAGATAATAATATACCAAAGTTAAGTTTCCTGATTTTTATAATTTTACTGAAATTATATATAAGAAACTGATTCTTCATTTTTGGAGATAGACTGAAATATTTAGGGGTGGGAAACACAATGTCTCTCATGCATTCTCAAACAGTTCAGAAATATTAGGTATGTATGTATGTATACACACATGTATATGTGGGAGGGTGGGAAAGAGAAAATGATAAATGGGAAAAATGTTAACAATTGATAAATATGGCTAAAGGATACTTGGAGTTCTTTGTACTATTCTTACATGTTTGAAATTATACTGAAAAAGTTATGAAACCTAAAAATGCCCCAAATCAGTCTTTTCCCCCAAACCTGATCATCTTCCAGCATTCCCCACATCAATGAATGACACCACCATCTATCTAGTTGCACAAGCCAGAAACCTAGGAGTCATCATCAATGCCTCCCTCTCCCTCAAACCCCAGATAAAATCCATCCCCTTCTCACAGTCTCAACTCACATCTCCAGGCTGTCGGTGCTTCCCATGTGAATTACTTCATTTACTCCTAATCGTCTTCACACACCCATTCCTGTCCCTATTTCAAGCCATTCTCTACTACAGCCAGAATTTGCTTACCTCCCATAAGGAAATTTGATCATGTCACACACCACCATGAAACCCTAGGGTTTTGTTGTTGTTGTTGTTTTAATATTTTTTTATTTGACAAAGAGACACAGTGAGAGAGGGAACACAAGCAGGGGGAGCGGGAGAGGGAGAAGCAGGCTTCCCGCGGAACAGGGAGCCCGATGCGGGGCTCGATCCCAGGACCCTGGGATCATGACCTGAGCCAAAGGCAGACGCTTAACGACCGAGCCACCCAGGCGCCCCAACCCTAGGGTTTTCAATGACTTTCAGCACCTTTAAGGATCCTCGGGGCGCCTGGGTTAAGCATCTGCCTTTGGTTTAGGTCATGATCCCAGGGTCCTGGGATCGAGCTCCATATCAGGCTCCATGCTCAGAGTCTGCTTCTCCCTCTCCCTCTGCCCCTCCCCCGGCTTGTGCTCTCTAATAAATAAATAATATCTTTAAAAACAAAAGAATTAAAACCCTCCCTCTGACCTTAGAAGGAAGAAATGATCCTGTCCCTACCCACCACCTTGTATTAGACACCCCTACTAGCCACGTTCAGTTCCTAACAATCACACACCCTTCCAATACAGAACCTTTGCCTTTGTACATTCTGGTCACTATTCAGAATGTTCTTTCTCCCCATTCTTTACCCTTTCAGTTTCTTGGGGGCCAGTCATCCACTCAGTTTGGTGCAATTCCCCTCCCCAATGAAGGGAACAACATAGCATTTGTTCTTCCTGCCCCGTACCTCACTGTAATGTACTTTTACTTTCTAGTCTATTCAATTATAAAAGAATAAGTTTGTGGTTTGTAAAACATAGGTGAAAGTGTAGATAAGTACTAGTAAGCAAGAAGTTTGTTAAATACAGAATTCAAAGAATGTGTTAAATAAAGATCAGTGGTTAGTAATGTGTATGTTAAACAAAAAAGGGATGAAAAAACCCAAAAGATACCTAATATTCATGAGGTATCTAGCACTTAATATTCATGATATATTCATGAAATATATATAAGGTTCTCAATATTCACGATATAGTAAATATGCACGAGACTAAACAAACAAGAGGTAATGAACACTAAATATACATGAATACTTAAAATCTGTGAGTCCTTAATTTGGCCACCCACTGGTGACACCCATTCTGGCCTATTTGTCCTCTAGGTAACACAAAACCCATGGCTATTCATCAGGCTTCTTGGTAAGCTACAGCTGTGGCAGGCATGCTTATTCCCTGTGTCTCTGTGATAGAGCAAGTGTGTATCACTGGCCTATGTGTCACTATGGGGCTCCTTGTTCAAACTTCAACTCTGGTCCTTGTGACCACACCATCATCATTAGGGAAGGCTAATGCAGCAAGCAGAAAGAGATGGACACATAAACACTGTACATTGCAGGATTCAGGGAGCATGGTTCTCCCTACTTGCACTCTATCTTAAATGTGTTAACTTACCTCATCTCTTTCTCCTTGCTTCTCACGGTAAAGTGATTTAACAAACCATATGATTTAAGCACTTTAATTTGGTCTGTGAGCCCTTCTTTTCTGTGACCTCTGGAGTTTGCCTGGTAGTATACTTGGAGGCTACCATTCATTAAGGTAATTTTCCACAGAAGACAACCATATACTGAACAAAGAGAAGTTTCCTTTTAAAGGAGCTTTCCAGCTAATAAATGAAATCATGATAGTAAGAGAGATAACTAGACACTAAGGGCCTCCTGGCAGAAATATGCACCACCTGTGAAGTATGCCAAAAAATAAGTAAATAAACTTGAATCTATATAATTCTCTAGATCTAACTGCCAATTTATAAGAAACCTGTTAAACAATACTACAGAGATCCAGACTGCAGGAAATTTTAAAGGACAAATACTCAGGTTCCTCCAGTAAATAAATGCAAGCAAAACAAAATGAGATGGAGGAGGAGACTATATATTAAAAAAAAAAACTTAGACATATCAACCAATTACAAAATATTACCCTTATTTGGATACTGACTGGAACAAATGAACTGCAAAAAAAAATAATAATAAATAAAAACAAAAATTTATGAGACAATCAGAGAAATCCTAATACTGATGATACAGAGTGCTCGTGACAGTTTGTGATGATGGCAAGTACCATGGTTATGTTTAAAAAGAGAGTTCCTGACTTTTGGAGATATATACTAATATATTTATAGATGAAATGATACAATGTCTGGGATTTGCTTCAAATAATCAGTGTGGCCAGAAAAAAACCAGTGTAACTGATAAATCAGGATTGGCTATGAGTTGATGGTCATGGAGGCTGGGTGAAGAGTACATGAAAGTTTATTGTCACTGTACATATTTGGTATTTTCTAAAATCAAATGACTTTGTTTGTTTAAAGAGAAAGAAAAAAAGGTGCCTGGGTGGCTCAGTGTTAAGCGGCTGCCTTCAGCTCAGGTCAAGATCCCAGGGTCCTGGGATCGAGCCCCGCATCGGGCTCCCTGCTCCGGGAAGCCTGCTTCTCCCTCTCCCACTCTCCCTGCTTGTGTTCCCTCTCTCGCTGTATCTCTCTCTGTCAAATAAATAAATAAAATCTTTAAAAAAAGAGAGAGAAAGAAAAAAGAGAAGAGTACAGAACTTTCATTCAGTGATTAGGAAAGAGTTCTGAATACTGTGATACGTGGATGTGAGGCCTGGACCTACTACAGCCATTTGCTTCCGTGAGAGAAGACAGTGGGAGAATGAAACTCACACGTGAAGAAGAGCACAGGTAATGGAATCACAAAGAAATGCAACTGGATCCTTGATCAAATCAGATCAAAAGCTCATCCTACCTCAGAACTTTTTCAGTTATGTAAGCCAATAAATCCTTTGTTCTATAAGCCAATTTGAGATGGATTTTCTGTTACTAGAAGTAAAGATACTTTGACACGATCTCCCATTAACTTTCAACCTACTCTGGTTATGGTTCTGCCTCTACATTCCCCTCAACATGTTTTCGGCCATGTCATCAATAATTTCATCATTGCTAAATCTGACAGAATTTTATGAGACTTCCTACTTAATCTGTCTCAGCTGTACCTTATTCTCCTCCACCTCAATGTTCTCTTCTCTATGCCTGAGATTCCACACTCACCTGACTTGCTTTGCTTTCATCATCTCTGGCTACTCTCTGTCTTGCTCCTTTGCTGGCTCTCCTGTCTTGGGTCCCCTTCTCTCTCCTCTATACTTTCCCTCAAAGTGACTGGCAGGTACTTTTTTTACAGCCACTTATGTGTCTCGTCCCAGAGGTCTTCTAAATTCCACATACGAGTTTTCTTTTTTTAAAAAAGATTTTATTTATTAGAGAGAGAAAACAAGTAAGGGGAGGAGCAGAGGGAGAGAGAGAAGCAGGCTCCCCACTGAGCAGGGAGCCCGATGTGGGGCTTGATCCCAGGACCCTGGGACCATGACCGAAGCTGAAGGCAGACGCTTAACCAACTGAGCCACCCAGGCATCCCCCACATATGAATTTTCAAGGGCCTAACACACACACCACAACATTCCTCAAATTCAATGCTGTTCTCTCACACACAATCTCTCTTCCATTGTTCCCTTTCTCAGTAAACAGAAGCAACCTTAACACTCCCCACAATCTCATCTTTGCTTCCACATGTCCAATCAATCACCAAGTCTTATCTTTTACATTCATCCACTTCTTTCCATATCCAGTGCTACCATTCAAATTCAAGGTGTCATCATCTCCCACCTGGACTACAGCTTCCTAATTATCTCCCTCCTTGTAACTCTTGGTCTCCAATACATTTTCTACTTCCAAGAGATCCTTTTTTTTTTAATGTGGTAAAATACACATAACATAAAATTTACCTTTCTAATTTATTTTTAAGAGAGAGAGAGAGAGAGGGACGCCTGGGTGGCTCAGTCAGTTGAGCTTCTGCCTTCGGCTCAGGTCATGATCCCAGAGTCCTGGGATCGAGTCCCACATGGGGCTCCTTGCTTAGTGGAGAGCCTGCTTCTCCCTCTGCCTGCCATTCCCCCTGCTTGTGCTCTTTCTCTCTCTCTTACAAATGAATAAAGTCTTAAAAAAAAAAAAAGAGTGAGATAGAGAGCATGGAGGTGCGGTGGAGGGCAGAGGAAGAGGGAGAGAGAGAATCCTAGACTTGATCTCCGCGACCCTGAGCTGAAACCAAGAGTCGGACTGCTTAACCAACTGAGCCACCCAGCCCCCTACCCCTGATTTAATCATTTTTAATGTACTCCCTCAAGAGAGCTTTTCAAAGACAGACTTCCGATGATGTCACCTAGCTTAAAACAAACTGAGTAGCTCTGGGTCCAGATGGAAAGGAGACTTTTCACTACATCTGTCCTTATATACCTTTTGAGTTTTCAATCTGTGCCTGTCTCACCTACTCAAAAAATATTTTTGTGTCAAAAAGTAAATTTTCAAGATCTTATAATCACAATTTCTAGTATCTGTGTAAAAAAAAAATGGAGGTGGTTAAAAAAAAGACAGTATTTCTGGCTGTTTCAAATCTGTTACATTACAAAGTTCTACAAAACTTATGAATTAAGAGAAAAATTAACAAGGTTAGCAACCCCTTTATTTGAATGTCATCAAAAAAGAGAAGGGAAAACGAGAAGACGGCTAAAAAAGAGAATCTTGAGAGTAGCAGAAAATGCCAGCAAAAAAAATGAAACCATCCACAGGTGACTCTCAAAAAACCCAGGGAGTTAGGAGTACCAACTCCACCCCACTCCATGCAGTTAAAAATCTGCATATAACTTCTGACTCCCCAAAAATCTTACTACTAATAGCCTACTGTCAACCAGAAGCCTTACTGATAACAAACAGTGGATAACACATTTTGCATGTTATATTTATTATATACTATATTCTCACAATAATACCTAAGTTTTCTTAATTTTTTTCAGTATTTCCAGGCTACACCGTTCATCTACAAGTTTTTTCAAATTATCACAAACCTCAAAAAAATGTTACAATATATTTCTTGGAAAAAAAAAATACATGTATACATGGATCCATGCAGTTCAAATCCATGTTGTTCAATGGTTAAGTGTACTTTGAAACTTGTATTTGCTGAGGACAGATGTCTTTTGAAATATTTCAAAAGTTTCATCAAATGTCTTTTATTCCAAGAGCCTAAAGTACTTAGAATCTGCATGCAATTCCTATTTTAGAGAGAGAAAATGGTGTGAGGGAGATAACTTTTTAAGATCATACAAATACATTCCCAGGAGCCTATGTTTGTGAAATATGGAGCAGGGAGATGAATGCATTATGTCTGTTAACTGAAATTCCATCTCTTTATCTCAAGAAAATAGGATAGAGATACTTCATAAACCTTACTGGGCATAACACAGCAGAGTACAGCTGTAAGGATTACAGAAAGAGCTCAATGGCCTTCTCTATTGCTATATGCCTAGTCTCTGCTTTATTTTGTCTAGTTTGTAGTGAAAAATATTTTTAATAAAAAGAATTCTTTGAAATTATTCTAAGAAATATAATCCTATTCTACAATGGGAAGCAGAATATCTAAAGGCAGCCTAAGTGTGAGACTGATAAAGTCTAACACTTTGCAATTTATTTTTCTTCTAAAGAACTCAGAGAAGTGTACAAATGTTTATTATCATGACTATTCAGCAAGTAGGGGAACGAAGATTATTTCAGGAAAATGCCCCAGAAAAAAAAAGGGAGCAAGTAGTAGTAGAAGAACTGGAAAGATACTACTGTATAGGCCTTTAATCTAAAATATTTTGATGAAGAGTCAATGTTTAAGAAGAAAAGGAAAAACTGTGTAAGGCTTAGGATGGAAAGTGCTGAATGTCATAAATGAAAACAACTGTTATCTCAGCTAAAGCACAAAGCTTGTCACTACTAATAAATGTGTAATATTTAAGTATTATTATTTATAATTTACCTAAAGAAAAGGTCCATAAGCTAGTCTACATGGAAAACTAGATTCACTGGGAGTGGGAGGAGACTCTGAAATGACACACCAATGCTAAATATATTTTCTATCCCTGTACTAGCTTATCAAATATAAGAAAGATTAAATATACTTTTAAATTTGCAAAACAAATTTAAGACTTACATTTGAAAGGTTTTCATGCATTCTTTTATGCCTTCACTTCCAGTATTATACTATAAAATTGTAATGAACTACAGAAAGCATATAACATAAAGGTTAAAATACAAATTTTAGTATCATAAAGGATTAGACTCCAATTGTGGTTCCACCACTTATAAGCTAGATGATAAAGCCAAGTTACTTAACCTCTCTGTTTCCTCATTAACAAAAAGAGCAAACTACCTAATTTCCTAAATTCTTATCCTCCATTTGAATACTTCTGAAATCAGGATGTCTTACAATTAACTTGGACTTTAATGTATAAAAACCCTTTTTAAATTGCAGGTGTATCTTATAATCTTTATAGCAATGATTCTCAAGTTGGGGTCATTTTGTCCCCCAGGAGACACAGGCAAGGTCTAGACATTTTGGGTTGTCACAGCCAGAGTGGAAGTGAGGGTGGAGAATACTACTGTCAACCAGTGAGTAGAGGCCAGGGATGGTACTAAAATCCTACAACGCATAGGATGGCCCTCCAAAACAAAGAATTAGCCAGCCAATAGTTCCGTGGTTGGGAAATCTTGCTTTAGAGTATAATGGAAGAAATAAAATGGTATCCACTTTAATAGGATTGTTCTTCGAATTAAAAAAATAACAATATAAAATGTTCAAAATTGTACTTAGCACAAAGTATGTTTTCAATAAATTCGTCATAGCAGTTTCTTTTTTAATCCAATGTGCTTAGAATAATTTATCTACAAAGTAAATGCCAAATTCCTTAACCTGGCTCTTCCAACAATTCTGTTCCAATTTACCTTTCAAGCTGGATCTCCCACTTTTCATTACATAAACCTCCTTTAATCCTACTGGTCTATGTTGTTCCACTAACACTACCTTAGTTTCAAAACTCCATGCCTGCACACAAACTATCTCCTCCACCTACAAGGCCCACTCTCCACTCAGCCTGACTCCCTTCAGGGTCATCCAACTACCACCTACACTTCAGAGGTCTTCCTTCACAGTTCACTGAGGCTGAGAGTATCCTCTCTCCGCCTCTGCTACTTCTCCCTCCTTCTTCATGTCACTGTTCCAGTTACATGGCCCTTATATATTTCCTGAACTCTACTATAGTTACACATGTATCACATCTCCATTACTAGAGCATAAATTCTTAAAAGAATGGCATGGTTTAAAAACCTGTAGGGGTGCCTGACTGGCTCAGACGGTAGAGCATGCAACTCTTGGTCTTGGGGTTGAGAGTTTGACCCCATGTTGGGTGTAGAGATTACTTAAAAAAATAAAATAAAACCTTTCAAAAATAAAAAAATTAAAAACTGCAGCATTTGACACTGTTAATAAGACCACCACCTTGAAATTTTTCCTTCCAGGGCCTCAGTATTATTACACTTTCTTAATTCCCTTCCTAAGTCTCTGATTGCTTTAATTCTGCTTCCTTTTCCCCAGTGCTCCCTCCAAAACATTTTAAGTGTTCACTACCCTAAATTCTGTCACCCTCACATCTACTCCAATTTCAGTTGCATTTTATGCACAGAAGACTCTGAAATTATTTCTAGCCTCAACTTCCCAATCATACCCCATACCTAAATTTTTAGCTATTGACTTAATTGAATTTTTCAGATTAGATATTTGGCCAATACATCATGTTCAAGGCTTCCAAAAACAAAGGTGACTTCCCATTGCTTTCTCTATCTCTGCCAATGGCATAGCGATTCATCCTCCCAGTCACTAAATCTCAAAAGCTCAGGTAACCTCATCCTCCTTAAAACCTCAGGTGACCTCATCCTTTTATATGTTATCTTTTTATTTCAATCATTTCCCATGAACCCCAAATTCAGTCATTTAGAAATACTAGGGATTATAACTCTGCAACATTTTTTCTACCTTTTATCCCTTTTCCATTAATTTCACTTCTACCCATATAGTATAGTGGTTAAGAGAATAGACTAAATTCAGATTTCACAAGTTCAGAGCCCAGCTCCATAAAACTGAGTGGCTTTGGATAAGTTCTTAAACCTTTGAGCTTCATTTTCCTCATCAGTAATATCGGAATGATTAATAGTTTCCACCTCTTAAGGCTATCATGAGAACTAAAATGATATGACATGCAAATGCTTAATACACAGCAAGTACTTGATAAATACTAGCAGCTTTCTTCTCATTTCCACTCTACAATAAGCCTTTCTTGATATCTTGCCTGAACTCCTGCAGTAACTTCCCAAACTGGCCTCTCTGCTATTAGTCTTTCTTACCCACAGTGCTACCCATTGTCATCACAACCTTCACACTTGCCTAAGTCAGAGCTAACATAGGATTCTGACAGCAGAATGTCTTCAGACATACAAAGAAATGTAACAAGGTATATTTATAATAGTAAATGGTATGGAGAGGAGAATGATTAAAAAAAAAAGAGAATAATAGTTGATAAAGTTGAAATGATACTAACACTAGGAAGTGGGCCTTAAATTCCATGTTAAGAACTCCAAATTCAAGAATTTCATAAAGAGGGGCGCCTGAGTGGCTCAGATGTTTAAGCATCTGCCTTCGGCTCAGGTCACGATCCCAGAGTCCTGGGATCTAGCACCGCATTGGGCTCCCTGCCTGGCAGGGAGCCTGCTTCTCCCTCTCCCTCTACTGCTCCCCCTACTTGTGCTCTCTTACTCTCTCTGTCAAATAAATAAATAAAATCTTAAAAAAAAAAGATTAAAAAAAATGTCATAAAGAGGTGTTGTACCCACCATTTTCCCTAAAAGATTTAAAGGAACAGAACACTGAAAGCAAACCCAGCAATATCATTGCTTAAATGGGTTAAGCTGTTCAAATACAGTAGAGAAAGCATAGCTTAACTTCCTCTTTTGCAATTTGCTTCAAGTAATGAGCATCTGTTTATTAAAATTCATCTAAACAAACTTATTCTTCATTTGATCAAAACTGTATCTGCATTCTTCTACAACATAAACTATTAAGATTTGGGCTATTTGGAATATTTTTAGTGTAATGAGAAGAACATGACACAAAGCTTCCAACGTAAGACTTTGAATAAACACTCCATCTGCTTTCTAGGTATTGCAATACTAGTGCTTTATTTATTTTGTATGGTTCAATAACTTCATTCTACACCCATCGTTGATTTCTAGCTATCGTTTTATTTTTTTTAAGATTTACTTATTTAAGAGAAAGTACAAGCATACCACAAACAGAGGGAAGAACAGAGGGAGAGGGAGACAAGCAGACTGCCTGCTGAGCAGGGAGCCCGAGGTGCAGGGCTTGATCCCAGGACCCTGAGATAATGACCTGAGCCAAAATCAGGAATCGGAAGCCCAACTGGATGAGCCACCCAGGCGCCCCACTAAAATCACTTCTTTAACACTAATATATAGGGTCTTCAGGTATTGATTTAGTTTTTTTCTATGAGAAACTTTCTAACTTTTGGTATATTAAAAAGTAGTAAATTTTAGAACTGTGTATGTTGGAAAAGTCATTTAAAGTGATAGGTAGAGGGGCACCTGGTGGCTCAGTCAATTGAACTTCTGACTCCCAATTTCGGTTCAGGTCATGATCTCAGGATCCTGGGAGCAAGCCCTTCATGGAACCCCGCACTCAGCAGGGAGTCTGCTTGGGATTCTCTCTCCCTTCCTCTCCCTCTGACCCTTCCTCTGCTGCACGTGCTCTCCAACTCTCTCAAATACATAAATAAATCTTTTTTTTTAAGTGATTTTAGTAAATCACAACTTAAAGTTGGGCTAATTTTTTGAATGATTAACTGAATACTATTAGGTAATACCTTTGAAATATGTTCTCTATTAACACTTGCTGCTTAAGTGTCTGCAGCAAATGAAGACTATTACATCAAAAGAAATGAAACTTTACTTTTTCTCTATTCACTCCATATAACTGTGGAATGAACAGAACTTTTGAAAGGTTGTTGATTAAAGAATAAAATGTACAAACTAACATTCTCAATAATGTATTAAGTTCTGTTACTAAGTTACCCTCTGAAGGTCTTCTAAGTTTGGTTCTCATTGCATTTTGAGTATGATCTTTTTATCCATTCCAACTGTTGCCAAGGCAAATGTAACCAAGTACCAACAATATTCATCTATACCATTTGAGAGTATGTTAAGATCTGCCCACTCTTTAAAGAAAATAAATAAATAAATAAGACTTCTAACATGTACTATGTGCACATTTTTCACACTCTGCAGAGTGGTGTAAAGAGCAACGACTTCAGAGTCATAAAGACCTGAGCTGGCATGCAGAATCCACCACTTGCCAGATGTTTCATCTTAAACAAATTAAAAGCTCTGAACCTGTTCCCTCATCTGCAAAATGAGAACAGTATCTACCTCGAGGGTTGCGGCAGGAATAAATGAAGCAATGTATTTAAAGTAGTGAGTATACAGTAGGTATGCCCTGCCTCCACCAATGCCGTACCCCTGGGAGTTAGTCAAGTGAAAACTCATCTCTGCCCTTACTAAAAGTATGATAGGAGGAAAGTTGTTTAACCTCTCTGTGCACTGGGGAAAATGGGGGGCATAAACTACCTACAGCACAAAGTTGCTGTGAATCTCTAATGTACAATTTAATGCAAAGCATGACAGATTCCATTGATATTAGATTCCTTTCACTTCCTTCCTTCTTTAAGTGTGTTCAATATGTGTTTCTCAAGTGGTCCAGAATCTAGCAAACTTGCCTGACACATATCCAGAAAGTAGGCCATTTTCTGGTTAGTAGCCTTTGTGGATCTAAGGCAACATTTTGACATCTTGTACTATAAGCATCCTCTCAGTTTCAGAGGGAAAGAAAATATTTTTGTTGTTCCCTCTTCCTTCCATTTTGTACACATTGTTTTTCCACATAGATCATTATGTAAATGTCCCTCTATCTTTTCTAAATACTTAAATAGCTTTCATTTCTCCTCCAAATGGATATTAGCTTCAGTATGCTGCTTATGTTAAAAACAAAATACATCTATTACTCTCACTGCTGATATCAGTGGTGCCAGAAAATAAAAATACACTGACCCTTTGCACTTCCTCCTATGTTACTCCACACATTTAGTTCCAAATAAATCTTTAAAATGTAAATTATCTCAAAATGAGTTTTAATTATACTTATTCCTAATGCCAGTTTTAAAACCTTAACATCTTTCTACTTCAATATCAAAGTACAAGAATTTAAATAAAACAAAAGTTGTCATAAACATAAAATCATGTTCAAGTTTCCCTCAAACTAATTCGAATAATTTTCCAAACACTGAGATTCATTTGCTAGTTAACATGTGCAGTTCTGAAAACATTCAGTTATGGATGATGTTTAAGAGGAATGAATTAAACGATTAACTCCCATATTTTCAGTCTTCAAAGTAGAAATAAGCCATTCTCCTCCCACAAAAACAAACAAAAAAACCAAAAGAACCCTTACATTTAACATCTGGAGAAAAGTCTGCAAATACTAAGGAACTTTTCTACAAATATTTTACACATCTAAAATTTATTAACCAGGACACAAAATCTTACAAAATGATTCTTGAAGTTATCAGACAAAATTTCCTTACACCAACATCTTCCTATGAAAAGCTCTCTAATTTTTTCAGAGCTCTACAACATGGGCTCCTGAAGCAACAGCTAAGGAATTACAACAGGAGGCCCTTTTCCTGTTATTTTGCAAAGACTGGATAACGGAGAGAATGTTTAATTGCTACTGCACCTACAATCTGTGCCAACAGCACATGCCCTCAAAAAAACTCTATTTAAAAAAAAAAAATCCCACAGTAGCCACTGTTTCTCTTAATTTATGAAGCCAAAATACGTTTGGCAAAAGGAGTATGTCTCACTAATAGGAAATGAAAATGGCATCCCACAATCAGCAGGCTAAATATTGGTTTTAAATAAATGGTTTAATAGAGCCTGGAATGTGTACAGAAGGATGATATAGGCTTTAAGAATGACAACAAAAATTAACACTGTACTTCGACACAGGCCACCTTACATTCTAGGGAGCCTGAACAGCAGCCATCATTACAAATGTCAAAATCAATACAGTACTATGTGCCATACAGCTTCTTCCGATAATAAAGAAACCAACTCAAATTTCTTGGTGGTATAATCACAGTTATGACTGAGGGGTAAATGTATGCAACACAATGAGGAAAATACCACAAAATAAAACCACCCTATGTAAAAACATGATAAAATAGCTTGCTAAAAAAAAAAAAAAACCACGTTTGCTATCCAATAAAAGAAATCTGGGTAAATCCCACCTGACCAAGGGCACTTGATTTAAGACCAAAGCTGCTTTATTTCTCCTTTCGTTTTTGTCTTCCCAGTCCCCCATCATCACCCTGAACCTGTGCGAGAAGACACGGAGGGGCATCCCATGATCGGAAACAAAAAACCGGCATGTGTACATCCTAAGGAGGAAGAGGGAAGGGAAGACACCACTTACCTGTTCCAAAGGCTTTGGCCACCAGCCAGGCCAGATTGCAGGCGATTTTGGCCCTGGAAAAATCATAGTGGTCAAAGGGCTTGATGGCTGGAACAATGAACGTCTTTTTCATCTCCCTGGGGTCTGCAGCATCCCCCATCTTTCACGGCGGCTCCTCGGGATGTCCGGGCTCTAACCTTCACATGGTGTGGCCTCGCCGCCGCGGGGGTCGGGATGGGAAGAGGGAAGAGCTCAAACCATCGGGGCCGGGGCGAGGCCCGCCCGGGCGGCGACGGGGGAGGAGAAGCTCAGCTGTCCGCGCCGCGAGCCTGCCGCCTCCCGCGGGAGCCGCCGCCGCTCCTCCCGGGCATAGGAATGTGACGGCGCAGCGTCCGTCCGTCCGTCCGTCCGCCCGCCCGCCCCGCGCCGGCGCCCCGCCGAGCCACCCGCCCCGCGAGCGCGCGTGTGAGCGAGGCCGCCTCCCCTTTGTCTCCGTTTAGTCACACGGGCTTGGGGGGAGGGGGGGAGGCTGGAAGGGCCCGGAATTTTAAGGTGGGGGGGGAAGGCTTTAACAATCACGTTGTGGAAAATGTCCCCGCCATCGCGGTGCCCGCACGCCCCCGCCTCCCGCTTCCTTTCCCTCGGAGCGGGGAGACCCCCTCAGGCCCCGGCGGGTGAAGGGACGAGCCGGGCGCGCGGGACAGGGGCGCCTCCCGCCCCACAGCGCAGCCCGGTCGGGGGCCGCCGGAGACGGAGCGGAGAAAAACGTCAAAATCACTGCGGCTCCCAGGCCGCCGGCGGCCCGGCCCCTCCTCTGCGCTCCCCTCCCGTCGCCGTCTCCTCCTTCTCCGGCCGCCGCCTCCCGGGCCTTCCTCCCTGCGGACGGCGAAGGCGGCGGCCCGCGAGAGGCCGTAAATCCCACGCTCTCGGTCCTGTCCTTATCAGTTCTGCCCTTGTATTTTTTCCCCCCTCCTGCCGCTCGGCTCGGTCGCTCCCAGTCAGCCGCCGCCGCCGCTGCGGTTTTCCGGCTGCCGCACTGGATGGAGTGAGCAGATGCGGGCACTGAGCATGCGCCCCGGCGCCGCTCCGGCCTGCGCCCCCGCCCCGCTTCCCTCCGGCCGCAGAGATCGCTGCCGCCCGCCCGGCTGGCCCTCTGAGCATGCCCAGCCCCCGCTCCCCGCCCGCGCCCGGGCTTCGGTGCGGCTGTTTTTTAATCATCACTTAGGAGTGCTCGCCTGAGTGGACATCCTCCTCGTCCCTGGCGTTTGGCCGCCGCTGCTTACACTGCTGAAAGAGGAAAGGGAAGGGAGGAAGGGGAGGGAAGGGCCTAGCAATAGCGCTCGTATTTCAGCTACACAGTGGTTAAGCAGAGAGAACTGATGTTTATTAAAATGCTTGCTATGGGACACACACTTTGCTGCGAGGCTGATGTGCATAAAGCCTATTTAGAACTCGAAGTGGCTCTAAGGGTTAGGTGTTAACGCTGGTTGACCATTAGAGAGAATGGTTGAAATTAGAGCGATAAATGGAGTTGATTGAGTCACACGTGGGGGCTTAACCAGGACTGAGAACCTGCGAAGCCCCAAACCTGTATTAATTTCATTACATCAAAATCCTTTTCTTGACTCAGTGTTCTCCATTTAAGCACTCGCACCAAGTGAGGGAGCGCATCCACCGATGCCTCCCCGTTTCCTCCAAATAAAGCATAAATTCTTTCACACAGCAAACTGCCACTCACCATGATCTGGTACCTACAAACCTGTATGGCTTCATTTATCAGAGCCGCTCTCCGTTTTCCCAAAAGGGCATGTTTTCTACAAGGTCTCTGCGTCGTTGCTCAGGATGGTACCTCTGTCCACCTGGCTTACTCCTACTTCATAGTAATCACTTCCTGCAAGAAGCCTTCCCAGATAGCTCCTGACACATCCCTCAGTGCTGTCACATAGGTTCCCCTACTGTTCCCAGAGCACCCGGTTCTTATATCTGTCATAGCATTTGCCACACTGTATCATCAGTGTGTCTTTCGTCTGTCTTTCCTACTGGTGACAAGGTCTATCTCCAGCACCTGTTTACTGCTCAGCCCATAGTAGTTGCTCAATTAACCGTTAGGGACTAAGAATGGATGTCATTGTTAGTTAACATTTAAGTGATGTAACTCACTAATTCCTCACAATTTCTCATTTAAAACATTATCTAATTTTAATTATTGAAAAATCATGTATCTTCATTTTTCAGATGAGAAAACAAAAGCTCAGAAAAATTTTAAAATTACCCTGTATCACACAACTAATAAACTGGCAGATCCAAGGTTTGAACCTAGGATGGTCTTACTCCAAAGCCCATGTTTTAACTACGAGGACCTCCCTGATATTACCTGCCCTTAAGATAAAAGCAAGACATAGAAAGTATGAGGGGAAGGGCATTGGACCCTAGCCCCACCAGCAAGTAGGCCCTTTTGATCCTGTTTAATCCCTACGATTACTCCACCCTGAACCTACTAGGGCACTACAGACATGTCTTGCAAACAACGTGGGCCAGGAAAAGAATGTGAGTGAGAAGAATACACCACAAGTTGGTTGATGTCATTTTTCAATAATTTAATGAATATTAAGAAAGTATCCCTCAGAGGCAAGGCCCTTTGCTAGGTCACATAGGGGATAATAAAATTAACATCTGGATAATAGTTTACAAAGCACATTCATATGACTACCTAATTTTCATATTCATTCTGTGAAATAGGCATTATTATCTTGCAATTCTAGATGCAGGACTGAGGGTCATAGAGATTAAGTTGCATGGCCAAGATTTCATGGTTGATTAATACCTGGGTCTGCCTTCATAAACAAGGACAAGTCTTCTGGCTCCCCTTCTCAGGCACCTTTCCCTATGCCTGTTCCCTCCCTAGATTATGGAGGCTGTCATGTTCATAAATAAATATAATCCAATGTAAAAGAGGTAAATGCCGTAACAGTTACGAAGTGCAGAGAGAACATCTAAGTGGAGGGATCAGGAAGGGTTTTTTCAGGACTTCTGTTAAATCCAAAGTATTCAAATTCACCTTCAACTGAATTCCAGAGCAACAAGTCAAATTAAGAGAAACCTATAGCCTGGACAGATTGAAGAGAGATACTGAAACATTTCACCAGTCATATAATAATCTGAAAGCCAATACAAGATTCTCGAGACCAGAAACCATGCCTAATTGACTTTATGTTGCATGTGTGACCTAGCACAGTGCTTTGTTCACAATGGGTGCTGGGTAAATGCTTGTTGAATTTTATTGAAAACCATTTCGACCTAAATAAACATGATGAGGAAGAGAAGGAAACAAAGACAGTTGCTCTGACTTGTCCTTTGATTCACTAGTGATGCATTTCGTTGCAGTGGCATTACTATGACCCCAGTTGGGGAGGAGTGTGTTTAGGAATGGAAAAAAAAAGAAATGCCTACACAAAGAGCAGCTTTTACTTTCAGGGAGGCTGTGAAACTTGGGGTCATAGTAGGAGGCTATTATTAACAGAGAAACACCCTGAGTACAAAGAAGAAGGATTCATTTTCAGAGACAGACACTCTAATAGGGTGTTCTTTGTGACACCTTCAGAATGATCTTTTTTTTTCAAAGATTTTATTTATTTATTTGACAGAGAGAGAGAGAGAGACAGTGAGAGAGGGCACACAGCAGGGGGAGTGGGAGAGGGAGAAGCAGGCCTCCCGCTGAGCAGGGAGCCCAATGCAGGGTTCGATCCTTTTAAAAATGATTCTCTGTAGAATACCACTGTCAAAAAGAAATGCTCTCAACTACCTTCTTAAGATATCTGACTTCACTAAAAACAAAAACGAAACCCATTGATTCTCTGGGCCAGCTTGTACGACTACACAGCTATTTCTCTATTTTTTTATCTACAGGCATAGACTCACTATCCATCAGGCAACATTCATAAATGTATTCATTCATTCATTAGCTAATATTGATTGAGCACCTGGGTGCTGAGGATGCAACATTGAACAAGACAGCTGAGGAAGCAAATTTTTAATGAGAAAACTTAGGGATCCGAGGGCCTGAGCAGCCCAGTTCTCCTTCATTTTTATGTATCTATCTCCTTAGGCAAGAAGCCTTGTTACTTCACCTATGGAAATCTTCAGTGTGTTCCCTTAAAAACAGAGAAACAAAGAAACCATTGAGCATTGAGCGCTGCAGTTTTTTTTTTTAATTGAACGCATGTTTACATATACTATCATCTACTTTCGAAAGGTTACACTAATAGTAGTGAACTCTTATTGAGCACTTTGTATGTATCAGCCCCTATTTTACATGTATTCAATCCTCACCGCAACCCTCCCCCCATATCTTCATTTGGCAAATGGAGAAACCGAGGCACAGAGGATTTAAGTAAATGGTGAAGACCTTGTGTTATTTTGAAACTCAGGGAACTAGAGTAAGTAAACTTTGAATCAACCAGGTTAAGAATGACCAAAGGGAGGGAGGGAAAAAGGCTTAGCTGATGACAATAAGCTGTTTGGTTGGCTGAAGTTTCACAGCATCTGATAAACCAATATGGGATAGAAGAGTCCGTGCTGCATATCCAACATTCTATCAGTTCTAGACACAGTTGTGGCTTTCATCTGAATAGCTAACAGAATTTTATAAGGATTACCTCATCAACCTTCACAACATTTCCTGCAAGGCCTGTGTGGTAGGAGGCCAAATGTGTAGCTGGAGCAACTAAAACACAGGGAGGACACATGACTTCGTGAAGTCGTACGGTGAACCAGTCTAAACTGAAAAGTGAAACCAGGCTCTCATGTTCCCAGGTACAACGTTATATTTTCCCAGATCCCAAAGACATTTTTCCTTTATTTATTCCCTACTCAATCCAAGGTCTGGTTTGAGGTCAAACACTGGTTTGGGAGTAAAACAAACACTGGGTTCCATTACTGTTTTGCCACATGATTTGAGGGAATATATGTCACTGTTCTCTGGTTTCCACTGCTATAAAACAAAGGGGTGGGACTGTGCAACTTCTAAGATCTTTCCAACACCAACAGTCTTCAGTGGGAGGCTGACATCTATATACTTTATGAGATCATAACTAAAGGCTAAATCAGTCAGATGCCTAGTGTTCAGGATATAAATGTTTTGAGCAGGAGTTACTTTTTTATTTCCAGAAAGCCTTATGATGGGATTATGTGGAAGGGCTAGAAGAGGCTGCAAAACAGGAAATGGAATCCTCCCATGAAGGCAGGAACCAAATCAAAACTGGAATGAGAGAAGGGGATGGATGTAGTTTGTTGGTAAGTACAGGAGTCCTACCACTTAAGTCATCCAGATCTAGAGTTTTAGAGTATCACCTAGTCAACCAGGAAGATTTTGTTCTTTTTATCAACTTCCTGATGGAAAAAACCTAAATGTCCATCAGTAGAGGAAAGGACCAATCCAGTAAATTATGCTTCACATAGGGATCACATAGGCATTAAATGGAGAGATCTCTGGGACACCATGTGGTCAAGGGAAAAAGAGAAAGGTGCAGAGCAGTATGTTTTAGTGTGGTGTTTAAAAAGCATATATAAGGAAGAAAAGGGGAGTATGTCAGAGGGGGAGACGAACCATGAGAGATGATGGACTCTGAAAAACAAACTGAGGGTTCTAGAGGGGAGGGGGGTAGGGGGATGGGTTAGCCTGGTGATGGGCATTGAGGAGGGCACGTTCTGCATGGAGCACTGGGTGTTATGAACAAACAATGAATCATGGAACACTGCACCAAAAACTAATGATGTAATATATGGTGATTAACATAACAATAAAAAAATTAAAAAAATAAAAAAAAAAATAAAAAGCATATATATTCACGGCATATCCCTGGATATTCCTGGAGGGATGCACAAGAAACCAGAGGAGTAGTTGAGAGACCTAATTTTTTCCTTTTATGCTTTGGTAGCTTTTGATTCATAAGCATCTTTCCTTATTCAAAACTTAAATGAATATATATATTTTAACTAACTTCATCGATCCTTTCCGTCAGTGGGATTTTTGCACCTACCACACTACTGAAACTGTTCTCACAAAAGCCCTTAATGAGCTCCTTGTTTTGACTCTTCTGCTCTTGTGTCTTTGGCCTCTGGGGCATGAGGCACTTATGAGCGCCCCTTTGTTCTTAAAACTACCTTTTCTCTCTCGGGTTCCATGGGCCCCCTGGAAACACCTGGTCTTTCCCACTTTTCGAATCTCCTCTCTGCTACCCTTCCAACCTCCTTTTCTACTCACTCACCCAGTAGAGGAGCTACTCAAAACTCAGTCCTTGGTCCCCTCCTGCCTCAATACTCCCACTCTTGGCATTACGAGGGTGTCTTTATGGCTTCAATTCTCATCCCTATACAAGGGATTCCCTAATCCATATCTCAGCTTCTGACTCCTCTCCTAACTTCCTAAACCTGCTGCCCATTTCCACCCAGATACAGCCCTAGGACCTCAAATTCAATAATCAAAAATCTCCTCACCCTGACCTCTCACTGGGCTTCTAGTCACAGTCTCCCAGATTCTACAAATGACACCATTCCGTACTTAAATGTGGCATCATCCTTGAGCACTCCTCTTTCATCGCATCCATGCAAGCAGTCCACATAGCTCTCACTTCAATTTACTCCTTTCTATTCCCATGAATTTCTCATTTCCTCTTTCCCTCCCACTCAGTTTCTGTCTCTCTCTTTACTTTTTTTTTATTGAAGCACAGTTGACACACAATGTTACATTAGTTTCAGGTATATACCACCTAGTAATTCAGTAAGTCTGTAAGTTATGCTATGCTTACTACAGTATGGCCACCATCTGTCACCATAGGTCACTATTACAATAGCTTTGGCTATATTCCAAATACTGTACCTTTCAACCCTGCGACTTATTCATTTCCATAACTGGAAGCCTATACCTACCACTGCCCTCCTCCCATTTTGCCCATCCCCCACCCCCCTCTCCCCTGGCGACCATCAGTTTGTTCTCTAGTTTCTCTTTTTGAATCCACAGATTAACACAATAATCTTCCTAAACCTGAATTTTGATGATTCAGTAATATTCACAGTCAACAAACGTTAATGATTTCAAACTGTATATCCAAGACTGTATTAGACTTTTCACATACTGCATTTTATTTAATTATAAATCATGTAACATAGAATTTAATCTCATTTTACAGATGGAAAAAGGAGGCTCAGAGGGATTAAGAGAATTTCTCAAGCTTTCATGGGAAGAATAGAGTTGACACTCAAACTCATGGCTCCTCATTTCAAGTTCAGGAGTTTTTCCATCCCCACTCACCTGCTTGGTGGTGATGCCTCGCTTCCTAGATGTAGTTTAAACATTTGTCTTGACTTTGAAGATCCTCTGCAAAATGGCCTATTCATATTTCCCCAGTACTCTCTTATTCATATCAAGCCAAATTACTCTCAAGATTGTCGACGTATTTAATCCTTCACGAGGCTTATTGGTTTGGGTAATTTTATTAACCATCTTCCATAATGCCCTCCACCAGACCAGCATAAGCCATTGAAATGTCATCTTATAATAAACCTCAAATGCCACCCATGCCTGCCCACTGCCCCCTTCCTCTAGGTTTCCCTGATCCATTTGTGCCCTCTTATGGTATGTTTTGTCTTGAATTATAATTTTTTTCTGTGCACCGTAAGAGAAGAAACAATCTTATTTTGCTCTATAATCTCCTTCAGTGCCTAATATATAATAGACCACATGAAGTATTTGTTGAATAGTTGAAAGAATCAGTGAATTAACAGGCAACAAAAAATACATGTTAACACACATTCTAGGGCCTTGAAGCAGATCAATATAACTTAACTAGCTTATATGGGAATTAAAAATGAAAAGTTGATCTCCTTAATACTATAGTGGTCCCCAGTGGTTCCTAAATACTAGTCTATTATGGTTTATTAGAAATTATACATAGAAAATGTAGTGATTTTTTTCATAAAACCAATTTTTTTCCTCTTAAGGGTTGTTTTTTTATTATAAGACTATTCCCTTCTTGCTTTTTTTTCTGTTAAAGTGTCCTTTCTCTTATGAAATAATGGTCATCATTGATGACAATTGAGCTTTTATGTATCCTCATTGGTAAAATAAAAAGTTAATAACCCTATGTTCTTTACTCTCCCGTTTATTTATTTATTCATTCATTTGGGAAACTTGGGTGCTTTGTGAAATCCCAAAGTCTGGAGGCCACTGAGCTAGTCAACTGAACTAAGTAAGTTAGTCTAGTTCAGCTTCTTAAACAAAACTGGCTCCAAATAGCATTCAGAAAAAGCCAAAATCTGTTGTTTTTGTGTATCACATTTGCTATGGAAACGGTTATTATTGTAATTTCAAATATGTTGGTATTTGAAAAGTCATGGCATATGGGCTAAGTTGTTGGGGTTTGCTTGTTTGGGTTTTTTTGGTCGCTAAATATATAAATCAAACCTTCCTTTAAAGCACTAGTTAGGAGCTACGCTTAAACTTTTGTGGACCTCTTTCTAAATAGATTTGAAACTATCAGTACATACAGGAAATGATCATTCCTTTCATTATGACCTATAGACAACTGGAAAAAATATACTGTACTTCTTTCTGATGTTTGATCTTTTCAGTCAGGATACTAGGAGAATTTTGAATATATAATTTTGATTAATGGAACCAAAATATGGTGGCTTCCTTCTAATTAGTTTTCTCATCTGTTCCCCATCTTCCTCCTAACTTTCTAGATCAGAGAAATGTAACTTCCTGTTTAGTTTCTTATGTTGTTAATTTAAAGGTTCTGGATAGAACTAGAAGAGGAAAAATTATGGCTTGTTGTTGGGAATTAGAAAAAGGCAAAAGCTTGTGGCATCCAAAATGATATTCTTTATGGAACTTAGATAACTCAGAACATTATTTTTGCCATAAGAAACATTTTACTTTTAGGTGACTGAAAATGAAAGCTGGAATTGGAAAGGAAAGAAAGGCAACAAATGGCCTAGTGAGTGAAAAATGTGCTGAGATAGTCCTTCACAATTCCAAAATAAAAGAGGTTTCTTTAAAAATAGAAGCAACACTCTGGTGCTTTTACTAATCCACTTAAAATCTGCTTAAACCTGTTTCTTACTGTATTTTAAAACATTTTTTGTTATATTACATTAGTGGACATAACTCAGAATAATAACCATTTGTAAATAAAATAGGATATTTTATTTGTTTGTAAGCAAAACTGGAAATGCTAGGAACCACCTGGATGTGTGCAGATAGATAGGATTATCTCCCCATCAAGTCTTGTATGTTTATGTTAGTAATCACATAGAGGGGCTCAAGCAAGTACATCATTTAAGTTTTTATTTCACTGGAAACAAATTTTATTGTTTATCTTCCAAGGGCCCCTTAGCTAGTTTGGTTAACTTTTTAGAGCGGGAGTGGAAAATGGGAGCAAAGATGTGGGGGCAGGAATCAGAAGGAGGTGGTTATAACCACAGCCTGTTCCCAAATTCTGGCCTGAACTTCTTTTTTTTAAAGTGTGTTATTTTTTTTTTCACTAAAAAGCAAGAAAATACTATAGATAACTTAAGGAAACCTGCATCAATACAAAAAAATGGGGCACCTGGGTGGCTCAGTCGGTTAAGCATCTGCCTTCTGCTCAGGTCATGATCCCAGGGTCCTACCATCGATGGGGCTCCCTGTTCAGCAGGGAGTCTGCTTCTCCCTCTTGCTCTGCCTCTTCCCCCTGCTCGCACTCCCTCTCTCTCTCTCAAATAAATAAAATTTTTTAAAAAATTAGAAAACATTCTTCTAATTGCAATTGAGTGCATTTTTTATACTTAAAAAACTCACAATTTTTTTCTCGTGATAAAAGCAAACTATATTCATTTCCTTAATTTAAAAAATACAAAAAAGCAAATGAAAAAATAAATACCAGCACACCTGGGTGGCTCAGTTGGATAAGGGTCTGCCTTTGGCTCAGGTCATGATCCCAGGGTTCTTCTCAGCGGGGACCTGTTTCTCCCTCTCCCTCCATCATCCCCCCCAGCCCCCGCTCGAGCTCTCTCTCACTCTGCTCTCTCCCTCTCTCAAATAAATAAAATCTTAAAAAAAAATAAACACCTATAATTTCACCACCCAGAGATATGTTTTGCGTATCCTTTCATTCATTTTGTACCAAAATGAGCTTATGTTGTACATCCCATTTATAACTTGTTTCTTTTACACCTTGATATTAATAAATATTCATCTAAAACATCAACTTAATGCATAATAGAATTTCATTGTATGAATGTATTTTAATTTTAACCAACCCCCCCTTTATAGGATATTTTTGCTGTTTCTATATTTTTATAGTGCTGTCAGGAATACTCTAGAACATGTATCTTTGCCTACCTCACTGATTATTCTTAGATATGGATAATTTTTTTTTTTTTTTTTTTTAGAGAGAGAGAGAAAGAGAGAGCACAAATGGAGGGAGGGGCAGAGGGAGAGAGACAGAGAATTCTAACAGGCTCCTCGCTCAGCACAGAGCCCAGTGCAGAGCTCCATCTCATGACCCTGAGATCATGACCCAAGCTGATATCAAGAGTTCAATGCTTAACCTGACTGAGGCACCCAGGTGCCCCAGATATGGATAAATTCTTAACTGTGAATTGCCAAGTCATTTTTGTCAGTCTTTTTATATATATATGTGACACTTCCCTTCAGAAAGGTTGTACCCATTTTCATTCATACTAGCAATGTATGCGAGTATACATTTTTTTTTACTTTTTATTTCTCTAATTACTAATGATGTTAAACTTTCTGTCATAATTTCATTTGCTTTTTTTTCTCTTATGAGACTAATTTTCCATTTATTATTAAGCTGTCTTCTCATTGATTTGTGAGAGATATATATTAAATACATGAACTCTTTATCAAACACAGTCATTTTTCCAAGCTATCATTTCTCTTTTCATGTTAATTATAGCATTTTTTGAATGTACTTGTTTTTCTCTAGTGAATTCTGTCAATCTTTTCAATTTTAGTTTCTGCTTTAGACGTTAAACTTTAAAGAGCTATTCCTCCAAGGCCACTCTACCGAAAGGTTATTTAACGTATACATGAAGTAACAGATAAATTGTCACAGGCAAGTTGTAGTTCTTTAAATAAGCTCTACACCCAACATCGGACTCAAACCCATGACCCTTGAGATCAAAAGTCATATGCTCCACGCACTAAGCCAGCCAGGTGCCCCTGTGACAGGCATTTTGTCTGCAGAGATACTAAGCTTCTACTGTTTTGATCTCAAAAGCATTTTTACTCTATGCACTAACGCAAGCATCTTAACCAGAATTATACGAACAATGTTGATTGTGAAGACAGTGTTTCCAGAGAGAGTGTCATTAGGCTAATTTCATTCTTTGATCAACTTTCTCTACTCTGTAGTTAAACTATTCCCGGTTTTGTTTTGTTTTGTTTTGTTTTCATTTTCTTTTGCGGGTCTACTGAGATTATTTTCACTGGAATTGGTCTTTTCCATGTAAATTTACAACCAAGATTTTATTTTTTATGACTCGTTTGTTCATATCAAGTTCTAACAGCAACCGGCTACTGTAAGTTTTCTTTTGTGGCCATTATTTTTAACAGTTCAATTTCCCTGAGTCACATTTTTATACCTCCAATTTTGTTAAAAAGATGTGATTCTCCAAGCAGCTTTTTATTTATTACAACTTTGTATGAGGTCTGGCCCATTGTCTGTCTGTGTTCATGCGCGCACGTTATTTTTACTAGTAATTTTCCATATGAATAGAATAAAAGAATGATGGAGTCACAAGCTGCTGTAAATTCCTTGGCTACCACACCACACAAGAGAGCAGAGAGTAGGACCCCTTTGCCGGCCCAGGGAGAGTAAGAGATATGGTCGTTTAAACTATGTTCACAAATTCTTTGAGTTTCCATTCAAAAGATAGAGCCTAAGTCCCCTTCCCTTGAGTGTGGGATGGAAAAAGGGACTCAACTGTAGAGAATAAGAAAAAAAAGCACAAAGGACAGTGTCTATAACCTAGTCCTTGGAGACAAGGTCATAAAAGGCATTGCGACTTTTGGCTTATTCTCTCTTGGATCTCTCCTCCTGGGGACATCCTGCTGCCATGTCATAAGGACACTCAAGAGGCTTACAAAGAGGTCCACTTGGTGAACAAAGGAGCCTGCCTGCTAGCAGTCATGTGAGTGAGCCATTTTGGAAGCTGATCCTCCAGTCCTTGGCAGGCCATCAGAAAAAGCCAATAGCCTCCTGGGAGGCTGAGCCATAGTGACTCCTAAACCACCACTAGACTCCTGACCCTTAGAAACTGTGTGAGATAGTTTTGGGTTAATTCATTATGCAGCGATAGTAAAGAGGATATGAAAATGCATTGAGGGAGGGGGTCACAAAAGACTTCTTGGAGATGGTAACTGGGCAGTGATTTGCTCTCCCCAATGACATTATAGCAAAGTTCCTCTCTGTATTCTCCAACCCCCTCAACACACTCTCTCCTTTCAATTTCTCCTCTTTATCCTCCTGTCTTTATCCTTCTTCCCCTCCCCATCCTCTCTCTCTCTCCTTCTTTCCCAATCAGATAGCATTGGGAAAGGTTGTATAAATCACTCTGGATCTTTGGTAAGAAGAAGACAGCTTTGATGATTACATATTACCCCCTTTAAGAAATATTTATTTCCACGATGCAGATTTATATGTGATAGACAGATACTCCCTCCCTCCCCCTCTTCCCAATCCTCCTAAAGTGTATACACATTTTGTGCCCATTGTGGGTGGGCACCACAGGATTTCAAGTGAACTGTTTAAGAAATAACTATTTTATTTATAGCTTAGGGAATATTTAAAATCAATTATAATATAAAAACAGTGATTCTAAATAGTCTAATTAGATACTTGGTTTTTATTAACAGACAGAACTAAGAGAATGGATCTACAGCTCTAAATGCCTTTTACCAAGAAGAAAATTTGCTGACAGAGACAGGTTGAACAGCTGAAAACACAGAAGGAAAGCCTATTTGTCCCACTTTTCAGAAAGTTTTGCATTTTGAGATTTTGGTAAAATTGCTTACAGAATTGTCTATTGTACTTAGAACTCTTTTGGCCCCAGTTGTTCACCAAGTGGGTCTCTCCATAGGCTGCTTGAGTGTCCTCACAACATGGCAGCAGGATTCGCCAGGAGGATTCTCTCTCTAAGAAAGAGCAACAGTTATAAAAGACAAGATGTAGTTTGTAGTTTAAGTAATAATCAGATTTTCAATTTATTTATTTACTCCTGTCACTCACAAAAATGAAGAATTTTAATTGCCTCTTACTTTTTTTGTGTGGTGCGGGGGTGTGAGGGGGGTGGAGGTTTGTTTCTTTTAGTAACTAGAATCATGCTGTATGTATTGTTCTTTGATATGCTTTTTGGACATGTTCCCAGCCCAACACACTCTTTTTATCCACTACATAGCATTCCACAGAATTAGTGTTACCATCTTGATGGACATTTGGGTTGCTTCATTTGCTGTTAAAATTATGCCCACTTTTGTGCACAAATTTGAGTACAGGGGCTGGAATCTGAGGGGGATAGTCTCAGTTTGAGTCCCTGCTGATCTGAGGCGAAGGCACCTCTTTTTTTAAATAGCTCTCTTGGCAAATACTCTCTGGGATCCATCAGCTATAATATGTTTTGTGTGTTGATTTCTTTCCTTCAGTAAAATGTTTTCTGCCAGATACTTCCAACTGAACATCTAAATGGATAGTATACTATTCTGTGGAATAAATGTATGTCATAAAGCAATAAAAACTCAAAATGTAATGACCTCATGATAGCATGACTCTACTCAGAACTATCTCTTCTGAAAGGTAGTAACTAATCACAGTAAATATTTGAACTAATGCTTAATCCATAAGTTGCATACCAGGCTAACACCCATCCCCAAACAGAATTCCAGTATGATAAAAGTTCCACTGCCTTAAATTTAAATCTAAAGAAGATTAGAAGCAGCATTCAGTTTAGAAAAATCACTTCTACTCAGTGTTGTTCCTGTTGATGAAATGCTAAAATAACAATTGTAATTCAGAGGACTATACTGTGTTGCTTTAGACATTCCAAAGGGACTAGAGAAAGTGCTGAGTAAAACAATGAAAGGGACAATCCTGCCTGGAAGAAAGATGGGCCAAGTGACTTCTGAGGCTTTGTTCAATCTTTGAGTTCTGTGACACTTCCGTGGTTATGCACAGTTTCATGGGACTTATAAAAAATTATTTTGTTGTCACCTTTTTAAAAAATATATTAATTGTAGTTTAGAACACATTATGTGGTTTTCACTACAAGGTGTTTTTTAACTGATTCAGTAGGATTCCAGGTCCTTTTTCTTAAAGAACATTATCTAAAAGGAAACACATTACCACACTTTTTCCAAGCGAATGCCTTAGCTCTTTCTAGATTCCAAATTCTAGAACTGAATCTACACCGTGTAACAAATACTTGCCAAAGAGTATGACTGGTTTTTAATCAAAGGTCTTAATGAAACACCCACTCTTCTCATTGCATGCTTTCCCCAAACATCTTAAAATAAAAGGTGAGAACATAATTCATGAAGGAAGAAAATCAGTTTCTATATAACGTGCGTGGTTTGTTTTACTTGGTGTGTTGTTTTCAGAATTTGTAAAAACAAAACAAAACAAAAACTAATCCCTTGACACAAAGTGGTAATGATGAATAACGTGCTCCAGCCAAGTTATAAATCTCAGCAAAGGGAGGTTTAAATGGCAAGTGCTGGGAGGGACAGAGCCCTCCCTACAACACAACTCTGTGTGAACAAAGAAGCATTTATTAGTCTTGCCAGTCACTTAATGCTCCAGTCTGTCACCAGCTAAACATAAGGTTCCTAGAGCTGTTAGTGAAGTCTCTCCAGAAAACTCATATATTATTTTGGCCCATATATCTCATTAGGTAGTAATGTGCATTGACAGTTCAACAAAACCAAAAAACTTCAAGCTCAATCAATTGGTTGTGTATCACACAACCAATTTGATTTTTGTTTGTTGGTTTTCTTTAACTACTTCCTGATTAGAAAAGTCAAACAACCATTAAAAAAACACAGTTTATGGGGTGTCTGGTTGGCTCAGTCAGTTAACCGTCTGCCTTTGTCTTGGGTCATAATCTCTGGGTCCTGGGATTGAGCCCCAAATTCTGGAGATGGAGCCCTGCATCTGGCTTCCTGCTCAGCAGGGAGTCTGCTTCTCTCTCTCTCTCTCTCTCTCTCTCTCCCTCCTACCCCTTCCCTGTCTGCCCCTCCCTACCACTCACTCTCTCTCAAATAAATAAATAATGTCTAAAAAAAAGCAAAAAACCCCTACAGTTTACTATTTAAATTTGATATAATTCACTTTAAATTAAAAAAAGAGAAAAAATGAAATCACAGTAATTGCAGTGGAGCTGTGTGTAGGCCAGTTCTTCCTTTGTGGGTTGCAATCTTATTTTAGGGCTTAATTAGAGAAGATTCCTCTTCGATACTTACTCTACTTGATTTTAAGGAATGTGTTTCAGAGAATGTTCTGCTGGAAAAGCAGAAATAAAAATAGTATTAAAACGGATTCATACAACAGTTCTCAATGCCCCGTTTTTGTAGTCCCCATATCACCTGTCCTATTAAGTTACCTAAAGTAGAAGCAGCATGCCCCATTTAAAAGGGCTTAAAACACAAGAGGAAGATCACAGAGGCATAAAAAGTTAACTGCTTAATTTGGTTGCCATGAGTTTTTGTTTTCCTTCCCTGGGTGGGGTCCCTGTGGGGCTCTCTTACACCCTGCTGCCACCCAGTCCTGGGTTCGAGCCGTGTGGGATCCCAGGTGATATAAGGCAATGCAGTGAAGTGAGAGAATCCCCACATCAAGGTGTCCTCAGCTCTGCTCTGAACCACAGGCCAACTTACTTAACTGGGACTCAGTTTCCCCATTTTGAAATAAGGATGTTGAAGAAGACATTAATAACTGTAGCATCCCATGGCCTAAGTGAAATTAAATCACATCTGGCATCTAAATCTGCCTTTTAAAGTAGTTTCGGTAATTACATAAAGAATTATCCACTTAATTACTTTTCAATTTACTTTCTTTACTGTTGGTCTTGGGCATGCTTTCTTTTAAATTCTTTTCCTTTTCCCTCTGATTCCTGTCTCCTCCTGTTCCCTCAGCAGATTCTTCTCTCACTCTATCCCCATTCTCCACCCCAGCCTGTTTGAATTTCCTCCATCATTCTCTCATTTTCATTAAATATTGCTCTGTCTTCATTTTTACCTTAGTGAAACAATTTCAGAAAGCACTGCTTGATTTGATTTGATTTTTTTAAAGGTTTGATTTATTTATTTGAGAGAGAGAAAGCATGTTCACACAAGCAGGAGGGGCAGAGGGAGAGAGAGAATCTCAAGCAGATTCCATGCTGAGTCCCACGTGGGACTCCATCTCATGACCCTGAGATCATGACCTGAGCTGAAACCAAGAATTGGAAACATAATCAACTGTGCCACCCAGGCACCCCAACAAGTGTTTTTTTTTAAGATTTTATTTACACACAACTAATGAATTGTTGAACACTACATCAAAAACTAACGATGGCTAATTGAACATTAAAAAAATATTTTATTTATTTGCAAGAGAAAGAGGGATCACGAGCAGGGGGGATGGGTAGAGGGAAAAAGAGAAGCAGACTCCCCACTGAGCAAGGAGCCCAACGCAGGGCTTGATCCCAGGACCCTGAGATTATGACCTGAGCCGAAGGCAGACGCTTAACCGACTAAACTACCCAGGTGCCCCCTGACAGTGGTTCTATAAGAAGAATTTTAACCTTTGAATCAATGTATTTAAAGGTTAAAATCTACTCAGGCTCTCTATTTCTCTTGAGTCAGTTTTGATGAGTTAAATTTTTCTAGGAAAATATTCCATTTCATGTATGTTTTCAAATTTATTTACATATACTTCCTCATAGCATTTTCTCATTATTTCAATCTCTGCTTTATCTGTAGTTATGTCCCTTTTCTTGTTCCCAATATGCTTCTTTGTGCTTTTTCTCTTATTATCTAATTAGTTTTGCCAGAAGAATGACTATCTTGTTAATCTTTTTAAAAAACTAACTTGTTTTTATTGATCTATTCTCTTTGTCTTCTGTGTTGTTAATCCTCGCTCTTTATTTCCTTCCTTTTACTTTCTTTGAACTGTTGTTTTCTTCATTTACTGATTCCAGCTCACTAACTTGTACTTTTTTCTTCTTTTCAATTTTTTAATTTTTATATTTTTTTGAAGATTTTATTTATTTATTTGAGAGAGAGAGCGAGAGAGAGAGAGCACGCATGCGTGAGCAGGAGGGAGGGGCAGAGGGAAAGGGAGAACCAGACTCCCCACTACGCAGGGAGCCAGATGTGACCCAGAGATCATGACCTGAGCCAAAGGCAGATGCCTAGTGGACTTAGCCACCCAGGCACCCTTTTTCTTCTTTTTTAATGTGACATTTAAGGCTATAAACTTTCTTCTAAGAACACCTTAGTCTTTGGCCCACAAATTCTTATATGTAATATATTCATTACTTTTCAGTTATAAGAATTGTCTGTTTATTACTTTTTTTGACATTGGAATTATTTAAGAGTGTTTTTATTAAGAAACATTTTAAACATGCAATGAACAATGATACCCAAAATCTATCAAAATTCTGCCCAATTTGTAGATGTGTGTTTTTAAATTTCCAAATGTATTAGATTTCTACTGACCTTTTTTGTTAGTTTTGTTAATAATGTGTACTTAACTGCATTATGTTCAGAGACTACATCCTATGTATGATGTTGATTATTTGATATTTGTTCAGATTTTTATTGTGGCCTCCTATGCGATGTATTTTATATATGTTCCATGTATGCTTGGAAAGAATGAAATTTATCGTTATTGTAGAGACCATCTTTAGGCAACAGGCTTAAGCAATGGAAACTTGATCAAGGCAGGAGGGCCCACAGAGACCAGCCAGCTGAAAGCAAACAGGCTCAGTAAGCAACTCACCTTGAAATAACCATAGGCCCTAACTGACCAATTACAACGAGGCACAGTTCCTAAGATTACCAAAAAAGAGAAAATTCCATATGTTCTCATACTTCCCTCACTCCACCCTATAGCTGTGAGCCCTTATCACCCCCTTGCCACAGTCTCTCCTTTGCTGTCCTGCCCACAACCATGTATTCCATAAATTTCTATCTCTTTTGTTCTGCTTTGGATGAATTCTTTCACCATCCACACCAAGAGCCTCCACCTGATCGGGATGCCCCACAATTATCTGTTGCAAGGTTATTTATATGTCCATTTGATTAATAATTAAGTTTGTTGGGCGCCTGGGTGGCTCAGTTGGTTAAGCGACTGCCTTCGGCTCAGGTCATGATCCCGGAGTCCCAGGATTGAGTCCTGCATCGGGCTCCCTGCTCAGCAGTGAGTCTGCTTCTCCCTCGGACCCTCCCCCACTCATGCTCTCTCCCTATCTCATTCTCTCTCTCAAATAAATAAAATCTTTAAAAAAAAATTAAGTTTGTTATGTATGTTTTTCAAATATCTGCATTTTTTCTAATTATTCTCTGTTTCAATTAGGGAGAGAGGAATATTAAAATTTTCCCGTTTGGGGCGCCTGCCTTCCGCTCAACTCATGATCCTAGGGTCCTGGGATCGAGCCCCGCGTCGGGCTCCCTGCTCTGCGGGAAGCCTGCTTCTCCCTCTCCCACTCCCCCTGTTTGTGTTCGTTCCCTCTCTCACTGTGTCTCTCTCTGTCAAATAAATAAAATCTTTAAAAACAAAAAATTTCCCCGTTTGTTGATTTCTCAGTTTCTCCTTGTAGTTTGGACAATTTTGCTTTGTATAATCTGAGATTATGATATTAGGTGCACACAAGCTTAGAGTTATTATATTTTTTCTGGAAAATTGTTTCTTTTCATCATTGGATAATTATCTTCCTTGTCCTTAATAATGCTTTTTGTCTTGATTGTGGAGGTTTCTCTTTGTTAGCATTTACCTGGCGTATCTTTTCCCATCTTACCTTTCCAAACTTTTGGTGTCCTTATATTTTAGTTTTCATGCTTATTGATGGGTTATCCTTGAGGCTCATTCCCTCCCCACATTTGGTAGCTTAATGTGAAGATAGCTCAGTGAAATAGCTCAAGGGAAGGACAGGCTGATACCAGGATCTCAGGAATGCCAGCTTCTCTTTCTAATACATCCATTTCTTCAATCAAGAAGCTCCCAGGGGGGCACCTGGGTGGCTTAATGGGTTGGGTGTTTGCCTTTGGCTCAGGTCGTGATCTTGGAGTCCTGGGATCCAGCCTGGCGTCAAGCTCCCTGCTCAGCGGGGACTCTGCTTCTCCCTCTCCCTCTCCCTCTGCCCCTCCCCCAATCATGCACGCGCGCGTGCGCTCTCTCTCTCTCTCTCTCTCTCTCTCTCTCTCTCTGTCTCAAATAAATAAAATCTTTTTAAAAAAGAAGAAGCAGCAGCTCCCAGGATATCTGGCTGGCTCAGTCAGTAGAGCATGCGACTCTTGATCTGGAGATTGAGTTTGCGCCCCACATAGGATGTAGAGATTACTTAAAAAAATTTTTTTAAATAAAAAAGAAGCTCCCGTAGTTATATAGTCAACTAGCTGTTCCTTGTTTCTCCTTCCAGCTTCCCTGGAAACACGTAGAATGATAAAGAGGGAGTCCCTTTCTTTGGATTTTTTAAGTGACACATTTACAATGTCCCCAATTACGCACATCTCCCTGTGGGATAATGAAAGACAGGAAGATCATGCACCGTCCACTGTTCTCTGCCTCTAAGTTTCCTCAATGAACAGTACTTCAATTTTTCATCACTTGCAGCTGCTCGTGGTATAATTAGTCCGCTCAGGCTGCCATAATAAAACCCTATTGACCGGCCTAAACAACAAAAATTTATTTTTTCTCAGTTTTGGAGGCTAGAAGTCCCTGATGAAGGCTCCAGCTGCTTCAGTGTCTGGTGAGAGCCCCCTTCCTGGCTTGCAGACAGCAGCTTTCTTGCTGTCCCTTCACATGGCCTTTCCCTGGTGTGTGCACATAAGCACACAAACACGTACAGAGAGAGAGAGAGAATAAGCTCTCTGCTATCTCTTCTTATAAGGATACTAATCCTATCACGTCAGACCCCATCTTTATGACCTCATGTAACCTTATTCTTTCTACCGGAGGTTGGACTTCAATATGTGAATTTGGGGGGGGGGGGACACACCATTTGGTTTACAACATGATGTATGTCTCCGTGTCACCTTGCCCAACACTTATAAGCTATATCAAGTTGATTTCTGGAGTCTCATTTGACAATCTGTGTCTTCTAATTGAGCAGTTTATTTCCTTTTATAATTAGATTTATTTCTACCATCTTATTTTGTGCCTTTTTACTCTGCTTTATCTACGTATTTTCCTCCTTTTGGGTTTTATTTTGAACTGGTTGAGGTTACACTATTTCCTTTCCCCCCCTCTCCTGTTTTGAGACCTACATCTTTTTCTTTTATTTTAGCGGTTAGAGTTAAAATTTCAACATACATACTTTACATGATAAAGTCTAAGGGTTACCCATGTTTTTACCATCCTCTTGAATATAGACACCTTAGAATCTATTATTAACCATGATTGCTCTTTTCCTTCTGACAAGGTAATGTTGTCCAAGACTTCATTTGCACATTGTTTTATTCTCACAAATTAGTTACTGTTCTTATTCTTGCTGTTGATTACAAAACAGCATTTGTTTATATTTAACCACTGTTTATGCAATGTCTTTGCTCACTATTCCTTTTTTTGCATGGTAGATCTTCTTTCTGGGATTATTTTCCTTTGGCCTAAAGGACATCCCTTAATAATAGATTTTTCAATAAGGTTCTTGGATTGATAAATTCCATCTATTTTTGTTTGGGAAAAAAGTTCTCAATTTCATCCTTACACTCCAACAGTAGTTACCTGGATAGAGTATTTTAGGTTAATTGTTCTTTGCAGCAGCTTGAAAATACTGTTCCCCTGAATAGTGGCTTCTACTGCTGGTGAGATGTTTGCTGTTAGTCTAATTGTCATCCTTGTGTATAATTTCCTTTTTCCTTTGATTACTTTTCTATGATAGGGGATGCTGCAATTACACTACTGTGCATCTCTATGGATTTTTATGTAACCTTCTCAGTACTCCTTTGTGATGCCCAAATCTGAGGATTCATGTCTTTCATTATTTGACAGTGACAGTTCTCTGCCATTATCTCCTAATGTTATAGACAATTTGAACGGCTTCATTATGTACATCTCCTAGGTTGCCATGCATATCTTGCAGGGGACTTCTGGTAAGTGCATGTATGTATATAAAACAGTGAGAACACTCCTTCATTTTCCTCTGGTGTAAAAGCTTTAATACTCGGCACCTGAGCACCAGGTCTATAACTTCTTTTTTTTTTTTAAGATTTTATTTATTTATTTGACAAAGAGAGAGAGTGAGAGAGAGAGAGAGTAGGGGGAGTGGGAGAGAGAGAAGCAGGCTTCCACCAAGCATGGAGCCTGATGCGGGGCTCAATCCCAGGACTCTGGGATCACGACCTGAGCCGAAGGCAGCCGCCCAACCGACTGAGCCACCCAGGTGCCCCCAGGTCTATAATTTCTGATGTCTGTGATAAGCAGGCTACCACGGTGCTTCCTGCTTTAATCTCCTTGTAAGCAATGATATCCATGAAATCATGGTTTTGATGTGCTAGTTTTATTTTCCTAGCACACATTATTAATCCTAGCACGTGATTATTAAAATGAAATAATTCATCCATGTGACAAATAATTAAAATAACCTAATGTCCTCCACATGCACTTGGGAATTCTTGGCATTAGCTGAAACACAACACCATTTGGAAGAGTGGCCACTGAGGTGGACCTGTGGGTAACAGGAGCCACTGAACATATTTAAGCAAGAGAGTAATACAATCAGATGTTACTTCTGGAAAGATCATGTTAGACATAGGTATTAGAGAATGGAGTATCAAGTATTGGTTCTGAAAGCACGAAGATACATGTAGTGGCACAGGAAAAATAATGAGTTCTTGTATTAGCTATGACTATTGTTAGCTTGAGCAGGGTCCATAGTTTTCAGGGCAAATTTAGGGCTTTTGCTAAATCTAAGTAAACATTCCAATCCCTCCTCCAATTTAGGGGCTCCTCTCTTGCTCTCAGCTCAAGCCAGACCCATGGTTTGGGAACCACCAGTGGGTAAAGGTCTGGTCTGTTCTTGTCCTACCTCCTCTCCAGCACTGAGCTTGGCTTCTGTAGAGTTGGAGACAGTGGTGCAGAAGGGATTAGAGGAAAAGAAGCAAAGGCTGTTTCTCACATCTGATGTTTGTAATTCTCTTTTGGCTACTTGATGCATGGCAGGCATCCAATGCTGGCTCTTTCACAGAGCACATTAGTGAGGTCTTTGGAACTCCCACTGGATGTCCTGACACAGCACTGTTGTTGCCCAGCCTGTACCAGCTCCACCCTTGGGTATATGCCCCACAGCCTCTCTCTGGTGGGATCTTCTGACCTAGGCAGACAGTTCTCTTAGATGAGGTTCTTTCAAGGAAATCCTTTCCCAGCTACTTGACATGGTATCCACTTGGTCCATAGGAAATATTGCAAATCCTTACTCTGGAATGAATGACCATTCCCCAGAACAGCAGAATGCTCTCACTGCTGCCTTCTCTTCTTGCCCTGACTCCATGGGCACCTCTAGCTAGGCTCTCCACCATAAGAGTTTTCCAAGAGAGAGTTAGGCACCAGTCTCTACTTTCATCCTGTATGACCCAATTTCCTAGGGACATTTTCTCCCCAAAATGTTATGTTCCATTATGGTAAACTTGCAACTGAAAGATCAGATACCAGTCTTCCCTCTTGTAGGTAGTATTAATCTCTATAAGTGGGTCCATTGGGATCCCTTCTTTTGGTTTGGAGGTAGGAGGGGAAGCATGTTACTAAACTTTCTACTTATATGGATTCTCTTACTTCCAAGAGTCTCATTAATGAATCTCTTCTTCTATCAAGGTTGGAAATGGTGGGGGGTGGTATTGATTATTACGGATCAGATTGGTAACATGTTAGTCCTGCATGGATGTGTCTAGTATGTCTCTTAAATATAGGCACACTTGTCACTCATTGTTCACAGCTCTGAGGCTTTGGTTTTGAGACAAAAATCTCATTCCATATCCTGTGAGATGGGCGATGGGCACTCAAAGAAGAGAAAGGCATGAGGAAGAGATCACAGTTACATTTTTCATCATTACAGTTTGTCTAGGACTCTAAGTGTCCTGCCTATGAGCCTCAGCAAACCACCTCAAATAATAACTTTGGCTTGTTGGCTAGTTTAAGCTGTGGCTGCCTGAATTTAACTCTAGCTAGTGCTGATAGGCCTTAATGATTGCAGTTTCATCTCTTTGCATCATTGATAGCATATTTGCAGCCACATGGAGTCAGTCTCCATCTTTCCTGTTTTGCATTAGGGATCAAAATGTCCCTAGGAAATTGGGTCATACAGAATGAAAGTAGATACTGGTGCCTATGATCATAGGGATCATAATGCTTAATTTCCTATCAGTTACTATCTAATATTCTTTCAAAATGAGCTTAGATAAATATTCATGCCCCTAAACTTGGGTGTTGTTTTCTCTTCTAAGGTGTGCTCCTTATAGCAAATCCATTTTAAGCCAATAATGCCGGTCCACTCTCTCCAAAATGAGCATTTAGTGTGTTCCTCTTTGCTATGTGCTTTCCACATAGATTGTAGCATACACTTGATGTGCCATGTGGGACAACCTGGGGTTTACATTTTTTAAAAATTCTTTATTTGATTTTTTTGACCATTACAACAGTAGCCCATGGTTCTAATAACCAATGAAATAACATGGAACAGGGGCGCCTGGGTGGCTCAGATGGTTAAGCACCTGCCTTTGGCTCAGGTCATGATCCTAGGGTCCTGGGATCGAGCCCCACATCGGGCTCCTTGCTGAGCGGGGAGCCTGCTTCTCCCTCTGCCGGCTGCTCCCCCTGCTTGTGCTCTCTCTCTCCTGTCAAATAAATAAAATCTTAAAAAAAAAAAAAGAAAGAAAGAACATGGAACAAACATATAAAAGACAAAGCTGGGGCTCCTGGCTGGCTCATTCGGTAGAGCATACAACTCTTGATCTCGAGGTTGTAAATTTGAGCCCCATGTTGGGTGTAGAGATTATTTAAAAAAATAAAATCTCAACAAAAAAGTTAAAGTTAATTATCCCCTCTGTTTCCACTTCTGTCCCCACTACCATTTATTCACTGCCACTCCCATGGGATAACCAACTTTAATATTTTGTTAACATTTGTTAATATTTGGTATAACATTAACATGATAATACAAATATATATTTAGATACACTGGGATTTCTTTATCTGTTATCATAGAAATATAACCAAACTCCATACAGTTCCAGATTTTAGAAGATTTAATACTGTGTCCCAATTTTTTTTTAAGGACCCTCAGTCTGTGTATTCCAACTTACTTTTTTCATTTGACAGTGTAACATAGATTTCTCTGCAAGATGTATATCTACAACAATATTTTCTAATTTATACATAATCTCTCAAACACACACATTATTTTACATAGCACAGTTTACTCCATATATACTAAGGTATGCTCATTTTGTTTAGTCTTTCCATTTTATCTATTTATTTATTTGCATTCTCTCCCTGTCTCTTCCCCTAGTCCCCTATTCCTTTGCCCAGCCCCCTTTCTCCTCCAGGGAACTTGTATGAACAATATGATGCATATTTTTCTGTGTTTTTCTCCAGACTCATATAACTATACACAGATACATAGATTTAAAAATCACTTTTGCTTTACAAAAATGAGATTATATTATATATGCTGCTTTCCTACCTTAGTTTTCTCATGCAATCCTTCCAAAATCTCTTTATGTTGAATGGCAGAATGCTAATATGTTTGTCTTTATGGCTGCATAATATTTCACAGTGTGAATGCATGTAATACACCTGTTCATTCTTCTCTTGGACATTCACTTTGTTTCAATATTTTTCACTATGGATGCTGCTGCAGTGATCATCATTGTACATATACCCTGGGGACTTTTATTTCTAGGAAGTAGATTTCCAAAAGGATTACAGGTTGAAGGCATGTATGTAGTTTTAATTTTAATCAATATTGCCAGATTCCCTTCCAAAAGACATTTCCACCAGAAATGTATGAGAGTAGTTCTTTCTCCCAGTCCCAACCAGAAATAGGTACTATCACTCCTTTTAACTTTTAACAGTCTAATGAATGAAGAGAGCACTTTATTGTTATTTTATTTATTTTTTGAGATTTTATTTATCTACTTGACAGAGAGAGACACAGCGAGAGAGGGAACACAAGCAGGGGGAGTGGGAGAGGGAGAAGCAGGCTTCCCGCTGAGCAGGGAGCCCAATGTGGGGCTCCATCCCAGGACCCTGTGATCATGACCTGACCCTGAGGCAGACGCTTAATGACTGAATCACCCAGGCACCCCTTTATTGTTATTTTAATTTGCATTTCTCTGACCCCTAGTGAGTGTGAGCATCTTTGCATATGTTTTTTGGCATTTTGTATTTGCTCGTCTATGAACATACTCTGCACGTTTAGGGTGTGTGTGTGTGTGTGTGTGTGTGTGTGTGTGTGCGCATGTGTGTGTTGGGGGCTTTCCTTACCAATTTGTTATAGTTCTTTGTATATTATAGACATTAGCCCTGTTCTAGTCATACACTCTATATATGTTTCCCTACTCCCTCATTTATTTGCTTGTTGAATTTGCATATACTATAGCTTGCCATTCAAAAGGTTTTTATTTTTTATATTGCCAAATACGTCTTTTTGAAAACTGCAATCTGGATTTCTTATCTTAGTTGAGAAGATCTTCTACTCTAAGTTCATAGTTGTTGCCTGGCTATTTTTGTACAATTTTTATTGTTTTATAATTTGTATAGTATGTATTTTTTTTCCAGATGGATAACCAGTCATACCAGCACCATGTAGTAATAAACTATTCTTTTCCTCCAAATGGAAATACAGCCTTTGTCTTGTATTAAGTTCACACATGCCCTGGACTCTGATCTCCTACTGACTTGATTGTCTGGTCCCACACCAATGCCAGAGAGATTTGATGGCAGTGGTCTTATGTTTGCATTCTGATAGCTCATGATAGTCTCTGTCACTATTCTTTGTTTTTATATGTTTTTTATGTTCTCAAGCTTTATTCTTCCATATGAGCTCTAAGATATTTTGATCCAACATTCTCTCATACCCATTTAAATAATCCAGTTAGAATTCTAATTGGAATTGCATTGAATTTGTATCTTACTTTTGAGAGGGTTGCCATTTTAAAAATGTCTTCTTCCAAGAATGTGGTAAACCTTTCCTTTTGTTCAGATCTTGTTTTAAGTCCTTTAATAAGAGTTTTACTTTTCTTCATTCAGGCCCTATGCCTTTTGAAAAAAAAAAAAGCTACATATCTCCAACAATAATGGTATTTATTTCCTCTTAATTTTAGTGCCCTTTGAGATACTGAAAAAAATTCAGAAGTTATTTTATATTGAAATTTTAATTGAGATAGTTATGGATTTGCATGCAGTTATAAGAAATAATACAGAGAGATCTTGTGTGGCTTTTACCCAGATTCCCTAATGGTAATACAGTGCAGAACTATAGTACAGATTCAAAACCAGGGCACTGATGTTGTGCAATCCACCAATTGTATTCAGATTTCCCCAGTTTTACCTGTATTAATTCCTTTGTGTGTGTGTGTGTGTATTTTGTCCTATATAATGTTATTATATATGTAAGTTCGTGTATCTACTATCATAGTCAAGATACTAAATAAAACTGGGTGAAAAAAGATACTGAATAATTCTATCACAACAAAGATCCTTCATATTTCACTTTTATAACCCCTTTTCCCTAACCTCTGGCAATCACTAAACTGTTTTCTATTTCCATAATTTTGTCATTTCAAAAATGGAATATACATGGAATTATATAGTATGTCACCTTTTGGAATTGGCTTTTTTCCCCTCAGCATAATTCCCTGGAGTTTCATCCAGGTTGTTTGCATGTATCAATATAGTTCATTCCTATTTACTGCTGAGTAGTATTTTAGAGAGAAAGAGAGAGATAGAGAAAGCACAAGAAGGAGGGGCAGAGGGAGAGAGAATCTCAAGCAGACTCTGTGCTGAGCAGGGAGCCTGATGCTGGGCTCCATCTCACCATCCTGAGATCATGACCCGAGCCAAAAATCAAGAGTCTGTTGCTTGACTGATTGAGCTACCCAGGTGCCCTGAGAGCACAAGTTTTTAAAATTTTGATGAGGTCCATTTCATTCACTTTTCCTTTTATGGCTCATGTTTTTGGTGTTAAGCATAAGAACCCTGGTCATCTCTAAATCCAAAAGACTTTTCCAGATATTTTTCAAAACTTTTTTTTAGTTTTTACATTTTACATGCAAGTTTGAAGTCCGTTTTAAAATATATTCACAGATTTTTTGACACTTCTAATTCCCCTCTCTTTGAATGTGGACTGGATATTGTTACTTGCTTCTAATAAACAGAACAATGCTATGTGACCTCTGGGGCTCCACCTGACTCTCTCTTGAGGATACTTAGCTCTGGGGGAAGCCAGCGACAATAGGACACTCCAACAATCCTAGGAGAGCTGATGTGCAAAGGAACTGAGGGACTGACCAATAGCCAACCAACTTTGTTGGCCAGGTGAGTGACCCAGTTTGGATGCAGATCCTGCAGCCCCAGTTCAGCCTTCAGATAACTGCAGCCCTGGCCCACGTCATGAGGTCGTCTTCAAGAGACTTCAGGCCAGAGCCTCTTAGCTAAGTCACTCTTGACCCACAAACACGGGGAGAGATAATAAATGCATAGTGTTGTTTCAAGCCACTAAGTTTCGGGGTAATTTGTTACATGGTCATAGATAGCCAATGCCACGTATATAAGTTCTACTCTGATTAATTTGTTATTTAATGCTCTTTCTCAGATTTTTTCCTCAACTGGTGGTATGTCTATGATATCTTTTCTGAATCCTTGTGTAGTTACAAATGTCTTTCCACACTAACAGGTAAGTGATGAGTTTCCTGGGTCTAGAATTCTTGGAATTCTGTATTTTTTTCCCAGTACTTTGTAGTTTGCTTCACTGTCTTTTAGCCTCCAAAGTTGAAGAAAAATCACTTGTCTGTCTGATTCTTTTTTCTTTATAATTTACCCATTTATCCCCCCCTGAAACCTTGTAAGATTTCCCCTTTCTCTTGAAGTTCAAGAATGTTACCAGTTATGCCTGGATATGTTTTTTTATTGATTATGCCTGGAACTTAGAGAGCCTCTTGAATTTGCAGACACTGGTCTTTCTTTAACACAAAAACATTTCAAAATATTTTTTTCTGTTATTATGTCTCCTCCATCTGCTCCTTTTCCTCCTTCTAGAACCAATTCTTTAGGGTCTATATTCCAAATCTCTTATCTTTCTTGTTTGTCTGTTTGTTATGATTTCTATCTCTGTGTATTTTTGCCCTGTCATCTGAGCTCTTTCTTCCACTGAATTTTCCATTAACTTGAGTCTCAAAAATTACCTTCATTTTATTAAATTTTTAGTCTGAAAATCATGGTTTGGTTTGATTTATCTTCAGAGTGTCTCTTTTATGCTGCACGGAGATCTTCTTAGGGTTCTTGTTAATTTTTTCTTGGTGTGCAATTGCTATCTGTCTCTTCTAGCAGCTCTGGTTCATCACGGACCTCAATCTGATCATGCTTTTTGTGCTCTCTCTTTCTGGTTGTGGCTTAAATATCAGTGGCGCTTAGAGGGTAGAAGGGAAGTGGTCTCTGATGGTATGATGGTATAGTGGCAGACACGTCCTCAGGAAGGAAGGAAGCCCTTATGCTCCCTGAGCTCTTCAAATTCTCCTGACCTCAGTTTGGCTCCCACCCCAGTTCCTTGGGGTCAAGGAGAATATGCATACTTACACAGGGCAGAAATCAACCTGCTGGTAGGCCAACTCTATCAGTATACCATCAAGAGGTCCAAGTACCAGGAACCACCATTCTCAGGTCTTTACATCAGGACTACCCTACTCTGACCCCAAGCTTCTGTCCTGCCCACAGGACAGAAGAAACATCAGCTCAGGCCTCTGGCTCCCACAACCCAGGTCCCTCCTGCCTCCTGAGGGGGCTGGCAGATGGAGTCGGAATGTGCTGAGAGTTGGAAGTAGAGGGAATGTGAGAGACTTTAAGTGCCATCTTCCCCTTGCATAAATTTCAAATTAATTACTTTTTCACATTAATTCACAACATTTTTCATGCTCAATGGTTAGTGTGCAAATAAAGTCTTTGTGAGGCCTGTAAACATAAAAACATATTTGGAACTAAAATTTCAAGGAACATTTTATATATTCCTTACAGAAGTCAAACCAACGAAATGATTTTTGTTTAGACTCTCCAATGTGAATATTGTGAATATGTGTATGTAGACATCAAGCATGAGAAATGTCAAACCTGGCATGAAATCTCAACAAATGGCAGAATCTATGGTTTTAGAATGGAATGGTTATTTGATCTCTATGCAAACCTCAGCATATTTCTTCTTCTTGTTTTTGTATCCTCTGGAAAGCTATAATTTGAATTTAAGAGCAGTAGTTAGGAGCAAAATGCTAATCAAAATCAGAAAACCATGTATTATGTGAGTGAGGCTCTATGTAAAAGAGAACTCAGTGTCCATCTTTGAAGACTTGAAGCACTTTTTCCAACCCCAGCATTAGTCCTTCATACATCCCAAATTTCTTCTTGCAGACCTCAGGACTTCCCCAGATTGCTTCTCTTCTTAGCCATGACCAGTCTAATTTTTCTTCCAGAAATCTTTTTTTTCCAAGGTTGGCCTCAGAGAGGGCTACTACAGTTACTTTTGAAGCAAGCACACAAGTCTTTTCATTTTAAGGTTTTTCACTGCTCCACATTGAGAAACAGGCGATTACAAATAAACAGTGGAAAAGTTACAGCAGTTTAAGAATTTACCGAAAATTATCTTAAATACGTGTCCCTAGGCCACAGTAAAATGTATCTGTGGCTAGGAGGCCTTACTCAGCCTCTCTCTCTGGTTGCCTACATTGACAGTTGCAAGAACAAGCCCCAGGGACCTCCTTCTTCCATTTTATATCATTCTGTTATTGCTTTGGCCACAGCTCAGGAAGATCTCCCTTCCCCCGCCCACACCCTCAGCCCCTCTCCGTTTCCACCAGGCTGAGATATTCCTATAATCTTAGCTGAGTAGAGCTTTGTGTGGGTTCTTGTAGTTCATACAAATGCGTACAAACATTTGAGGTGGGTCATTTATATCCCTAATGAAGTTCCATGTTTATAATCTTCACACAGGACATATCACTTCAGGTTATTCCTTAAACAAGTATCACAGGCTAAAGGAACTATGAAGAAGTTTGTCCTTACTTCTCAGTAATAGTCAGGCCCACATGTAATTCACAGCTCCAAATCTAAGTGGAATCATGTAAGTTTGAGTAGAGGCTGAAAGAAAACTGAAATGATTATTATAAAGGTCTAGAAAATAAGACAATGTTAAGAAAGATAAAGGAGTGCCTGGGTCTGCCTTCCACTCAGGTCATGATCTCAGGGTCCTGGGATGGAGCCCGGCTTCGGCTCAGGCTCCCAGCTCAGCAGGGAGCCTGCTTCTCCCTCTCCCTCTCCTCCTCCCCCCTGCTTGTGTGCGCGCTCTCTCTCTCTCTCTCTCTCAAGTAAATAAATAATCTTAAAAAAAAAACCTTTCTCCCTCTCCCTCTGCCCCTCCCCCTAAAATAAATAAATAAATCTTAAAAAAAAAGAAAGGTGAAGTTTATCAATCTTGATACTATAAACATTTTGTGATAATTCTTTGGGGTGTTTGTGTACGTGTGTGTGTGTGTGTGTGTGTGTGTGTGTGTGTGTGTGTGTGTGTGTGTGTAACCATCCTGTGCATTGCAGGGTGTTTAGCAGCATGCCTGGCCTCTACCCATTGGATGCCAGTAGGTAGCACTTCCCCTCTAGTTGTGACAACCAAAAAAGTCTGCAAATATTGCCAAATGTCCCCTAGGGGTAAAATCACCTCCCCACCCTGTTGAAAATGACTGTGTTAAAGGAGCTAAAATAGTCAGCATAAAGAAGAGCTTTTAATTACAGCGTCCACATATATGAAGGGTTCTTACACTGATGACAGTCATCAGCAGCTTTTTGTTTCCAGAACAGAAGAATTTCAGCCCAAAGTATTTGAATAAAACATAGTTGATTAATTTCTTGTGGAGCTTGTTATGTACTGATATGGGTTACTAAAAAGGAATGGATTCTCTCCTCTGCCAGTCTTTAAGATGAGATAAGATCCCGGGTGCCTGGGTGGCTCAGTTGGTTAAGCGACTGCCTTCGGCTCAGGTCATGATCCCGGAGTGCCGGGATCGAGTCCCACATCAGGCTCCCGGCTCAGTGGGGAGCCTGCTTCTCCCTCTGACCTTCTCCCCTCTCATGCTGTTTCTCTCTCTCTCTCAAATAAATAAATAAAATCTTTAAAAAAAAAAGATGAGATAAGATCCCTTATTTCTAGGTTAATTCTGATGCAATCATTCCTTAGAGGAGGTGTGCTGGAAGACCTTCCAGCCTATCTTTGATCTGGCACCTGCAGGAGCCACCATGTAACAGGTAACATGACCCAACGCCAGCACTACCTGTTGATCAAATGGGACTTTTCCAAACAGACAAAATGAAGTGTGAGTGATGCTTATTATTTTGACATTATTAGAAATGATACAGGAATCCATAAAATAGCCCTTCACTATTTTCCTTTGAAGATATTTATTTCTTAAGGGATTTGGAAGAAATGCGATTAGTTCTATGTTACATTTGGTATTATCTTATTCTGAATAATTTATTCACTCTAAGTGGTAAGAAGAAGTATTGTTGGTATTTTCTAAGAGCCACAAGATGAGAATGTGGAGTCTGTGTAAAAGGAGAGTTGATTGTCTAGAAAAGAAGCTACTAGAAAGAGAAAGAAATTGCTTGATACCTTTTACAACTTATTTATACTCCCACCTCATTCCAGAAAGATTTAAGGCAGATTTCTGGATAATTACCAAGTTTTTAAGCTCTTGAGTCCAGAAAGATTTAAGGCTGATTTCTAGATAATCACCAGACTTTTAAGCTCTTGAGTCCGCTGTAATATTAGTATTTAATAATGTATGAGAAAGAATTCTTGAAGCCTGTAATCAAGCTAGTGTTTCAAATTCTGGAACTACAGTGTAGAACAATGATGCTTTGTGTCTCTCTTTGCTATATGATAATAGCTCATTCATTTAAATATAGGAACCAGTCAGATATCTTATTTGGTTTTTCAAAATTATTTTAATTCTTTATTGTACAATTTTACATTTTGGAGACTTAGAAATAGTCTCAAATATATCAGTTAGGATTCTTTTTATTGCAAGTTACAGAAAACCCACTACAAACTAGTGTAAGGATAAAAATAAAGCAAAACAAAAATGGAGAAGAGGATTTACTAGATCTTGTAGCTTAGAAGCCCCAGTGTAGTGCAGACTCCAAACATGGCTGGATCCCGGGCTTAAGGAAAAAAATAAATAAATAATGGTTTTACTGTCATACTCCATGTAGCAAGATGGTTGCAGAATTAAAGGAGAGTCTACCCTTCTAGGGTTGAAATGACATCATGTGCCCATCCCTGAACCAGTCATTGTTGTCTAAGGAATGTGATATTCTAACTAGCTAGGCTAGTTAGGTCACAAGTCACCTCTGGATTCAAGAATGGAGGCACACCCACAGAACCACATGGACTGAGAGGAAGAATGGATGCCCAAATAAAAACCAGAGCTGTGGCGCCTGGGTGGCTCAGATGGTTAAGCGTCTGCCTTAAGGTCATGATTCCAGGGTCTTGGGATCGAGTCCCACATCGGGCTCCTTGCTTAGCAGGGAGTCTGCTTCTCCCTCTCACTCTGCCTCTCTCCCTGCTTGTTCTCTCTCTGTCTCTCCCGCAAATGAATAAAAAAAAAAAAAAATCTTAAAAAAAATAAAAAAATAGATTTAGAATAAATTCTGTTTAAAAAAAACCCAGAGCTGTTACTGGAAGAAGAATGAATGGATGTTAGGCAGCCAAGAATGAATGTCCATCACATATATATTACTTGTTTTTGGGTATTTCACTAAAACTCTTAGTTCAGGACAAAATATCATCGTGATATATGGTGATAGCTTCTATTCAGAGTTATTAGAGCATAGACTGTCAATAATCTCCTACTATGCATCCTCCCCCTCTTCCGGAGTAAGGGAATTTTTATCCAGGCACATGGCTACCCAGAATTAACACTACATTTCCCAGCTCCCTTATGCTATGTGTAGCCATGTGACAAAGCTCTAACCAATGAGATGTGAGTAGAAGTGATATATATATATAACATATATATATATATATATACAGTTTCCAAGTCAAATCCTAAAAGGGAAAGTGGGCTAGGCTCCTCTTTTATATCAATATGTATTTATTACACACATAGATATTTATATTACTAATATATATAATATATTTTACTTATTATATTTTTAAATAATATACTTTAGTATATATTATATTATATATATATTAATACTTATAACCAACATTTCAAAGAGCAAGAAATGTTTAGCCAGGGGAGGTCTTAAGATAATGGCTCTACAGTGATTTTTAAACAATTTTAGCATATATTCTCTCTTTTTAACCACTGAAATTACCTTTCTAACTTCAATGGTGCATCACAGTATTTAACACTTTGCCAAACTACTAGCCTTTTCTGCTCTAAGGTGCTGATGTTGCCCAAGAGGAGGGCGTTCTCCTCATTCTGCTTTCACATTCATTAGACTCCAGGTAAGAGTCACTGACTTAATTGGGATGAGAAAGCAAGGTCTTCAAAAATTAAAGTGCTGTCACAGGAGATGGGCAGACTTGTTCTTGTGCAACAATAATAAAACTTCACAACAAAACTCGCCAAATATGGAATATGGCTGAGATATCCTATTTTTGGAGGTGTTCAAAGAGACAGTGGATGATTATTTATTAGAGATGCTGTCAAAGGGACTGATGCCTTTCCACCTCTAATTTAGATGTCAAGATTCACATTCATTTGAAAAGTGATCCTGGGGCATATGAAGCTGGAAGGCCAGGAGGCCCTCTTATTACTTATTATTATTACTTATTTCCCTCTTATTACCAGGAGTCAAAACTGTACAAAATGGCTTCATTGCTTGGTTTGAAATATTTGGTTTTTGAAACTCTCAGTCATTCATATTAAAACATACTAAAAAAAAAAAAATCCCAAGGACAAAACAAACAAACCAAAAAACCAAATATCACCATCTCAGTCCAAGCTGTGCTACAGTTCACCTCTACTAGCCTATGATCTCTGGAAATGTATAAAAAATTAAATGTCTAAAGCCCAGGGTTGTCAGTAAATTTGTGAAGTAGGTGATTTTTGATTTTAGAGTTTCCCCTTTCTTTGTATTATTTCCCCTTTACTGGGCACTTAAAAAAAATTGTCATCTTTAAGATTTAGGTCCTTCACTGATACCTGCCCTTGGGAAAATGAGCTCATAACTCAGTTAAGTTTGAGAACCAGTAACAGATGAGGTTTAATGTGCTGACCTTTAGGAGTATTGTACTCAAGACAAGAAGGTTTAACTAAAAGGTACACCTTTCAAAAAAATTTTCAAAATAAGCAAAATAAAAAGTACATCTCTTTAATGATAGGATTTACACTAACAAGTCAATGAGAGTAGGTGGAATTGTAATCTTGTTTTTGCCTTTAGTATGGACGGCCATCTTGGCAGATCTTGGTTTTTCTGGTTTTTACAGTCAGTTTGTTTAAATCAAAAACCAAAGAAGGGTTTCATATTACATTTATCTTATATGTCTCTCTTTTTTTGTTTAAGTACCCAATTCCAGGCTTGAACTCATGACCCTGAGATCAAGACCTGGGCTGAGATCAAGAGTCAGATGCTTAACTGACTGAGCCACCCAGGCGCCCCACTTATATGTCTCTTGTAAACTATGGGTTCCTCCTCTGTTTCTGTTGCTCTCCTTTTCTTTTCCTTGTCATTTTTCCTGTTTTTCCAAGGTCTGAATTTTGCTAATTGAATCCCAGCAATGTTGGTTAAAAGACTCCCATCTCATATTTTCTATAAATTGAAACATGTTGATGCTCAATCAGATTTAGATTCTATTTGTTGACATGAATACCTTGTTAGAGGTGTGTATGCTTTCATCAGGAGGCACAAAATATTTGATTGTCTCTTTCTGTGATGCTAAGATTGATCAGTGGATTCAGGCAAAGCCAGGAAATCATGCACTATCAAGTTCTCTGTCAGTTTTTCACCTAATGCTTTTAAGAGCTATTGATTATCTTGGCTCACATCCATTATTTCAATTAGAGGTCCCCACATGGTAATATTCTAATTCTGTCTTGCCTGCTTCATTTATTAGCTAGAATAACTCTATAAAGGGAAACGTCATTTCAACAACGAATGGTTGCTTTCATGTATGGTTTGTACAGGAAAGATAGACAATTGTTTGATGCTTTCTTCTTATTTATAAGGTTTTAGAATTTTAAGTTGGTTCCTAAAAGAAAAATACAACTATTTCTCTCTACTCTCAACAAGGACAAATGTAGGGGGAAAAATTCTGTCACTAACTACCCAGAGTTAGCACAGAAAGGTTAGGGGCTTAGCCCCACAAGACTGCCCCCAACCTCAGATGCTAGTTGCAAATTTCAGGTACTATCGCCAGCTAAACCCCAAGACTCACCTTTATTGCTCACTTACATGTACCTACCAACCTTTGTCCCACATTTTTCCTTACGCTCTTCTGTTGCCCTTATCTCTTAACTCAGACAAAGGACCCTATGGGCATAACATCCCATGACCGGAAAGCAAAACCAACCCTCCCTCACGCAGTAACAACAGCCGGGAGGAAAGGCTCCAGTGGCCCAGATCTCCCAGACTAGTTTGAGCTAAACCCCCAACTTGTGCCTGTGCATATGGACCATGGAGTGACCTCTGGAATGACCACAATTTCCTTTTAACTTACTATAGTACGAAAATCTCCGCCTGAGGAAGAGCACAAGCCTCATTTGCATAACATACAATGTATGTAATATGCATGTTTCCTTAAAGTTCAGGTGTAACCTTATGCCTGCCTCTACGTAGGATGACAAGGCTCCCCTATCTAAATATGCATCCTAACCCCAAATAAAAGGAACTCCTCTATATCCGGGGATTAACAGCTTTGGGAGTTATTCCCCGTGATCTCCTTGTTTGCTGCAAATAATTTCCTTTGAGTGATAACTCACCAGGTGTAGTTGCTATTTGTGACTCACCAAGGAGCCAACTCACATTCCTTTGGTTACAGTACCTGTGCTTCTGACCAACTGGCTGCAAATCAGGGGTTCCCACAGCCTCCCCTTAGGTTTGATAGTTTGCCATAATGGCTCACAGACCTCGGGGAAGCACTTACTGGTACCATTGTATTATAAAGGATCTGACTGAGGAATAGCTAAGGGGAAGAGGTGCATAGGGCAAGGTGTGGGCACGGAGCGTGGACCTTCCATAGGCCCAACACCTTCCCGGCATTCTGGCTTGTTCACCAACCCAGGAGTGCTCTGAACCTTGTTGTTTAGGGTTTTAATGGTGGCTTCATTCTGTGAGCAGACTTGATTAAATGACCACTGATGATTAAGTCCATCTCCAGCCTCTCTCTCATCCCCAGAGGCCGGAGGTGGTGCTGAAAGTTCCGACTCTCTAATCAAGTGGTTGGTTCCCCTGACAACCAGTTCTCCTAAATCCCATAGGTAGGGGTTTGTCAAAGCCACATCATTAACATCAATTTAGGTGTGGTTGAAAAGGGCTTGTTATAAATAGCAAAAGATACTTCTCTTGCTCCTATCACTGAGGAAATTTCTAGGGTTTTAGGAGCTCTGTGCCAGGAACTTGGCACAGAGACCAAATACATATTTCTTTTTTTTAAGATTTTATTTATTTATGAGAGAGAGAGAGAGAGCACAAGCAGGGAGGGAGGGGCAGAAGTAGAGAGACAAGCAGACTCCCGGCTAAGCAGGGAGCCCCACACAGGGCTCCATCTCAAGACCTGAGATCATAAAAAAAAAAAAAGACCTGAGATCATGACCCGAGCCGAAGTCAGACGCTTAACCAACTGAGCCACCCAGAAATACATATTTCTTATTATATCGTAGTTCCCTAGCATCTTCCAAAGGTGACTCATGGAGGTTTCTTTTTTCTTGTCTTTTCTTTTTTTTTCTATCATCATGAAATCTATCTACCTATAAGATGAACATAAGTAAGGCTGGGTAAAATTATTATTAATACACCCTTTCTTTTAATTTTTACATTGCACAAGGAAATCAATTCCATATCCTCCTGTGTAACACATTTAAGATACTACGGTGTCTTAGTTTATTCTGGCTGCTATAACAAAATACCACAGCCTGGGTAGACTATGAACAAGAGAAATTTATTTCTTACAGTAATGGGGACTAGAAGTCCAAGGTTATCATCATGCCAGCAGATTCAGTGTCTGGTGAGGATCTCCTTCTTGGTTCATAGGTTGTGTCCTCTCACTGTATCCTTATATGCTGAAAGGGGCAAGGGATCTCTGTAGAGTCTCTTTTATAAGAATGTTAATCCCACTCATGAGGACTCTACTCTCATGCCTCAAGCATCTTATAAAGCCCTCACCTCCTAACACTATCACACTGGCCATTAGGTTGTCAACACGTGAATTTTAAGAGGGCACAGACATTCAGATCATGGCATATGGGTTTTTTTTTTTAAGTAATTGAAAGGTAAACTAAATACTGATTTTTTTTAGCAACAAGATGAAAAATTAAAATTAAGAAATTATAGATCTACAAATTGATACTTGCCTACTTATAGAAAGCAAGTGAGGTAAAGATGCACCAGCCATATTCATAGTAAAAAAACCTTTTTTTAGTAAAATTTTATTTGACTCAGGAAATGTAGCATCTTCACATTTCTCAAAATCTAATCCTAATCCAGAAATATTTGTAATGCTTTTCTGAGGTGTTATTATTCAGAATAATCCAAACAGACTACTTATCTAAATCTATTACCTTCCAGAGAAATAGGCGATCCAGGCTTACAGTGCAAGCTTTTGTACCACTCAACCTTATAAAAAGTATAGAAAGTCTAGGTGTAGGGACAAAAATGATTAAGATGTAGAATATCAGGGGCCAGGAATTCCCTTTAGTTATTTTCTTACCCTCCCCCCAAATCTGCAAAGGGCACCTGCTAGCAGCTTTTGCTACCCTGAGAGCCAGCAGTTACCTTGAGCTGGAAAATAAATTTAGCCAATAACTTGCTAGATGGTTAAGTCCTCTTAAGTCATTCAAATATATTTTTTTGATGTGCCAAGTACTACAAAGGTGCTGGTGATGCCCAAGTAGAAATCTGGGGTCTCTACCCTCAAGGAATTACAGTAGAGTGGTGAGGCAGACAGGACAGGGCAGTCTTCCTAAAGAGCTCTGTTAAGGCCTGACTGTAATTCTTTTTCCTCCAAAATAATTATTACATAATAACACTGAGTGAAGAGGTATATCTTGCATTCGACTATATTAGCATTTCCCTGACACCCCCTCTGCTCGCTAGATTTTTACTATGCTTACGCCTAGTCTCCAAGAGATGCAAACACAATGACATCCTTGGTTCAGGACACCATGTAAGCCCTGCCAGAGCTCATACTCTGACAGTGTTTCCAGCACAGTTAGGGTTCGGCCTGCCATATAAAGGCCTTTCACGTTTCAGCCTTGGAATTTAGGTGAAGTCACAATTGATCAATTAATATTGAAAAGATTTAAACGTTTGTGTAGGTGGTCACTGAAACCCAGCATTGGTTTCCAATTTCTTTTTTTTTTTTTAATTTTTCTTTCTTTAGCTCCAGACCTTGGGTTTAAATGAAATCAACCCTTGTTATAAAAATAAAGGCTGCCACCCCCATTCCCAATTTCCAGGCACCTCTGTAGAACTCCTGCTGGTTTTTTTCTTTTTTCTTTTTTTTACAACATTGACTGCAACATAACCATGAGCAAAAATCTTAAACTTGAAATTTTTTGCAAGGGCTTATGTTCATGCTCTTCAAGAATATACATTGTCAGGGCGCCTGGGTGGCTCAGTCGTTAAGCGTCTGCCTTCGGCTCAGGTCATGATCCTGGGGTCCTGGGATCCAGCCCTATATCGGGCTCCCTGCTCAGCAGGAAGCCTGCTTCTCCCTCTCCCACTCCCCCTGCTTGTGTTCCCTCTCTCACTGTATCTCTCTCTGTCAAATACATAAGTAAAATCTTTAAAAAAATATATACATTGTCTTGCTTCATGTAATAATAATAATAGTAATAATAGTATCTTGTATTTTATAATGCTTTTCACTTTTGGAAGGGCTTTTCAATGAATTACCTCAGATTTTGTGGTCTGTGTCCTCTCCAGTTTTAATGTAGTCATTTCTAATTTCATGGTCTATGTCTGAGAGCCATTTGATATTATTATCGTGGTTTTTCTGCTTAAGCAGTATTGTCCTTCAACTGAGTAGATCTCGTCTCCGCAAGTATGAATTGACAGTTATTTTCCTTAAGCCGAGTTATCATCAAATACTGATTGATCCACCCACTTGCAACAAAGTAATTAATCAACCTATTAACGAATGCTATAATAAAGAGAAAATCCTTAATACTTTCAAAATACTTTTATACAATCTCTCAGACTATAATCTATTTAAACACATCTATTTAATTCTCACAGTATATACTATCAAATTGAAATTTTTAAAAAATTTGCAACATTCATTCATTGTTGTTTATATTTTTCACTCTTAAGGGATTATAACCAAATGATAACTGGTCATGGGGTAAAGGAAGGAACAAGAATGCAATCTGCTAAAGTGGCTTAAAGTATTAAATTCAATTTGCAAAATCACATTGAATGTATTATCATCCAAATTAAGACTTTAAAGTGCAGAAGTTTCTTGCAATGCAGCAAACAATGAAAAGTCAAAAATGGAAAGGCATCCAGCCTGAAATGAATCACCACACAAAGTGAGAAAAATAGAAACACCCACAGATTCCATTATTTGAAGGGAAAAAAACTTACTTCCTCTATTTTACAGTGGAGAACAGCAAAAAGATGAGGGAAATGCCATGGGAGAATGGAGCAGTTTTCTTCTAGGGACAATTATTTAACTTAAGAACAAATGGTGTTAAACCCATGAACCTCCAACTTAATTCTAAGAAGTTACCCTGTTGAGATTTAAACCATTTAAACCAATAACTTTGTTTTTCTACAACCAGAAATACTTGTTCATTGCAGAAGATAAAGATGAAAAAAACATAAACCCACCATCCAGAAATAGATACTGTTAACACTTTTAAAAGCTTTATTGCGACTCACATACCATGCAATTCACCCATCTCAAGTGCATAATTCAATGTCTCTTAGTATACTTACTGGGTTGTCCAACCATCACCACTATATAATTTTAGGGGGTACCCGGCTGGCTCAGTCGGTAGACCATGGGACTCTTAATCTCAGGGTCATGAGTTCAAGCCCCATGTTGGGCGTGAAGCCAAGTTAAAAAAAAAAGCCATCACAATATAATTTTGGAACATTTCATCACTCCAAAGAACCTCATGAGCAGTCACTTCTCATTTTCTTTACCACACATCCCCCCTATTCAGCCCTAGGCAACCATTAATCTGCTTTTCTGTCTCTCTAGATTTGCCTATTCTGAACATTCATATAAATGGAATTGCATTTTGTGACTGACATCTTTGTCTTAGCTTAATGTTTTCAAGATCCAAGCTGTAACATATATCAATACTTAATTTCTTATTACCAAATATTATTACCTTGTATGGATACACCATATTTTGTTTATCCATTTATAAAGGACATTGGGTTGTTTCCACTTTCTAACTGTCATGAATAATGCTGCTATGTATATCATATCAAACAAGTTTTTGTTTGAACACCTGTTTTCAATTCTCTTGGAATCTAGGAGTGGAATTTCTGGATCAATGGTAACTCTGTGTTTAACATTTTCAGGGACTATCAGGCTGTTTTCCAAAATGACTGTGTACCACCTACAATCTCATCAGCAATGTATGAAGTTTCCAATTTCTCCACATCCTTGTCAACACTTATTATTGTCTGTTTTTTTTAAATAGCCATCCTAATTAGTGTGAAGTGGTATCTCATTGAAGTTTTGATTTGCATTTCCCTAATAATAAATGATGCTGAGCATCTTTTCATCTGTTTATTGGCTATTTGTACATCTTCTATGGAGAAATGTGTATTCAAATCCTTTGCCCTTTTAAAAAATAGGTTCTTTTTCTTTTTACTGTTGAGTTTTAGGACTTCTTTATACATTCTGGATGTGTCTTATTACATATATGCCTTACAAATCATTTCTCCCATTCTGTGGGCTGTCTTTTCATTTTCTTGATGGCACCATTTCTAGCACAAAGTTTTGAATTTATCTATTTTTTCTTTTGTCTCTTGTGGTTTCAGTGTCATATCTAAGAAGGTTTTGCCTAACTCAATGTCACAAAGATTACTCCTATGTTTTCTTCTAAGAGTTTTAAGTTTTTAGCTCTTATATTTGTGTCTCTCCATTTTGAGTTAATTTTTGTGTATGGTGTGAAGTAGAGATCCAATTTCATTCTTTTGCATGTAGATATCTGGTTGTCTCAGCACCACTGGTTGAAAAGACTATTCTTTCCCCTATTGAACTGTCTTTGCACTCTTCTTGAACATCAAGTGATCATAAATGTAAGGATCTCTTTCTGGACTTCCAATTCTATTCCACTGATCTATATGTCTATCCTTATGCAACTGTTATTAGTATTTGCCATGAATCCTTCCTCATCTTGTTTTTCTCTCTGTATATTTATTCAAACGTTGTTTTTTCAAAACAATCAGATCATACCAAGTAAACAGTTTATTTTTTTTAAAGATTTTATTTATTCATTTGCGATAGAGCTACAGAGAGAGAGCATGAGCAGAGGGAGAGGCAGAGGGAGAGGGAGAAGCAGACTTCCCACTGAGCTGGGAGCCCCACATGGGACTCCATCCCAGGACCCTGAGATCACGACCTGAGCCAAAGGCGGATGCTTAACCATCTGAGCCACCCAGGCACCCCCCCCAAGTAAACAGTTTTTAACCTGTTTTTTTTCCCTTAAGAGATCATTACTATCCTCCCATGTCATTAAATAGTCACCATGATTTTCAATGGTTGCATTATTTTTCAATGTATACATGTACCATAGTTAGTTGAATGAATTCCTTTTTGTTGAATATTTAGATTGAGGCCAGAATAATGTTATTTTCAAATAATGTAATAAACACACCCCAAATACGCTTATATTTCTATCAGTAATTACTTTATAACAAAAAATCTAGAATGGGAATTGGTACGTATGAGTATATGAATATTCTTAAGCACTTGATACATACTGTCATTGGACTAATTGACTAACAATGTACAAGAACATCAGCTTTCCCACCCCCTTACTAAAGATGGATATTATCATTTTGAAATCTTGACCAATTTTGCATTCACATATTATCGTGGACTTATAAGAGGGAATCTCAAAACTAACAGCTTTTGGATAGCTTGACTAAAAGTCAAATAACAAGCTTTGCTTCATGTCTTAAAAATCTTAAAGTTTAGGGGCACCTGGGTGGCTCAGTCATTAAGCGTCTGCCTTTGGCTCGGGTCATGGTCCCAAGGGCCTGGGATCGAGCCCTGCATCGGGGCTCCCTGGTCCATGGGAAGCCTGCTTTTCCCTCTCCCACTCCCCCTGCTTGTGTTCCTTCTCTCACTGTGTCTCTCTCTGTCAAATAAATAAATAAACAAACAAACAAACAAACAAATAATCTTAAGGTTTAATGTTATTTTATTTCCCATAGGAAGTACTGATTTATTTTGCTTCACAGGATAAACTGCTATTGGAAGAAAACATTTCAAATTAAGTGATCAACTGATATAGATTTACAGAGATGGTGACCAGTCCCAGCAGGGTCTCACTCAATTACTTTATTGATGTGGCCATCAAAGTTGAAGTTATTCATATACATACAGAAAGTAAATTTGATCTGTATATTTAGGGTTGTTTGGTCTCTGGTGAAAGGATTCATGATAACCAACTCACAAAGGCTTGATGTTTTTTATTTTGTTTTTGTTTTAAAAAAGATTTCATTTATTCATTTTGAGAGAGAGGGAGAGCACAAGCAGAGGGAGAGGGAGAAGCAGACTCTCTGCTGAACAGGGAGCCCAATGCAGGGCTCGATCCCAAGACCCTGTGATCATGACCTGAGCCGAAGGCAGACACTTAACCATCTGAGCCACCCAGACACCCCAAAGCCTTGATGTTTAAAATAATGCCCACCTATGAATTTCTTGTGAGTTATCTCACGGATGCAGACAGGATTGCTCATGATGTTTCCTCTGGGTATGTTTTCCCTTGCCATGAGACCTGACACATAGAAAGTACTCAATAAAATGTCAGCCACTATTATTACTGGTATTATTATTATTTTATCATTATCATTACAGTGCAATAGGCTATTACTTTGCTCTTGTCTTCCCTTTATAGGGAACACATTCTGTTTTGTTGTTGTTAAAGATTTTATTTATTTCTGTACTTACTTATGTAGAGAGAGTGAGTGGGGGAGGATCAGAGGGAGAGGGAGAGAGAGGATCTCAAACAGACTCCATCCGTGCTGAGCACAGAGCCCAGCTTGGGGCTCAATCTCACAACCCTGAGATCATGACCTGAGCCAAAATCAAGAGTCAGGCACTTAACTGAGCCACCCAGGTGCCATTATTGGTAACATATTCTGATCTTTGGGGTGCCTCTTGACATTTTGGGGTCATGCTCACTTTGAGAATCTCATGAAATCTATGGAAACTTTTAGCAGGAGGCAGGTTTGGATGGGGATAGAAAGACCATATGTGGACATGGAGAATTTTATGGGCAAAATCTATGCTCTTTTCTTATATGGTCCTCCTCTCTTTTTGCCCTGCTAGAGAAATGATGCTCAGATTTGGTTAAAAGTAAAATGTATTTGAAGTTCATGCTCAGGCTACCATGCTAAAAGCCTGGGTTGGGACAAAACTCTCTTGGTTTTTTCCTTTCATACTGTGTTTTGTCCCTTTTCTTTTTGAGAAATACCTTCCCTGAGGAAGCCAAGGAGTGTAAGGCCCAGGCCTGCCTCTAATTAAGGCACAAAGAGTCCTTATCCCCCCCAGCTCACCGCTCTCCTTTTCTCTTCTCTCTTTTTAAAATAATTTCCATTTTCACATGGACGGTCCATTTGACACTTTGGCCTCTCAGTTCCTCAGCCATCCGACCTCTAAAAATCTAATCTTCTTCCAGAACTCACTCATCCATGGTCACATTCCTGGCTTCGTCATGACAATCACTGCACTGACTCTGGAATTCCGACTTCAAGAATCGCACACCCTGGCCACCATCACCCATCCTTCTGTCTCCCCTTCTTTAGAACTCCTGGTCCAGCACTTACTTGACCTCATCAAGAACTCACATCCATAAATTCTATCATTTTCTCAACTATAATCATCTACCCATATCTTCACATCCCCTGCTTCACCCTGCCTAAAGTCTATAGTTAACGTTTATAATTACTTCCTGAAGATATCCTTAAAATCTTTGCCACTCTCTCCCTGAGTTCCCCCTGTCGTACTCATTAGGAAAGTCCCCAACGCTAGTTATACCCAACAAGCTGCCCACTTTGGGTGTGCACGAAAGCAGCTGACTACAACTCAGCTGGTCTTACTTGCCATATCCTCTAGACTTCCTTCAATTCATGGCCCCAAATCTCGATTGGGTGCTTAGTCTTGCTTGACAAACCTATCGTATTTCTTGGGACATTTTCTTTCCCATTCTTCAAAAAGACTATTTCAAACCTTCTGTCTTTTGAAATCTCCTAAATTATGGTCATAAAAAATTAAAAAATAAAGCAGACAACTCAAACTACAACTATAAGCACTACCTTCATATATACCCACACGAGTTACCTCCTAATTCTCTGGATCCAGTCTCCTTGTTCATGTCAAGGGCCAATCCTTCTTGTGTTCTCGATCTGATATAGTTTTTCCATCTTCAAGGACTTTGCTCTGGCAGTCATTCCTCTCTCACATATATCATCAATTTCACCCTTTCTAATGGTTTATTTCCACACACAAACAATATGCCATAATACATCGTATAAGAGAAAAAAATTATCTTGACCCCATCTGTCTCTCATTCTTAATCCAGTTTCTCTGCTCCTCTTCTTAACAAAACTTCATGAGTTAACTAACTATAATCACTGACTTAACTTGTTTCCTCACATTTTCTCCACAGTCCATTTCCCCTCAAGACTCCTCTTATCCAGGTCATTAACAGCTTTCCTGTTGCCAGACATAATGGTCACTTGTCTGTTCTTGTCTTGAATCTCTGAGCATTACGGACACGCTCTCTTTTTCTTTTTCTTTTTTTTTAAGATTTTATTTATTTGACAAAGAGAGACACAGAAGAGAGGGAACACAAGCAGGGGGAGTGGGAGAGGGAGAAGCAGGCCCCCTGCGGAGCAGGGAGCCCGATGCGGGACTCGATCCCAGGACCCTGGGATCATGACCTGAGCCGAAGGCAGATGCCTAACGACTGAGCCACCCAGGCGCCCCATACTCTCTTTTTCTTGAAATGCTTCCTTCTTTTGGCTTCTAGGTCAAAACAATCTCTGGGTTTTCTTTTTTTCAATGAAGTTTATTCTCAAACTCTTTGCAAGTTATTTTTCCGCTCAGCTTTTAAATGCTGGAGTGCCAGAGGTATCTGTCCCAGGGTCCTTCTCTCTACATACACATGCTCCCTAGTGACCATTTCCAGTCCTGTGCCTTTAAATTTCATTTATAATCTTGCAAGAGGAGGAACTAGAAAGCTAGGGAAGGGAGAGAGGAATATTGTCTTTCTACTGTACACCAATTTATACCTTTAACTTTTATATAATGACTGTTACATATTCAGACAAATAAAAACTTAAATAAATACATGACAGAGAAATTAATTTCTCTTTTGTTTAAGTCACAATTATTTAGGGCCAAGCAGCCAAGCTTGATTTTGACTGATACAGAGGGACAGGTTGAATTTGTAGGGCAGAATAGGAGTAAACTAGTTTTACCCCTTCCCTTCTGGGAAGGCATGAGGGAAGGGATCCAAAGTCCCAGGGGAAGAATCAACCTTTGCTAGGAGGAGGGCCACATCCTCTATTGGCACAGAGTAAAGGAGTTAAGAATCAGTGTAGATACAGGAAGGTTATGTGCTTGATAAGAATCTGAAGCAGTTCCTAGGGCGCCTGCGTGGCTCAGTCAGTTGGGCAACTGACTCTTGATTTTGGCTCAGGTCATGATTTTGGGATTGTGGGATCCAGCCCTGCATTGGGCTCCCCACTCAGCGGGGAGTTTGCTTGAGATTCTCAGATTCTTTTTCTCTCCCTCTTCCTCTGCCCCTCCCCACTGTGCGCTCTCTCTCTCAAATAAATGAATAAATCTTAAAAAAAATCGGAAGCAGTTTTTAATGTGGTGGCTTCAGGTTATCTATGAAATAGGAGAAAAGGTTCTCTACTCAGAGGGAGGGAGTAATACAGTGGAAGTTGGGGGAAGGGACCCTTGAGGCCTGGAGGGAGTGATGGTTTAAAATAATTGTTTTTGGGGGGTACCTGGGTGGCTCAGTCGTTAAGCGTCTGCCTTCGGCTCAGGTCATGATCCCAGGGTCCTGGGATGGAGCCCCGCATCAGGCTCCCTGCCGGGCGCGAAGCCTGCTTCTCGCTCTCCCACTCCTCCTGCTTGGGTTCCTCTCTCGCTATCTCTCTCTCTGTCAAATAAATAAATAAATAAAATCTTTAAAAATAAATAAATAAAATAAAATAATTGTTGTTGGGGCACCTGGCTGGCTCAGTCGGTGGAGCGATTCTTGATCTCAGGTTTGTAGGTTCAAGCCTCACATTGGGTATAGAGATTACTTAAAAATAAAACCATGAGAGACTATGGACTCTGAGAAACAAACTGAGGGTTCTAGAGGGGAGGGGGGTGGGGGGATGGGTTAGCCTGGTGATGGGTATTAAAGAGGGCACGTTCTGCATGGAGCACTGGGTGTTATACGCAAACAATGAATCATGGAACACTACATCAAAAACTAATGATGTAATGTACGGTGATTAACATAATAAAAAAATTTAAAAAATAAAATCTTAATATTAAATAAATAAAGTAATCGTTGCTATGAATGGAAGAGAGAAAAGTGATAGAATTGTTGAGGACCCAGGTGTAGCTGGTGATCATAAATTTATAGGGTGGAGTGCTGCAGGTATGAGTTGTGACTTTCTTTGGTCATATCTAGGTTCTGCCAATAATTAGTTGTTTGATCTCAGGTAACTTAGATCAACTTTGTACCTCAAAGCTTCCTTATTCATAAAGTGGTAATTCATTCATTCATTCATTTATTCATTCATTCAACAAATAGGTATTGTCTACTATGTGCCAGGCATAGTTCTTGGGTTAGGAATAGAGTAAACGGCAAGAAAAAGCCTCTTCTATCGTGGAGCTCATGATAGTTGTACCTCCCTTTAGGGTACAAAGTTATTGCAAGGGTTACATGAGATTCTAATTTCATCAATTTTAAGATGTACACTTCCCACACACACACATTTTAAATCTCTGAAACTGAGATATATCTTATGATTAATCAACAGGATGTTTTTCTTTTTTTAGTGTTACATAAAATAATGGTGCCTCTTGTAATCAGTGGAGTTCCAGATTCAGCGAAATATGTTCAGACTTGTAAACACTTAATAAAGTGTCTGGAAGGCTATACATTGCATCCGGTTCTCTGCTATTAAAATTGCTAAAATAGCAGAGAACTGGAAACGACCCAAATATTTATCAACAGGAAACTGCAGGTATAGTACCAGCACCCAATGGAGTAAGGGAAAAGAATAAAGAATGTTTCCATATACTGCTATGAAGTGATCTCCAGAATATGCTGCTAAGCAAAAAAAAAAAGTAGAGAAAAGTGTCTATTGTAGCTTCTGTTTATCTAAAAGGCAGATGTATATATTTGTACACATATATAAAATATTTGCTTATATTTTCAAAACTGGAAAAATAGACAAAATTTTTTTTATTTTAAAAACAACCTGTAATAAATAAACAAATAAATAAATAAATTTTAAAAAGTAACCTGTGAAGAAGGCAGGAATAGGGCAGAAGAACCCAAGATAAAAGCTAATCTTTTCAGAATATCCACAATTTTTTTAGATTTGATTTCAAACCGTGTAAATGTTTTATATAATTACAAAACAGTATTAAGTCAAAATGGAAGAGAAAAGCAATTCCTAAAAACCAAAAGCAAAATGAAACAAATGAGCCCACCTGTTCATTGATTTGATGTCTTAACCCCACAGAATAGAATTATTTCACATGGTTTTAAAATACAATAATCTGACTATACATACCTAGTGGAATAGATGTGAAATTTTTTTAAAACTTGAAAGACAATTTAAACTGTTTTCAGTAGTCATACAGTTAGTAATAATTTTGGTTGTTATTCTGAAACTATTCTATATGTAACAAATAGTCACCTTAATATTCTCAGAAACCAAGATTTTCAGTATAAAAATGATACCAGTATAAAATCAAAGAAGTAAATAAAAATCTTGTAATTCTAAATTGGAATTGAAGGAACTCGTGATTTTTTTTTCTCCTAAAAAGAAGGAAAGAAAGAAGGTCTTAGCTCTGTCCACTAAAAAGGTTTAGAAGACAATAACCAAGTTAGTAGCAATTAGCACTCCTTATGCCTAGACTGTGGCCTTTATTTATTTTTATTTTTTAAAGATTTTATTTATTTATTTTAAAGAGAGAGAGAGAGAAAGCGTGGGGGCAGGAACAGAAGAACAAGCAGACTCCATGCTGAGTGCAGAGCCCGACGTAGGGCTCCATCCCACCACCCTGAGATCATGACCCGGGCCAGAACCAAGAGTCCAACATTTAACCGACTGAGCCACCCAGATGCCCCTGACTGTGGCCTTTAAATATCATTTTCCATTAAAGGGAACCCAGGGAACCAGGCTTCTGGCAGAAATAGCTTCCTGGTCTGGGGCAAAAATATGAAAGATGAGCCTGGACTAGGCTCTATCATACCAGAAAGCAAGGAAACAAAGGCTCCTGGGACTGTTTATGTCTAAAGGACCCCGAAGCCAGCCTGAAGACGTTCCCATGTCAAAGTTGACACAATTTCAGCTTCAGAAAGAAAAATTAGTGACATGAACTGAAATGCATCAAATAAGTTAAAATCTTTGAGTTCCTAGATATTAAAAAAAAAAAAAACCTTCATAAAGTCATCTTTGGAGGATGCCAGCGAACCAACTTCTCAGACTCTTGGTTATAAAGCAACACTATTAGTCAGCACATTTCATGCCTTGACAAGAGTGTGTATAATTCTGGTACATTTCTGATCTCAGTGAAATAGCTCAGGCTTATCGTAGACATGCTGAAATTAACCCTTATGATACAGAATCTAAATTGGATAAGATGGAAAAGGAACACAGAGATGGCAGAAATGTTGGGAGAAAATAGAGAAATTAACAGACTATCGGTGCCTGTGTGGTTGAGAAATGATCAGGGTGGGAGAAGCTGGACAAGCAAAGGTAGAAGGAAAGGAGGTTGTTGCCAGATTTAAAAATACATGTATCTGGGGCACCTGGGTGGCTCAGATGATTGGGCATCTGCCTTCGGCTCAGGTCATGATCCCAGTATCCTGGGATCGAGCCCCACGTGGACCCTGCTTCTCCCTCTCCTTCTGCTGTTCCCCCTGCTTGTGCTCTCTCTCTGTCTCTGTCAGATAAATAAATAAAATCTTAAAAAAAAAAATATATATATATATGTATCTGAAATGGTGTTCTCAATTTGTCCACTGCTGAGAAATTTAGAGTTGTCTTGGAAAAACTGAAGATGCTCTTCTCCTTCTCTTTTGAGAATTTAATGACCCAGCAATGTGCCTAATTTTGAAAAGGAGAATCCAGTACATTTTTTTTCCTCTGGAAAATCAATGCATATTGGCAGCCGGTTTCTAATCGTTCTGCTGGTCATACCTCTCATATGGTGTCTTCAGAGTGTTATGGCCTTACAGTGTTGAATCTAGTAAAACCTGCATGTATTTCCCTTTGCTGAGGTTTACAAAAGTAGAGTATATAGCTTAGCACCCGTCTATTTTTCTTAACTACCCAATGACATCTTTGTGAGTTTAAGTTTTAGGATGAATGTAGAGCTATAAAATAAACCTACTCTTAGCAAGGCGACTCCTAATTTGGCATCCCACAAGCTTCACTGTCAAGAATTCTGTACTTCTGTGAATGTACCAGGAGCTTGGCAGAAAGAATAATATTGATCACTGAGGTCATAAACTCCATGGTGTGTTTGAGATTAGTAGGAAGACATTTCTAAAATTATCGATAATAAAGTATCATGCTATTGTATTAAGTTCATCTATAAAAGCTTTTATCTTTGTGTTATGTTTTGTGGTTCATAAAAAGCTACATAGTATATATTGAACTTGAGTGTCAACTATCGCTTCTTCTCTCTCACCCTCCATGTCCAATCAATCAGGAAAAGCTATTAACTCTACTTTCTACAAACCTCTTGATTCTATCCACTTCTCTGTATCTCCACTGCCACTACCTTAGTTCAGCCTAATATCTTTTGTCCATATTACAGCATCCCCTACAATCTTTTCTTTACATTGCAGCAAAAATGAGAAAGAAACCTTGGTTGTGATATGCCACTGAGATGGGGTCATTTGTTACTGCAGCCTAATCTAACCTAAGTGGACTGACACCTGACTCCTTTCCATTCCTTGGATGGGCCATACTCTCACTTTGGGCCTTTCCCTTCCCTTCCCTTTCCTGTTTTAATTGTTCCAATTCCTCTTCAGCCTTCAGATCTCATGTTAGAGGACATTTTTTCCGGGACGTTTTCCCTGATCCTCCGAGTCTGGATTATGTGCCCATCCTATACCTTCATAGGACATCCTGTATTTCCCCTGTCATAGCCCTTACTACCCTGTAATTGTCTCCCCACCTCTACTGTAAGCTTGGGGGAGAACAGACTATGTCTTTCTTGTTCATCATGATATTGCCAGGCCTGCCACATGGTAGATGCCACAAATCTGTCGAATGATTAAATAATCTAATTTTTAGAATCTGAAGGTGTTGTCACATGACTTATCAGGAACGGGATACCAAAGCCGAAAGTGGCAGGGTCAGAGCTGTGGTCTGATGCATGGTGATGCTACAAGTGAAAAAAAGATCAATGGCAGCCAGACGCGATGGACCTGTTCTGGACTCTCCTCACCTCAACCTAGACTTCGGCAGGTTTTCCGAGTCTCACATATTAAAGAGTAAGGAGGAGCTATAAACTAATAGGTGTGAGACTGAAGATCCCTGGGATGAAAGAATGGTAGGCATTATTATTTCCATACGTGTCTCAACAGCACCTGAGAATAACATACAGGTCAGCTCACATTTTTGCAGCATTTCCTGTTCTAAGACGTAGCTTAAGGCAAACTCTCAGAATGGTTATGCGGGATGTATGCATTCCACAACTCTTGTCTAATTGAGTCACCCTGGATATTTTCCTGTCCCTCCCTGCCATAAAGCATAATGCATAACAGGAATGTGTTAGTAATGCTGTCTGTGGTTTCCACGTGAACTACTATAGGGAAGGTTTTCTGCGGTCCCACAATGAAAAGACCATCATAAATCCATGTCAGTGAAGACTTTTTGTGAAGAAAACAGAACCAACAGTTTAGATTAATTAGACCATGCGCTGGGAGACCTGAGAGGAAATCTGAATCTGAGCTCTTTAGTAAAGAATAGACATGTGAGACCTGCGTGGTTCTGAGGTTTTGACTTATAAACTCTGAAAGATAAAGGACTTGATATTAAATATCAGGCTTCATCCAGCAGGTCTAACTCACATGCAGAAATGAGTAGTAACTCACTAGACTGTGCATGAAGAATGAAGCATTCCACTTGTAAAAATTGACTGGTTTTCTGAAAGTAGCAATAAGAATATACAAAGGCATATGGCAAAGGGCCAAATCTTCTATGAGAAAACTGATGATAGATGGACAGAGTTATGGAATGCATATTAGCTGGAGTTATTTCTGAGGTTCCCAAGGAATTGGAAAGTGCTGGGAACATTAAAAATGGTGGTTAGAGTGACATGATTTAGACCTAACGTTAAAAACTTGGGAGAGGGGACGCCTGGGTGGCTCAGTCAGTTAAGCATCTGCCTTCAGCTCAGGTCATGATCTCAGGGTCCTGGGATCGAGTCTTGCTCAGTGGGGAGCCTGCTTCTCCCTCTGCTTGTGCTCACTCTCTCTCTGACAAATAAATAAATAAAATCTTAAAAATAAAAACTTAGGAGTATAGGGGCACCTGGGTGGCTCAGTCAGTTAAACATTTGACTCTTGATTTTGGCTCAGGTCATGATCTCAGGGTCATGAGACTGAGCCCTGTGGAGGGCTCCACGTTCAATGGAGAGTCTGCTTGAGATTCTCCCTCTCCCTCTGCCCTGTCTCCCTAAAGAATAGGTGAATAAATCTTTAAAACAAAACAAACAAACCAACTTAGTTGTTTAGGGGCAACTGACTGGCTCAGTCAGTAGAGCATAAAACTCTTTTTTTTTTTAAGATTTTATTTATTTATTTGACAGAGAGAGACACAGCGAGAGAGGGCACACAGCCGGGGGAGTGGGAGAGGGAGAAGCAGGCTTCCCGTGGAGCAGGGAGCCAGATGCGGGGCTGGATCTCAGGACCCTGGGATCATGACCTGTGCTGAAGGCAGGTGCTCAACGACTGAGCCACGCAGCCACCCCAAGCATAAAACTCTTGATCGCAGGGTCTTGAGTTTGAGCCCCATGTTGGGTGTAGGGATTACTTAAAAAAAAAACAAACTTGGGAGTGTAGTCTAGTAGATTTAGTTGACAAACCTAGGCTTAAATTCCTGCTGTTCCCCTACCACCTGTGTGACCTTGAGCAAGTTGCTTAATTCCTCTATTTCCTCATCAGGACAATGGGGATGAAGTACCTACTTTTTAAGATTGTACTGAGAATTAAACATGATAATGTTTGTAAAATGCTTTACATAATGCCTGGTCTTAGAGTCTAATTAAATGGTAACTATAATCAAGCACAGATCTCCGATGAAGAACTGGGCTGCCTATTAGTAGGAAGCTGACTACCTCTAAAAGTATTCAATAAGGGGCACCTGGGTGGCAGAGTCGGTTAAGTGACCAACTCTTGGTTTCAGCTCAGGTTGTGATCTCAGGGTTAGGAGATGGAGTGCTGCGTTGGACTCTGCACTGAGTGCAGGGTCTGCCTAAGACAATCTCCCTCTCCCTCTGCCCCTCCCTGCTACATGCTCTCTCCCTCTCTCTTTCTCAAATAAGTAAATAAATCTTAAAAAACAACAACAACAAATAAAGGTATTCAATAAGTCAGTTGGTTGTGTAGCAGGGTGATATAAAGCCATTCCTCCTTTCTGGGCATGGAGAGTGTCAGGGGTCGTGACTGCACTGTGGTGAATGCGTTCAAATTTAAGATTCTATGACATCTTAGTGCTTAAATTGCTTTACAAATATTGATTCTAAAATAAAACGGTTCCAAAATACACAGCACTAAAACTGCAGAAACTACAGGGGAAAATAGACAAATCCAGTGTAATGGGAGGCTGATCTCTTTTATCTATTAATGGATGAGAGGTCTACTGATTGACAAATGTGAACATGAACATTAGTAAAGATGTAGAAAATCTGAACTACTAAGCTGGATTTATTTGATATAAATCACTGCACCTATCTATTTATTAGAAATAAACATTCCTCTCTGGCTTAGAACATTTGTAAACATTGACCAGGGACACATAGCACATAGCAAGTCTCAAGATACTTTGAAGAACTGATGTCATATTTATTCTCTGGCCACAATGCAATAAATGTATATGTAAAAAATATACATATAAATAATATTTTGAATTAAAAATACTTTAACTCATACTTTAAAGAAGAAACAATAATGGAAAATTTAAAATACCGGGGCACCTGGGCGGCTCAGTTGGTTAAGCGTCCGCCTTCAGCTGGGGTCATGATCCCAGGGTCCTGGGATTGAGCCCTCTGTCAGCTTCTTTGCTCAGCAGGGAGCCTGCATCTCCCTCTGCCCTTCACCCTGCTCTTGCTCTCATTCTCTCGAATTAAATAAATAAATAAAACCTTTAAAAAAGAAAAAAGAAAATTTAAAATACCAGAACTGAATACTAGAGATCAAAAACTGTGGGATGCAGAAAAAGTAGTAATTTGAGGAAAACTGATAGCCTTAATTTCTATATTACAAAAATAGAAAGTTAAAAATACACTAAACTCATTAATTGAGAGAGATTATTAAAAGAACAACAGAATAATCTGAAGAGGGTAGAAAAGAGAGGGAGGTGGGAGGGAGAGAAAGAAAACAGAAATTGGTGAAACAAAACAAACAATAGAGAGGACGATCAACAAGGTCAAAAGTTGATTCTTAAAAAAAAACACTATAAAATAAGATGATCTTTCTGGTGAAATTGATTAAGAAAAAAAATGAGAGAGGGGCACCTGGGTGGCTCAGTCGGTTAAACATCTGCCTTCAGCTCAGGTCATGATCCCAGGGTCTTGGGATTGAGCCCCACATCCGGCTCCCTGCTCAGGGGGGTTCTGCTTCTCAATCTCCCTCTGTGCTCTCTCTCTTTCTCTCCCTCAAGTAAATGAATAAAATCCTAAAAAAAAAAAGAAAAAAATGAGAAGTCAAAGGAATGAAAGAGAGGCATAATTACATAGTAAACACATATTTTTAAAAAGATAAAATGAGAAACTTTGTGAAAGTAAATATAAAAACAGATGAAAAGAGCATTAAAAAATATAACTTAACAAAAGTGATTCAAGAACTCCCTGAGAAAGGCTGTCTGGTCCTATGACTACTAAAGACAATAAATCTAAAGGTAACAATCTTTCCATATACACAAAATAAAGTCCAGGCCCAGATAATTTATAGGGAGTTCTGTCAAACTTTCAGCAGATTATTTCAATTAAAAAAAAAAAACCTTTTTTTAATTACCAAACACGTGGTTCCAACTCATGACCCAGAGACCAAGAGTTGGATGTTCTACTGACTGAACCAACCAGAAGCCCCTGAATTATTTCAATCTTTTTTTTTAAAAAGATTTTATTTATTTATTTGACAGAGAAAGAGAGCACAAGTATGCAGAGAGGCAGGCACAGGGAGAGGGAGAAGCAGGCTCCCCACCAAGCAGGGAGCCCGATGCGGGGCTCGATCCCAAGACCCTGGGATCATGACCTGAGCTGAAGGCAGACACCCAATCGAATGAGCCACCCAGGAACCCCTATTTCAATCTTATAAAATGATTCCAGATAATGGAAGGAGGAGGAAATATTCCCCAACTGAGTGTTTGATGCCTGTGTATCCATGGAAAGTGTGGCAAAGGAAAATTATAGGTCAATCTCACTGACAAGCATAAATTTTAAAATCCTAAAAAAAATGTTAACACAAAATGTCAGGTATATAAAAGATAATGTATCATGGCCAAATGAGGTTTATCTCAGGAATGAAAAGATGATAAAATTTGAAAAACCTATAATTTTTCATACTGATAGATCAGGGAAGAGAAAACCCTCTTAAAGCGTATTTGAGATACCTTCAACCCACATCATTCTTAATGAGGAATCATGTGAATTAAAGGCATTTATTTATTTATTTATTTATTTATTTAATTTTTTTAAAGGATTTGACTTCAGGAACTAGACACAAATGTCCATTAACATCACATTTATTCAACACTGTAATGGAGTTCTAGCCAGCACAGTAAGGTAAGAGAAAGAAAAGGAAAAGAAAAACAAAACTATCATTACTTAAGATTACTTATTTTTAGAGAACTAAAACTAAAAATTATTAGAATGTGAAGAGCATTTAGCAAGGTAACATAAAATTTGTAAAAATGTAATTATATAAATTTATAAAAAATATATAGATTTCATTTTATAAACCAACAAACAATTCAAGAACACGTTATTTTTTTTAAAGATTTTATTTATTTATTTTAGAGAGGGAGTACATGGGAGTAGGGGGTGGGGCAAAGAGGGAGGGAGAGAAAATCCTCAAGCAGATTGGTGCTGAGCATGGAGCCTGATGTGGGGCTCAATCTCATGACCCTGAGATCATAACCTGAGCAGAAATCAAGAATCAGAAGCTTAACCAACTGAGCCACCCAGGTGCCCCTATTTGTTTATCTATATATCTATCTAGATATCTATTGATTGTTGATTGATTTAAAGTAGGCTCCACACCCAGCATGGAGCCCAATGCAGAGTTTGAACTCACAGCCCTGAGATCAAGACCTGAGCTCAAGACCTGAGCTGAGATCAAGAGTCAGATGCTTAGCCAACTGAGCCACCCAAAAAACATATTTCTAAAAGGACACCATTTACAATAATAATATAAGTAATAAATTCAGGAATGTATCTGACAGAAGAGGGGCAAGCATCTTTGGAGAAAATTAGAAATTCCTATGGAAATAATTAAGGAAACCTAAATAACTAGAGAGATATAGGAAGTTGATATCGTAAAAATGTCAATTCTCCCCTCAAGTTGATCTATACAAACTGCATTTCCCCGATCATAATCACATCAGGACTTTGTGGAAACTGACAAGCTGATTCTAAAATGTATATGGAAGAACAAAAGACCAAGAATAGCCAACACACTCCTGAAAAAAACATGCTCAAATGGATAGCAAAACTTATGAAGGTAAAGGAATTAAGTAATTAAGACAGAATGGTATTAGCATGGGGATAGAGAGCCTGGAAGAGAATCGTGAGTCTGGAAACGACTTGTATGCCATGGAACCTTGATGTATGACCAGAGACGGCATTGCAGATTCCTGGAGAAAGGAATAATAAATACATGGTATTTGGAATATTGGCTGCCCATTTGGAAAACAAAGAAATGGATTCCTATTTTATACCAAACAAAAACGAATCCTGTACGGACTAATGATTTAAATGTGAAAGCCAAAACTTTTAAAGTTTCCCCCCAAATTCTAGGAAGTACCTTTCGGATTTTTTCTAAGCTTTTTTTTTTTTTTTTTAAGAGCCGTTGGAAGTTCACAGCAAAATTGAGAGGACACTACAGAGATTTTCCATAAACCGACTTGCCCATTTATGCATAGCCTTTCCCGTTATCCACATCCCTCACCAGAGTGGTATGCTTGCTACTGCTGATGGATCTCCACTGGTACATCATTTTCACCCAAAGTCCATAGTTATTTAGGGTTCACTCCTGGTGTTGTACATTCTATGGATTTGGACAAATGTATAATGACATTTATCCACCATTATAGTATCATACAGAATGCTTTCACTGCCTGAAAACTCATCTGTGCTTCACATATTCATCCCTACCCCACCGCCCCTCCCAATCTCCCACCCCCTGGCAGGGCAAGGATTTTTTAAGTGACAAAGTTGCAAACTACAGAAGAAAAGACTGACACACTCAACTATATTAAACTTAAGAACTTTTGTTCATAAAAGGCTCCATAAAGAAAGTGAAAAGATCTTGGACTGGATCCTGGATTGGGGGGGATATTGTTCTAAAGAACACTATTGGAACAACTGGCCAAATTTCAACATGGACTATGTGTTAGATATTAGTATTATATCAGTGTTAAACCACCTAAATTTGAAAATGGGTACCTAAAAGAATATATTTGTTTTCAGGGATACATGCTGCAACTTACTCTCAAATAGATGAGCAAAAAAATGATGTATATATTGTCTATTTTATACACAAACATAGCAAACTGTGAATTGATGTGAAGGGTACGTAAATGGGAGTTCACTGTATTAGTCCTGAAGCTTTTCTGTCAGTTTGATTTTTTTTTCCAAAATAGAGTAAAAAATTTTTTTAATACTTGAAAAAACACATGCTATAAACAGGGAAAATATTTGCAACATGTACAATTGACAAAAGATTGGTATCAATAAGATATTTCTAAGAAAAACCCTTAGAAGAAGAAGAGAAACAGGAATGGACAATCAGCATATGAAAAAATGCTCAACCTGAGGGTACTGTGATTTATTCTTGGTAGACTAGCAAAAATTAAGAAGTTGACAAGAACAAGGTTTGGAGAGAATGTGGAGTAACAAGAGAGGGCTGATGGGTGCTGCTGACAGCATAGATTGGTACCACCATTTTGAAAACATTACAGCATTATCTTTTAAGATTTACTGATTTATTTGAGAGAGAGAAAGAGCACCTGTGAGCATGGCAGGGAGGGGCGGAGGGAGAGGGAGAGAGAGAATCTCAAGCTGACTCTGCCGAGCACGGAGCCTGATGTGGGGCTCGATCCCATGACCCTGAGATCACGACTTGAGCCGAAATCTAGAGTCAGACGCTTAACTGACTGAGCCACCCAGGTGCCCCCAGCATTATCTTTTAAAGCTGAACACCCCATACTCTCTCACATGGTAGTGCTGCTCCTGAGTTCAAATGAGACTTGGGAACATCCACAGGAGGTGTGCACAGAATGCTCCTACCAGCCTTGTTAGTAATTGCCAGGGGCAGATTTGGGTTTTATGGGGCATGAGATTATGTAATTGGAGAAAAATCAGAACAAGTTACAAATGTGACAAAACCCAGGTGAGTACCATACTATGTTTTAAGTTGTTTTACACACTTCTATACTTCCCCCTCCCCCCCTTTTTTTGCTGCATATTCTTTGATCCCCTCTTCATTTGACAATGATTTCTGTAATGTTTATATAGAGAGAATAAAAAGGTGAAGTCTTTCTTTTAGCATGGTTTATTCAGCTTTTTAAAATTATTAACCTTTGGGATGTAAAAAAAAAGTCTGGACAGAATCACTGTAGTCTTGTTCTAGGTTTGTGATCTACAAACTCAGGGATTCTGATAAATTTTACTTTGTATGATTCCCATCAAAAAAGAAAAAATGTAAAGTGCATTTATAATCATATAATCATGGATACATTCCTAATGGGAGAGAACTTCCATTTGACTAAGTATTGGCTAGACCTCGATCCTCTACTTACAATTTTACAGCTGGAATACATTTTAAGACCAGCTTCTAGCTCCCTACATTTCAGACTACGTTTCTCCCCCAACATGTGTATACTTCTGGCTTTGGATGCTGTAGGACACATTCAGATCCTGATATGACATTCGTCCCTACACCTTCTTACTGTGGGATGGAAAGCAATAGCCTAATACAACAGACTGCAAACCCGTAAAATACATTCCACTGAACTCAAATAAATGTATCTGCAAATCAACCCACTTTGGCTCAATCCCCAAATTGCTGCTATCTATCACCACCCAACTTGAGAAGTGTTGAAGGAGGGGAAGCTGGAGTGTGAAGAGAAAGTGGTGCTAATCCATTGTGGTTTAAATATCCTTCTTCTGAAGATTTTACAAAAACATATGACCATGTAAACACATTGACAAGGCTTCCCTTTTAGGGCTATGGAAGGGACCCATGGGACTGAGGGGCTCTGAAGCTGAAATTTCACTAGCTTCATGGTAAATTTGCCTCTAATAAGTAAAAATACTGCGAACAACTCAAGTGTCCACCGGAAAATGGATAAATAACTACACAAAACAGCTTTACCCACATACAGTATTATAGCAGTAAAAATAAATGTTCTACTGCTTGCTTACATTTAACTTGGATGAATCAAAGAAACAAATGCTGAATGATAAAAGCGGATCCCACAAGGCTAGATATATATTATTTTTATAATATAATTTTTATTAGGATCCCATAGTTGGATGTTATGATAAAACTACTAAAAATGGCAGGGAGAAACATTCAGGATTGTGGTCGCTGAGGGAAGTTAATCTGAGAGAAGGGAATATATGCTTATATTAATAACGTGGTGGAGTCACAGACTTTCACACTACCAGTATGCTTTAAAATTTAACGTATTTGTTCAAAATATTATTTTGCATGCATCAAATATTAGACTGAAAAGATTTTTAAGTAGTTAAAACCGAAAATATTTTCGTTAATCCACAGGGACCAAGAGCCGTGACTTGGGTTATTTTGTTTTTGGTGTTGGGTGGGGTGTGGTAGAATGGAAATATCCAGTATATCAAATGCACCGCATTAAACTTATTCCGTTTAATTTCGGAGTTACTCTGCCAGCTAAACGCAGATTGGATTTTCAGGCCTCTAGGGCCTCTGCCCCTCCCTTTTACACTCAGACTTCCCACTTTCTGAGTGTGCCAGGCTCCCGCGCCACCAGCTTCAGTCTTTCTGGGCGGTCAGACTGTTTTTCCCCAGTCCCGGCCCACTCGATGACGGAAATTCTTCCAAGAGGATCCCCAAACCTGCCCCGCCCTGAACCTGGCCAGCTCCAGCCAGGCTCCGAAATTTACCAGCTGCCAGGAGCCGGGAAGAGGGCTTGAAAAGGCGCAGAACTTCCCAGGCCCCGCCCCTTCCCCGTTCTTCCCGCCCCCGCCAGCTCCCAGCCAAGCTCCGCCTCCCGCGGTAGCCCCGCCTTCCCCGTTGCGCTAAGGCGCGCCGCGGCCTTTTCCCAAAACCCGGAGAAGTGGATTCTGCGCTCCGCACGGCCCCTCCGAACCGTAGCGTGGTCGAGCGAGTCCAGGCTTGTCGGCAGGAAGCTCGGCCCAGCGCCTGGAGGGGGAAGCCGGCCCCGAACGGGAGCGTACGCGGCCCCAGGTCTGCGCCAGTGGGCGGGCCGCGGGCCCCGGCAGCTCGGGCCTCCTTCCCGTCGTGCTCCCTCTCGTCTGGGACGCGGGGCGCTAGGCCGCGGCGGTAGGATACCCACCCCCACCGCCCCGTAGGCAGTTCCCCCTCCCGTCCTTGCAGTCGCCTAGTCCCGGGCCTCCCGCCGGAACCCGGTTCCCCGCCCGCCCCGTCTCCTAGCGGCGCCGTGACGTGCACGCGCCTCTGGGTGGGGGGTCGCGGGGCGGGGGTGAGGGGCAACGCCCGAGGGGAGGGTCTGGGAGCGCTCGACGGGAGGAGTCGGGGACCGCGGGGGACTCGGAGGCCTCGCCGCCTCCCGGAGCCGGTTCCGTTTCGCCATTTGAGGACCTTGAGTTCCAAGCTTTTCCTGCTGACATAGAGCCATCCCTCCCCCAACCTCCTGGACGTTCCCAGAGACTTAGGATAGTAATTCCAGATCTTCAGTTGCATTTTTTGTTGGAATTTTTCTGGAAAAATTGAATCTGGTAATTTAGCTTAAGAATTTTTTTTTTTTAGAAAAATGTTTATTGGTATATTTAATAGCCCCCAAATTAGGTTAAAACCTTTCACAATCCAGTCATTTTGCAAAAACATTTTTGGTGGAAAAAGGCATAGCAATGGTAGAGAGCTTGCGCTCTGGAGCCCAGAGTGCCCGAGTTCTAACACTTAGTAACGGTATGAGCTTGGACAAGCCACTTAATCTCTAGCTGGCCAAGGTTCCTCATGTGAAAACTTCTAATACATTATACAGCATAATATATATGTATATCTGTGCGGGGGTGGTGGTACTACTTTACAAGCTTGTGAAGATCAGGTTCAAGTGTGAAGCACTAAGCGCTGTTCTTGGAACAGAGAGAGCAATACATGTAAGTGTTACTTATTACATCAAAATAGCATTTTTCTCAATGCTTTCTCTGGTTTTGATTTTAAAGATCCCAGTTGTGAAGTATCTCTCCTGTTTTCTTTTGTGAAAATGTACTAGAAGGATTTACTCCAGAGTTTCTATAATATTTGGTATTTCAAAGTGCAAGTGGTCAGTAGACAGAAGCAGGCTGTATGCAGAAGGCTATATTAAGCAGTGTGCAAAGTTTCACCACTTCCATGTATAAGGAAAAGGACTTTTTTTTTTTCACCAGAGGAAATTTGTGAATGGAAGGAAAAGCTTGCTGTTAGGTAGTGTCTTGATGCCTTCTTGGATTCCTTTCAGGCAAAGCCCAGGGACACTAGGCTGACTCCAGGATAACCATATGGTAACTTTATATGTGAACTTTATTGAGGGTAAAATGAATCTCATAATTTCCTCAACAGAATACTGGAGGATGTTTGTCCCAAGATCTATAAAAATCAAGAGGAGTGCTAATGATGATGGCAAAAGTTGTGCAGCTAAGAAAATTAAACCAGATGCAGAAGACCTGCGGCCGGATGAAGGCAGAGGTGATGCAGCTGATGGGTTAGTTACAGAAGAAGCCAAAACATCAGACGGGCACAGCGTGGAACCATGCCCTTTCCCCAGTACAGCTGGCCTGTTGGCTGAGGTTGGTTTGATTGGACCTGAGCAGGATGCAAAGGATAGCGATCTTTCTGAAGAGCCTGTTAAGTCATTTTCAAAAACACAGCGCTGGGCAGAACCTGGGGAACCTGTCTGTGTTGTTTGTGGTCGTTACGGAGAGTACATCTGTGATAAGACAGACGAAGACGTGTGTAGTTTGGAGTGTAAAGCAAAACATCTCCTGCAAGTAAAGGAAAAGGAAGAGAGATTAAAACTCAGCGATCCGCAGAAAGCGGATTCTGGGTCAGAGTCTCCACTTAATGCTTTTTATGTCTATAAAGAGCACCCCTTTATTTTGAACCTTCAGGAAGACCAGATTGAAAATCTTAAACGGCAGCTAGGAATTGTAGTTCAAGGGCAAGATGTCACCAGACCCATTATTGATTTTGAGCACTGTGGTTTCCCTGAGGCCTTGAATCACAACTTGAAGAAATCAGGTTATGAAGTTCCAACCCCCATCCAAATGCAGATGATTCCTGTAGGACTTCTGGGAAGAGACATTCTGGCCAGTGCTGATACTGGCTCAGGAAAAACAGCTGCTTTTCTTCTTCCTGTTATCACCCGAACTTTATGTGAGGTAAGAGTTCACACGTGTTACTCTCAGAAGCAAGTCAGGTATATACCAAGTTTCATCCTTAACTATGTTAAAACTGCAAACTGAAACTATCACTTAAGTCATTAGTGCTCGTGGTGAATTTGCTTCTGATAGTAGTTTGTATGAAAAACATAATTTTAAGGAATTTTTCTTTTATCGGATTGAACCAAAGATCTTTTCATTGAAGGTCTTAAAAATACCTTTCCTTACAAAATAATTTCTTTCAACAAATTTTCTGTTCAAGAAATAGACTTTTGCTTTGGGGAAAAAAAAAATCCCGCTGACTGGATGACCTGCAATTTTTGTGTCAGTGTAGCCTCCTTGGATTTTGTGTTTTGAAAAAACTGATTTATACCAAAGTTGGAATGTTATTATAGAGTTCAAAATACACACTTAAATGTGATTGATGATTCATCTTAAAATAATGCTACCTTACTTTGTTAGTTTATAGTGTGCAAAGCACCCCCACACGTAATTAATTTCCCTGACATATTTGCCAAGTACTAGTGAGTCTGTGAGGTCTGAAGTAGGACAGGAAGGGAAATCAATGCAAAACGCAGGCAAAGAGAGGAGAGGTAAAGAAATTTGGAAAACTAAAGAATCATAGAAGATCATGTGAGGGAAAAAAAAAACATTAGATGTTCAAAGTATAAGTAAAACTCACTGGATGTCCAAAATAGAGCTATAGGTCAGGAAATAGGACATTTATAACAGTAAGTTCTTTGGACAAAGAAAGAAGTGAATCTCCAGGAGAGCTGAGGGGGAATTATCAAGGGTGGAATACCAAGCTCTAACCAGATCTTCATGGTTTTCTCTTCAGAGGAGCGTGGCTAGAGATTGCAGCATCCAGTTGACCTTCAGTTTTCCCACCCTGGTTATCGTGGGTGCTTCTCCCTGGCCCCAGTTTTGACCGTTCACTGTATATCTGTTATATAAGGAAGGGTTCAATTTACGGTGGTTTTGGGGGGAGGAAATCTGCAGTGAACAGAAGGCAGGAGGGTTCATATCCAGTTGAACTGATAGGAACACTCCCAGAATCACTTTGAAGATTTAGTCCACATCAGCAGGAATTAATTGCCGGCGTTTTTTAGACTTGTTTTTCACATCTTTGCAGAGCAAAACTCCATCTGCACTCATTCTTACACCAACAAGAGAGTTAGCCATTCAGATAGAGAGCCAAGCTAAAGAATTGATGAGTGGTCTGCCACGCATGAAAACTGTTCTTCTGGTAGGGGGCTTACCCTTACCCCCACAGCTTTATCGTTTGCGACAACATGTGAAGGTAAGCACCAATTTGATAAAATGCCTTTGAAAAGTATAAGCAATATGGGAGCTTGGGTTTTTTGGTGGTGGTGTTTTGTTTTTGCCTTTGAAGAACTCATAAGTGTGATTTTAGGTTAGCCTTTATTTTTGTTTTTGTTTTTGTAGGTTGACCTTTAAATTCTTAACCAAGTAAGCCTTAATTTTTTTAAGGTTGTTTTATATCAGAAAGGAACACAATTTATTGAGTGCCTGTCATATGCCAAATGCTGCTGGATGTTCTCACCTTCATTATCTCATTTAATCATCACATTTGCTCTTGAAGCTGGGTGGGCATATCCCATCTTTTATGGTTGAGAAGTTGAATCTCAGGAAGATGGCATTTATCTAAGGATCCATAGCTAATATACTTTAGAGTGTGGTTCCTACAAATGAAGACATTATCCCACATAACCACAATACAGTTACAGAATCAGGAAGTTAACATTGAAACACTGAGACTGCTTCAGGAGTTACCATTGCTGTCATTTACTCCTCAGAGCCCATTCATGTTTTACTAATCGTCCCGTCAACTTTTCTTTTTAACAGCACAAGAATGCAATTCAGAATCACATTTTGCATTTAGTTGTCATGTCTCTTTCATCTCCTTCTGTTTAGAACAGTTCAGCCTTTGCTTTTTTTTCATGATCTTGACACTTTTAAGGATTATAAACTGCTTACTTTGAAGAAGGTCCCTCAATTGATTAGATTCAAGTTATGTATCTTTGAAAGGAATATCATGGAAGAGATGCTTTGTTCTTTTCATTGCATCCTTTTAGATGATACACAGTTTGTCCTTTTATGGGTGATATCATCTGTAAAGTAACTGTAAAGTTTATTTTTTCCCTTTGTATTTAGTTAAGTATTTTGAGTACTTTCATACTGTAAATTTCTTGTGCTTTACCAAATTTCCAACTTATTCTTTCTTTATATATATCAGTATGACTCATGGTTACCTATTATATTTAAAGGATTATAATCCGTTATTACCATTATTTGTTTTGGTTCTCCAGTTCCCCAATTTGAGCATGGAAACACTGTGAAGTTAGTTTCTGTGGCCTTTTATTATATCCCCATCATTCTTTGAGCGCTTTGTTTCTTTCTATGTGAAGAAGATGTTCATGCTTACATTGTTTTTTCTTTGGCTCTGCCCTGGAATCATGCCTTTCCCCATACTGCCCTGACTCCTGGTAGAGGATAGTATTTAGGAACCAAGATCTGGGCTCTTGGTTGGGTTCACTGCTATTGGCTCTCTGCTGTTAAGTTATCATTGCTCCTAGCACTTCTCAGTGAATAGAGAGAATATTTCATAAGTCAGACGTATTTCTGCATCTACATTTATCATAGACCATGGGTTCATGTCGATACTTCCAACTCTAATTCAACACAGCAAGATTCATTTTGACATTTTCTCTTTCCATATTTGTCACTCTGGCAGTGAGAAACCTGCTATCTGTTATCTTGTATATATTTATTTACCTGATCAACCATCTTATATGTAACCATTCACCCATCCTCATCTCCATCCCCTGCCCCACAGTGATGCCTTCCTTCCTAAACTCCACCCTGTACACTCTTCACCCCCTTAGACTGCAACACCCTGTGCAGGGTCATCTTTCTCCGGAGGCCCCCACGTCACCCTGCTGACTCTCCCACTCCCCATGCCAGGCCGTGTCCTTCACAGATACTCTCTGAGAAAAAATAACTGAAAAATCTGTCTCTTCAACAAAGTGATCTTTCAAAAGCCAGGGCAAAGTAGAGACCTTTTCAGATAAACAAAACTGAGAGAGTTTATTACCAGTAGATTTATCTAAAAGAACACTAAACTAAGATATTCTGCATATAAAGAAGATGATTCTGGAAAAGAAGGTGTGGGATCAAAGAAAGAATGGCGAGCAAAGAAAATCCTAAGCATGTGGGTAAATGTAAACACACATTGACTAAACAAAAAGTCATAATGAACAATCTGTGGGTTTAAAAAGAAATAGAAGTAAAATATTGGCCGACTCTAGCATATAAGTGCATGAAAGTTGTGATTGGTGTTAAATCGTTTGCCCTTGATTGTTCAAGAAAAAGGTAAATATGTCAGTTTACTTTAGTATTAAGTTTATATACGTTTATTAAAATTCAAGGGAATTCCCGCACTAAAAGAATGGGGAAAAAAGTTTATAATTTCCAAACCAGCAGAGGGGGAAACATGGAATAGGAATAGAAGGGATGAACTCAGTTCAAAATAATTAAACATTTAAATGTTTACGGTATTTCTGAAGAAACTAAGCGGAACTCTAGTTCTGTAGATACAGATCCTTACAACCCTGAAATTTCATCATTCTCCGTGATCTATCTCACCATGGTGTTGGTGTGTCCTTGAAAAGTGGAATACAATTGAATTTATTAGATCATTTGTAACTCTACTATACTTTACACCAGGCACTGTCTCATTTAATCCTCACAATAATTATTATCATTTCCATTTTATGAATGTGAGAACAGAGACTCATACCATTATTAAGTGCTAGAGCTAAGATCCCTACTGAAGTTTGACTAAACAGGCCCTACTTTTAACCACTGCTTTAACTAATGTATTATAAAAGTGTTAAGAGCCTTAAGCAACTTTAGAAATCATCGTGCCCAGCCTTTTAATTTAAAAACAAAACAGCAGGCCCAAAGAGGTTAAGGGATTTGCACTTGTTTACAGAGCCAGATAACGGTCAGCCTGCCTGCAAGGCCCTTCCAGGTCTGGCCTCTGCCTCGTTTCAAGCCTCATCCAAGTCTTTCTACCCCCTCTTCACCCCGTGGAAGCCTCAGGGGTCAGCCAGCTTCAGAAGGTTCTTGGATGTTTTCCCGCTGCCCTCTCCTCAGCGGCTCCCACTACTCCGTTAGGTTTTAGCTTATATGTCAGCTAGGACTGGATAGATGGCTCCATTCACTGCATGTTATACTGACCTCATGGGCATTTATTTGTTTTATCTGTTCCTTCCTTTGTGTTATAAGATTCATGAGAGCAGAGACTATGTGTGACTTAATCATCATTGAATTCTGAGGACTTAACCCAGTGGCTGGCACATATTAGCCACTCAGTAAGTATAGACAGAAAGAAGGAAGAAAGAAAGGAAGGAATATTATCTAATTTTTTTTTTCTTTTTCTCTATTCTTCAGGTTATCATAGCAACTCCTGGGCGACTTCTGGATATAGTAAAACAGAGCTCTGTGGAACTCCGTGGTATAAAAATTGTAGTAGTAGATGAAGTAAGTAGTGTTGTTTAGAATATTAGTCACATAATTTTATATAATTTATGAAAAGTATATTACAGTTATATAATCTCACCGTGTATTCAGGCATTTTCTCCCCCAAAGGAAAAAATTTAGGAATTTTTTTTTTTTTTTGACTGTAGTAGTCAGTCTTAAGCTGGTTCCTGTGTAGCGCTGCTGCTAACCTATAGTGCACCAAAATGAAACCACGTTAATAAATACAAGCAGCTGTCTTTTCCTAAGTGACAGAAAACACAAATCCAGCATCTATATTCTCAGTGATAAGTTTTTTAAACATTTGACACTGGCTATCATTTGTCTACAAAAATAAATGTATCTGTGGCAAATAACTATTAAGAGGGATTTTGTAAGTAGCTAATGATGCTTAGTGGGATGACCTTTTGTATTTTTTTCTATGTGGACATAAGTGTCTGTGGTTGTGATTTTCAGTGTGACATAGAGCATATAGGCATTTTTATAGTTTTGGTTTGCTTAGTAAGAGGAAATAAATATATTATTATCTGATGATATTCCACCACGTGAACAGGCATGGGGACAGAAAGCCATGTGTCCGCCCAGACTGGGCATGGGCCGGTTCTGCCCGCAGTGCATCGCACGCTCACTCTCACACATGTCCCACCAGCGGTGATCAGAAATGTGGGGTCCATGGGCTGACCAGTGATGGCAACGTGGCCCACCTTCTGTGGGCCCCCGGAAGTAGCAGTAGGGTACCAGAGGGTGTGGAAAGAACATGTAAGATCTGCAAGACTAGGAGTTGAGCCTTTCCTCCACCCACTGTGGCACGCCGGACAAGTCATTTAATCTTCCGGAGTTGTGGCAAGGACGAAGTAGTGATTGTGAACGTGTCTCATAGACTGAAAAGTCCTATATAAGTGTAATTATATTCAGTCCTTTATTATTTTTTTGTTTTTTTCTTACATATTTACTTTTTTGTGTGTGAGAGCATTTAAGTTCTACTCCCTTAGCAAATTTCAATTATACAATACATTGGTGTCAACTGTGGTAACCGTGTTATGATTTCAGACCTTATGTATTTTATAACTTAAAGTTTTACCCTTTAACCCCAGACCTCTCCCAATTTCACCCACTCTCCAGCCCCTGGCAATCATTTTTCTCCTAATTTCTATGAATTTGACTTTTATTTTCTTCTTTCTAACTTTTTTAGATTCTACGTATAAATGATACCATATAGTTTTTGTCTTTTTCTGTCTAGCTTACTTCACTGAGTATAATGTCTTCCAGGTCCATCCATGTTACTAAAAGTGAAGGAATTTTCCATCTGAATAATATTTATACACCTCATTTTCTTTATCTGTTCATCTGCTGATGGACAGTTGGGTTGTTTCCATACCTTGGCTATTGTGAACTGTTATTCAGTCCTTTAAAAAGTACTGCTAAGTCAGCATTTTCCTGGTGTGCCTTTTGTTTTAACTGATTTATTGCATCTGATTATCATCAGACTTACTTCCACCCTGCAAGTATGGGTAGGCTTCCTGTTGTTGATAAGCCCATGTGCCCTGAAGTTCTCACCGTGCTCTGAAGTTCTCGCCATGCTCTGAGCCTGAAAAACTGACCCTCATACAGATTTTAAAGTTAGGTTCCATTCCTGCTTGCTTCTCTCCACATTTCCACTCTCGCCAAGGAATGAGCTTTCACAGGGCACCTCAGTGCTGTGCTCAGAATACAAAAAGAGTATTCATTCAGCAAACCTGTGCTGAGTGCTTGCTCTCTGCAGCCTTCGTCCCAGCTCCTCCGCCTTTAAGGAGATGACCTGGTAAACAACATAATTGGTCATGTACTGAAACGTTGGCACAGAAGTGCTATTTAGGTACAGATTGACCAACTCTGGGTCAGTTGGGACGGCATCACAAAGAAATTTTAAATATTATTCTGGCCTACAAAGTGCAGAAATCTTACTGGAGAAAAAGACACAAACACTTGAAGTAAAGGCAAGAACATTATCATCTATCCTGAAATACAAAAGTGGTGGAAGGTGTAATGCAAGCCAGGGAATGGCAAACTCTGTAAAGGAGCAGATAGGATATATTTTAGGCTTTGGGGGCCACATGGTCTCTGTTGCAACTGCTCAGTACAACCATAGATAGTAGGTACATGATTGGGTGTGACTGCTTTTCCATGAAGCTCTATTTACAAAAACACATGAAGGTCTGTGTTTGTCCCAAGAGCCTTAGTTTGCTGAATCCTGATATAAACTGTTAGTGAACTAATGGGACTACGTATGATATGTTAATTGTTCAGGACAGTTAAGAAGGAGAAAGGAGAGAATGTGTGAATTGGCACCGTAAAAAATGGCTTCTCCGATGTCATGGGATGTGATCTGGTCGTCCACAGATGGAAAAGGATTTAGAAACCTAGACCATGTCTCAGTATTCCAGGTGAAGAAGCTAACAACATCAGCAGAGCCAGAAAGGCCAAGCACAAGCACAGAGAGGCCAGCCAGCTTGAAGCATTCTTCCTGAGAAATAACAGGAAGTAAAGTTGGGTAGTTAGGGTGGGGTCAAGTCATAGAGGACCTTGAAAGGGAGGCGGAGGACTTCGGATTTGATGTGGGAAATAATGAGGCTTTCTAAAGTATTGAGTTTGGGTGTCACATGTGGAAAGTGGTGGTTTAGCAAGGTTATTCTGCTGCTCCATGCAAGAGACATTAAAGAAGAAAGAATCTGTGGGACAGAATGGCAAGCAACCCAGACAGTAGGTGAGCAGGGTCAGGGACAGGGTGGAGGCAGTGGGAGGCATGAGTACATCTGAGAATCGCTATAAATCATTCGTGAATCTTCTAGTGGCTGAATATGAGAAAAGATGAAGAAGAAGGTGGTTGAGGGGACTCCATAAATTCTGGTGGTGCCTTTAATTTTAAGTAAAGGACAACTGGGTATGGGTTGGGGCTTGACAATAATATTTGAGTTTGGTTTTAGAGATGTCAAATTTCTTGTGAATGGTGGGTGAAGGGGAAATACTGTGTGGATATGAGAAATGGGCATTAGCGTCCGTGAGCCACACTGGTTTCTCCAAGGGAGGAAGGTTCGAGGGACAAAGGCTGGGGCTAAGTGTCTGCTTGTGGAGTTTGAAGATGAGTCTGTAAATAGAGACGTAATCTGAGAGACCAGGAAGGAACTGAGAACAAGTACTCTCCCTGAAAAGAGAGGCCACTGTTTCGAGAGGAGGGTGAAGATACAGGAATGGTCAGGCATGGAGACTAAGATAATTGCTTTAAAATTAGAAAACTCTGCTCTGTCACTCTCTGTGTCTTCCATGTATCTGTCCTTTAGTCTAGAATTCTCTCCCATCCCATCTACCTGCTCTTTATGTGTCCATGTCTCTGAAACCTTCCATCAGTCCCCCAGATAGACTTCAGGCCTTCTTTCCTCTCTGCTCTGTTGACCTGTATGTAGACTGTATCATTTCTCTTGTATTATGTTCCTTGATATAGCCCCACAATCAAGCACAGTGTTGGCCCAAGTTTCCCTAAAGGTAAGAATCACCCAGTGTGCTCAGTGAATGTAATGGAAGACCAGACCTCTTCCTTGGGTATCCTGAGTCAACAGGCCTGAGTTGGAGTCCAGGAATATTTAAAAAACTCGTCCTGGGTGATTGTTGTCTGTAAGGGGATTTGGGACACCCCGACTAGTGAGCTGCCTGACAGTGCTTTTTCAGTGCTTGTTTGTTCATGAAATGCATTTTGAGGGCTTTTTACATGCTAGAGACTGTCCTTGGTTTTGAGGATACAATGGAAAGTGAGATAAGCCATGACAGATGTCGGTACACAGGTCATATGACAGAGACAACTGGGAAATTAGGTATCAGAGGAGGGCTCTCTAAGTGACATTTCTGCTGAGACCTGAATGAGAAGGAGCCAGCCACACAAAGACCCATCTGGAGGAAAGACTGCTTCAGATAGAACAGCAGTGCGCAGGAGCTAATGTGGGAGTGAACATTGGGGTAGTCAGGGACAGAAAGAAGCCTGGTGTGGCAGGGTCGTGGGGCGTGACATGGAGGAGTGGTAGGTGATGACGTCAGAGAAGTGGATGAGGGTGAAAACTGTAGGACTTCAGGCTGTGGTTAGCAGTTGGGTTTTAGTCTATGTGTGATGGGAAATTGCTGGAGGGTTTAAGCAGAGGAGTAACAGACGTTTTATGTTCTAGAACATTCTGGATGCTTGGGATGGATGACTTCAGGTATGGGGGTGACAGGATGAGGAGCAGTCTCACAACTGTGAGCTGGAGAGAAGCAGCTGGACTTGGGGCTTGTTAGCCTAAACAGATTAGATGCAGGGAAGCTTGGATGAGAAGAGATACTGGGCGAATTTATTTCTTATGGCCTCTCTGTTTTCTGAACCAGGGAGAAGGAAGGCCATCTCCTGAGATGAGGGGGGCTTAAGTGGGATTACTGAGGAAAAGCGGGATGTTTGCAAGACATACTGCTGTGTGCATGTGCACATGCTCTGTGTCTCATGGTAAATTGAAACATTGAGACTTACCATGCTGTGAGTGTGGTCCCAAGTATCTTAATGTATTTTATCTCATTAATCCTCATAACAGCCCTACGGGGTAATTATTATTATCATCATTCTCATTTGTAAAAGGAAAAACTGAGGCGTATAGCCATTCATTAGCATGCTTAATTTAAGGTCTAAGGTAGAGCCAGGATCAAATCTAGACCATCATGATTATTTTAGATTTTTGAAATGTCATAGAATGAATAATATTAAAACTAGTGTTCAAACTTCCATGTTAGCAGACACTTAAAAATACAATGCTTTAGTCTGAATATTCTTATTTTTCAAAATTATAGATACCTGGATTGTATTTAAAAATCAAGATAGCCTTTATCTTTCATTATTTTAAAGCAGCACTAACTTAAAATTTTTTCTTCTGTTTGCTTAGTAATACATAAATTGTTTTTGAAAACTAGCAATGCAGAAGTATATACGGAAGTGAAAGCCCTCAACACTAAATTTTTTAAATTTATATAATATTTTATTATAAATATATGCCCGTGGTAGAAAAAAAAGCCCCAAACTTTGCAAACTTTGGGTTTGAAAAATTAAATTGCATTCCCTTCCACAGCCTTGCAGGCCTTTTCCCCAGAGTTAGCACTATACAAATGGTATCATGTACACATAGTGTTCTGTACTTTGCGTTTTTCTTCCTAATAGTGACTCATTATCACTTAATAAAGGACTTTCCGCTCATAATTAATGATAGCATAAGGTTGTATTATGTGGATGGATCTACCATATTTTATTTACCAAATCCCCAATTGATGGATATTTAGGGTTTATATATTTGTTGCCACTATTAATAATGCCGTAAGAATCTTTGTATATTACTAAAAACATATAATTATACAATATTTAATTTTATGTAAATATATATTTTCCCAATTCTTTATCTTTTCACATTGTGGTATATTCTTCTGTTTAAAAGTTTTTAATTTTTTATGTTCTTAATCATATCTGTTTTTTCCTTGGGTGGCTCAGGGTTTTAATGTCAAATAGGAGTAACTTTAAAATGATTTTATTTTAGGCCGATACCATGTTAAAGATGGGCTTTCAACAGCAAGTGCTTGACATTTTGGAAAACGTTCCTAATGATGGTCAGACCATTTTGGTTTCAGCTACAATTCCAACTAGCATAGAACAACTAGCAAGCCAGCTTCTGCATAATCCTGTGAGAATTATCACTGGGGAAAAGAACCTGCCCTGTTCCAGTGTGCGCCAGATTATTTTGTGGGTGGAAGAACCAGCCAAAAAGAAAAAATTATTTGAAATCTTAAATGTGAGTAGTAAAGCAACCCTGTTTTGTAGATTGTGTTTGCATCTTTCACAGTTCTTAAGATAATGATTTTTAGATGCAGCTTTTGCAGAATTTAGTATAGATATTTAATAATAAATTGCTTTACTTCGGAATTCTGTGGGGATCAAATAAATGCTCTATGGATGCAGGGTTGCTTTTTATTTTCCGTATTATAGAAAGATATTTAAATATCAAGATTATTCCTAAATAATATTTTTTTGTTTCAAAAAATTTTTGTAGTTTTATGTATCAGATAAAGACTAGTTCTTTCTTGGCCATTCTGTCCTTGAGAAATAGAATTTTTTAGCAGTAACTTATTTTTTTTTTAAGATTTTATTTATTTGTCAGAAAGAGAGAGAGCACAAGCAAGGAGAACACTAGGCAGAGGGAGAAACAGGCTCCTTACTGAGCAGGGAGCCCGATGCAGGACTCGATCCCAGGACCCTGGGATCATGACCTGAGCCGAAGGCAGCTGCTTAACCGGCTGAGCCACCCAGGCGTCCCAGCAGTAATTTGTTTAAATAGAAATGTATTAAGTGGGTGATAATGTGTAAGCTCAGTTATTTAAAAATAAAGTATAAAGGGGGCGCCTGGGTGGCTCAGTCAGTTAAGCATTTGACTCGATTTCGGATCAGGTCATGATCTCAGGGTTTTGAGATCGAGCCCCATGTTGGGCTCCTTGCTCAGTGTGGAGCCTGCTTAAAGATTCTCTCTCTCCCTCTCTCCTTCCCCCAGCTTGTGTGCATGCACACGGTCTCTCAAAAAAATTAATTAAAAAATAAAGTATTAAGTTAAATATGGTTTGTACTTATTTAGGAACAGTATTTAAAATTTTAAATTGCACTCAAAATTTTAAAGTTATTTTTGCTATATTAATGAAATGATGGAGAAATGTGCAGAGCAGTAGAGTTTTGCACTTCTGTTTGTGCATATTTGAAAGAAAACATTTTAACACTCATTTTTCCTCTATAAACCTATGGATAACTAGCTTATACTAATGTTTTCAGAAAAACTTCCCATTGTAATTTATGTTCTGTGAATTATTTTATTTTATTTATTTTTTAAAGATTTTATTTATTTGACAGAGAGAGACACAGCGAGAGAGGGAACACAAGCAGGGGGAGTGGGAGAGGGAGAAGCAGGCCTCCCGTGGAGCAGGGAGCCCGATGCGGGGCTTGATCCCAGGACTCCGGGATCATGACCTTAGCCGAAGGCAGACACTTAACGACTGAGCCACCCAGGCGCCCCTCTATGAATAATTTTAAATACATGTTTTTCATTTTTCAGGATAAGAAACTCTTCAAGCCTCCAGTGTTAGTATTTGTGGACTGCAAGTTGGGAGCAGATCTCTTGAGCGAGGCAGTGCAGAAAATCACAGGTCTAAAAACCGTATCTATACATTCGGAGAAATCACAAACAGAAAGGAAAAACATATTGAAGGTTTGACACTCAGCATTGTCTTTTCAAGGGACCCCATATTACCAGCTGGTTTTTAAAGCAGATGTTTTTTTAATGACTGCAAGAACTTCAGGCAAACAGTGACTGTGAGCTAATTGTTCTCTTGCTCAGGCTTCTGTGTTTTGGGAGCAATAAGCCTGTTCCCTACAGGATTAATCTAAATAGATTACTAATTCAGAATCCACCATTTCTGAAATCAGGTCAGTTTAGACTGGGGCAGAGCAGTAATTCACCCTTGGAAAAGTTTGCCAGAGTACATTAATAGGAAAAAATTGATGCGGGGGTGGGGAGGGGCCAGGAAGAACTTAAACTGCACACATTTCTCAGGTATACTAAGACCTTTACTTATTGAAAAGATACGGCAACAATAGTGAAGAAAGTTTTGAAAAAAAAAGATATCTGAATTATATAAAACCACGTAAGATAAATTCTGAATAATGAATTGTGTTGCTTTGTGGGGAAGGGATTACTTGAAGGAGACTATGAAGTTGTAGTGAGCACAGGAGTCCTGGGACGAGGCCTAGACTTGATCACTGTCAAGCTGGTTGTCAATTTCGATATGCCGTCAAGTATGGATGAGTATGTGCATCAGGTAAAGAGATTTTATATGTTTCCATTATGAGTTTTCTTGCGCGAGGCATTGTCAGTAGAATGGTAACTAAAAAGAAAAAACGTTTTATCATAGACATAAAAAAAACTCATATCGTTTTGTTTTTAAAGCATATATGTATAGGAGCGCCTGTCTGACTCAGTTGGTGGAGCATGTGACTCTTGATCTCAGGGTTATGAGTTCAAACCCCCTGTTGGGAGTAGAGATTACTTAAAAATAAAATCTTTAAAAATATGTATATATGGATGTAAACTAAATTTTGTTTTAAAGAACTGTATGTATGCCTAAAATGGGTTAAAAATTATTAGAAATAATAACCTAAAATGTTAGTTTAAAAAAAATTTAAGTAGTTAGTTTTTGGTTTATTTTTACTTCCTTTATATTTCTTATTCTGTAAGCATATATTAAATGGCTTTTATAATCGGGGAAAAAAGGCTTTGTTTTAAGTTAATATATCTGGCCAAAATAAAATTAATCCATTAAAGTATTTGTTTTTTTTTTAGGAATCTTGTCTTCATCTCTTCTTCATATCCTTATTTGTTCTAGACTTTCACCTCTTAAAGTTTTATTTCTTTATTTTGCTGCCAGAGATAACAGCAGCTCTTCTTTGGAGCAGAAATAGACCTTTCTCTTAGCGTCACCTTATCTCCCTGAGTGCTACCTGTCTTCCTTCTCTGGCATCACTTACAGACTCTTCAAGTAAAGTCTTTCTGTCATGTTCTTAGAATTACCTCTGAATGCCACATTTACTTGGATCACCCACTGAAACGCTTTTAGTGCCTTGAATGCATTGTTGCTTGTATTTTTACTTAGTAATATAGCAGTGCCTCTCTCTCTCGGTGCCACCCCATTTACCTGTGCATCAGGGAATTGACTATCATATAAGAGTGGGTTGCTCAGATCACTCAAATCAGAAGTTTATTTTCTTTCAAACTTTTAATTTAATGATTTTGGTTGGTCATCTTTCCAAGATATTAAGATACTTAAGAAGCTTCTTTGCTTCTTAAATAGAGTAGTCTGATTATAATTATTTAACATTTTCTTGCTATCCCAATGTCAACCCTGTGGCTCTCAGTTATTCACAATGTACCCTGAGCAGTGGCCTCGGGTGTTGAAGGGGGTGTTGAATTCTACTCAGAATGGCCCCATATCCTTCTGCTTTTCTAGTTCTGTATCAGGGTATTGTTTGTTTGCTTGCTTCAGTAATTGAAGTATGAATATACACAAAAAGAAATAATGTAAATAACAAAAGATATAAAATGAAAAATAAGTTTATGTTATTTTTTGTCTTTTGGGTTTTTTTTTTTTTTAAGGTTTGTGTATCCTAGAGAGAGAGAAAGCGTGCACATGTGCATGCAGGGGGAGGGGCAGAGGGAGCGAGAGAATCTACAGCAGATTCCCTGCTGAGCGTGGAGACCAACTTGGGGCTCGATCTCGTGACTCTGAGATCCTGATCCGAGCCGAAATCAAGTCAGATGCCCAACTGACTGAGCCACCCAGGCACCCCAAAATGAAAAATAGGTCTTTGTAAGATAGCCCTCCTACCTTTGAGTGGTTATGACAGTTAACGGCGTAGAAAATATAAATGCCTGTTTATGCACAAATACACATGTACATATGTACCCTGTTATACTTACTGCATAAATGAGACCATATTATGCCAACTATCTATGCCTTCCTTTCTTTATTAAATACATATTAGGCATCTTTCCTTATTAGCATACATAATGGGTACCATTTTAAAAATATTAATGTATATGAAATGCTTACCATATGGCCAGGCACTGTTCTAAACTCTTTAAATGTTTTTACTTGTTTAATTGGGCTTGATCTGTTTTCATTGCTGCATGGTAATCTGTTGTATGGATTATCATAATTTATTTAATAAATCGTTTATAATTTGATGGAAGTCAAATGTTTCTAATATTTGTTATTAAATAATGCTGCGTGGGGCACCTGGATGGCTCAGTCGGTTAAACATCTGACTCTTGATCTCAGCTGAGGTCATGAGTTCAAGCTCCATATTGGGCTCCACACTGGGCATGGAGCCTATTTAGAAAAATAATAATAATAATAATGCTGCACTGAACATCCACCTATAGTTACTCCTCTCATGCAGTATATTTGTAAGATAAATGTGTGGGAGACCTGATAGGTCAAAAGATATGTGTATTTTATTTTATTCTATTTTATTTATATATATATTTTTAGGATACATGTATTTTATGTTTTTTAAGATTTATATATTTATTTTAGATTTTATTTATTTGAGAAAGAGCACCAGTGGAGGGAGGAGCAGAGGGAGAGGGATAAGCAGAGCAGACTCCCCGCTGAGCGCAGAGCCTACTGGGGGCTCACTCACTCTCACGACCCGTAAGATCATGATCTGAGCCAAAACCAAGAGTCAGGTGCTCAACTGACTGAGCCACCCAGGCACTGCTAGGATATGTGTATTTTAAATTATAGTAGGTATTCCTATGTGTCTGCTTTTAAAGATTTATTTATTTATTTTAGAGAGAGAGTGTATGCATGAGTGGGGGAAGAGGCAGAAGGAGAGGGAGGGAAGCAGACTCCTCGCCGAGCATGGAGCTCGATGATGGCGGGACTCAGTCTCAACCCTGAGATCATGACCTGAGCCGAAATCAAGAGTCGGACTCTTAACTGACTGAGCCACCCAGGTGCCCCTATGTGTCTGCTTTTAATTTAGGGGCAGGGAGCTTCTGGGGAAATAATTTTGAATTTGTTAAGTCTTTTAGAGTTTGTAGGCTATTGCAGTTATTTTTTTAAAAAGCTTATGTCTCAGTATAAAATATCTCAATAAATTTTGTCTCAATTGACATAATTCACCACTTGAAAGTGTACAATTCGGTGGTTTTTAGTATATTCATATAGTTGTACTACCATTACTACCCTCAATTTTTAGAACATTTTTATCATCTCAAAAGAAAACCCCATACCCATCCCATCAGCAGTCACTCCCCATTCTTCATCTCAAACGTGTATGTGTGTGCTATCCCTTAAGCAACCACTACTTTCTGTCTTTATAGATTTATCTCTTCTAGAAATTTCATATAAATGGAATCGTATGGTATGTAGCCTTCTCTGGCTTTTTTCACTGATCACAGTGTTTTCAGGTTTCACTCATATGGTAGCATATATCAGTACATTTTGTATTGCTACATAATATTGCATTGTAAGGATATATCACTTTTCTTTGTTCCTTAGTTATTAGAGATTTAGCATGTTTCTACATTTTGTTTACTGTGAATACTGCTGCTGTAAGCATTCATGTACAAGTTTTTATGTGGACATAGGTCTTCATTTTTTTTTTTAAATTCCAGTATAGTTAACATACAGTGTTATATTAGTTTCAGGTGTACAATATAGTGATTCAGCAATTCAGTACATTACTCAGTGCTCATCATGATGAATGTACTCTTAATTCCCTTCACTTATTTTACCCATCTCCCCCCGCCCCATAACCATCAGTTTGTTCTCTATAGTTAAAAGTCTCTTTTTTGGTTTATCTCTTTTTTAATTTGTTCATTTGTTTTGTTTCTTTAATTCCACATATGAGTGGAATCATACGGTGTTTGTCTTTCTCTGACTGACTTATTTCAGTTAGCATTATACCGTCTAGATTCATCCGTGTTATTACAAATGGCAAGATTCCATTCTTTTTTATGGCTGAGTAATACTCCATTTTATATATATGTATATATATGTATGTACACACACACACACACACACACACACACACACACACACACACACACACACACACACCATGTCTTCTTTATCCATTCATCTATGGATGGACACTTCCATAGAGGTGGCATGGCTGCTTCCATAATTTAGCTATTGTAAATAATGCTGCAATAAACATAGGAGTGCCTATATCTTTTCAAATTAGTGTTTTCCTATTCTTTTGAGTAAATACCCAGTAGTAGAATTACTAGATCATATGGTAGTTCTGTTTTTAACTTTTTGAGGAAACTCCATGCGAAGCTGTACCAGTTTGCATTCCAACTAACAGAGCACAAGGGTTCCTTTTTCTGCACATCCTTGCCAACATTTGTTCGTTTTCATTTCTGTTGGGCATACACCTAGGAATGGAATTGCTGGGTCACACAGTAATTCTGTGCATAACATTTTGAGGAACTGATAGACTCTTTTCCAATGTGGCTTCACGATTTTACATTCTCACCAGTGATACACAAGGGCTCCAATTTCTCCAAATCTTTATTAAATATTTATTTATATTTTTAATTATAGCCATGCTAATGGGTGTGAAGTGTGATATCTCCTTGTGTTTTTTTTTTAAGATTTTATTTTTATTTATTTTAGAGAGAGCACACAGTGGGAAGGTAGAGGGGGAGGGAGAGGGACAAGCTGACTCCGAGCTGGGTGCTGAGCCCGACGCAGGGCTCTATCTCACAGCCCTAAGATCACGACCTAAGCCGAAATCAAGAGTCTGACACTTAACCGACCGAGCCACCCAGGCCCCCCTCTCTTTGTGTTTTGATTTGCATTTCCCTAATGACTAATGAACATCATTTCATGTACATACTGGCCGTTTGTTTATCTTCTTTGGAGAAATGTCTAAATTATTTGCCCATTTTTCAGTTGGGTTGTCCTTTTATACTGAGTTGTAAAAGTTATATATATATTCTTAAAACCTTTACCAGATACATGATTTGTAAATATTTTCTTCCAGTATGTGAGTGCAGCTGTATTTTATTTTAATTTTTAGTCTTATTGGAAAAATTCAGTAACATAATTAAATAAAACAACATTCTTTCCCTTATTCCCAGTCTCATTCCCTGGAGGGCCATGTTTTGTTTTGTTTTTTTACAACATTAAAAATGTCCTATATGTTGGCAGCAACTGTTCATTTAAATACTCTGAAAATAGACTTTAAGTTCTACATTTCAACTGAGGAGCAGAAATTGCCCATGACTATGTATTTGCCCTTTTCTGAAGAGTTTCTCAGTATATTTGGAAACAAGTAAATTTTCTTTCTTATCATGTGTTTCCATCACCAATTTGTGTCCATTTAATTTTATCAAAATGAGAAATAACTGCAAAAATGAATTTGCTTAAATCTCACATTTCAAAGGCACTGGAGTAATCTAAAGCAGATAATCCTCTTGCTCTAAAAGCAGTAGCTTTTGAAAAATTTTTACCTTAACCTACCCACAGTAAGAAACATCTTCATGTCCTTACCACCCTACACACACACACACACACACACACACACACACACACACACACGTGTACGCACACATGATACGTAACTGAAACACAAGTTTCACAAACAGTACTTACTTGTATTATATGTGGTCACTTTGATATTTTCTGTTTGAGCTATTTTATTAAAAATATGCTGGTGGCAGTCTACTAAATTGATTTCACAAACTACATTGAGATGTACAATTCAAAAACATGCTATGTGAATGAATGTTAATCTTAGTAAAGCCTCTTTAAATACTAATCTTCATTGAGACATTAAGGTTTTATATGAACATTTTGAAAATGTCCTTTGCATTTCATTTCAGGTTGGAAGAGTGGGGAGATTAGGCCAACATGGAACAGCAATTACTTTCATCAATAACAATTCAAAAAGACTCTTCTGGGATATTGCAAAAAGAGTGAAACCCACAGGATCCATTCTTCCCCCCCAGTTATTAAATTCCCCCTACCTTCATGACCAGAAGAGAAAGGAACAACAGAAAGATAAACAGACACAGAATGACCTGGTTACAGGAGCTAATCTTATGGACATCATTAGAAAACATGATAAAAGTAATTCTCAAAAATGACTTATGAGGGGTGCCTGGGTGGCTCAGTCGGTTAAGTGGCTGCCTTCGGCTCAGGTCATGATCCCAGGGTCCTGGAATTGAGCCCCATGGCGGGCTCACTGCTCAGCGGGGAGTCTGCTTCTCCCTCTCCCTCTGCTGCTTCCCCTACTTGTGCTCTCTCTCAAATAAATAAAGTCTTAAAAAAAAAAAAATGACTTGTGATACCACTGAACAGTTTTTTGTGTATTAGTGAAATTTCTGTATAACTATGGTTTGAGTAAATGGGACATGTACATGAAACAAAAAAATTTAACAATTTAAATTCTTTAATTGAATCTCAAATTTATACTGCTGTATTTATTTCCCTTTTGATTGTCATAAAAAATTATCAAAATGAATTGCTAAATAAAATTTTTTCTGTCTCGACAAAGCCTCAGTTTTTCCTCAATAGATATTCTTGGAGCTGTTGTCAGAACTAGGAACCTGCACAGCAAGGAGTCGGACTCAGAATGGTGATGCTTTTGTTCGGTGTCCCCAGCGAGCCGCAAGCCCATCGGCGCTTGGATTATTGTTGAATAAATGAATGTTAGGAAGAAAGTAAATGACGGAAACTGGAAGAAATGGTCGGTGCTTCTTTTAAAAGATAAATATGAAATACCTGTTTTATTCTTAGTTTTCCCTTTTGCTTGGTAAATATAAGTTTATGTTATATTTAATATGGGCTTATCAAAATAATGTCAAATCATGTTAATGTTTCTACTTAAAGTTTTATGTTAATTTCAGTTTGCTAATTCAATTAATAATACTAAACACTAGAAGACAGGATAGGTGTTTTGCTTTGATGCATCAATACTTTCATTTCTTTAAAAACTGTTGGTATCAGTTTACTTGCAGGATTCGGATAGTATGTCACATAAACGTTGACACTTAAGCTTTATATCCTAAACATTCTCCCCAAAGGGGTATGGCAGAGATTTATACTAATAACTTAAGTCTCTGTGTAGGTAAGTTTCTTAATATTATTGTCTCCACCCAAAGGAAAGCACAGGGTCAGAAGTTCCCTAAAGAATATGAAACCTCAAGACTCTGGCTCTTTCCACCCTGTTTCTATGTTTGCTAACTCTCAAGGGTAAGTATGTTCGATTTCAAGGATGAGGCAGCTATTAAGATCCCAGAGCTTTGTAGCAGAGGTGCATTGAGAGGCTGAAATCAAAGCATTAGGACAAAGCTCAACATATAAAAGAGGCCTTTAAAAAAAAAATAGGCCTTAAAATTGTCATACTAGAGAAAGGGCACTTTTTCACTAGACTCAAACTTGTGTATAAATAAAAACAGTTATAAAAGAGCTTTGCGAATCAACATATTTAGAAGACTATATATTTTAAACTTAAAGTCTATTGAACTTTTTTTAATAAGATTTTATTTGTCAGAAACGGCACAAGGAGGGGGAGCGGCAGGCAGAGGGAGAAGCAGAGCGGGGGGGCCAATGCTGGGCTCGATCCTGAGACCCTGGGATCATGACCTGAGCTGAAGGCAGATGCTTAACAGACTGAGCCACCCAGCTGTCCCTTTATTGAATTTTTAAACCATCACCAATGGGCACTAACTTTTTTTTTTAAGTAACCTCTGTGCCAAACTTGGGGCTTCACCTCACAACCCCAAGATCAAGAGTTGCATGCTCTACAGACGGAGCCAGCCAGGCATCCCTAGAAGACTATATTTAAACAAAAATAGTATTGGGCTATAACATAACCTCACTGGTCAGCTTAATTTGCTGGCTGTCTGGCTTCTGTTCCCACCACGACTCATGTCCTTCATTTGCCTTCTTACACCCCGATGTTCTGCCTGCTCTCATTTTGAACTTTGCTATTGCATTGGGCATTATTGACTACCCTCTTTGAAATTCTCACTTCCTTAAGGCAGCAGGTGAATGGGACGGTGGGAGAAAGAGCCCCAAACTCATAGGCTCATCATGAGGATTAAATCATTTTTTAAAAAAAAAACAAAGGTTTATTTTGGCTTTCTCACATCTTCACAAAAAACTTTGCCACATATTTAAACTCTGACTCACATTGATTAATTTACTTTTATAAATCTAAGTTGGATCCATGAACTGTCATATTTCCTGATAAAACTATACTTTTTTTCGGGGGGGGGCAGGCTGAATGTTATTCAGCTTGCGCCCTTCTATGGAATTAATATCAGCACAACTCTTACTGCCTTGTTATGCTTTCTGCTCACCACAGTCCACACAAAGCTTGCTCCATAAATGTAGGTAGGCCTAATATGAGAGGTGACATGTCATTCAAGGTGACTTTCCTGGCAGCTAAAAGTAAACTGACTCTGGGCAGATAGGACTCTTTTGTTGTCTTCAAGGCACACTTAAGAGTGACCCCAGAGGCTGTAGGGCCACAGTATGAAAACCAACCAAAGATAAGTAAGCACAGTTCTCTTGTTCTGCAAAGTTAGTGTGAGGACCTAGGTCAGAGTTCTATAGTTTTATAATGTATGGTATCGGTGGTGTTAATTTTACAGAATTACACATAAAGTGAATATAAGACAAATGTTTACTTTTTAAGAATGTTTACAAACTATTTTAGCTTTCTGAAGAATTTATATGTCATTCTTTTCTCATTGCATCTCATAAAGAGAACTTAATAAAACTGTTTGCAGGTAACGGTTCTAGTTACAACTCCACGGTTTTTTTTTTTTTTTAAAGATTTTATTTATTTATTTGAGAGAGAGAGAATGAGAGATAGAGAGCATGAGAGGGAAGAGGGTCAGAGGGAGAAGCAGACTCCCCGCTGAGCAGGGAGCCCGATGCGGGACTCGATCCCGGGACTCCAGGATCATGACCTGAGCCGAAGGCAGTCGCTTAACCAACTGAGCCACCCAGGCGCCCCTCCACGGTTTTTTTTAATTAGGGGAAATTCATTACTATCTCTAATCCTGAGCTTTGCTTATTTGTAGGATAAGAAGTTTTGCTTTAAACTTCTCTGAGGTCTTCTCAAATCTGTATTTTCTGTGCTTCATACTTTTTTTTTTTCAAGATTTTATTTGTCAGAGAGAGCGCATAAGCAGAGGGAGGGGCAGAGGGAGAAGCAGGCTCCCTGCTGAACAAGGAGCCCCATGTGGGCCTCAATCCCAGGACCCCGGGATCATGACCTGAGCCCAAGGCAGACGTTCAACGACTGAGCCACCCAGGTGTCCTGACTTTTTTTTATTGAATAATCTCTACACCTGATATGGGTCTTGAACCCACAACCCCAAGATCAAGAGTCGCATGCTTCACCGACTGAGCTAGCCGGGAGCCCCTGTACTTCATAATTTTAAATCTCTCCATGACTGGAATATGCTTCAGAATAATACAGGGTGGGGAGTCTGGAGGAAGCAAGGTTGGCTAAGAGCTGATCATTATTGAAGCCAGGTGATGATGGGTACATGTGAGTTCGTTATTGCTTGGCCTATGTTTGATGTGTTTGAAATATTCCATAATAAAAACATTTACATATACATATATATACACGCAAATATATAGATTTTGTATTTATATAAAATCTCCAATCCTATCCTTCGACTTGTGCGTATCTGCAACTCTCCATCCAACCTTGGCTCAAATTCAGCCTGTCTAGAGCCAAATTCATCAGCTTCCTGACAAAAAGTCAAATTCCCTCCTGACTTCCCCTCTGCCTGTGGTGCTACCACGTTCAGGTCATGTTCAGAATCATGGAGTCATCATTGACTCACCTCTCTCTCTCTAGTCTCCGTATCTGCTTAGTCACCAAGTCCTACCTGTTTTTCTTTCAAAACACCCACATGTTCATGCCACCACAGAAGGCCAGGGCTCCATCACCCAAAATCTAAATTTTACTAGCGCCTCTGAATTGGCCATTCTAATTCCATGCTGCCTGCCACTCAGTGCTCCTCCAGTCCAGAGCAGGAGCATATTTTTAGAGGAGAATTTCAGAAACCTTCCGCAGTTTCCTGTTGACAGCAACATCAAATCTGAGCTCTCCTGGCTGGTGTCCGAATCCCTCCATCTGAGTCCACTCGACAGCTTTCTTCCCACTGTTCCCAAGCCCGAACCATCTGCTGTGGCTTTCTCTGCCCACTGGAACAGTACTGAACGGCACTGCTGAAAGATTAAGCAGTTCCTCAGAACTTCCGTGGACACATTCACAGTACTGATAATGAGCTGCTGACAGCCTGACCTGTTATGTCACCAGCTGAGCCCTCAATCACCCAACACAACTCACGGAGAGCAAAGCATCTGCTAATGGAGGCACACTTTTAATTAGGGAGGGAATGTTTGTCGCATCTTTTTCTCTGTTTTGAATCCCGGTGATATTTTCATTGGAATTCCAGAGAACCTTAAGTGCTTGGAATCAGGTAATAATAGTAAAGTGAATTGTGAAACTAGGGCTGCCCCAATGTAGGAGTTAGATGACTGAGTGCATTTCATTAAATGTGGTTCTTTAGAGAAAGGCAATTAGGACTTACTTATTTTTAAGATTGATTTATTTATTTTAGAGCAAGAGAGCCTGAGCAGTGGGGAGGGAGGGGCAGAGGAAGAGAGAAACCTGAAGTAGGTTCCCTGCTGAGTGCTGAGCCCGATGTGGGGCTCCATCCCAGCACCCTGAGATCATGACCTGAGCTGAAATCAAGAGTCAGACGCTTAGCTGACTAAGCCATCCAGGTGCCCTGAGGACATTTTTAAAGAATTGTTATGCTTTTTAAAACATTTCATACAGAGCAGTTTATGACTTCTATGAATGCAAAAATATAAGACAGAAAATTCCTCATCAAAAATAGCATTTTACATAAAATGTACACAGGCACAAAGGAAGTATCTTTGGAACAATATTAGGAAAGTAGTTGTGATAGCCCATGAGGAGGAGAGAGCCAGGACTATATCTTTTTAAAATAGAGTGCAGATTTCATATTTATTTACAGGTAAATTTCCTTTAAATTCTTTTGGATTTGGGTGGTAGGGAAGTGTGGATTTTGTGTGTGTATGTGTTTTGTAAGCAATACATTTCAGTTTTATTTCATGGGGAAAGATAGCATTGTGTTTAAGAAATTAAATAGTTTATATACTTGAACTCTCACTAATACATATGAAATTGTACACATAAAATTAAAATTCATTTCAAACTGCTAGCAAATTAAATAATTTAGTTTAATGCTGTTGGAGAGGTATTATTGGGTGGGGATGCATTTTGGACTTCTTTTTTTTAAGATAAGAGATCATTGTAAACGATTCAAGGAAAATTTATATGGACTTTAAATAAATACCCAGACTAAAGGCATCTTGGGCACACCCATCCAGGAGCTGAGGAGTCCATCCAGGCCCCAAGGTAAAGGACAGGTAACTTGACTTTTTCTACCATCTTCTCTTGCGTTCACTGTGTACTGGAGATGATAGTGGGATCTGATTGCTTTGTATACTTACTTCAAAAAAAATCCATAGAATGGGATTCTCAGGATTTCAAATTTTTTATGTGTGATTGAAGCTTCTGTAGGTTTTTTCTTTTTCTTTTTCTTTTTAAAGATTTTATTTGAGAGATAGAATGAGAGAGCATGAGAGGGGGGAGGGTCAGAGGGAGAAGCAGACTCCCTGCTGAGCAGAGAGCCTGATGTGGGACTCGATCCCGGGACTCCAGGATCATGACCTGAGCCCGAAGGCAGTCGCCTAACCAACTGAGCCACCCAGGCGCCCTTCTGTAGCTTTTTCTGATTAATTTTTGAGTGTGGTTTCCTTCTTGTATACGTAGTATTTATTCTCAAATTATTAATCTTCTTTCTGTTTTGCAAAACTGCTTTTACAGTTTTATGAAAAAACTAAAGGCCTAGGTAGCCTTTGTGAGACTAATGAACTCAATCGATTTATATTTAAAAAAAAAAAGGCAAACACAAAATCAGATACCTGCTTATGATAACCACTTTTTCCAATACCAAAATATGGACACAATCTTATAGAAGATTTTTTTCCCTAATGTATAAATGCATTTATATGGTCAGTCTTGCACAGGTTTAAAATCAATCATAGTACTTACACATCTATTAAATTGCCAGAAATTCAGGCCATATTATCGCTGCAGAGCACCCTGTTAATAGAATATGATGGTGACATTTTGTGATATTCTAGACCTTATGATCCTTAGTGCCCGGGATTAACGTATGCTCAGGTCTTTTACAAAAATCAAGCTTCGGGGCGCCTGGGTGGCTCAGTCATTAAGCTAAGCGTCTGTCTTCGGCTCAGGTCATGGTCACAGGGTCCTGGGATCGAGCCCTGCATCGGGCTCCCTGCTTAGCGGGAAGCCTGCTTCTCCCTCTCCCACTCCCCCTGCTTGTGTTCCCTCTCTCGCTGTGTCTCTCTCTGTCAGATAAATAAGTAAAATCTTTAAATAAAAAAAAAAAGTCAAGCTTCTTTAAAGATCCGAAAGATTCAGACCAACAGCTTTGAAAGCAGAGACCATGTCTCTGAGATTTGCGTGAGTCTTATCTGTTTTTCTAATCTTGAGAAAATGCTGGTAACTGGAAGATTTTAGTTAATTGAATTCCCTTTTTCTTTAGTCTTTACAAAAAACGAGCAGGATGGACAAATAAAAGCAAATTCATAAGGCTGCTGGGCAGCATGACTACACGAATGGTGCCCCCTTGAGTTGTGCAAGAAGGTCGCTGTGAGTTTTAGAGTGTTTACGACAACTGGTGAAGTGAATGCTGGGTGAGGAGTTACCCCTCACATGGTTTTGGTTTGGCATGTTCAGTAGCAGTGCTCTGGCTAGAAGTTAGGGCAGCTGTAATTTTGCCTTCTAATGGTTTCTGCGAGCTCCTTGGTTACAGTGCTGTATGGGCTTACCATTTAGTATTCATGGTGCATCCCGTCATGCTGAACGCAGCACAGAACACTGGTGATTCCCTGCAGTTGGTGGTGGGTGTGGGTGTGTATGGAAGGACAGAAATTATTTGACAGTAACAAAGGAGAACAAGTTTATCGTGATTTTATGAGCATCAGGGCTTGGCTTTGGCTCATTATGTTTTTATGTCATGAGAAAGAGCAGAATCCCCAAAAGTAAATATGAAGACAGTGTTTTACTTGGTCAAAAGAGCAAGATAGTAGCCACTTACTGTAAAATTGTATGCTGTGATGGAGAAACACTATTTCATTACCCTATTGCATTTAAAATAAACATGGTAGGGGCGCCTGGGTGGCTCAGTCGGTTGAGCATCTGACTGATTTTGGCTTGGGTGATGATCTTGGGATCGTGGGGTTGAGCCACGCGGGGCTCTGTACTCAGCAGGGAGTCTGTTTGGGATTCTTTCCCTCTGCCCCTCTGGCACCGCCCCCCCTTGCATGCACGCTCTCTCTCATATAGATAAATCTTGAAAAATAATTAAATAAAAATAAATAAAATAAATATACTAAAAAGAAAAGTGGTAATTACGAAAATGGATCTGTGAATTTAAACAAATTGTTAATAATGGCCAGTAATCATCAATTAAGTATTTAGGTGGTCACTTTCTAAGCTTTTAAAAATAGGAAGTGAAACCAAAGATACAATTACTTTTTGAATGCTGTAGTCAGTGAAAGCAGAGGTGAGTGAAGACATAATCAAAGGTCAAGAAAGGGAAGAAACAAATCAAAAAAGAATTATTGATATTCTTTCTGATTGGTTTTTCTTATTAACACTAGTAGGGAGGGGAAAACAAACATACAAACCTAGATGGAGCTGTAATGGACTGCAGGAGGTTGAGGTAATATTACTCTCTTAAATAGACTCTCGTTCTCATCCACAATGTAAAGCTACTGAAGTTGCTAATGATTAAATTACTTCTAAGATAATAGACTTAGAATTCCTTTCTAACTAGATAATAGGCACTGTTTCTCTGGGGAATGAAAAGGAACTAGTGTAGATTAAAATTATTTAGTGATTCTTTAAGGAACAAAATAACCACACAAACTTTTAAACTGTTTAGCCGAGGCAATGAATAACTAATTCTACTCTAGCATTTCCTGGGTATCAGGCAGTAGTCTACTTTTAATGATTAACTCATTTAATCCTCACAAGGGCCCTATAAGGTAAGTACTTTTTTTTTTTAAATAGGCTCCACGCCCAGCTGTGAAGTCCCGTGCCAGGCTCAAACTCATGACCCTGAGGTCAAGATCTGAGCTGATATCAAGAGTTGGATGCTCAACCGACTGAGCCACCCAGACACCCCGGTACTATTTTTTAATCAACATTTTACAGATGTTGAGAAGGGTTATCTAAAAGGCCCAAGGTAAGTGGCAGAGCCAGGACTCAAGCCCAGACAGCCAGGATCTAGCCTTTCTGTGCAGAACCAACACCCCTGTGCTGAGTGTTGATAGAATGACAGACAAGTTCCTTCCTTTATGCCCTGGGTATTCCCATTTCTTCTCAAAGCAGGAACCATATCCTCTATTTAGAAATGAAAATTTTGGAGCCAGAGGGACCACCTCATTGACAGCTTCTTGTTTCCCTCCCAGTTCCCCCAGAGAGGGAAAGTATGAATATCCATGGCCTGTTGGAGGGCTAAGACCAGAGTCCAAGCCTTTTGATTTCTTCCATGACATCATTTTGCAGACTTTATTAGTCCCCAGAGCCCCTAGAACAGTGCTATGCTATATTCTCAGTGAATGCCTAGAGAAGTATGTATATAGCCTATGACTTAAAATAAAACATATAAAACCTATTAATATATTATTAAAACCTAAAATAACTCAATAAAAACACTATAAATAACATAGTATTTCTACTCCTTTTTAAAAAATTATGGACATATGATCGTTAAAATGAAAGCTGAATTCTATCTATAACATTTGGCAATTTATAGAGAACATATAGATTCATACTGTGTTTATAGTTTCAAAACTATTTCTTATATATTAATGCTTATAAACAAGTATATATATATAATCTGGGTTGATTTTTTTTTCTACTAAAATATCAAGAAAAGAATGGTAGTGGAAACTTGATCTGGGTTCTCTAGTTCTCTTTACTTGTTGATATATAATTTGGAAACTTATGAAAATTAAATTCTTAGTTGTGATAGAGTAGATTGCTCTTCAGCAAATAGCCATTTCTCTCCCCCTCTGTCTTGTGGGGTGGGGGATATACCTTTCTGCCCTACTGGCTCTGGGCTTGGCTCTATGACTTGCTTTGGCCAATGGAATGAGAATGACAAGAGCAGAGGATTTTTAAATGAGCTTGCTGGGAGGTTTTGGCTTGACCCCTTGTGATCCTGCCATTGACTATGAGAGGTACGCCAGCTAGCCACTACCCCTTCAACCTATTTCCAGAAAGAGAGACCCAAAGACCAGACCTGATTCTCACCAGCAGCCTGAGGTAGAGCCCCCCCCCCCAACAACATACAGATCTGTGAGCAAGAAAGTGAAGAGTTGTTGTTTTAAGCCACTGAAATTTTGGAGGTGTTTGTTATATCACATTATTGCCATAGAAACCTGATAGCTATGGAAACCTTTAATGGTGGTAGAAAAAAGAAGTCACATTTACTAATGACCTACTATGTGCCAACTGGTTCATATTCACTGACCATGAGATTATCTTTTTTTTTTTAAGATTTATTTATTTACTTGAGAGAGAGAGCAAAAGAGAGAGCATGTGCAAGTGGGAGGGGCAGAGGGAGAGGGAGAGAGAATCTCAAGCAGGTTCCGAGCTGAGCAGGGAGCCGGACACCAGGCTGGATCCCCCTACACTGAGATCATGACCTGAGCCAAAACCAAGAGTCGGGTGCTTAACCAGCTGCACCACCCAGGCTCCCTGACTGACCATGCAATTCTTACAACAACTCCACGTGGTGGGAACTATTATTATCCCATTTTTTAAAAAGATTTTATTTATTTATTTGACAGACAGAGAGAGATGGATCACAAGTAGGCAGACAGGCAGGGAGAGAGGGAGGCAGACAGAGAGGGAGAAGCAGGCTCCCCAACAAGCACAGAGCCTGATGCGGGGCTCGATCCCAGGAGCCCGGGATCATGACCTGAGCCGAAGGCAGATAGTTAACCAACTGAGCCACCCAGGTGCCCCTATTATCCCATTTTATAGAAGAGGAAATGGAGCAGAGAGGGGTTAAGTAACTTCTCCAAGATCACACAGCTAGTATAGTAAGGCATGGATTGAAGCCCAGCTGTAGATGATTATGAAACTTGTGCCCTTTGTTCACCATTGCCTCACATGTTATTACATGGTTTTTAAAATTGCAAGCTCAGAACGAGAATTTTAAAAATGGCTCATGACATAGTGGAACAAGCTACAATTCAGACACCAGTGGCTACATCTGAGGAGATAAAATGTTTGTTAATGGGTGTTATTAAAAAATCAAACATCTGGAAGGATTGTTTCCCAGCTTCTAGAAACGTGAGCTAAAGGTTTATTCTATTCTGCAACTAGTCTGACAAACTGTACATAATTGTCTTGAAAGTTATTTTTTTTTATCCATCCAGAGAGATCTTGGCCCAGAGCCTGTTGCAGCAATGACACCTCTGGATGCGGGGGTTGATGAAGTCTGTGACATGTAGCTCTGCCCACAAAAGAGGAGCAATTTTACTGGGGAGCCTGGAAGCGGGTTGTGGTTGCTGTGTTGTTCCTCAGTCTGTTCCTGTTTATTCTTGGTGGAGAGGTGGAAGGCAGGTGGAGGCCAGAGCTTATCAGAGATGTTGGCCACATGTGCCCTTTATTTTATTTTCCCTTAGCTGCCCCCGCTGCCCCTTCTCATTCTCTTTACAGCCGGTTACACTCCCCACTGCCCAGTCCTGTGGCGGCAAGAGTAACAGAAGGCGGGCAGGGTAGGCGGCAGGGACCCTGGCTTTCCAAGAGCTGTGGCCATTTCTCCACACACCTTCTTACAGCCTGGCCGGGGCATGGGAAGCAAAGGTGTCCTTGCCACCTCTCTCTCCCTGCAGCGCCACTTCTGACCTCCCTCTGCCTGAGGAGGTTTCTGCTTCCCCTGCTGTGGCCTGGGCCCCCTGCTCATCAGCACCAGGGCCCCACACCCATCATTCCGGCTTCCTTGCGATCAAAATTTGCTCTGGCTCCCATCAGAAGGACTCTAATGAGTTAATTCATACTGTGATTTTGGGAAAGTGGCTTACTTTAATTTTTTTTCCTGGTTCTTTTTTTTTTTCCTTTAAGGAATAATTAAACATATTTCGATAAACTATAAATAGTGGAACCTCAGGGACCAAGAAACATGAAATGACAATAACTAAATGTATTGAATGCCATGTGCCAGGCAAACATATTTACTCACTTGATCCTTATAACAACCACTATGGGAGTCCCTATTATTATCATGTCCATTTTACAGATGAAAAAAAACTGAGGCACATAGGAGCTAATTATGGTGTCCGGATCTAAGCAGCTTTTGAGCCTCATTCCTAACATCTACTATGAAAGAGGCAAGGGGCACCTGGGTGACTCAGTCAGTTAAGCATCACACTCTTGGTTTGGGCTCAGATCATGATCTCAGGGTCATGGGATGCAGCCACCAGTAGGGCTCTACACTCAGCGGGGAGTCTGCTTGAGATTCTCTCCCCCCTCCCTCTGCCCCTCCCACTTGCATGTGTCCTCTCCTTCTCTCTAAAATAAATCTTTAACCAAAAAGAAAGAAGGAAAGAGAGAAAGAGAGAAAGAGGCAAGAGATACCTCTAGTGTGAGTGCTTCATGGTAGCCCATCGACCATATCCCTTAGATGTTGCTTATACCTCTTTGAAGACTGGCCCAGTTTCTTGAGAACAAAGCTTATGTGATGACGGGACGCCTGAGTGGCTCAGTCATTAAGCGTTTGCCTTTGGCTCAGGTCATGATCCCAGGTCCTGGGATTGAGTCCCGCATGGGACTCCTTGGTCAGTGGGGAGCCTGCTGCTCCCCCTGCTTGTGCGTGCTCTTTCTCTCTCTGACAAATAAATAAAAATCTTAAAAAAAAAAAAAGAAAGCTTATGTGATGGACACTGCTTAATGCTTAATCTTTGTTGAGGAGAGCGCAGACATACAGACATCTATTAAAGCCAAGGAGCTCTAGCTTTAGAAAGTAACTGAGAGATAGTTTGTCTAACCCCATCAGTTTACAAATGAGGAAAGAGAATCGAACAGGTTTAATGGATTTGGTTGGGCCTCCTGGCATCTCCCGACAACCTGTTCAGTGATCTTAAAGTGTCAGCCATTCACCCCCTCTTTCCCACTTCTCTTCGTATAACCTATTCCCAAATTATATTGATCCTCACCCTCAAGATGTCTGGCACATTGATGGCCTGGTTTCTGCCCCTGGTGTCAACCAGGCTCCTCATTACCTCACACTTGACCGGACACAGTGACCTTACCTAGCCTGTCTGCCTCAGCAGCCCGCCGGGCTCCCGTATGCCACTCACAATCACACCCACTTGTCTGCTCATCTTCCGAGAAGCCTGGTTCTGATCTCGACACAAGCCTGGGGCACAAAGGCCTGGATTCGAATTCCAGTTTTACCATTCTGTCGCCAAACAGACTCAGCCACTGTAGTTAAACACAAAACCGGGGAAGGGGGTGTGAGACTGGCACCAGGTTAAAGCTCAGCCCCGGGAACTGAGTGGGACAAAGCATCAGCCCCGAGCGCCCGGGCCAGTGGCAGACTCCATCCCGGGTGGCATAACTAGTCATCATTAAAGCTGACATTTCTGTCCTCAATCTGAGGACATTCAGGGTGGGGGAAGAGGGAAGGCCGAGGAGGGGCTGGGAGGGACAGTGAAGAGAGAGGGAGTCCCCACACCCACTGCCTCTAATTAATTTCTCAATGAAAACCTCTCCCCTCCCTAGAAATGGAAGCAGAAATGAAAGTGTGGCCCGCGCTGAGGGTTATCGCAGGGCAGGGAGACTGGAATTAAGAGAAAACTTGCCAATGTGAAAAGTGGTCCCCACCCTTCCCCGTTTACAACTCCAGGGTGCAGAGTGGGGAGAGATAGGGAGCACAGCTCAGATGGTCCAGGACCAGGTACCCCACATTCAGACCACACACCCCTCCTAGAAAAGCAGGGCCCCTGCTGGCAGTGTGGCATTCTAATTACCCCGTGCCAGGTACCTTTTCACACAAAGGGAGAATTGAGTGCATTGTGTGCTCAGGTAAGAAGGTAAATTTACAGATGAACCTGTGATGAAAGAGTATCAGTTGCTACATTCCAGGAATGGGCCAGATTACTAAAGATTCAAACTGTTTAGGGAAATGGGCAGAAACGAGGCTAATGAAATTCAGTCTCGCAAAGCTGGAAGATCATGCATTAAAGTAGAATCCATAATATAATTAAATGAAGCCTTAATAGGTAGAATTGCTGACAATAATGAGGAAAGAATCCTAGGGCTAGATAATAAGATCATCAAGAGTCTAGTTACAAACAGGGGATTTCCTCATAGAGCAGAGGAAGCAATGATTCCTCTATGTAAATTAGTTTCTCCTATCTCATTTTGAATCCCGGGTATAATCCTGGGCTTGTAGCTATGCCAAAACTGAACACTGTGTTAAAAAAAAAAAAAAAAAAAAGGCCAGCGGGGGTGGGGGGGTGGCAAGGGAAACAACGGGAAAGGTTGATCTGGAGCTCAGGAATGTGCCATAATATTTTTAAAAGGAATGTTTCACCCCTTCTTGCATCCCTCAGTGCAAGAAGAGTCTTTAAACTTTGTCTCAGGGCTTAGGGGGTGCCTGGCTGGCTCAGTTGGTAGAACATGCGACTCTTGATCTCAGGTCGTGAGTTTGAGCCCCACATTGGGCATAGAGTTTACTCAATAAAAAAATAAAAATACAAAATAAACTTTGGCTCAGATGTCTGGAGTTTTGGATAGGCAACCCCACAATTCTTTTCATGGCTTTGTCCTCACTCTTTTGCTGACTTGGTACTTTGCTGTGTTTTTCTGAGATAAGGATTCTAAATTTATTGCAGGGAGAGAGCAGGGGTTTTGAGCTGAGAAAAAAGAAATGTAATAATTTTGAAGTTAGCATTATTTGAGCACAGTAAAGAATGCATGAGTGCAGAGTGGGCTACAACTTCGTGAAACCAAAAACAGCCTCTAACCACAGACCTATCGTCAGCAGGGACCAACGAAGTCCCAGGTAGATAAAGAGAGAGGCCATGAAGCGTGTGGCCAGAGAGATGGGGAGCCATAGCATTGTATCCCTTTTCATCCAGTTAGAGTGCAATTGTCTTATGATTGAATAAATAAAATTTGAACCCACATCCTAAAGCCCTGCTCTCTCATTCATATATGCAATGAGAGAAAGAGAGAAAGATCCCTTAGATTTGCCCTGTCCAATAGGGTGGCTGTTGGGCACTTAAATGTGGCTGGTCCTGTAAGTGAGAAATACACATGGGATGTCAGAAAAGGACATAATTTCATTAATAATTTTTATGTGGACTGTGTATTTGATATTTCTGATATGTCAGCTTAAATAAAATATATTATTAAAATGAATTACCCTTTTTACTTTCTTAATATGGCTACTAGAGAATTTAAAATTCCCATGTAGCTTATATTATATTGGACAGCCTGCTTTAGATTTTCAAATAGTGGAATGGATGTCTAGGGTAGCAGTTTGCATTCCCCTTTTTAGATTTCTGGAGAGGGGGAGAAAGCTAATAAACAAGGAGTCTGTTTTCATTTTGTTTTCTCAGGAATATAATCTCAAAGTGCTCAGGCCAAACTGTTGTCAATTAGAGTGGATGTTTGGGGCCGATGAAAGCCTCGTGGTACAGAAATTTTATTAATAATATTTAAGAAATGCAGCTGGGGAGAAATAAAGAACACAGTGAACAAGACTAATTTTTTGGGCATAATTTCATGTGAATTAAACTCAAAGTCCATCTAAACCTTCACCATGGCTTGTGAAACACTGTTCCTCATAGAAGACAGCAAAATGCCATCATTTACTCATCTTTGTACACTAGAGGAAACAGAAAATGTTAAACCAAGTAGAACACTAAACTCTTGTTGTGCCCCAGACCACTGCATCTGAAAAAAACCATGTAGAATTCTTTCTGTTGGTGGATTTCTTTTTTTCCTGAGTGAGTCAGAGAACAGACTGTGGTTTAAACTAAAAAAAATAAAAAATTAAAAAAATAAGCCTTCTGCAAACGGGTAAAGGCATGTGGATGGGTGTGGAATTATTCATGAAGCTACAAAGCTGGAGAGACACTCCCTTTTCTCCCCTCTGGAAAGACTGAGGTTGTATATGATTCTTGTAATCCAGGTGGCTGCTTACTTGACAACTGCTCTTTTAAAACTGCAACTATGAGAAGCAATCACTTGGCACAATCCTTTTTATGCTGTTTTTTTAAATGAGAAAACTGATTTATATGAATGCGCAAACTGAAGAGTGATTATAAAAACAATTGAATGCATATCATTCTAGACCATTCTAGGCATTCTGGACAGTACTAGCACTGAAGTTTAACCAATAAAAGAAATGGGATTATAAACTATTTTGGGGTTAATATGGACAGCTGAGTGATTTATACTCATTCAATATCCTTACTGAGACCATCGAATCTCTTTTTATACTTGTTGAAAGATAAGTTAGTCTTATTTTTCATTCCCTTTGGGAAAGCAGCTACAGTTTTGGGGGAAGCAAGAATGTCCTGTACCTTGTTTGGGGAGCAAGAATTCTTGTCCCTTTCAAGGTCTTTTTAGCTGGACTACTAAGAACCAAATTGATATGAGACAGATTAACAGGAGAAAATCAAATTTAATAGCATATGTACAGAGAATCTACATAGACCTGGAAATTCTAAGGACAATCAAAATAATGAAGTGTATATGTCATCTTGAGCCAAGGAAAAGGGGCTAAGGATCTGTGGTTTCAAAAGAAGGGAATGCAGGACAACTGGGTGGCTCCGTGTTTAAGTGGCTGCGTTTGGCTCAGGTTATGATCTCAGGGTCCTGGGATCAAGCCCTGCATCGCATTGGGCTCTCTGCTCAGTGGGGAGTCTGCTTCTCCCTCTCACTCTCCCCCTATGCTCTCTCCCTCTCTCAAATAAATAAATAAAATCTTTTAAATAAGAAAGAAAAGAATGCAATTCACCGGGTAATAAGGAGAAGAGCAGAGGTTTGGTAGTTAGATGTTTTTGCACTGCCATATGATGGGTTACTCAGACAAGATTTATCTCTGGTAATAACCCTTATTCTGGAAAGACCTTCCCCTCCTCTCCCCATTTAGATTTTTTCTGTGTAGTTAAGGGAGGGGCAAAAGTTTCTATTGAACCAGCAAGGTCTTGATTGTGTTCAACTGAAAATAACCCACATGTAGGGGCGCCTGGGTGGCTGAGTCGGTTAAGCTTCTGACTCTTGATTTCCACTCAGGTCATGATCTCCAGGTCTTGAAATCGAGCCTCCCCCCACCCCCAGTGGGGGCTCTGCTTGAGATCCTCTCTCCTCTCCCTCTCCTTCTGCCCCTCCCCCCCAAATAAATACATAAATCTTAAAAAAAAATCCACATGCCAAAGTGGGATATTCTGGGGGGCTTGTCCTGAACCCCTTCAATATCTACTTGGAAGAGTCAGTAACATTTCCAACACAGTGTAAACAATGACCTTGAGCTGTATTGGCAAAACACCATGGGAAGAAGACTCCCAACTAAAGGTCAGAATTGGCCTTTCAATTTTTTTCTAAAGATTTTTATTTATTTATTTGACAGAGAGAGAGAGAGCACAAGCAGAGGGAGCAGCAGAAGGAGAGGGAGAAGCAGACTCCCCCGCTGAGCAGGGAGCCCAACACAGGGCTCAATTCCAGGACCCTGGGACCATGACCTGAGCCAAAGGCAGCCGCTTAACTGGCTGGTTCACCCAGGTGCCCCAAAATTGACCTTTAAAAAAATGTTCTTCCTAAGTGAACCCTAGAGCTTCCTTTATGTAAAAATTGGTTACCGGCAGGCTTTGGGGCTGACGATGGTTTTTAAATCTTAATAATCTTCTCTGGAATGAAACCAGCATGATTCAAAGAGACAAGAGAGGCTGGAACATTTGCTAATCCCTGAGTTCTTTTCTTTTTATATTAAAAGAGGATTACTAGCTTAATGTAATTGTTTCTTTTTAAATTACTGGTAGTATTGCTAAATGTATTCAAAATGTGTCACTGAAAGATAGCAACTGAATTCATACTGATTTCATCAACAGACCGTATCAAAAAGCACAAGCATATTATATATATAGTACATACTTACAAGGCTCTTGGTCTAACGTGTATTAGAATTTCGAAAGAAAATACAAAATATGACAGATTTTTAACTCTTTATGCTTATCATAAAGTCATAGGAGTTTGAGAACCGGAAAGAATCTTTGTTAAGACAGTAGTACAGAGCAGGGGTGTGGAACACAGGCAATGGTGTCCAGTTTCCTAAGTCCTGAACCTGGCTCTGTGACTTAATAAGTATAATATCAGACATGTTATTTAACCTTCTGGAAACTCAGTTTCCCCTTATATATAAAATAGCGATAATCACAGTAATTGTACTGACCTTATAGGGTTATGGAGATTAAATGAGTTAATGTATGTATCTTGCCCAAAGAAGGGACTCAGAAATTGCTAGTTATGATGATTTAATGCAGTCACTGTGTTTCGCAGGTGAGTAAACTGCAGCAAAGTGACCTGTCTGGTCCTATCATGAAGTTGCGCTGGAGCCATAGCTGGAATTCAGAGGCTGCGCTCTTACCGCTTTCCTCAACATCCACTTTGTCCTCAGGACTTTGAAATTATCCATTTTTTTATAGTCTGTATTGCCCTTTTTTTGTTATGGACCCCAAATGCGACTAAATGCAAACACCTACAAAGCAGGAAAATACAGCCCGCATTTTAATGATTAAAAAGTTATGAGATTGACTAAATTGTATTAGATTTATATCCTAAGAGACTGCTCATCATTTTTCTTGAAATCTAATCTAGAAGGCTTCAAATACGCTTGCTTTACTTCTGAATTCTTTCTACATGTTTCCTTTCAGTTTGTCTCCCTCTGGTGGATCTTAAAAAAAAATACTTGCTTTTATTTTCCAAGTAACTCCTGGATTGTTTGGGGTAGGATTTGCACAAGTTTAGAGTTCATCTGTTGTCATTCTGGTTCATGTTGTGGAACTCCCAGAATACTGTGTTGGAGTATTGGTGGGAGTCTGTAAAGACTCTAATTCAAGGAGGGTAGAAATAGACCAAGGGTGTTTGCTCCCTGCCACCTTCATGAGCTCTAAGAAGCACATGCAGACACAAAAGTGTGCAGAGAACAGCAAGTGATTTGAAATGGCTGAGAATAGAGTACAAACATTTAGGGATGAAAGGCTGTGGTAAGAGATGGAGTGGAAGAGTAAGCAGGGACCAAATCACAGGGCCTTTTAAGTTTTGTTTGAATTTTATTTTTTAGGTAATGAGAGTTGTATTGATTAGGATTAGGCTAAAACAAAAATCCAAATAAGTGGCTTTTAGAAAACAAAAGTTCAGTCCTGTCTATATAAAAGAAATCAGGAAGTAAGTAGTTTGATACGGAGCTCACCATCATCAGGGATCCATGCCCTTTATTCTGCCTCCACCATCCATAGCATGTGGCTTTTCTCCTCATGGTCCAAAATAGTTGCCAGAGCTCCAGCCATTGTATGCATTTATCTAATTGGACATCTATATTTGCACTTCAGACTCAATTTTCCCAGAAAATAAATTAACTGATTTCTATCCCCAGGTTAGTTCTTTCCTTTGGTTCTCTATCTCCCTATCTCACTAGAAGAAAGAGCAATAAAATGGGACTAAGAAGGAGATGTAGGAGAATCGAGCTGAGAGAGAGTTCAGAAAACAACAGAGGAATGATTTAAAATGGAGTGGTGAGGGGCGGCTGGCTGGTTTGGTTGGTGGAGCATATGACTCTTGATCGCTGTGTCATGAGTTCAAGCCCCATGTTGCTTAAGTAGAGATTACTTAAAAATAACATCTTTTTTTTTTTTAAAGATTTTATTTATTTATTTGACAGAGAGAGTGAGAGCTGGAACACAAGCAGGGGGAGTGGGAGAGGGAGAAGCAGGTTCCGCGGAGCAGGGAGCCCAATGCGGGACTCGATCACAGGACCCTGGGATCATGACCTGAACTGAAGGCAGATACTTAATGACTGAGCCACCCAGGTGCCCCCAAAATAAAATCTAATAAAATAAAATAAAAATAAAATAAAATGTAGTGGTGACTAATCATGCTAAGTGCTGCAGAGAGTTAAGGCATACAAGATCTGCAGGTCAGCTTTTTTTTTAATGAAGGATTTTATTTTTCTTTAAAGATTTTATTTATTTGAGAGAGAGAGAGAGCATGAGCAGGGGGTGGGGGAAGAGCAGAGGGAGAGGGAGAAGCAGACTCCCGTCTGAGCAGGAAACTGGACTGGGATCACAACCCGAAGGCAGACTCTTAAACGACTTAGCCACCCAGGCGCCCCTGAAGGTCGTTTTTGGTGTTTTTTTTTTTTTAAAGATTTTATTTATTTATTTGACAGAGAGAGACACAGCGAGAGAGGGAACACAAGCAGGGGGAGTGGGAGAGGGAGAAGCAGGCTTCCTGCGGAACAGGGAGCCCGATGCGGGGCTCGATCCCAGGACCCTGGGATCATGACCTGAGCCGAAGGCAGACGCTTAATGACTGAGCCACCCAGGCACCCTTTGTCTCTCTTTCTCTTAGCAAAGACAAGTAAGTTTTGTCTGTTACCATTTCTTCAAACACTAGATTTTATTCTAGTGTCATCTATATCTCTGCTTCTTCACCCTCCCGTGCTTCTCGTATGGATTGGCTTCTTATGCTCTCTTTCTCTCTTTTTTTTTCAAGTGAGCTCTATGCCCAACGTGGGGCTTGAACTCATAATCCTGAGATCAAGGGTCACAGCTCTACCAACTGAGCAAGCCAGGTGCCCCTTCTTGTATTCTCTTAAATCCAAACTTACTGAGTTTATATAGGGGCAAGCATCTGACTCATTATGTCTTCTAATATAGTTGTGCTGCTCAGCATTTTAATGTTAAAATGTATTTTATTTTGTTATAAACCCTTTATGATACAATTGGAACAGTGTATATTTTTCTGAAATTATGTGTATAGGTTGGTTATTTTTTTTAAGATTTTATTTATTTATTTGACAGAGAGAGACACAGCGAGAGAGGGAACACAAGCAGGGGGAGTGGGAGAGGGAGAAGCAGGCTTCCTGCGGAGCAGGGAACAGGGAGCCCGATGCGGGGGCTCGATCCCAGGACCCTGGGATCATGACCTGAGCCGAAGGCAGATGCTTAACGACTGAGCCACCCAGGTGCCCCTGAAGGTCAGTTTTTTATTAGAGCTCACAGTAAGGTGATTGTTGAGCTTGGGGAGGGAGTGTCTGCACTTTTTGTGGAGCAGAGCCCTGCTCAGTATTGAGGTTCATGGGCTAGAACTGCACGTCTCTTACCTCTCACTATTATCATAATGGTGGGATAGTGGGGGTAGAAGTTAGTTGAACTGAGAAGTGAAGGGAGGGGTAAAGGAATAGAAAAAGGGAGCGTTGGCCTTCAAGAAACTCACATGAAGAGAAGAGTGTCCTGTGCTTGTCCCTCTCATGGTTGACCCAACATACTGTGAGGTTAGCTTCCAATCAAAAGAGTTGTGAGGGGTGCCTGGGTGGCTCTGACTCTTGATTTTGGCTCAGATCATGATCTCAGAGTCCTGAGATCAAGCTTAATGTTTGGCCCCACACTGAATGTGGAACCTGCTTGAGATCCTCTCTCTCTGTCCCCGCTTCCCTCCCCTCTGCTCACTTGTGCTCTCTCCCCCCACCCAGAAAGAAAGAAAGAAAGAAAGAAAGAAAGAAAGAAAGAAAGAAAGAAAGAAAGAAAGAAAGAAAGAAAGAAAGATCTGTGGACATCTCAGCTGTGTCCATGGAAAAGTCCCAGACTCTCTTACTCTATTTGGACCTTGGCTCTTAACCTTTAGCACTATTCCTTTGTTTAATGGAAAACTGATTATTTGGGGCCTTAATGGCTCTGCTTCTTTCTTGGTTTTAATGAGTCTTAACGTCTCAGTATTTTCTTTAGGATACCATCTTGTGTTCTCTTTCTGGCTTCTACCCCTTCCAGCTGCCCCATCCAACAGCCCTGACTGACGCAGCCCCTTCGGCATGAATTCGACGTGCCTCATACACCTCTACGTCTGCCATGCCCCTTCCTAAGGGAGCACTGACATGAAGAGGGATGGAAAGATAGAAAAGGAGCTAAAGGACAAAAAGAGGTGTGGGGGTAGGACATCTTTCCTTCTTCTTATTTTATTTTATTTTTTCAGATGAGAGAGATGTTGAAGATGGAAGATGGGATATTTGATGTAGGGAGGCCCCTGGTGGTGGAGAAAATGAATCCAGGATCCAGGTGTGGGACTGGCCCTAAGTAGCAGGAAGGACCCCAATTTCTCTGAAGCCAGAGCTAAACGAGGGCTCAAAGGAAGGAAAGTTTGCAGCCGGTGACGAATGAGATCGGAAGCTTTGAAAAAATATTATCAATAGCGTTATCTTAGATGACTGAAGATGTAATTGGTTCTGATTTAGTTCCCACAGTTGTGCAGAACTTAGGTTCCATGCAATGTGCTTGCAATTTTCATATACATGATCTATTTTAATTCATCTAAATATTTGACGATTAACTTCATATAGTCGAAACATATCAATTTAAATTTACATATGGTAATGTGTCACATTTATCAAATCATTTCACATGTATTATCTAATTTTATTTTTCTAGCAATCGTTGATATATTACCTCCTCATTTTATAGGTAAAGAAGCCAAGGTTCAAAGAGAGGTAAAATAATTTGAGTGACAGCAGGTTTTACGACTTTAGTTTCCCCAAAAACTATTATTTTAGTGAGTCAAATTTGGAAACAGGTTTGAAAACATAAGGCATTTTTAAGGGCTGCCATTTTGGTAGTAACAAAGCGTTCTGCCTGAACTGGGACAGGGGCAGATGCTTTTGGGTTTTGGAGGGTGCCTTATTTCCTAAGTCAGGCAGATGCTAGCCACTGACTCAGAAAACTGAGTCTTGAAATGGAATGAGGTTCATTTAGGTTGCTCACCCTATGAACCTTATGCTGGCTGAATCTGCATTTTCTAGATTCCCTTTTCCTTCCTTCTTTCCTTCTCTCTCTCTCTTTCTCTTTCTTTCTTTTGATTTTATTTTTAAGTAATCTCTACATCCAACATGGGCCTCGAACTCACAACCCGGAGATCAAGAGTCACACGCTCTCCTGACTGAGCCAGCCAGGAGCCCTAGATTCCCTTTTCCTATCTTTCAAAAAGCCTACAAACCCTGAAGTTCTAAAAAAAATTAATCAAATTGGATCAAAATTGAGATTACCACTGCTCCCTCTTGGAGATAGATTTTCATTGCTCTTTTGATTTCTAAGAGTACAGTGAGTCCATTAAAAATGACTTACTATTTCATCTTGTTATTTCTAGGGATTAAATCATAATCCTCATCCTTCATAAAATAAGATGTGTCATTATTATAACAGAGAGCTTCTAAAATGCATGCTTCCCAGTTTCTCCTCACTAGCCTTGAATAGGGCTTTTCCGTGTTTTGGAGAGTTATATTAAGCTATGCAATTTAGTATCTTACGTTTATTGAGAATTAATCCTCTGCCAGGCTCCATGCTAAGCACTTTGCATACATTATCTCATTTAATCCTCATTAGGACGCTTTAGAGTAAATAACATTATCATCTGCAATTTCCATATGAGGGACCTGAGACAACCAGACTTTAGGGGACTTGCTCTTCTGGTCAGTTGTGGATAGGATTTGGAGAAGTATATGTCAGTTTAATAAATAAAAGATCAAAAGATCTTGTGTAACCTGGAGATGGCTCACAGGTGGCCCTTGATTCTGTGGAGTATTATTCTTGTGGTTGGAATTAAATCGGGAGCTTCTAAAAGCAATAAGAAGAGGGAAATGTGGTTAGTATTATATGAAGGTCCTCTGACAGTTCAGGGCGGGGCACTTGGGGACACAAAAGTGAGACAGACAAGGTCCTGCTCCATTTTGGGCTCAGTCTTGGGGGGCAGAGTATGATTTGGCTTATAGGCCATGCATTGTCTGGTCCTATTTAACTTATAACTATAACCTTAATGGACACTTAATAGTTTTGGTTTGTTTTTTTTTTTTTTTAAGATTTTATTTATTTGACAGAGAGAGACAGCGAGAGAGGGAACACAAGCAGGGGGAGTGGGAGAGGGAGAAGCAGGCTTCCCGCGGAGCAGGGAGCCCAATATGGGGCTCAATCCCAGGACCCTGGGATCATGACCTGAGCTGAAGGCAGACGCTTAACGACTGAGCCACCCGGGTGCCCCAATAGTTTTTTTTTTTTAAGATTTTTTTTTTTATTTTAGAGAGAGAGCATGGGTGGGGAGAGGGACAGGGGGAGAGGGAGGGAGGGAGAGAAGCAGACGCCCTGCTGAGCATGGAGCCTGATGGGGCTCCATCTCACATCCCTGAGATCATGACCTGAGCTGAAATCAAGATTTGGATGCTTAACTGACTGAGCCACCCAGGCACCCTGGCACTTAATAGTTTTAATAGGATTTATTTATTTCTCATTTTTAACCACTTAAAGCATTCTCTCAGGGTTGGGCATTGAGAATTTTTCCAGTTTAGGGCCAATATGGATAGACAATTTTCCTGCATATTTTTTGCTTTCTACTGAAATATATTCTTTAAAGATTAGGGGGTGGGAGGGATGGGGTGGCTGGGTGATAGACATTGGGGAGGGTATGTGCTATGGTGAGTGCTGTGAATTGTGTAAGACTGTTGAATCACAGACCTGTACCTCTGAAACAAATAATACATTATATGTTAAAAAAAAAAAAAAAGAATATAGTAGGAAGGGAAAAATGAAGGGGGGGAAATTGGAGGGGGAGATGAACCAGGAGAGACTATGGACTCTGAGAAACAAACTGAGCGTTCTAGAGGGGAGGGGGGTGGGGGGATGGGTTAGCCTGGTGATGGGTATTAAAGAGGGCATGTACCTGAATGGAGCACTGGGTGTTATATACAAACAATGAATCATGGAACACTACATCAAAAACTAATGATGTAATGTATAGTGATTAATATAACAAAATAAAAAAAAGTTTAAAAAAGATTTTATTTATTTATTTGACAGAGAGAGAGACAGTGAGAGAGGGAACACAAACAGGGGGAGCGGGAGAGGGAGAAGCAGGCTTCCCGCGGAGCAGGGAGCCCGATATGGGGCTCAATCCCAGGACCCTGGGACCATGACCTAAGCTGAAGGCAGACGCTTAATGACTGAGCCACCCAGGCGCCCCTGAAATATTTTCTTAGAATAAATTTTTGTAGAACAGTTACTAGGTCAAAGAGTATGAATATCTTTATGGTTCTTTTAACACATTATCATGTTGCTTTCTAGAAGGATTTGTGATTTACACAACAGATATTTATTAAGCATCTACTATGTATAAAGCTTTATATTAAGCACTAGGGATACACTGTGAACAGATATGGTCCCTATCTTCCCGAAGCATACCAATTTCTGTCATTAGAGATGTATACTTCTAAATTTTTTTTAAGATTTTATTTTTGGGGTGCCTGCGTGGCTCAGTCGGTTAAGCGCTTGACTGGTGATTTTGGCTCAGGTTATGATCTTAGGGTTGTGAGCTAGAGCCCCAAGTTGGGCTCTGCACTGGGCGTGGAGCCCGCTAAACATTCTCTCTCTCTCCATCTGCCTCTCCCCACTACCCAAAAGCTAAAAAAAAAAAAAAGACTTTATTATTATTTGTTAAGATTTCATTTATTTGAGAGAGAGAGGAGAGCACAAGCAAGGAGAGGGGCAGAAGGAGAAGCAGACTCCCTGACAGGAAGCCTGCCCTGGGACTCCATCCCAGGACCCTGGGATCATGACCTGAGCGGAAGGCAAATGCTTAACTGACCGAGTCACCCAGGTGCCCGTAGATTGTATTATTTTTTAAAGTAATCTCTATACCCAACTACCCAATGTGGGGCTCGAACTCATGACCCCGAGATCAGGAGTTGCATGCTCTACCAACTGAGCCAGCCAGATGCCCATATACATTTAATTTTGATGCAAAATCACCAGCACTGAAATGTAGAAAACATTTTTTTTACTTGTACGTATATTTTTTACACTTGCATTTAATGATTGGGCGTTTACGTTATTTTTTTTTAAGATTTTATTTATTTGAGAGAGAGAGAATGAGAGATAGAGAGCACGAGAGGGAGGAGGGTCAGAAGGAGAAGCAGACTCCCTGCTGAGCAGGGAGCCCGATGTGGGACTTGATCCCAGGACTCCAGGATCATGACCTGAGCCGAAGGCAGTCACTTAACCAACTGAGCCACCCAGGCGCCCATTTACGTTCTATTTTTAAATGAATTATTTTTGTGTGTAGGTTGATTCTTTTTGTGTGAAATACCATTGCCCATTTTTATATTGTTTCTTTTCTTATTCTACTTATAAACTTATTTTCTTTGTAAAACTGAAATAAATGTTTGCATCTGTTATATTTAATATATTTTTCTTGTTAGCTTGTTTTATCATTTCATTATTACTTCCAATTATACATGTTTAAAATTTTTATGTATTTGAGATTGTCAATCTTTCCCTTTGCCATATCTTTTACTTATAAACTGAATGACTATTTCCTGTAGATCTGATAAATATATTCTTTTTTCTGATGGTTTCTCTATAACTTAATCTTCGTTAATTTTAGAATGATTTTTAGAGTGAGTTTTAGAATAAGTACGTTATCATCCATTCAGTTTTTCTATATAGTTGGAGCCACTTCTGGTTTCCCTTCTATCCCACTGAATACATTATCATTACCTGCACTTTTTGCCCTTTAAAAAATACTGTTGCTTGGGCCACCTGGGTGGCTCAGTCGGTGAAGCATCTGCCTTCAGCTCAGGTCATGATCCCAGGGTCCTGGAATCAAGTCCCACATTGGGCTCCTTGCTCAGTGGGGAGCCTTCTCCCTCTGCCTGCCGCTTCCCCCCCACACCCCGCCTTCTGCACTCTCTCTCTCTCTGACAAATAAATAAATAAAATCTTTTAAAAAATAAGAAAAAATACTGTTGCTCAAAAAAATTAAAAAATTAAAAAGAAAAAAATTAAAATAAAAATACTGTTGCCTTATAACATCTGTTTGACTAGAGTCTCCCATTGATCTCGTTATATTTCGGAATGTATTTTTGCTACTTTTTTTGTGTTTCAAAATCTTATTGGAATATATATTGAAACTGAGTAATCTTATGACAGTGGCTTCGGAATTCTAGTTACACCACTTACTTGCTGGTTGCTTGTTCACAAGTTTAACTCTAAACTTCGTTTGGAAACTGGGGATAATATTATTTGCCTCATAAAATTTTTAGGATTAAATGAAACAATTCCATGTACATTTAGTACACTTTCTATCTCCTTGCTTTGCATAGGAAATACTAGAATCGCGTTAATTATTATGCTTAGCTTGAGGACAAATAGCCATTTTTATAACTTCATTGTAAGGTGGATACACCATGGTTTTTTTTAGACTGAGGATTGACAAAAGTGTCACTGACACTCTTCTTATTTAAAATTCATCTTAGGGCGCCTGGGTGGCTCAGTTGGTTGGACGACTGCCTTCGGCTCAGGTCATGATCCTGGAGTCCCCGGATCGAGTCCCGCATCGGGCTCCCTGCTCAGCAGGGAGTCTGCTTCTTCCTCTGACCCTCTTCCCTCTCGTGCTCTCTCTCTCTCTCAAATAAATAAATAAAATCTTTAAAAAAAAAGTTTAAAAAATTAAAAAAATAAAAAAATAAAAAATAAAATTCATCTTAGCGAGGCGCCTGAGTGGCTCAGTCTTTAAGCGTCTGCTTTGGGCTCAGGTCATGATCCCAGGGTGTTGGAATCGAGTCCCACATCGGGCTCCCTCCTCGGCGGGAAGCCTGCTCTCCCTCTTCCACTCCCGCTACTTGTGTTTCTGCTCTCGCTATCTGTCTCTGTCAAATAAACAAATAAATATCTTTAAAAAAATAAAAATGTATCTTAGCGGCTGCCCGGTGCGACTCAGAATCCAGCCCCTTCCAAGGGTCGGATTTAAAAAGAGCCCAAGCTCCACGACTTAGCGGAGCCCGGGGAGGGGCGGGCCCCGTTGCCTAGGAGGTGGGGGGCGGGTCTGGTGTTTAGAATCTTTGCTACCCAACCAGCGCCACTTCCTGGGGGCGGGAGGAGGCGAGGGCGCGGCGTCGACGCGACGTCCGGCAGCCAATCAGAAAGCAGGGCGCCCATTCAAATTGCGGCCTCGGAGCCCGCGGTGGAGGCTGTGAGTGGTGTGGACATTCTCCAGGAGGTCTTCGAGAGTGGGGAACCCTGCAGAGGGGCGAAGTATCTGTGTTGTGGTGGCGTGCGGGCGCTTTTTGTACCGGCGACCGCTGAGGTGCGAGCGGAGGCCTTAGCGCGGAGTCCCCTACCGGCCCCGAAATCCCGGTTGGCGGCGAAGGGGTCACCGAAGAACGCGCGCGGGCGGCACCTCTGTGGGGACTGGGAAGCTGGACTTCAGGGCCCCTCGGCCCGCAGCCTCACCCACTGAAAGGCTCGCCCAGTCGTTTGGCATTAAGAGGTACACTCGCCGTCCCAGCCCTCGGAGTGACTAGCTGAGAACCCATCCACGGGAATCTTTTGGTTCTGGTTGTGACTTAATTTCCTTCTTTCTATTCATGTCACTCCTCTTTAAACTCCCGTAGCGAAACTTCCCAAACAAAAAGCGCTGTCTATTTTGTAAGTGGCAAATAGTTTTTAGCTGCGGTAGAATTTCCAGAATCTTCTTGCCTTTAAATTTATTTCCGTAATAGGAACATTCTATATTTTTAGTTAAAAGGTTGAGGGCAGGTGCTTATATCCTGACGATTTTTTTTTCCCTTTTTTGGGGGGGGTGGTGGTGGTGGTGGTAATGATTATTCCTTATTTAGAACCTTAAATTACTTAAAAGTTAACTTCTATTATATTCCTGCATAGCAGTATCTATGGAATAGTTTGAGCAAGTGTCATTTTACAAGTTAGAACCAGGCATGCAAATTTAAAGACTTGTTTACATCAATATTACCGGTTTGGTGCAGAGTTGACTAGAAGCCAGACCTTTTAGCTGTCACTGCTGTTCTTTTTCTTTTAAACCATTAATACTGGATAGATGTTGTTGACATATTTATATACACACCTGTCTACTTTGTTGTCTAACTGCTAGAGGGCAAGCTGTCTGCTTATCTAATCTTGCATAATTTTTCTCAACAGAAGCAATTAATTTACTTATTGTAGTTATTGTCTATGGTATTTATTTGGGAATACTCTGTTTGTGACCCCTCTCAAACTAATCTCCACCAGGCATTCCTGTATTTAACATACATTCAACAGGTATTACCAAGTGCTTTATCCAGTCTTTGATTTAGGTGCCAGGGTTTCTGTTAGTCCCTCTCCTAATCTGCAAACAGAGAGTACTAAATAAAAATCTTTGCTGACATGCACATTCCTCCTCCCCCCCTTCCTCCCCCTCTTTTCCTTATTGTTTTAAAATACACATAACATGTATTATGTTTTTACATATACGTTTTAAAGTGTATATCCTTAAATACATTCACATTGTTGCGCAGACATTACCACTATCCATCCATCCCCATAACCCTTTGTCATCTTGTAAATCTGAAACTCTGTACTTATTAAACAATAACTCCTCATTTTCCCCTGGCCTCAGCCCCTGGCAACCACCATTATACTTTCTGTTTTTATGATTTTAACTACTCCAAGTACCTCATGTGAGTGGAATCATACAATATTTGTCTTTTTGTGACGACTTATTTCACTTAGCATTATGTCTTCAAGATTCATCCATGTTGTAGCATATTGCAGAATTTCTTTATAAGGCTGCATAATATTTCATGGTATGTAAATACCACATTTTGGTAAGCCATTCATCAGTCCATGGACACTTGGTTTGCTTCCATGTTTTAGCTATAACAAATAATGCTGCTATGAACATGGGCGTACAAAAGTCTCTTCAAGACACTACTTTTATTTATTTATTTATATATTTATTAAAGATTTTATTTATTTATTTGACAGAGAGAGACACAGCGAGAGAGGGAACACAAGCAGGGGGAGTGGGAGAGGGAGAAGCAGGCTCCCTGCTGAGCGGGGAGTCCGACGTGAGGCTCGATTCCAGGACCCTGGGACCAGGACCTGAGCCGAAGGCAGATGCTTAACCATCTGAGCCACCCAGGCACCCCCAAGACCCTGCTTCTAAAATTCTTTTGGTTAGATAATCCAGAAGTAGAATTTCTAGGTCATATAGTAATTCTATTTTTAGTTTTTTTGAGCAACTTCCATACTATTTTCCCAGTGGCTGTGCCATTTTACATTTCCGCCAGTAGTGCACAAGGGTACAAATTTCTCCATGTCCTTGCCAACACTTGCTTTTTTGTTAGTAGCCATCGTAATGGGTGTGATGTGATATCTCATTGTAGTTTTGATTTGCATTTCCCTAATGATTAGTGATGTTGAGCATCTTCTTATGTGCTTATTGGCCATTCGAATATCTTCTTTGACATGCACTGTTTATATCTTTTAAGTCACTTGGCCTCTTTGTCCTGGTATAATGGAAGTCTGTGATCTGTGTATTCCTTCTAGACTAAGGAAATGGGAACAGGGTCTTGTCTTTGAAATCCATAGTATCTATCAGAGGGCCTGGCACATAATAGGGCCTTAGTAAATATTTGTTGCATAATTATTATAAGCTCTTTGAAGGCAGAGATTTGTCTGAAGCTGCTTGGGAACAGTATCTGAGGAGGAGATTGTGATTTATTCTAACGTATTCATTCCTCTGGGAAGTTACTTTCACAATGGAAGGTTCTCATATTTTTTAATGCCTGTTTAGAGTCTTACAATCTAATTTTTTTTTTTTTTTACAGTTTAGCAGATAATTGGAAACTGATACATAAGATATGGCTGGAAGTCAAATGAACATCTAAAGAAGAGCTTCGGTTCTTCACCAACGTTCTTTTTTAAAACAACTTGCTGCCACAATGTCAGTATATACCGCACATAATAGAAATAACAGGGATATCCTTGGTATACCTTCTTCCCAAAAGAGTTCATCCCTGAATAGCCTCACCCATAGTAGCAGACGTAAGCTGCATTTGAATTCGGGTATGTCAGAATGTGAAAATGATGATCCATTATTGAGATCTGCAAGTAAAATCAGAGACATAAATAGTACTTATGTGATTTCTGCCTGTAAAAAAACAGGAGAGGTACCTCTTACCCCTGACCCTGCAGGTAGATTGGCACTTCAGAGAAGAGTTACAAGGAACAAAGAATCATCTTTGCTTGGCAGTGAATTGGGAGACTCAACTGAAAAAACTGCAGAAACACGTCTTACATTACAACGTCGTGCTAAAACAGAATCTGTGGAAAAGTGGAAAACAGCTCAAACAGATTCTGTGGAAAAGTGGAAAATAGCTCAAACAGATTGTGTGCAAAAGTGGAAAACAACACAGAATGTGGGAAACCCAACAGAAAATGATTGTGCTTCCCTGGAAACGAGGAGAAAGGTAACAATTGTAAATAATGGTAAAGACTCTTCTGTTGCATCTTTTGTACCTTTAGCCAAAGACCAAAAAGACATTGAAATGATGTCTGATGAAAAACACAAAGAAACATTTTCTGCCCTCCTTGGGGCAAATGAACATGTCGCACTTCAATACTTAAGTAATAGAGCACCCACTGATTCCCAGAGTCAGACTAAAGTTGTTCCATCCGGACACTTGGCAACAAAGCCTCTTCAGAGCAAGTTGAACATCAAAGTGCCAGGAACAGGAAACTTGTATCATAGAAGTATTGGGAAGGATATGGCAAAAAATTCAAATAAATTTGAAAGCTTAGAAAAAAGAACACCTACAAAGTACATTGTAGGACACAAATGGACACCGAAGTGTGGCACGCCACAGCTTACAAGCCCAGCTGCATCGATACTGAAAAATAGGGTGCCTAGCCTCCAAGTTAAACAAAAGCCAAGAAGTTCTCTCCTAGCAAATGAAAAGGAAAGGTCACAAGAAAATACACTCCTTCTTGAAGAGGAAACAACAGGTCGGAACACCTCTATAGAAACAGACCCCTTAAAAGTAGAGAACAGTCAAGTGACAGTGGCAGTACGTGTGAGGCCTTTCAGCAAGAGGTATGTTACACCTTTTAAAATCTAAGGCCAAACTACTGACATGTAATGTGTCTAATTCCACTCTGCCTTTGGAAAGTGAGTGCATTCATGCATCTTCAAGCTTGGTGGTGGCATTTCTATGTAGAGAGAAATTTCAGGTTTAGTTGTAGAACCTTCATTATTTTTGATGATTGGGTGTAAAATTAAAACATTGAAATCACCATCTTTTGCAAATGTAAATTTCTTTAGATCTGCTACTTTGAAAACGTCAGAATGACTTAAGTCTATAATGCAGTCTGCTTTCAAATCTGCAATGCTTGGCGGGCTCCTCTGTGTTTCCCTTAAAAAGAGCACTTGTTAGGTCACTTATTGCCCAAAGAGGTCCTTCCCAAACTCCATCCAGCATAGTATCATCCCCATTGTCATCTCTGATATATAGTAGTTATAAATGCAGTGATTTATTAGATTTGATGTTGATGGTAAAAAATCTCTCTTCAAAGTGATTGTGGGTGAGATAGTCACAGATTTCAGGTAGGGCTGAGAAAGATGGACATGACAAAATGTGAATGTGGCATTTAATTATTTTTGAATGTTTTGTGGCGTGACTGCGAAAAAACTTCAGAGTTCATAGTTGTTAACTCTGTTGTATATCTAAGCAAGATGTGAGAGTATATGGTGACTGCTGCTGTGGGGGCAGGAACCCCTAGTTTGAAAAAAGGTAAGTTATACAGTGCTTTAAAGGCTGTTCGTGAAGATGTGGGGTTAGTGATAAGTGAGAGAACTGAGGGTGATTTGGCTGGAGAGAATGGGGAAACCTCAAAGACAGGCCTCAAGGGTCACGGTAGGACGAGAGGCAACAGAAAGAACAGAGCTGGTAGGAATAAACCCCACAACGGATGACTTAGTAAGGAACCAAGTACCTGAGTTCAGACTCATCAGACAAGCCATGTAAACTGGGCTGATAGCAGGGGTGGTGGGGCACTTGTCACATTGAAGAGGCAGGTGGATTCCAGAATAAATTGTGATCTAAAGCAGAGTTGGGGGCAAAAAGGGATATCTGGGCCAGACAAGGACTGATAATATTTTTCTGCAGATGTAGAGTAAGTGAAAGATTTCTACCTAAGTCTGAGCTGGAAGAAGGATGCACATGAAAATCCATGACTTTAAGGGAGATAATCTAACGGAGGGACCTTTGGATTAACAGTAACAGTAGGCAGTAGCCCAAAGAGATTTATGATTGAGACTTACATTTAACTGAGTTGGTTGAAATTATATTTGCATTTCATGTCAGGTTTATATAGATCTGCACCTCTGAAACATCTTTAAAATGTATTAAAAATTTTCCAGATTTGGACTGAAGAGTATAGGTAGATTATAGAGGGTGGGATGGGAGAAGGGAGAGCTCAAGAGAAAAAGGAAGAAGATGGGAAATCCGGTAAAAGTAGGATGATTTTTCAGACAAGAGATCTGGGACTCCATTTTCCCTTTAAGTGGTGGTTCTGGAGCTGTAGGAAATCTATATTTGGCAACCCACTATAATTATGTTAGCTGGTCTACATTTTCCACATAAAACTAAAGAATTATCTTGCTCTGGAGGAATGTGGTATTTAACTAGTTTTGAGGTTCTTATTATATTCTATGGAATAATACTCAAAATAATCACAGTAACTTAATATTTTTCTCTGTGCTTCTTTGTAAAGAGAGAAGATTGAAAAAGCATCCCAGGTGGTCTTCATGAATGGGGAAGAAATAGCTGTGGAACATCCGGACATGAAACAAGTTTATAATTTTATTTATGATGTTGCATTCTGGTCTTTTGATGAATGCCATCCCAACTATGCTAGCCAGACGACTGTTTATGAGACGCTAGCAGTACCCCTCCTCGAGCGTGCCTTTGAAGGCTACAATACCTGTCTCTTCGCTTATGGTCAGACTGGCTCTGGAAAATCATATACGTAAGTGTTATTCCAAGTACAGTTATTGAGAATGTTTCAGTCTTTGGTGAGAAACGATGTAGTTTTGATAGAAAGAATGTAGTTTTGAAACCACACAGATCTGGGCTCAAATCTCATCCATTTCATATACTGGTTCTGTGCAAACTTGGGCAACGTTACTTAACCTCTGAGCTTCAGCTTATGCAGGAGATACTGTCTACTTTGTAAGTGTCATTGGCCCATTTTACTGTACATAATATGTCTTGTGTAAACCCAAGCCTGGAGAGGTTATTTTATAAATATTATTGTGAGAATTAAAAGTAGTCATCTAATAAATGGTATATATATATTAAAGGCTCTGCTTGTACTTTCTCACAACTCTCTGAATTAGATACCTCTTATTTATTCCCATTTTATAGAAGAGGAAATTGAGGTTTACTGGGGTTAAGTATCTTGTTTAAGGTCACAGAGCTAATAAGTGGTGAGATCAAGATTTGAACTCAGGAAGATCTGACTTCAGAGCCTAGGTTATTAGATATTAATAACACAGTTTAATTAGCTTGCTTCCCATTCACTCCCCCAACCCATTTCCCCAAAGAGAATTTTAAAAAACTAATTAGTTTTATCCACCCCCACCCCTGCCATTCATTATGTATTTTCCAGGATGATGGGACTTAGTGAAGAACCAGGAATAATTCCAAGGTTTTGTGAAGATCTTTTTGCTCAAGTAGCCAAAAAACAAACTCAGGAGGTATGTTCTCATCTGTAAGCCTTCATATTAGACTAGGAAACAGTCAAATTAAAATCAGAGTCAACACCACTAAGGAAATAATGGAAGATGTAATTTTAAGTTCTAGGTCATTCTCCTTTGGAACAGTGGTATGGATGAGAGGTTGGAGATTCAAAATTTCAGAATAAATTCTCCTTGTTGGGCAGTGATAGAAGGATCATCTCTTCTGTCTTCTCTAGCTTTTTCGGCTTTATTACTTTTATGTATGTGTAGTGGCTTATAATGTGGCAGTTATGTAGTTACATGTTTGTAGTCAGGTAGGTACACAGACTTAACTAAGGACAGTAGACATAAACTTCAAAACAACATGAAGCAGAGAGTAGTGAAGCTGAAGTTTGAACCCAGATTCAGCTTCGAAAGCTGCTCTTTACGCTGCCCTACACCTGAAAAGTCTGTACTGGCTTCCCTTTTCTCTTATTCATCCGTACATGCAGCCAGTATTTACTGTGCATCCACTGTTTGCTGAACACTAGATCACTTTTCCCCAAATTTGCTTGATCATAAGAATTACCAGAAATGTGTCGGGGCAGTTTTTCGTGTGTGTGTTTGATTGTGTGTGTGTGTGTGTGTGTGTGTGTGTGTGTGTGTGTGTGTGTGTGTGTGTACACTTGCTAAAAAAAAAAAAATCTCTCCTGGAGATTCTGATTTAGTTGATCTGGGCTACACCTGGGAATTTATAGTTTTCGTACTTTCCCCCTAGTGATTCTTATGATAAGGGAAATTGGGGAAATACTGTGCAAGATTTGGGAATATGGAGTTAAAAGACCCAGTCCCTGTAGTTAGGAGAGTATAAAGATGGAATGAATCAGTAAATAGCCAAGTACAATCAACTTACTGTTAAATAAATTGAAATAAATACTATGATAGAGTAAGAACAGTGCACTTTGAGAATATATAAGATTAGAGAGAGCCAGGTTTTCTTAGATGAGGGACAACTGAGCTTATTTTTGAAGGAAACATAGCAGTTATTAGCTTGGTGAAGAGGCGGAAGGACATTCTAGGCAGTGGGAGCAGCATGTGCAAAGCTTTGAAAGCAAGAATGTAGGGAGCCTTTGGGAATCTATAAATTGTTTACTTTGCTTTAAGCATGGAATTTGAGAGTGGAGGGTGACAAAAGATGAAACCAGAGAGGCAGGCAGAACTCAGCTTGTGAAGGACTTTATGACCCCTGCTTCCAGGAATCTAGAAAGCTATGGAAGGCTTTTAAGCAGGGAAGTCAAATGATCATCTTTGCTCTTTAAAAAAAAATATATAGCTCTGGCTGCAGTGTGGAGAATGGATTGAAAGGAAGTAGAACTGGATGCAAAAAGACCAGTTATGGGACTTGTAAACTGTGTAAGGAAGGCATGACAAGGGGCTAGACTAAGGTAGTGACTGCACGGTTGAACATTTGAGAGATCTTAGTAAGTAGAACTTATCTTCTTTGGAGAAATGTCTGTTCAAGTCCTTTGCCCATTTTTAAATTGGGTTGTTTGTTTTTTTTGCTGTTGAGTTGTAAGAGTCCTTTATATATTCTGGATCCTAGAAACTTATCAGATATGTAATTTGCAAAAAATGCAAGGATTTTTAAAATAAGTTGCATGCTGTATTTCTATTCCTCCTACTAGGTCAGCTACCACCTTGAAATGAGCTTTTTTGAAGTATATAATGAAAAAATTCATGACCTTCTGGTTTGTAAAGGTGAAAACGGACAGAGAAAGCAACCAGTAAGATTAAAACAATTTATGATTTGTTTTTAATTTGTTTTTATAAATGCATATAGTTATACTAGTTCTCAAGATGATCTATATGGCTTTCAATTTTACTAAAATTGCTATTAGGGGCGCCTGAGTGGCTCAGCCAATTAAGTGTTTTCCTTTGGCTCGGATCGTGATCTCAGAGTCCTGGGATTGAGTTCTTCATCAGGCTCTCTGCTCAGTGGGGAATCTGCTTCTCACTCTCCCTCTGTGCTCTCCCTCTCTCTCTGAAATAAATCCTTATTTATTTGACAAAGAGAGAGAACACACACAAGCAGGGGAGCAGGAGAGGGAGAAGTAGATTCCCCGCTGAGCAGGGATCCCAATGTGGGGCTCAATCCCAGGACCCTGGGATCATGACCTGAGCCAAAGGCAGTTGCTTAACCAGCTGAGCCACCCAGGTGCCCCAATAAATAAAATCTTTAAAAAAAATAAATAAAATTGCTATTATATGATAGCAAATGCTTGGGATCTACAGTCTAAATGAGTAAATAGTAAATAAGCTAAACATTATTGTTAGTGGAAATTAAATTATTAAATTTAGCCTCTTTTAAAGCAAATATTAAATATTTGTTTCAAGATTTAGTTGGACCACTTAAATCAAACACAAAATCCTGAAAGCCAAAAAGCAGTAGAAGTTTAAAAATTGTATTGTTATTATAGAATATGTATCTTAATAGATTATTTAGTAAATTGGTATCTTGTACATAATATTTTCTGTGAAATAGGAAGTTCCGCAAATACATAATCTTTTTTTTTTAAGATTTTATTTATTTATTTGACAGAGAGACAGCGAGAGAGGGAACACAAGCAGGGGGAGTGGGAGAGGGAGAAGCAGGCTTCCTGCGGAGCAGGGAGCCCAATGTGGGGCTCAATCCTAGGACCCTGGGATCATGACCCGAGCTGAAGGCAGACACTTAACCGACTGAGCCACCCAGGTGCCCCTACATAATCTTTTTTAAAAACTGCTATCAAAATGTAAAATTTTGGGGGTGCCTGGGTGGCTCAATTGGTTAAGCCTCCGACTCTTGATTTTGATTCAGGTCATGATCTCATGGTTGTGGGAATGAGCCCTTCATGGGGCTCCGCGCTCAGTGCAGCAGAGAGTCTGCTGGAGATTCTCTCTCTTCCTTTGCATTCCCCCCCTCCCCACTGCTTGCATGCTCTCTCTCAAATAAATAAAGTCCTTTCTTTAAAAGGATGTAAAATTTTTAATTTTGAAAAGGACATTGGAGAGCAAGAAACTAAAATCTAAAGAGGTCACTTGACTTATTCAAAATCATGTGTTTGGGCGCCTGGGTGGCTCAGTCATTAAGCATCTGCCTTAGGCTCGGGTCATGATCCCGGGGTCCAGGGATCGAGCCCCGCATTGGGCTCCCTGCTTGGTGGGAAGCCTGCTTCTCCCTCTCCCACCCCCCCTGCTTGTGTTCCCTCTCTTGCTGTGTCTCTCTCTGTCAAATAAATAAATAAAATCTTAAAAAAAAAAAATCTTAAACTTGGCATTTTCTTCTTTGACTTAAAAGTGTTTTAAATTTCTAGTTACAAAGTTTAAAACATACAGTGTAAAACTGGAAAAAATTTTAACTGTCTGAAATTTACTGAATATATTTTAGAGAGCTAATATTTAAAAGCATAGAGATAATGGCTACGGCATGTCTTAAGAATAAGAACTAGTAAGATATTTGAGCCTACAGTGAACTGTGGCATATTGTGAAAAATTTGTGATACTGAAGCAGTGTCAATGCTTTACAGATTTGTGTTTGTGAGAACTTTTATATTTATCTCTGGATCAAGTAAAGGCAAATCTCTTTGCCTTAAACTCCAAATATAGAAGAAAAGATCATTTAAAATTGTGTTTATATGAAATACTTGTTATGCCCTTAATAATGCTAATGTTTGCTTCTATTAGCTGAGAATAAGGGAGCATCCTGTCTCTGGACCATATGTTGAAGCTTTGTCAATGTAAGTGTTTGGCTCAGCAAAAGCAAGGAGGAGAAAAGTAATGAATAGAATGAATGTTGTTCTCATTTGCCTCCCCAACTTTGAAAGTCTGGATAATTATTTAACCTCCTACCCTTAATAGTATTCAATTAATTTTTCCTCTCTTTCCAACTAGAGTGTTAGCTTCTTGTTTTTGTATTTGTTTATATCTTTCACAGCACCTGTAAAGTGCCTGAGTTATACTGTGTGTGAAATATTTGATTTTTCTCCCTTTTATCCCCTTTCCTCATTAAGTTAAGCCTTCCCTCTTGAGCTGCTTTTTATATCTATTACTTTAAGCTGAAGAGGGGAGAAGGTGCTAAAATGAGTTTAGTGTTGAGAGTGTGAAACATGCTAAGAGTTGTTTACTTCATCTTTCAACTCTCCAAATGCTTTGTTAAAGGAAAGGGAAAGTGATTAGATATGGATTTAGCTCCATTCAATAAATCTGGGATTATGTTGAGACCCATACATACTAGCATACCCACCCCTACATATGTCAAGTATATGTTTCAGTCTCATGATTTAGACTTGAATATGTTAAGAGCTAAACTGCTTCATTAATAAAAGACATACTTTTTGGTAAAAAAACATTTTCTACCCTTTAAGAATGGAGATAGCGGAAGATTCTGTTGAGAGTCAGTATGATCTATGAATTATTCAATTGTGGTCTTCAGAGAGTAATTATGTAATTGAAAGTGTATTATTATTTTATGAGAATAAAAGTATAATTATCAGTAAAAACAATTTTGTCTTTTTCTTTTTTAAAAATAGGAATGTTGTCAGTTCTTACTCTGATATCCAGGTAAGATTGATTGTGTTTTATCTTCTTTCCATTAGATAGATCATAATCATAAGTATTCATAAGAATATTTCTCCTTAATTGCTACTTGCATAAATAAAAGTTTACTCTTATTAATTCATTATGAGCTGATTTTGTTTATTAAACTTCAAAGGAATTACTCTTCTGAAGTAAAAATAAAAATTGACTATCATAGCAGCTTAGTGTTATTGAAATAGTCTTTTAGAGGTGTAATTTCCTGATTCAGATATCTGTGATGGAAGCAAAATTGACAATGGGAATACAAATTATTAAATGACAAACATTTATTAATTTCATTTCATAAACAGATTATAAAGTGCGTATATGTTGCCAAACATGCTTAACTTTGTTCTTTCTTAATTTGTTCCAATAAATTTTAGTTTGCAGTTCTGACCTCCCTCTCTTCTTTTTTGTAAGAGTTGGCTAGAACTGGGAAATAAACAAAGAGCGACTGCTGCTACTGGTATGAATGATAAAAGCTCCCGATCGCATTCGGTTTTCACCCTGGTGATGACCCAGACCAAGGTATTCTTTTTCTTGATTATTTTAAGAGTATGATAACATAAATATATAACATAATTGAATTTTAGTGTACACAGTAACTGAATGACTTTTGGTATATATGGCAGTATTTTTTTTTTTTTACTGTTTGAAAACAATAATATATGATTATTAATTTATGATATCATTGATATTAATATGATAATAACATTAATGTATGATATGTTTTCAATACATGGTAATTGTATAGTATTTGGAAAAACATATCAGAAAGTCAAAGATTTTTAAAAATTTAGCCATAGGTTCCACTACTCAAAGCCCCTCTAAATATTTTGGTGTATAATATTTTAGTTGTTTTATAATAACACTTACACAAATTTACAAAATCTTCAATAATTTTATGCCATTAAAATTCTTTGCCAAATAATCATTTTTCATAGTTGTATAATATTCCATTGACTACTCCAGTTCCTCTACTGTGGGCCATTTATGTTGCTTTTAAATACCTGGCTCCTTTGGGGTGCCTTCAGCTCAGTCTGAAGAACATGTGATTCTTGATCTTGGGGTCATGAGTTCGAGCCCTGTTAGGTGGCGAGATTACTTAAATAAATTAAATAAATAAATGCCTTGCTCCTCTCATGCTGAGATAAATAATAACTTTGTACACTAAGCTTTTGCTCTATTTATGGTTGTTTCCTTAATATAATCGGGTAGTTGTGAGTTTTTATCTCTTTAAAGTAATTTCTTTTATTTTGGCATAATGCAAGCATTGCTCCATGTATTCTTGAATGTTTATTTTTTTATTTTTATTTTTTTAAAGATTTTATTTATTTATTTGACACAGAGAGAGAGAGCACAAGCAGGGGGAGCCTGATGTGGGGCTCGATCCCAGGACTCTGAGATCTTGACCTGAGCTGAAGGCAGATGCTTAACCAACTGAGCCACCCAGGCACCCCTATTCTCGAATGTTTATTATAAATTATAAACGATCACACATTTGTGAAGGGATAGTTTCAAAAATAAATGAGTGGTTTGTAATCTTGTATAACTTTCCCTTTCAAGACTTACATCGATAGCAAGTCATGGACAAACTTATGACATATTATATTAATGTCTTTTTGCTACAGACGGAATCTGTGGAAGGGGAGGAACATGATCACAGAATAACGAGTCGGATAAACCTGATAGATCTGGCAGGCAGTGAGCGCTGCTCCACAGCTCAAACTAGTGGAGATCGACTGAAGGTAAATATGAGGCTTTTCTGGGGTTCCTGGCTGGCTCAGTCAGCAGAGCATGTGATTCTTGATCTTGAGGTTGTGAGTTCGAATCGATGCCGATGTAGAGATTACTTAAAAGAAAATCTTTTTTTTTTTTTAAATGAGACTTTTCTCATTTTAATAAGACTTATTCCCTAGGGCATTATTTTTAGGAGATTGCAAACTAAATATATTTAACAACAGCAAACAAAAACAAAAACTCTATCTGTAGTTTATAGACTGCATTGCTGTGGTTTAAAGAGAGATCTTTACTTTTTTGTTATGTTTAACTTTTCAAAGAAAATAAGTAAATTTTGAGTTGTATGAAAATTGGTAGTTTATAGAAGAAAATATTTACTTAGTAATTATATAAGGGAAGGAATATATTTTGTGAAATAAATGTATTGCTGAGCAGTTATTTTAAATTAGATGTTTTTATCTTGTGTACAGGAAGGTGTGAGTATTAACAAGTCCTTGCTCACATTGGGAAAGGTTATATCTGCACTTTCTGAACAAGCAAACCGAAAGAGAGTTTTTATTCCTTACCGTGAATCTGTTCTTACATGGCAAGTATCTTTTGAAGTACAGAGAATTGTATAAAATGTAGTGAATACTATGGGGAAAAGAACAATAGACTGACTTCATATAGCCTTGGGATAGAGAACAGGTGGTTAGCAGTGTGAATTCTAGAGTCAAACTATGTGGATCTGAATCATGGCTCTGCATCCTATAAGCTCTGTGACTTCGGCAAATCACTCAATGCTCTAGTCTCTTTCTTCATCTGTAATATGAGGATAATAACAATACCTACCTTTTAGGGTTATAGTGAAGATTAAATAATTACTATAATACTCTTAATACATAGTATGTGCTGTATTAGTGTAAGCAACTAGTACTATACTTAATGTTTTTAGTGCTTAATGTTTGAGCATATATGTTACCACCAAACATGTTGCTATGTGTGTAAAGTGAAATCGTTTTGTGTGGCACCCACTGACTAGCATTTAAGTGTTCAATAAGTATTTTTGTTAATGAATATGTTTTCATTAATCAGATACATTACATTCAAATTATATCTGTATAGATTTTTTTTAAAGATTTTATTTATTCATGAGAGACAGAGAGAGAGAGAGAGAGGCAGAGGGAGAAGCAGGTTCCCAAGGAGCAGGGAGCCCGATGTGGGACTCAATCCCAGGACTCTGGGATCATGACCTGAGCCGAAGGCAGATGCTTAGCCATCTGAGCCACCCAGGCGCCCCATCTGTATAGATTTAATATCCAATTATGATAAGCTATTAATATATAATTCTCATAAGGGCTGCATCTCTACTTGATAGCCCTGTTGCGGGGCTCAATCTCAGGACCCTGAGATCATGACCTGAGCCGAAATCAAGAGTCAGCAGTTAACCAACTGAGCCACCCAGGCCCCCCAACCGCTATGTGTCTTTATAATTGGTTTATAGGAATGTAGTTGTCACCTGAAAACATTTAAGGAAAAATCTGATTTTTTTTCTTGGTGCCTTTTGAAAACTAAGAATAGTGAAATTCATTCTGTATTAATAAAGATAGGTGTTTTAGTCTCATACTATCCTTTTTCCTCTAAAAGAAGGCTTTTGGATATTGTAGAAAACAAAATTTTTGTTTATATGCCCCTTCATCATTTTCAATATTTATTGAGTGCCTGTTCCTAAAGGTTGTGGTAGCACTGGAAATACAGAGATGACTAACACGCATAGTTTCTTTCCTGAAGTAGTTCACAGTCTAGTCTGTGGAGTGGGAAGTGGTATCTTACTAAATATCTGATGGTTAACCATATTTTAAATCTTTGCTTCAGTTACTGTTTCTTATACTTATAAAAAGTATAAGAGAAAACAAAATGTTCATGAGATCTAAAAATAAGTACAGATACCATGAAAGTTCTGAATGGTGGTGTGCATGGCTGGCTGAGTCCATAGAGCATGTGACTCTTGATGTCAGGATCATGAGTTCAAGCCCCACGTTGGGTGTAGAGTTTACTTAAAATAAATAAATAAATAAAAAGTCCTGAATGGTATGTGAGTGAAGAGGATAATACTGTATTATATACCCTATTAATTTGTTTTGTGCTTTCTACATAATTACTGCTATTAGGTTGTTGTAGACACAAAATCTAATTATAACTTCTCTTCCTTGAAGGCTGTTAAAAGAAAGTCTGGGTGGAAATTCCAAAACTGCAATGATCGCCACCATCAGTCCTGCTGCCAACAACATTGAAGAAACATTAAGCACACTGAGATATGCCAGCCAAGCCCGTATGATAGTCAATATCGCCAAAGTAAATGAAGATATGAATGCTAAGTTAATTAGAGGTGAAGATTTTTCTAAACATTTAATTATTTTGTAACAGTTAAATCTCAGTATTAATTTCAGTCATGAAAATACGCAATTTAAGAAAATTAAAGATTTTTCTTTCATACCTACTTATAGTAGATACTAGTCATCATTCTACAATGATGGTGGAAGAGAGATGGAAGGATGATGGGAAGGAGAATTAGGAAAGGGAAAACAAACAGAAAATAGAGAGTAGGTAAAGGGGGAATAGCAAGCATAGAAAAATAATCTTACAGACTGAGTCATAGATGTGTGTAGCCTTTTCCTCTTATGACTTTTCCTCCATTGTCATTCTGTTTATCAGCTCTACTCTTGCTTAGTTCATTGATCTAAAGGACAGTGATCTAAAGGCTTGAGTTTTTAGCATAGGCCTAACTTCATTTATACTCAGTACTACTTTCTGTGTATCTCTTGGGAATCACCTGCTTAGGATGGACTTGAGTACCTGCAAGGAACCTTGATTTGAGCAGTTTTCTCTTTGCATATGTGGAACTGCCATCTTTTCATAGTCCTTTATCCTCTGACCCTTTTGAGCAGCAGAGGATGAATGGTCTTCAGACAAGCAGGCCAGAGAAGAACGAAGTGGCTGTATCACAGCCCATCATCTCCCTTTTGGATTCCCCTCTCTTTCACAAATAGGGCTATTTTCATTAAAAATAAGTCTTCTGAACTCCAGCTTGAAAAATCTTTGATTTTTATCCAACATGTCTTTATAAGTAAGGTATGCCTTGGGACAATCCTGGTTTATGTCTGCTGCATCAGTGTGATTAATAATGTGCTTCTCAAAAGTGTCCCACTTTGAACAATACATTATATGGCCATACAACTTATGAGGGGGGAAATTCATAAGGATGGGAGCACTTTTTCAGGTTAAGACTAAGTAGAAATGTATAGGTAATGTAAGTAAAGTAAAATTGATTTCTATAAATATTCTATTTTATTTAGTAATATTTAAAACTTGAAATAAGATTGGAGGATTATGCCTACTGTGGTAATGATTATATATCAAATGTTATTAATCATGCATCTTTTTACAAATATTTAGAATTGAAAGCGGAAATCGAAAAGCTAAAAGCTGCTCAAAGAAACAGGCGAAATATTGACCCTGACAGATATAGGCTGTGCCGGCAAGAAATAACATCCTTAAGAATGAAACTGCATCAACAGGAGAGAGACATGGCAGAAATGCAAAGGTGGAATATAGTCAATATTTTAGATGTCAGTGTGTTGCCTGGAATCCTTGGACTGGTGGGGCTGAGATTGGTGGAGAGGGAGGACTTTAGGAGGGGTCTGTGGCTCTGTTTTCGTACTTTTTGTATGAATAGAGCAGTCCATCCCCAGACTATCATTTTTTAAATATTCCTAAGTGGTTTCTTAATCTTTATTGATTGTCTTTAATTCTCAATCTTATGCATCTGGATATTTTTAACTCTATTATTTTGTCTTTGGAAAGAGCATGGAAAGAAAAATTTGAACAAGCTGAAAGAAGAAAACTTCAAGAAACAAAGGAGTTACAGGTATCATTTCAACTCTCTAAACTGATTTGAAAATTAAATAAAGATGATAGTAAATATGTAAATCTAATTTCTCAAATACTCCTTGCATACTGACTCTATGCCAAGCAATACCATAAAGAGAAATAGTATAAAGGAATGTTGAGATCAAGATTCTAATATACTTAGAGCCCATAGCTATGTTGGAAAGTTAAAATATAAACAAACCATCTAATTCTATTCACTTTGGTTCAACAAATATTAAATGTTTTTTCTGTGCCAGGCATGGGGTAGGCCAAGGTGAATAAAATGTAGTTTTGGCCCTCAAAGAGCATGTAATCTAAAGGGAGGTTTTCAATGTAAATAGATGACTGAAATGCAGTGTGACTTGACTAGGTTGAACCATATGATGCTGCCGTTTTTTAGGTAAGAAATGGTTGAACACCGGGAGTCCAATACGGTTCAACCTAAGGCAATGAAAAGCATGTAAAAGGAAGAGAAGCAGGAGACAGGAGGGAGTAATTAACTTTGATGAGGATGGTTATTAAGGAGGACTTCAAAGAGAAAAGGACAACTAAGCGAGATTTTGTTAGGCTACCGAAGTCAAGATTTCTAAGCAAGGAATCCCATGTTCAGAAGCAGGAAGGGACAGCACAGCTTGGTTGTCCACAGAATTCAGAACTTGTATATTAGTGCTGGTGACAGAGATTGGACTGGAGAGAAATGGAAGACTCAGATCATGACATAGTGAGGAACTTAAATTTAGGTGACTGGGAGCCACTGAAGGGTTTTAAATGGAAAGGAAGTGACATGAGCCGACTTGTGTTTTAAATAGATTCTTCTGGTAATGGTGGATTTGGGGGAGGAAAGACTGATGCTGGCTGGGAAGGTTATTCATCTAGGAGGCTGTTGCCATGGTGAAGGCCAGAGGTGGTGAGAGCTTGAGTAAGGCAGTGGCAGTGGGAATGGCTAGTGGAGGAGTTGGATTCAAAAGAGAGAAAGGAATTAAAATTGATAGGCTCAGAGGGTATTTTTGTGTGTGTGTGTGTATGTTGAGAAAATGGAAAAGTCAAGAATGATGCCCAGGTTTCTGAGATGTGCGCATTGCATTGTGAAATTATGAAGTCATCGTAGTGGTGAAAGAAGCCAGATGACAGTGGGTTGAGGAGTGACTAAGGAGATAGAGCCATACATGTAAACTCTGAAAGCCTCTAGTGAGAAGTCAGAGAAAGGGGCTGTGAGATTGTGGGGAAGTTTTGTTTCGTTCATTTTGGTTTTGTTTCTTTAAAGGATGGAAGACACATAAACTTTTTTATAGGAATCAAAACTCCTTAATGGAATGAGGTTCTAAAAGAGATTGGAGAGCTCAGGTCAAGAGCAAAGGTATTGGCAGTAAAGGAAATATTTCGAATGACTGGTAGACAGAGTACTATAAGAATTGAGAGGAAGGGGGACTATTCCTTGGGAATGGTGAGTCCAGCCTCACAAAGAGGTGAGATTTGAGTTTTGAAGATTTGGCTTTGAAACCTGGGTAAGATTTTGATAGGTAGAAAAAAGGAAGAGTGCATTCTAGGAAAGGAAAACTGTATGAGAGTAAAGGTGCAAAAGTTTAAGGTGTGCTCGGAGGAAGGTGTGCGGATCAGATTCATTGGAGCGGCAGTTTGTATACGGTCGTACAGAGATAAAATGGGCAGGGCATGTTATGTTTAGTTTATTGATTTTCAGGCTAAGTGATTTGAGTTTTATCTTGTAGGAAGAGAGAAGTGATTGAAAATGTTTGACTGGGGAGTTGACATTTTGAGAATACCCTTTCAGGAGAATTGATTTGGTGTAGGATGTAAGATGAACTGAAAACGATAAATTATTGACAGGGCAATCAGGCAGCTGCTGCAGTAGTTCAAGTATGAGGTAATAAGGGTCTGAACTAAGGTGAGGGCAGCAAAGATGCAACAAAAGGAACTGATCCATTCTAAAGACCATCAGTAAGAAAAGGCACAGTTTGAGGGTGATGGATTGTGAGGTCAAAGAAAGGGCAACATAGCTTAAAAGTCTAAGAAGTATGATGGTTATAGTCATGGGGAAATCATGAAAGAGAGATTCTAAGAAACCTTTATTGAGACTTCACATACAGTGATTTTAATGTTTAAGGTAGACCATTTATTTTAGGTGGATTTACTAATTTGCTTTTTGTTAAGGTTAATTTATTTTCTGACTTCCACTAGAAAGCAGGAATTACATTTCAAATCGACAACCATTTGCCAAACCTTGTCAATCTCAATGAAGATCCTCAGCTATCAGAGATGCTATTATATATGATAAAAGAAGGAACGACGACAGTTGGAAAGTATAAACCAAACTCAAGCCATGATATTCAGTTATCTGGGGTGCTGATTGCTGATGATCATTGGTATGTTATTCTTCTAAAAATAAAAAGGCTCCTGTTCATTTTTTTAGTAGGCTTCCATATCTTGATATGTATGATTTCCTTCACATGAGGCATTCATTTATACTGAGTCTTTGGTATAATCCTTCCAATGCATCTTTTAGCCAAGAAAAACAGACATTCTGAGTGTTTTGTAAGGAAGATAGGTTAATTGCTGTCAATATGAGGTAGAATGTAATGCTCTCTATTTCTGTTTTGGTGTATGTAATCTGTTAGTTGAGGGGTCATTTCTTTTCCTAGAATTATAATCATTGGCATAAAATTAAACTTCTATCCATCTTATATGGCAGGATTTTCGGTTGAATTGACAAATTAAAAATTTTTTGTTTCATGTGCATTTTGTTCATATGAATTGAATGATTATATACATATTGTTGGGATGATAGTTTATGCAAACTGCTTTGGCTTCATGTTGTTTTCAAGATTCATTCATTTTGATGTTCTTTTATTTTTACTGCTGTGAAGGATCTTACTGTGTGCATTTATCTACCTTTAAATTATTACAATCTGTTTCTTGATAGACATTTGGGTTGTCTCTAATTTTTTGCTATCACAATATTGCTATGCATATTCGTGTACATATCTCTTGGTACAAATGTGAAGAGTTTCTCTAGAGTGAGTTTCCCAGATGATAAACTGAGATATGAGCCCTTAATGGTTAGCCAGTAGGAACTTAGGAGGCCTTACCTACCAGACTAGTCATGTCTAACTGTGAGCAAACTATTGACCACAATCTGCTGTATAAATATTACAATTTTCTAATTATGCTAGAATAATTTTTAAAGTTTGGGAAACACTCTTAAATTATATCTAAAAATACTTGAGATATTAGGTTATAGGGTATGTCTTATTCAACTTTACTTGGTAACTTCACATTATTTTCCAAAATGATTATGAATTTTTACTTCCACACCATTGAGAGTGTCTATTACTCCACATCCTTGTCATCACTTGGTACTGGCAGACTTGGATTTATGCCAGTCTAGTGAACATGATATGTTATCTCACTGTGGATTCATTTTGCGTTTCTTTAATAATCTCTTCATGTATTTATTGGTTATTTTAATTTGCTCTTCTAGGACTTGCCTGTTCATGTCTTTTGTCCATGTTTCAGTTGGATTGTTTGGTTTTTTCCTTAGTAATTTATAAGAGTTCTTTATATATTCTGATTGCCAAGCCTTTGTTTTATTTGTTGCAAGTGTCTTTTTTCCAGTGTGTGGCTTATCTTTTCACTCTCTTTTGGTGCCTTATGATTGGTTCAAAGCTCTTTGTTTTATTGTAGTATACAGCATCAGTCTTTTCCCATTACAACAACTGTGGTCTTGTTTAAGAAATCCTTTCCACATTGAGGTCATAGAGATGTTCTCCTAACTTTTCATTTCTGTTTTTCTTTTTTAAAGATTTTATTTATTTATTAGAGAGAGGGAGAGACAGAGAGACAGATCACAAGCAGGGGGGAAGGGTAGAGGGAGAAGCAGACTCCCCGCTGAGCAGGGAGCCCAATGTGGGGTTCAATCCCAGGACTCCGCAATCATGACCTGAGCTGAAGGCAGATGCTTAACTGACTGAGCCACCCAGGCGCCCCTCTCCTAACTTTTCTTCTAGATGCTTTGAAGTTTTGTTTTCACATTTAAGCCCTTAAGTAGCCTAGAATTTTTTGTTTGGTGTGAAGTAGGGGTCTGAATTCATTTATTTCTCATGTGAATAACCAATTCTGCTAATATCATATATTAAATAGTATATTGGTTCTTTTGTGATCTGAAGTGTTCATATCAAAAATTACCAAAAACGCAGTCTTTTTCTTCTCACTAGTACTCCATAGTCTTAATTATTTGAGCTTTATAATGTCTTTATATCTGGTATGCAAATCTCCTTCTTCTTCAGGTCCTTTTGTTCTTCTATTAGTTGACTGTTTTCTATAACACATAAGTGTAGTATTATTTGCACCAGTGACAAAGATACATAACATAATCCCAAAGTGTTAGTCCAGTAGGGGAGTAGGAAGTCCCCTGCTTGCCTGGCACTCTGTATTTCCCCTTTTAGTACACTCGTCACTATTGTCTTACTCACTACACCATGAACTTCATGACCGTTGGTTTCATGTCTGTGTTCATTGCTGAGACCTATCTGGCACATGAGGGCTTAATGAATAAAAGAACTTCGGTATCTATCAATATATATTAATGTTACATGGGACTTGCATTCTTAATGCTTAGGAGTAAAATCCACTTCTCGCTTGAGCTAAAAAGATAAGCTTCTAGCATTTAAGTTGGGCCTTGAAGGATGAGAGAGGTAACATTCTTCCTATGTTGGAGAAATGACTCAAGAGAGAAGCTGATGTCAAGGCAAATTCAGGGTACTGATATGGATGATTAAGAGTAAGATGTGGTTCTGGGACACTTGAGTGGCTCAGTCAGTTAAGCGTCTGCCTTTAGCTCAGGTCATGATCCCAGGGTCCTAGGATCAAGTCCCACATTGGACTCCTTGCTCAGCAGGAAGTCTGCTGCTCCCCCTGCTTGTGCTCACTTGCTCTCTCTCTCTCTCTCTCTCTCTGACAAATAAATAAATAAAATCTTAAGGAAAAAAAAAAGAGTAAGATGTGGTTCTTATGGGGAAATAATCATGGATCAAGAATGTTGGTGGTGAAGCCAGATTGTGGAGGTTTCAGGATGCCAGGCCAAGGAATTTTGAAAGACCTAGGAGAGAGGAATCAGAACAAGTAGATCCTGTTGAAACCTTTACCTGGTTAAAACACTAGACTGGTGGGAGGGACATACTGCTGAGGGGTGAGCTATTCCTTCCAGACTCTTTTCTCTAGGTGCTACAACTGAACTGTTATTCTTTAATTATAGATCTTAGAGCCTAATCAACAGCTAGAGGTTTTGGGTTAGGACTCAGCTTTTGCTGCAGTTTTTTCCCTCTCTGTCAATTTAATCCAAAGATGAATTGGACTTTGGAGTGTCTTTCCTATTCTCCAAATAAAAAGACTTAAAGGAATATGTAGCATTTATAACTGATTTTCCATAGTGTCAGGGTCCAGTTAATTAGATGACTAAGTAGTGTGTTTTTATCTCCATGCTTTTCTTTCTTCTGTATTACCCTACTTTTCATGAGAGAAGAATGTTTGTCTCTTTTCATCTTTAAAACTCATACATAAAACCAGAAATTAAAAAAATATAACACTTAAAAGTGTTTCATTCATATGTAACCATTGTCAATATTCTAATGCTTTTTCCTGGAATTTATTTCATTTTATTTTATTTTTGGGGAGAGGGTCGGTATTTTTTTTAAAGTAGTTATGGTTAAAATACATGCAGTGAAAATTCTTCCCAGCACTGATGGATGGGATTGCTCAGGCTTTTTTGCCAAAACTTCAAAATGTAGTTGGAGCAAAATAAAATAATTTTAAGTTATTTTTGTCACAAATTGATATGAATCAATACCAAAGGAATAATCCAAGCAGGATTATCTTGTATTGCCTTTTTCTTTTTCATCTGTCCTGTAATTCTAACAATGTACTTCTTATCTTAACAGTACTATAAAAAATTTTGATGGAATAGTGAGTATCATCCCAGTTGGAGAAGCAAAGACATATATAAATGGAAAACATATTTTGGAATCCACAGTATTACATCATGTAAGTTAGCCAGTGCTAAATCCTAACAAATTGTTTGACTTTGGGCAAGTTGTTTAATTTATGTGAGTCCCAGTTTTCTCCTCTGTAAGATAAAGTAGTGAACTAGATTAAGGACTTTAGAGTTCTAAAATTCTCTTTTCTATTAATTCATTAATTACCTTCATTTGTGCAAAGATAAAAGTTAAATCACTATAAACCAGTACCTGAAGAGCTTACTACTGACAGCACCATTATGTGTCCAGTAAAGAGCTGAGCTTTGGAAGTAAGCCCTGGTTATTGGCTATGTGACTTTTGAAAAAAGTTATTTAATTAGGGTGATTATATATCACTGAAGTCAGGACACTGTTGAGAGCATTTTTAATAATTACATTGGGAGAGGGGCACCTGGCTGGCTCAGCTGGAAGAGCAGGTGACTCTTGATCTTGGGGTCCTGAATTTGACCCCCATGTTGGGTGTAGAGATGACTTAAATAAATAAAGCTTAAAAAAAATTACATTGAGAGAACAGGCATAAACCAGTCTGTTGCAGGCAAACCAAGACAGTTGGTCACTTCATATATATCCTACCTTTTGTGGGCAGCAGAGGATTAAGTGAAATAATCCATCTACAGTTCTTAACACAATGTCTGCAAATTGTAAGCTCAGTGAATGCTTATTGTTATTATTAAGCTCTGTGCTCTTTAACTTCCTCATTCCTCAAATCGAGATAATAGTACTATCTCACTGGGTTGTTGTGAGACATAAATGAGATCACATATATGGAAAGTGTTTAAAATAGTGATTGACATATAGAAAGTATTTAATAAATGTTAGTTGCTATGATTTTTATATTTATTATTACTAATCTTAGACTGTATTGAATTGCTGAACTTAATTATTTGTCCCATGTAAGTTTTTGGTTCAGACTCTCCTCAAGTAGTAAATTTTTTGTGTGCTTTAGGGTGATCGGGTGATTCTTGGTGGAGATCATTATTTTAGATTTAATCATCCAGTAGAAGTCCAGAAAGGAAAAAGACCATCCGGTAGAGATACTCTTACAAGCGAGGGTCCAAAAGACTTTGAATTTGCAAAAAATGAGTTGCTCATGGCACAAAGATCACAGTAAGTATTTTTGTGGATATGAAATAGTAAGAACATGAGAGAGGTCTACAAGAGAGAGTTAATCATATTGTGCTAGTCTCTGGCAGTTAATTCTTTGGGTGCTAATTTCTAGTGACATGATCTTTTCTCTTGGTACATTCATTCATTTAGCAGACGTTTACTGAGCAGATATTATGTAATCTATCACTATACTAGAAATACAAAATACCTGAAATTTAGCTACTATACTGGAGGAATTTATCATCTCATGGGGCTGACACATAGTTGTAACGGGGTGCCATGACAGAGTCCTGCACTGTGTGCAGTTTATGGGGTGAGGGGTGACTCCTAGTCCCAGCCAGGAATCAGCAAAGTTTTCTAGGGGACAAGAAGACATCCCCTGGAATGGGGTCCCCAGAGACCGTTGGAAGTTAGCCAGCGGGATGGGGGAGTGTAACCTTTTTGTTTTCTTTGCCCCATCTTTAGCTCATGCAATATTGTAAGATTCCTGATTTAAGCAGTATCCTTGTAAACTAATTGGTAAAGTATAAATAAATAAATACTAAAGAGTTAGGACTTTATCTTAAAGGATATGGAATCATTAACAATATTAGGCAGACAAGAGAGAGACCTGACAGAATCATAGTTTTAGAGCTCACCATGACCCAAGTCTGGAAAACCAGTTCGGGGCAGAGAAGTATAGCTTGCAAATGCTGTTCAGAGATGGTTGAAGTAAGAGAAGTGCAGTGTGGGTGCGTCAGAGAGGGTCTTAAGGAGAACGATTCAACCATGCTTGATGACCAGAGAGGATGAAGGGAGGAGGAATCAGAATGACTAGTATGGGCTGGGCTAATCCTACCTTATCTTTTAAAAAGTCTGAACTTGCTTTTGCTCTTTTTTAAAAAAAAAATTGTGGTACAATATATGTAACATAATATTCACTATTTTAACCATTTTAAAATATACATTTCAAGGGCATTAAGTATATTGACAGTGTGTACAGCCATCAAACTGTTCATCTCCAGAACTTTCTTCATCATCCCAAACTGAAACTCTGTCCCCATTAAACTGTGACTCCCCATTGTCCCCCTCAACCCCACCCCCCACCTGTTCCCCCCAGGCCCTGGTCACCACTAGCCTTCTTTCTTTTGATATTCTTTTCTTCAGTGAAATTGGAAATGGAAATTTCTATACAGTGTAGTTGCTAAAATATTGATTTTATTTTTTTTAATTTTTATTAAAGATTTTATTCATTTATTTGAGAGAGAGCCACAGAGATAGCAAGAGAGAGGACAAGCAGGAAGGAGAGGGAGAAGAAGGCTCCCCACTGAGCAGGGAGCTCAACGTGGGGCTTGATCCCAGGACCCTGGGATCATGACCTGAGCCAAAGAAGACGCTTAACTGACTGAGCCACCCAGGTGCCCCTAGAGCATTGATTTTATTAAAATCAACAAATCTTTTATTAAAAGAAACAAGCTTTTAGTTTTTTATACTCCTTGATGCTTTTCCCTTATATATTGAAAGATGACAAACCTAATTTAATGTTTTGACTTACCAAAATGTCAAATTATTATAGATGGTTGAAAATACACAATCTATTTTATCAGCTCTCATAACATTTTTAGAGTTATTTCAATGTTTTCCCTAACCTATGACCTAAACATGAATTAAAAGTTATTGATATATGAAATACGATTTTTGTTCTAGCCATTGTTAAACATAAAATACCCTTATTTTGGGGCATCTGGGTGGCTTAATTGGTTAAGCGTCCAACTCTTGATTTCAACTTAGGTCATAACCTCAGGGTTATGAGATTGAGCCCCGTTTTAGGCTCTGCCTCAGTTGGAGTCTGCTTGACATTTTGCTCTTACCCTCTCCCTCAGCCCCTACCGCACTATGCGCATGCATGCGCACACACGTGCATGCATGTGCTCTCTCTCTCAAAAAAAAAATTACCGTTAATGTGTTTTCTGTAATGTTAACTATAATGTTTACTGCAATGTTCACTATGACGTATTTTTATATAACTTATTTTCTTTAAGATTAGAAAAATATAGGGACGCCTGGGTGGCTCAGTTGGTTGGGCATCTGCCTTTGGCTCAGGTCGTGGTCTCCCGGTCCTGGGATCGAGCCCCGCATTGGGCTCCCTGCTTCTTGGGGAGCCGCATTTCCCCTCTCTCTCTGCCCCTCCGCTCTGCTTGCACTCTTTCTTTCGCTCTATCTCAAATAAATGGATAAAATCTTAAAAAAAAAAAAGGATTAGAAAAATATATTTACTTAAGTATCAGGCATCTGCTATAGTAACTAAGAAATAAGCAAATTTTCATCCTTTTATACTGTTTTGTGTAAGCCATTCTAAAAGCAATAAAAATTTAAAACATTGTTGACAGTGTCAGAAATTAAATGTTGAGTTTTAAATTTTTGTTTAATGAAAACAATTTAATATGATTAAGAACCACTATGGTATATAAAGGATTCTTGACAATGTATCCTGTGAATATTTTGCTACTTTGTAGACTTGAAGCAGAAATAAAAGAGGCACAATTGAGAGCAAAGGAAGAAATGATGCAAGGAATCCAAATTGCAAAAGAAATGGCTCAGCAAGAGCTTTCTTCTCAAAAAGCTGCCTATGAAAGCAAAATAAAAGCATTGGAAGCAGAACTGGTAAAAGGCAGAATTGGTTTTTTCTTTCTCTGCTTGTGCACCCTAAGTGATGTATTGACTGTAAAATTGAGAATATCCCTAGAAGGAAACTGGGGGAATATCAAAGACTAGAGAGTCAAAGCCAAGTGAGTCTTGGCCCTCTTTAATTTTACTTTAGGAAGCTAGCTAGTAGTAGACAAATAGCTGTTGGAAGAAGAAGAAAAATAGAGAAGCTTCTGTCCTCCACCTACATGAGCCCATGGCTCTCTATGGGTTTCCTGGTCATCTTGCATTCCCACAACCCATTTTAGAGGAACGTGCTCTAGAAGGTTTGACTAGTGATACTTATTTTAAGTTATATTAGTCAAGCTGAATGAGGAAGAAAAACTACAGGGCAACTTTTCTATTGATGAGTCAATTTCTTATACATTGATTAAAGAAATGGACTCTTGTACATTTTTTATATTGTTTTTTGAGAAAAGGTTGTGTGTTTTTGTCTGTTACTTTTTATTGTTCTTTAAAGAAGGAAGAGGCTCAAAGGAAGAAAATGCAGGAAATAAATAACCAAAAGGCTAACGACAAAATTGAGGAATTAGAAAAGGCAAAACAGCGACTTGAACAGGAAATCTATGTTAACAAAAAGCGATTAGAAATGGAGACTTTGGCTGCAAAACAGGTAATTTCATTTTGTAAATAGCTGGCTCTGAGCAACAGTGGGATTTTTTTTTTTTTTTTAAGAACTCATGGTACCTAGGAGGAGATGGCCGAATCTGGGTCTCCTGATGAGAAGGGCTCTTCTTCTTCTTCTTCTTTTTTCTTTTTTTGGGGGAGTTAAGATCATTTCATTTATTTTTTTTAATTTTTTTACAAGAAGGGCTCTTCTTGCCTGAAAGCTTACAACCTGTTAATGCTCCCAGCTCTGCTCACACATCATCACACAACATTTTGAAAGGGACAGAGCTCTTATTTTGAGCTGGTTCCATTACAGTTTTCCCCTTTTATGCCTCCACAACTATCCTGTGATCCATCAGGCCAAATAACGTAAATGAATGACATGGTGCTAGGGTACAATGTGTAGAAGGAAGAAAGGCACAGCTCTTATACTGGGTCACATCCTCATGTCAGAATGAAGCATTATCCATCCATGGAAAGTGTGACCAGCAGTCTCCTTGCCTGAGTGACTCCTAAGAGAACTCAGAGTAGGGCGTTCATTACCCTAGTCCTATGAGCTCAGGCCCTGAAACTTCTATCATCTCAGTGAGGGCAGAGATATATTTTAGGGGCTGACTCATATTAATCAAGTTCTGAAGACTGAAGTATAAAACCAGATCGTCAGTATTTTAATATCTTGAGTTACCTTTTTATCAACCTTCTTGGGTATTCTTTCTTCTTATATTAGTGGTTGTTAAAATATGGTCTTTAGTCCAGCAACATCAGCATTACTGTTAGAAATGCAGTCTTAGGCCCCAGAACTCCTAAGTCAGAAACTCTGGAGTTGGGGCCCAGATCTATTCTGACAAGTCTTGCATGGGATTTTGACAAATACTAAAGTTTGAGCAGCACTGTTTTCATCTCTGCTTTGATTCCTTATATCTTAATCTCAAAGTTTTGTCCTCGAATAGCAATTTTATTTTTCTTTTTTCCAAGTTTTGTAGTGAGAGTGGGGGTAGAAGAAAATACCCCTAGTAACCCCAAAGTTCTTATACTATAATATGGTGATAATATGTAACTAGTTAATTCTAGGACACAAAGTAGCTAGTGAACCACCTGAGAGAGTTTTAGAGGAAAAAACAGAGCTGTTTAAATCTTGAAAACAGTAATTATTAATGGGGTATAAGGTCTCTTTGCGGCAAATAAGGTTTTTGTGGTGTCTTTTAAACTTAACTTTATTTGGTCAACAAATGTTCTTGAATGTGGGCTCTTTTGAGCGGTTTTCTCTCTCTCTCTCTCTTTTTTTTCCCTAAAGGTTTTTTTACTTCCTGTCATTGGGAAGAATAAGATTAATTTATGTCATCAAAAATTCCTAATGATTTTTTTATGGGGTCAGATTTTATAAAGATATTTTATAAATCACTTTTTAAAGGCCTTGTATGCTTAATAAAACATGTACTGTAAAATGAAGTTTAATTATGCTGTGTTACCATTATCAATTATAATTTCTCTCTTTGTATATTTTCATGTATGGGTCTATGTGAATAAATATCAATTAGGCTTTAGAAGACCACAGCATCCGCCATGCAAGAATTCTGGAAGCTTTAGAAACTGAGAAGCAAAAAATTGCTAAAGAAGTACAAATACTACAGCAAAATCAAAGTAATAGAGATAAAACTTTTTTAAGTGAGTATATGATGATTTTAGCAGGCATTTTCTAAAGTTTTGTGTATGTTATTTCTTATGATATAATTACTAAAATGTTAGAGTTGGTTGCCTTTATTAAAAATGGTTTATTCTGGATGTTGCTGACCTTTTTGGATCTAAATAAATTTGTATGCATGATTGTTTCAGAATATTCAGTTTTTAGAATATTTAGTTACATAAGCAAATAGTAAACAAAACTTCAAGTGATACTTTAATGTGTAACATGTTTGTTTTTAAAAATGCAATCTCTTCTAATGTTTTAGGTCTTACATCTAGATTGGACTAAATCATTGGGTACTTCATCTTCTTTTTCACTTGGATGTTATTTTTTGTGTATACTTCTACTTTGCTGTATAGAACATGGCATGTTTTTAATGACTTTTTCTCATTATGGGAAATTTCAAACAAACTGTTAAAGTAGAGAGGTTACTACAACAGAATCTTACATACTTATCATCCAACTTCAGCAATTTCTAACACATGTTCAGTCTTGTTCTGGCTGTATTCAGCCCCCTTGCCTCCCTGGACTGTTGTGGAGCAACTCCAAGACATCATATCATTTGATCTGTAAATACTTCACTATGTATCTCTGCATTAGATAAGGACTCTCTTTTCTGTCTTTCTCTGTCACTCTTTAAGCATAACCATGATATTTTTATCAAACCTAAAAATATGAATAATAATTTCTTATACTCATCAGATTTCTGGTCTACATTCAATTTTCCCATACAATTTTTTTATATCTTTTTTGTTTGAGTCAGGATACAAACATGATCCACACATTGTGTTTGGTAGATATGCTTTGTAAGTCTTATTTTCTTTTTTTATTATTATTTTTAAAAACTTATTTATTTTAGAGAGGGAGAGTGCCTGCGTGAGCAGGGATGGGGGGCGGGGCAGAGGGAGAGAGAGAGAGAATCTCAAGCAGACTCCAAGCTGAACACAGAGCCTGACTCGTGGCTTGATCTCAGGACCCTGAGATCACAACCTGAGCCGAAAGCAAGAGTCAGACATGCTTAACCAGCTGAGTAACGCAGGTGCCCCTAAATCTCTTTATATTTATTTTTCATTTTTATCAAGTAGGCTCCATGTCCAAAGTGGGGCTTGAACTCACTTGAGATTGAGAGTCACATGCTCTACCTACTGAGCCAGCCAGGCACCCCCATTTTTATAAAAAATATTTATTTATTTATTTATTTATTTATTTATTTATTTTAGAGAGCAAGCAAGAGCACAAGTGGGTGGGGGAGGGGCAAAGGGAAAGAAGGCCCAAGCAGACTCCCTGCTGAGCACAGAGATCATGACCTTAGCCAAAACCAAGAGTGGGATGCTTAACAGACTGAGTGACCCAGGTGCCCCTTTTTAAGTCTCTTAATCTGTAAATTTGCCTTTCTTATCTCTCTCCTTCCTCTTGTAATTTGTTTATTGAAGAAATCAAGTTATTTATCCTGTAGTTTCCCACATTCTGGATCTTGCTGTTGTAGCTCCATAGTGTTGCTTAACACGTTCCTCTGCCCCTATATTCCTTATAAAATCGTAGCTATTTCTTCAGGCCTGTCAGATTCTGATTCAAATTTTTAGCAAGAATACTTGGTAGTTGTATTGTATAACTTCTATTTTTAAATAAATCTGAAACTATTAATGCTTGTTATATCTGTTGTAAGAGGTAAGTAAATACCTTTACTAATACATCTTTTTATTCTTCTTAGAGCCTAAAAACAGGGTCTTGCAATGAATACTTGCTTTTTTTTACCATGTGTATAATGAATTTTATCCTTTCAAAGAAGTGTTGTGATGGGAAATTGGTGATAAATTTAGGTGATATAGAAAATATGATAAAATTTTAATTTTAAATTAGGAAAATGGAATTGTGGCCAAATTATTTCCCATTTTTGTTTTGATGTCCTGAAATATATGTTTGTTTGTTTTAATTTTCAGGCAAAATAAAAAAGGATTGTGGTTCTATATAAGTAAGGCTGTAGTATGCTTTACCCAATACTTTAAACAAATTAGAAATTAAGAAAAAAATTAATCAGAAAAAAATATTTAAAGATATCAGGAGACAAAGCATTGTCTTTGGCATTTCCTCTCTTACAAAATCCTTTCTGTTATCAACGTACTATATCACTTTCAGTTTTTTTACTGTGTCTCCACAAGTGAAAGACATCATTTTCTTTGAAGAATATTTTATTTCAGGCTTGAGGAGAAGTAACTCAAATACTTTCTGCAAAGGTTAAAACCATTTATTTAAAATCAATATTTTTTTTTTTCAGGAGATGTTCTGCCTAGTGATATAAGTCAGGGCTCATATATGTTTTTTGAATCATCTCTGTGTGTTTTCTACTAGTTCAGACAAATTGGAGCTCCATGAAACTCTCAATGATGATTCAGGAAGCCAATGCCATCAGCAGCAAATTTAAAAAATGTTATGTTTTTGGCAGGTGAGCAATTTATTAGCCTAATTATAAAGTAATTCTTTGTTTTAAACTAACTGACCTTCATATGATTGCTTTCTAAATTTAATTTCTGCAAAGACATAGTATCTATATTGCCTGTCTAGGAGAGAACTGTATCAGAATTCCCAGTGACACATTTAGACTCCCCTTTAGAGCTCACTCTGGAGTAAAAGACTTTCAACAATTAACATACCATACTAAATATACTAAGTATGTTTATAAAATAAGTATATTTTATAAACAATAATTTTAGGTGTTTTAAGAATTTACTTATCTTCTTTTTTTTTAAGATTTTATTTATTTATTTGACAGAGAGGGACACAGCGAGAGAGGGAACACAGCAGGGGAGTGGGAGAGGGAGAAGCAGGCTTCCTGCTGAGCAGGGAGCCCAATGCGGGGCTCAATCCCAGGATCCCGGGATCATGACCTGAGCCAAAGGCAGATGCTTAACGACTGAGCCATCTAGGCGCCCTACTTAGCTTCTTCTGAGTTGCAAGCTTACTAGTATTACATGTTTGGAAGGAAATATGCCTAATTAGAATTTGATTTTTATAATTTTTATATAAGAAGTTATTTTTATATAGTATATACTAGACATGATTTTTCATTGTAATAAAAATGCTTAACAATGGAAAGATTTAATCAGTGGACTGAATTTTTATGGAAGTTATTCTGATTCAGAAAACTCATAAATGGGTATGTATGTTTTAGGATAAGCATTTTTCTTTGGTTTTTCTTTCAGACATGATATATCAGATAAAGGAAGTAGTTCTGACACTTCTGTTCGGGTTCGTAACCTACAACTAGGGATCTCAACTTTCTGGAGTCTGGAAAAGTTTGAATCTAAGCTTGCAGCAATGAAAGAACTTTATGAGGTTTGGAATATTATTAAAATCTCTGTAAAGTTTTGAAATAAAATATATACAAGTGACGTGTTCTTTGTAAAGAAAATTTGGCAAATAAAGGAAAAGGCAATTTACATTACCCAAACCAACCAATATTAACAATTATGTATGTTTACTTTACTTTTGCCTGTAGATGGGGTTTTCTTGATTTAATATAGTTATACCTGTAATAGAGAAATTTAGTGCTGAATCTGTTCACAGTTATAATTGTGTGTTTTCAAGATTTTACATTTAAGCTTAAGAGAAGAAGAAATTCGATAGATATAACACACTTTGCATCATTTGTAATTATCTTCAGTTCCTATAATGTGCATTTTTATATAATTACATTCCCCCATTGCTACGCTTTTCGGTGTTACCAGTTGTTTGCTATTTTAATAGAACTAAAAATATCCTTACACATATTAGTTTTTAATATCTTCTTTCCTTGTTTTCTCTTTTCTAAAATGGTACCCCAAAATATGATTTTTTATTACATTTTGATGCTCAATAACAATTACTTGTCAGAAATATTGCCATTTACCAATGCTACCAGTCTGTTTTAATTTATGTATTAATAATTAGTGAATCTGAGGGTTTGACTCTTTGTTTCTTTATAGGTAAAGTATGTGTTCATGTCCTTTGAATTTTGCTCACACTTTTGAAATATGGGTAATGAACTAATATGTCTATAAAAGTTCTAACATATTTTGATAGTAAACCTTTATTTTGTATTTATAATAATTTTTTTCCTGATTACACTGACTTTTTTCTTGGTTTTGTTTTGTTATACAGCCATTTTAAATCTGGTATATTTGAGTCTGTCTATTAATCTGGAGATCTTCTTACTGAAATATTGTCCATTTCTCTGTTTACTTTTAATTTTTTGTAAACATTTACCTCTGTGAGTCACATAGAATTTGTTATAGTATATTGTGAGAGGTATGGATGTAAAAGTAATTTTTCTCCATATGATTATTTTAGTATCCCTAAAGCATTTAACAATAGTTGCAAGATGTATTAAATTGTTGCTACTATTTGTTAAATATCTCACCTGTAAATAATGTGACTCTATATAGAATTATATTCTATACTACTTAGATATAAAATAATGGAGATATATGTAAAAGCTTACAGGATGCTGTCAGATTATATCCTTAATGTTTGATTCATGTAATGGAAAAATGAAAATAAACTAGTTAACTCAATCTAGAAAATAACAAAATAAAACAAAGGAAAGCAAATGAAGGAATGATTAAAAATAAAAGCAATAATTGATAAATTAGAAATGAATCTCAAGTTCTGGTTCTTTAAAAAGATGAACATGTGATTTTAGGAATAGGCAATGGCATTTATACAAAGATAACAAAAGCATTTAAAAATTATTTTACATGTAAAACTTTACGCTAATAAATTTTATAATTTTCTAGAAAGAAAAGACTTTCTAGAAAAAGATCAATTATGAAAGTTAGCTTAATGGATGAATAACCATGCAATAAATTGAAAAGTTTGTCAACAAATTAGCCTCAAAAAGAAAAACAAAAACTGTAAAAAAAGGTGCAGCTCCCAATCAGTTTTATGGGGAAGGGTTTTGTTTTTTTTTTAAGATTTTATGTATTTATTTGACAGACACAGTGAGAGAGGGAACGCAAGCAGAGGGAGTGGAAGAGGGAGAAGCAGCTTCCCGCTGAGCAGGGAGCCTGATGTGGGACTCGATCCCAGGACCCCGGGATCATGACCTGAGCCGAAGGCAGACGCTTAATGACTGAGCCACCCAGGTGCCCCATGGGGAAGCTTTTTTAAACCACTGAGGAACAGGGGTGCTTGGCTGTCTCAGTCGGTAGAGGATGTGACTATTGATGTCAGGGTCATGAGTTCAAGCCCCATTTGGGTTTACAGCGTACTTAAAAAATAAATAAATAAATAAAAAATAAGAGAACAGGTAAATATGATTGTGTTTCAACTATTCTGGAACATAGCAAAGGATATAAAGTGTCACAATTATGATGCTAACCTAACCGATTAAAATCAAACCAAACAAAAACCACAAAAACTGAAAAGATGATTCATAAGAGAATTACAAACCCCTCTTCATATGAACGTAGCTATAAAAATCCTGAATAAAATGTCAGTAAATCAGGGGTGCCTGGGTGGTGCAATTGGTTAAGTGTCCGACTCTTGGTTTTGGCTCAGGTCCTGATCTCAGGGTTGTGAGATCAAGCCCTGTGTCGGGCTCCGTGCTCAGCTCAGAGTCTGCTTGGGATTCTCTTTCTCCCTCTCTCTCTGCCCTTCCCCCCTGCATGAACTCTCTCTCTCTCTTGCTAATAAATACATAAATCTTAAAAAAAGGAAGGAAGGGAGGGAGGGAGGGAGGAAGGAAGGAAGGAAGGAAGGAAGGAAGGAAGGGAGGAAGGAAGGAAGGGAGGAAGGAAGGAAGGAATGTCAGTAAATCAAACCCAAAGATATACTCAAAGAATACTTATACCATGATCAAGTAAGGTTAATTCCAGGGATGCAAGGTATATTATTTATAACAGGAAATCCAAAAAGACTGAAAGGAACTGAGTGTTCCTTCCTCCATCTCTAAATGATGGGTTTGTGAGTGGTTACACTTTTGTGTGTTTATACGTGTTAATAATTTCCAAATTTCCTACAATGAATGTGGATTTCCAAATTTCCTACAATGAATGTGGATTGCTTGTGTAATTAGAGCAACAAAAAAACTGTATTGAAGTCATTTGATCATTCTTGCCTTATCATATACATTAAAATGTGGTAGGTGAGTTAACTTCGTTATTATCTTACTTCCTACTTTCAACTGTTGCAATATTCTTTGATTATTTTTCTATATAATTATACTATTTCAAATCAAGCTCTATATGTATAGTATTTTGCTAGAACTTTAATTAATATTACTTTAAATACTTAAAATTCAGATTATTATCATGATTAATATATTCGACCAGGGAGTGATTGAATCTTAATGTTTTCAGATTATTCTTTTCTTTTTCTTTTTTTTAATTTAATTTTCTTATGTTAGTCACCATACATTACATCATTAGTTTTTGATGTAGTGTTTGGTGATTCATTGTTTGCGTATAACACCCAGTACTCCATTCAATACTTGCCCTCCTCAATACCCATCACCAGGCTAACACATTGCCCCACCCCCCTTCTTTTATTTTTCTACTGAGGATTTATCTTTTCTGTTTTTACTGTCTTCTATATCCCAAGTTTATGTTTTTGAATCATTTAATGATTTCTGTGCTTTTATTAGTAGAGCTCTTTCAATACAATTTCTAGCATCATGTGCTTGATTTTTTTTGTCAGGGATGTGATATTTTTAAGATTTATTTATTAGAGAGTGTGAGTGGGGGGGGCAGAGGGAGAGGAAGAGAGAGAATCTCAAGCAGACTCCCTGCTGAGTGCAGAGCCCAATGCAGTGCTCAATCTCAGGTCCCCGAGATCATGACCTGAGCTGAAATGAAGAGTCGGATGCTTCACTGACTGAGCCACCCAGGCGCCCCAGGAATGTGATATTTTTAGACTTCTGCCAGATAACCTGTAATTTTGCTAATTTTTTTATTTTAAATGTAACAAATTTAAACTTTTGTTTTCTCTTAGTTGCTAATCATGTTTTAAAAGAATTTATTTGAGAGAGAGAGAAAGAACATGAGCTGGTGGAGGGACAGAGGGAGAGGGAGAAGCAGACTCTCCGCTGAGTGGGGAGTCCAGTGCAGGGTTCAATCCCAGGACCCCAGGATCATGACCTGAGCTGGAGGCAGACGCTTAACCAACTGAGCCACCCAGGCGCCCCAGTTGCTAAACATTTTTTAACCCAAATTAATAGAAACCATATATTTTATTTTTCTTAGAGTAATAATAGTAACAAGAGTGAAGATGTCTTTTGTGATCCTGAGGATGAATGGGAACCTGACATTACAAATGCACCAGTTTCTTCTTTTTCTAGAAGGAGGTAAAGACATTTATTATTGTTTTTTTTGTTCTGGGTATATATTTATATATATATCATTTCCTTATTTTAAAAGAACTATCTATTGTCATAATGGATATGTCTGTGCAGGGAACCCAGTAATATAAGAGAAATAGTATGTTACTGATCACATTACAGCACTTGGGGCATTAAATTGTTTATATCAGTCAGTTAGAATAGGAACAAAAATGGTCAGCATCTCACCATATAAATCTTAAGCACAACTTAGAATAGCATAAATCTAATTTCCTATAAAAATGAATAGTGTTTATTACTTTTAAATTACCATTTTTCAAGAACTTGGCATATTCTATGATATTTTATTATAAGTTATAGAACTTTAAATGCTGTCAAGTTAGCACCACAGAAGAATAAATCATGGTGATAGAGAACTTCTATATATGACAAATGCTGTTTATTAACTAAAAGCATAAAAGACTTCCACAGTGAATAGATGCTTTTCAAGGAAAAACTAGTTCCGTTTAGACCTCAGATGCTTAGATTACAGAGGGGCAAAATGGTATAATAGAAAGGCCTTGGTCTTGGAACCAATTTAGCTGCTTAATTTGGGTTTTAAACAAAGACTTCTTTTTAAATAAATACTTCTTCATTTGGTTTTGAAACAAGACTACTGTCTGCTATTTCTTGAGGATACAAAGATGAATAAAAAGTACTCTTTGTCCTGAAGACCAGGAATTGAAGAAACTAGAAGAACAGTTGATAAAGACCCAAGATCAGGTCAGGCAGAAGGACTGGAAAGGAAAGTCTGGTTTTATACATATTCAAGAGGAAGAATCAATAAGGACTTGGCTAGCTGTGAAGTTGAGGGTGATAAAGGGCTCAAGGGTGAATCCCTGTCTAACAAGGGTGACTGGCTAAGGGAAGGTGGTGTTCCCTGAGATGGAGGGTCAGATGAGTTTATTTTTGAACACGATGAGCTTGAGATTCCCAGGGAACATCCAAGTGCATATATTCAGGTCTAGAACTTGGAAGGAGGGATTTGGGATATTTCAGGATGTAAGAGTCAGTGGCATTCATCCATCCAACAGAAGCATCATCATTATCAAGAACACTGACTGAGTGCTTGCTAAGTATTATCTCATGTAGTTCTTACACAAAACTATGAGGTTAGTGCTGTCATTACCCACCTTTTACAGATGAAGAGGCTGAAGATTTAAAGAGGTTATAAGTTGTCCAAACTCACTGAGCTGATAAAGGAAGAGCTGGTACTCAAATCCAGGTTTGAGTGACTCCAAAGATCCTGATTTTCTTGACTGCTACGCCATATTGCATTTCTGTTGCATCAGAACAGAATCTTTCTGGTTAAATCTCTCTCTCTCTCCTTTTTTTTTTTCTTACTTCATCACCTTCAGCTGCAGCTCAGAATTCATTGAGTTTCCAGACCTTTTTGGGCCTTTCTTGTTTTTGACTATGCTTATTTTAAACTCATAAAATTTCAAAGAGATGGAACTACTTTAGAGCGACTCTTCCTCCTGTTACCTCTATTCTGTTTGCTTCATGGTAACTGCTAAGCTACAGTAAGAAATAGCCAAGAAATACTAATTGATACATGTTATCTTATATGTTCTGTATGTAACAGCTGTGTATTTCAAGCTAAGAGAAATACAAACATGTCCTTTAAACAGATTCTGAGTTCCTTGAGCGTAAGATACATATCTGTATCCCCTACAATGTATTATAATAAAAAAGTCACAGGCTCATGTCAGAGTCCTAGGTTCTAACTTTTTTTCACTAAGTTTTTAATTTTAATTCCAGTATAATTAGCATACAGTATTATATTAGTTTCAGGTGTATAATAGAGTGATTTCTGCCGAGTGCAGCCAAGGGCAAGTGACATTACATCTTCAGGCTTCAGTTTTCTCATCTGTAAGATGGAGACAATAATACATATCTTTTCTACAGAGCCTATTGCTAAGTTTAAGTGAGGTCATATATAAAAACAATTGCTTCTCCTGCTACTTCTACTATGACCACCGTGAGACTGATGATGATGTCATGAAGTAGTTCTAAGGATTAGAGATAAAGTATGTAGAACTCCCACTGCAGTGGTTAGGTGTTGCATAAATGGCAGTTCTTATTATTGGGTGCTTGTATGTGCTAAGTAAGATTAAATCTTGGACTACAGAGGGGATCTTATTTCTGATTTAATACCAATAAACAGATAGTGATATCTTCAGGTGATTTATCTTGAGGACTTCAAAACAGTGTTGGGTTCTCCAAAATGAGCTAAAGATGGCCCTTGGGGGAAATTGAGCAGAAGGGCTTGGGGTACTTAAGCTAACCTGGAGTAACATAAACCTCCCAAAAATTCAGACCAGAACTACAAATTCATCAGAGGGTGATTTGTAAATCCCTTTAGATTTTATAATACTGGTTTCTTATTATATTTTATTATAAACAGTTACAAACTTGGTGTACTTAGAATTATGGATCACAGTATGAGCATAATAATTAATGAACATCAGGGAGTGACACGATGAGTGAAATAGTGAAGGGGATGGAGAGGACACTTACTGTGATGAACACCGAGCAATATATAGAATTGTTGAATCACTATATTGTACACCTGAAACTAATATAACACATTATATGTTAATTATACTTGAATTTTAAAAACTAATTAAAAATAATGAACACAAAAATTTTAGCTTATTGGGGCGCCTGGGTGGCTCAGTCGGTTAAGCGTCTGCCTTCGGCTCAGGTCATGATCCCAGGGTCCTGGGATCGAGTCCCACATCGGGCTCCCTGCTCCATGGGAAGCCTGCTTCTCCCTCTGCCACTCCCCCTGCTTGTGTTCCCTCCCTCTCTGTGTCTCTCTCCGTCAAATAAATAAATAAAATCTTTTTTTTTTTTTTAGATTTTTTTTATTTATTTGAGAGAGAGAATGAGATAGAGCATGAGCGGAGGGAAGGTCAGCAGGAGAAGCAGACTCCCTGCTGAGCAGGAAGCCCAATGTGGGACTCGATCCCGGGACTCCAGGATCATGACCTGAGCCGAAGGCAGTCACTTAACCAACTGAGCCACCCAGGCGCCCCAATAAATAAAATCTTTAAAAAACAAAATTAGCTTATTGAAAGTTGGTGATTTACATCTTATTTTCTGCTAACTTCTAGGTTAATAACTAGGGAACCAACAAAAGTTTAAATTATTACCAAAAAATTAAAACTTCTTTTGATATTTTTTTAAGATGTTGAAATTAGGTGTTTTCATTTGGTAGAGATGTTTTCTTGAGAACTTCTATAATTTAAAAGTATCATATTTTTAAAAAAATGAATTGCTCTTGGTCAGAGACCTTGTATATGAAGTTTCAGCCTTGTAAGAATGTTTATGACAGAATTGCAAACTCTGAGAATGCCTGCAGGTAATGGAAACACTGACAGATTCTTAATTATGGAACCGCTACCAGGCAATGATATGTCATAGCCGCTCTGTGACAAAATAGACTGGTTTGGCTGCCTATAAATTTTGATACGTCCTGTGGACGGTTAAAAGTAAAATTCCCCTGAGGTTAAGTAAAAATTCTTTAAAAAGAATGACAAGCATTTTATTTGAGTTTAAACATTGTTTAACTATGATAGTGTTGGAAGAATAAGTTTTCCTAGTTTAGACTTACTGTAATAATGTACCCTTTCCTTTCAGGCCTTAAGTACAAAAAACTGTTACCTTTGAGAATTGATATTTCTTCTTCCTGTTATCGGTCATATTGAGAGTTGATATTTCCTCTCCCTGTTATCAGTCATATTTCTGTGTTTTTCTTGTAGGAATTCATGGGGGAAAATATATTTGAAACACTTAGATAACTACAGACGTTTCTGTTTAACAATCTTTTCAACAAATAGTATTTTTCTTTGAGTGGCCAACGATAGTAGAGAGTTCTGTTAGGAAAAAGACTTCAAAGTATCCATCCCCTAGATTTAGATCTAGGTCACAGCTCAAGGAGCTTCATTGAAATAATGAGGGCTGGAGTTGGAGTTTAGAAAATTGGCAGATAAATGGTAATCTGGAAGTAGGCTGCTTTTTCCAGTAGCAGTTAGGAAGAATGAGTAACAGCTAGACAGCCAGTCAGTCACACTCCAGGCAGAGATCTGAGTGGTTTTATAGGCTGAGGGAAAAAGCAGAAAGAGTGAGTGAAGATAGAGTCATTCCCTCTGTTTGTGTTACTGCTATACTTCACAGGCATTCTGCTTTTCACACTGTGGAGCAAGTGCTTACTTGAATGTTCATTTACCTAGATCATTTCCTTCTTTAGAATCTTTCCCAGGATATTCTCAGGATAAAATCCAAGCCTCCTTAATTGGCTTCCAGAGTCAGCCTCAGGCTGGCACCTGCACAACCCCAGACTCCCCGCCGCCACCGCTCCTCTCCCCCGTCCTAGACTGCAGTCCTTCTGAACCTTGCATGGTCCTTACATGCGCCGTACTTTTCTCTTATCACTGGGTCTTCCCACATCCTGGTGCCTGTGTCCGAACCACTCTTCCCTCCTTCCCAAGCCTGCCTCTCCGTTTGGCCAACTCCTGTGCATCCTTCAGTGTCATTGTTCCAGGAGGCCCTCCCAACTCCTTGGGCCAGGTCAAGTTCCTCTCCAGCAGAGCATGCTCTGTTCTCGTGACATACCACTTTATTGTACTTATTTGCCTAATTTCTCTCTTTTACTATGGACCTTAAGTTCAGTGAGCCCAGAAACCATGTTTCCTGTGTTTAACCACAGTATCTAGAGCCTGTAAATAGGAGTATTCTACAAATATGTATTCCATTTAATTAATTTACTATATTCTTAGAACAGTACTTATAAATAGTGAAGTTCTTGCTTAATAAACCAAATGAATTTAACTATTTCTTGATGAAAATGTTTCCACAGAAAACACACACCTGCATACCAATTTTCTTTAGAGAATTAAGAATATTCTTTTTTTAAAAAGATTTTATTTATTTATTTGAGAGAGCACGAGAGAGAGTACAAGTGGGGAGGGGCAGAGGGAGAGGGAGAAGCAGACTCCCCACTGAGCAGGGAGCCTGATACGGGGCTCAATCCCGGGATCCTGGGATCATGACCTGAGCCGAAGGCAGACGCTTAACCAACTGAGCCACCCAGGCACCCCAAGAATATTCTTAATATTATTATTCCATGTAGTACATAACCATTAATCTTATGGTTTATCTTTTTTTTAGGAGCAGGAGCTTGATGAAGAATAGAAGAATTTCTGGTTGTTTACATGATATACAAGCCCACCCAATTCAGAATTTGAATTCTTCCCATTCATCAGGTATTTTTTCATCAAATTTTCTTGTGTACTGAAAAAAGCATCAAGTCCTGGCTCAATTACTACCTTGTTTCATGTTCTTATGCAAATCGTTTCATCTTCTACAAGTTTCCATTTTCTTTATAAAGTGAAGGGGGTGGGCTGGGTGGCCCTTTCCACGTCTAAAATTGTGTGCTATGTGATTTATTTCAAAGCCTTTTAGTAGAGTAGCTAATTCAAATGTGAAAAAATGTTTAAAAGAAAAAGCTATAGGAATTTTTCCAGTCATAATTATTTTATATGAATATGGATTACAACATTAATTTTCCTATAGAGGGGGACATATACACTGTATATATATATGTATGTGTGTGTATATATATACACACACACACTGCAAATTTGCATGTGTAGCTAGCTACCTGTAATAATTTAAATGCCTACCAGGTGGCAGTGGATCACTACACAGCAATAAAGAAGAACAAATGACTGTTTCACTCAACAACCTGGATGAATCCCAAAAACATTATATGGAGTGAAAGCAAGCAGATAATAAGTAGATACTGTATGATTATATTTCTATGAAGCTGAAGAACTAATGTATGATGACAGAAGCCAGAGTAGTTCAGAATAGAACAATGGCTCAAAAGGACAGACACCTGTTGGAAGGCCATTGTAGACACCTGGTACACGTTGATCTAAGTGGGGGCGTACACACATGTAAAAACAATAAGCTGTATACTTAAGACATACACACTTTATAGGCTATATACCTTAGTAAACAAAAAATTAAAGTTACCGTGTAATGTAATAATCTATTTGATAATAGCATTAATGGAATAGAAGTCATGAAAGAAACTGTAGCTCATCTTGACTTTAAAATAAAGAAATTAAGCTTCTTTTTAATCATAAAATTACCTTTTAGGAAGATAATTACTTGTTTAATCTAAGGGAAAACAAAGCAAGGGGTAGGCTTTTTGTTTACCAGCATAATAAAAGGTTATATATCTGTGGTATCAAGTTATTTACTCAGTATTATTTGAGAGTAAGATGTTTTACAAAAGTAATTTTTCCAGAGAAATTAAAGCTGTCTTTTTTAAGGGCCATATTTAAAAATTAAATAAAATACAAGAGGTCTTTGCTTGTTTGCAGTTTTCAAAGAGAGAAACAGAAACCACATGTACCTTTAGTATGAACCTGCCCAGGCAGCCATGGGGCTCTGGATGGTGCACAGTGCAGCTCTGGGAAGTTGAGCAAGTGTCCTAACTTCTCACCTTAAGTGCCATACTTTTAACTAGAGTTTTGCAAGGCTTTTTAAAATGTTGATGCTGGATTTTAGAATGTATTAATAACATCATTATCTTCTTAAACAAAGAATATATTGTTAACTGCTCATGATGACTAGAATATTATCATTATCATCATCATGATACTATTACCCTACAGTGATAGAGCTTTGCATTTTGTAGCTTTTCTTTTTTTCTCTTCCCAAATCAAATTCTTATCTTTGGTCTAGACTCTTTTTAAAAAAATGCTTTTTATTTTTTGTTTTTTAAGTAAACTCTCCCCCAAACCTGGGGCTCAAACTCACGACCCCGAGATCAAGAGTCACATGCTCTACTGACTGAGCCAGCCAAGCTCCCCTGTCCTAGACCCTTATTAGTCCCCACCCTTTGCCTTTATTCTACCTTCCTTTTAGTTTGCTGTTTAATCACCTATGAACTGGACCGAAAAAATAATCTTGTTTATTAAATGAGAATCATTATAGTCATGAGTTAGCATTCCAGTATAGTTATTTCCAGAGGCTCCATATGAGCTCTTTGAACTATTTCCATTTACTTCTGGTTTGGACAGTGCTTAGAAAATTATGCTGAAAGTCTGTCTCACTGAGATGTGATATATTAACTGTACATAATCATTGGCTTTAGCCTATTTTGATTACAGTATGCCTAGAGAAGAAACCAGTATAAAGTAGACCTATTGAGACATTCCTTTTAATATAGTTTGCTTTAGTATTGCCTACACTTTCAGCTTATGAATTAAATTATTTACATTATGATATTTATATTTATTATGTTTATATTATTTTTCATGTAACTGCCATTGTTTTCACTAATTCAGAGTTTCCTAGGTGTTCCCAAAAAGTAAATAAGGAAGAGATTAAACCAATGGTTACTTAGTTTATTTGCATTGTCTGTATTGTGGCTGAGGAACTACTAATCTATGGATTGATTCCACTGAGAGATTAATTGACTCCTTTTTAGAATTGTGTTTTCACTTTGGCTTATAGAAATAAGAATGCATTGAAATAAGAATAGCCTACTTTGAATTTACTGATCAATGAGTCTATAATATGCATGCATTAATACATTTGTTTGGAACTATGGTGCCTGAAAAGTAGGCTTAAGGTGGCTATTTTCTACTGATATAGGCTTACTGGAGAAATCAAGCACTATTTACTCAAGTTCAGCAGAATCTTTTCTTCCTGGAATTTGCAAAGAATTGATTGGGTCATCCTTAGATTTTCTTGGACAGAGTTATGATGAAGAAAAAACCATGGCAGACAGCCTGATTAATAATTTTCTTAAAATTTATCACGGGCTATTTGCCATTTCCAAAGCTCATGAAGAACAAGATGAAGAAAGTCAAGATGACTGTAAGCAACCTTACAGCTTTTATTAACTTACATGAATGATTATTTTCTGCACATTATGTTTTCTTCTAAATGACTATCACATTTCACATGCATTTTCTGACTATGCTAAAATGTTTTAATGGTGATCATATATGAGTTCTTTTATCTGGAGATTATTTCTTCCAGTAATTTTCCTTCTTCTTTCAAAGTGTTCTCTTCTGATCGAGCAACCCAGGCACTTACTATCCAGGTCACATGTGCTTTTGAGCAGCTTGTGGTGCTGATCAAACATTGGCTAAATGATACTCTGCCTTGTACCAGCACAGCAAGACTTGAAGATGAATTGAGACAAGAGGTTAAAAAACTAGGAGGCTACTTACAATTATTTTTGCAGGTAAATTGATTTGCTGATTTTCATTTGAAGAATTCATTTATTCAGCAAGTATTTATTGACCTACTGTCTGCATCTTCCCCAAAATTAGATCTGTTGGATTTTCAGAAGTGATTTCTGTTTTGCAATTCTGAAACTGTGGTTTTCTATAATTGTTTGTTGTTTATGGCCTCTGTGCCAGGCACTGAGAGTTCTCAGTGATTTACAAATATTAGCTCATTTAATTCTCATAACAACTTCAGAAGTGGATACTGTTATTAATCACCATTTTATAAATGATGAAATGGAGGTAAAGGATATGTAGACTATCCAATGTTACATATATAACCAGTAAGTGATAGAGTTAGGATTTGAACCGAGGCAGTCTTGGGCCTAGAGTTCATGCTCTTTACTATGTGTATGCTACTATGCTAGTCCTCAATAATGGCTATGGGGAAAAAGGCAAAGTCTTGGCTTTGGTTATGTATTGGGTTTCAGTTTATGCTGAATTAGTCACAAGCCCGGTGATGTACAGGCAAGGAAAATAATTTTTTTTTCTGTTTACCTTATATCAAGTGAGATTAGACTTGGCTCTGAAGAAGAAGTAAGCTAAAAGCTTACTGTCTGTCATATAAAATCTGGAAATAGGCATGGTGGCTCTGGTCCACTTCTTGAGATCCAAGCTCCTTCCAGTACACCCTTCTAACAAGCCTAAAGCATGGCCCTTTATTTCATGGTCCACCATATTGGTGGAGCTCTGTCTGAGTTCAGTGCAGCAGGGTGGAAGAAGTGACGAAGAAGGGAAGGGTCAAAGAGAAGGGAAGTTTCTGGAAATTTCCATATGACATTTCTCTCTATATATCTTTGGCCAGAACTTCATCACATGACCATATCTAGTTACAAGTATTATTGGGGAATGTACTTTTTATTCTGGACAGCTACATACCTAGTGGAAAATCAAGGATTCTATTACTACGGAAGAAGTGGGGAATTTGATATTAGATAATACCTAGTCATCCACCGTTTCAGTGAACTCCTCCATAAGAATTCTTTGAATAGAGGCGCCTGGGTGGCCGAGTCGGTTAAGCATTCATTTCTTGATTTTGGCTCAGGTCATGATCTTAGGGTCATGAGATCAAGCCTTGTGTCAGGCTCTGTGTTCAGTGTGGAGTTTGCTTAGGATTTCCTCCCTCCCTCTCCCTCTGCCCTTACCCTGCTTGTGCATGCATGCACGTACTCTTTCTCTCTAAATAAATAAAATCTTAAAAAAAAAAAAAGAAAGGATTTCTTGAATATATGAGGGGAGCCGATATGAAAATACCAAAAGGGATAGGTTTCATTTTTTTAAATGGGTGACTTTGCTTCATAACAAAATGTTCCAGAATGTTTGAACAAATCTTATGTTTTTGTGCCCACCAAAAGACTTTCTACATTCTATTATTGTAGTAAAAGTTAGTTGTATCAAATACTTCCTGAGTGGGCTATTTACTTGATAGGATTTAGAAATGTTTGTTTGGGTAATCTAATTAGTCAAATTGAAATCAAATGTTTATTTTTAATTGTCCGTTATTCTTCCCTAGGAGGTTTTTCCGGGTCTTCCCATGACTTGGTTAGGCATTTCTCTTATTTGTTTTTCTGATAATCCTGTACTTCACCTATAATGCCTTTTAATATTAACATATTTATAAACCTACACACCTCAATGGGCAGTAACCTTCGGGCAGTTAGAGGGGCTAAGAATCCTTTCTTCACAAGGACTCATCATATGATAGATACTCCGTTGGATACTTGTTATTGGATTAATTATAAATTCACACTGGATGAAGGATCACTTTGGATATAAGCAGTGAGGAAAGAGAATGACCCTAGGACAGAGAGGCGGGCTACAGACAGGTATGGGTGAAGTGATAGATGAAGGAAATGCTCTGATAGCATAGAGCCATGAAAATGAAAGGGAAGACTGGCCAGAGAGCAGAGCTGGGGAACCAAAAACCTGAGAGTCTGACTTATGCTTGAACCTGGAGAAGGAAGCTAGTTGAGGAGTTGTGTGGAAAAGAGAGTGTGAGATATACTTAGTTGGCTCTTAGATTTTAAAGGCAGTTCAGGAACAGAAAAAACCCCAAAACCCACTATTGGCATTTGGAAATCCTTTTTGAATGCATGCTAAAGGACAGTTCTCTGTCCTTTGGCAAATTGCTTAACTTTTTAAGTCTCCCCATTTTCTCATTGGGAAAATAAAAATAACAGTGCCTATCTGGCAAGGTAGAGGACCAGATGGATGGATGTTACAAGAAAGTACATATTAGAGTAACTGGTAGGTAGTTTCTTTCCTTCTTTTCGTCCTCTAGGAAGAACACTTTGAACTTAACTTAGGAGTTATGACCTATAGCCCTATGGGAAATGTTTTACGTAAGGAATCAAGGATGGAGAGAAGAGGTAACTTGAAGGGGAGATTAGACCAAGCTCAGGAGAGACTTAAGTTGGCAAAACTGAATTTAGTGGCTATACTTCCTGCCTAAGTGTGGTTTGAGAATTCCTACCTTGTAGCAGTATTATAAGCATGGCCCAGAAAGCAAGCCAAGAAAAGTATTCTGAAGAATCACTATAGTCGGCAGGTAACAGAGAGAAAACCTCGGTGGGGCACCTCCTCATTCCTCTTGGGCATGCGTACTATGCTGTAGAAGCCTTTTGTTGAAGGCTTGTTTTTCCCCCTTTCACTTCCCTTTCCTCTTTCTTCTCCGCTGAGAAGAGAAAGTATCTTCATTAACCCTCTTTCAGATGGCTACTAGGATGGGAAAAGTTCCAAAGGCAAAAAAGAGCCATCATTTTCTTCCCTTTTTTGGTGTGGACCATTCACTTATTGCTTCTGTCTTTTATCTAGTTAACTGCATACTTGTCTTAGGTCTCCTATTAGGGTGTAAGGTCTTTGAGGGTAGAAGCTGTATTCCAGTCATCTTATTATCGTTAGTAGCTACAGGGTTGTGTGTTTTCTGATTCTGACTGAGATTTTATGAAGCATAGTCACTGTATCAATGAATGCAGAATTTGTTTTCTTCAAATTGCTTTTCTGGTCTTTTCTTTACCTCTGTTTGTAATCTCATGTGTCTGATATACTGATCCATTTTTGTTTTATAGGGATGTTGTTCAGATATCTCATCAATGGTAAAGGAGGCTCAAAAGAAAATAATCCAAATTGTACAACAAGCTGTAAAATATGTGGGACAGTTAGCAGTTCTTAAAGGGAGCAAGCTGCATTTTCTAGAAAATAGTAGCAACAAGGCTGCCAGTGTTCAGGTAATTTGGTAATATTAGTTTTGAAAGACTTCGCCTGAGGGAACAGTGTAGACTTCTGATAATAGTATCACTAAACATGATAAGCTGTTTTTATTTTAAAATAGTTCATACTTTTAATAGTTTGGCAATATGATTTAAAACTGTTTCAGTCTGAGTTGGTTAAATGTACTGATAATTCTGGTTCACTTTGCCTTTTGAATCTTTGCGCTGATGATAGGTACCTACTCTGGAGGGTTTGCTCCGCCAATCAACACATAAAGAACTCTACAATTCTAGAAAATTTGTATTTGCTTGCTTTAAGTATTCATGCCATTGAAAACATAGTATTATATTAGAATGTTACTGTGTTCTAGCAACACAGTGTCCTAAGATGACATTCTTTTTTTTTTTTTTTTAATTTAAATTTTACTTAGTTAACATACAGTGCAATATTGGTTTCTGGAGTAGAACTCAGTGGTTCATCACTTACATACAACACCCAGTGCTCATCACAACTAGTGCCCTCCTTAATACCCATCACCCATCTAGCCCACCTCCCTCAGACAGACATCTCTTATTACATGTTATATGTGGAATGCTAGATTACAGATTTTCTTATAGACTGTTTTTATTCCAGCCGTAGTTGAATTTAATAAACTTGGAACTTACTATAGTCCTAAAATAAGCAGAAAATATAACTTAATTATTTTATATTTTTTAAAAATATAAAACCTAGGTTTTCCACTTAATGCTTAAAAACTTTTCTAGGAGGATTTCATGGATGCTCTTTGTGATGGTATAGGCTTAGGAATGAAGATCCTATTAGATTCTGGAATAGAAAAAGCAAAAGAACTTCAACATGAACTCTTAAGGCAATGTACCCAAAACGAGGTAAGAGGAATAAAAGAACATTCTATAAAGTACCAGATGGTCTATAAAGTTGATTTTTAAAAAACAGTTTAATTCAACTAAATTGGATTCTTATAAATTTATGTATTTTAATTTGTGCCAATATATATTTTTTTTTTAATTGAAAAGGCTGATTGTGATCATTAGGTCATGGTGCTATTTCCCCAAGTTACTCTTGAGTTACTGCGGCCTCTGTTCTGTACTTTCGCTAGATCTGTCAGTTATCGGCTGTGAGCAGTCTGTGGAGAAGCTCCAGAGCAGAATGGAGTATGGCAGTGACATCTAGTGTTCACTTTCTGCTTGTTTGTTTCTTCCTGATCTTTTCCGCTTAAGAATGCAAACTACTGTTTATTGATGTAATATTTTAAACTAAATATTTTGCCAGAGGCATTCACATCTGTTATTTCATATCAAGGTACAGAATCCACAAAGATTTGAGTGACCTCCTAAAATAAGCTTCCTCCCCACCCTCTCCAGCTAACTAACCTTAAAGCATAAAACCAGCTGCTGTCTTAGAGGTGGCACTGTGTTTAAAACCTGTCATTTTTCAGCGATCATTTATCAAGTCGATGCTCCGACTCTGTTTCTTCACCTGTCATATGTAATAATACTTATGTCCTAGGTTGTGAGTCACTTATTTATTAAATAATCTCCCAGCACACGCATGGGGCTAGGTGCTCTACATAGAATAGTGGTGAACCTCCCCACTTTGCAAGGGAGGAATTATTTGTGTTCCTATGCATGTCACTGAGCTTCAAGACCTTGTCCAGTCGTCCTGAGCCAGGGTTTTATATTCTACCTACTTGATTGACTCCGGAACTCAGCATGCTACAAAAATAAGGTTTGTAAATCATTGTTCATGTTAACTTTCTTTATTGAGAGTTATTATTAGTAAATTGGGGACTCAGAAGATGAGTTCCAATCTTTGTGGCAGTGGGTCTCAGAGCCCTGTCTGTTCTAGAATCTTGTAACAACTTCTTGTTAAAACCGTCTCTGCCCTTTCCTGTCTTTTTCTGGAGTCCGTCAGCTGCAGTGGAGCTGCCTGGGGGATATTGTGTTTGCTGACTCATCCCCACTAGGGCGGGTACTCATTTACATACATACTGATTGATCTAGGAAAGTCAGTCAGGTGGAGGACTGTTATCTTCTACCCCTCGGACTCCTTTCCAGGACAGCATCGACTAAGTTAGATTTTTTTTTTTTCCTTTTAGCAAAACCTTTTCATTAATGTGTGTCTAGCTTCCTTATCAGGGGAGAAATTTTCCATGTAAGCCAGAGGGGATCTCCATCCCTTTCCTCAGACTAAAGGGCTACATGGGTTCATCTCTGCCCAAACTGGCCCCGAAGTGGAAAAAATGCTGAATGTTAAATTGCTCTCCTGCTTCCTGTGTAGCCATGAGCTGCTTACCTGGGCCTCACTTGTTGCATTTAAAAAGTGAGGATGGTCATATGTACTTCATAAGATTGTTCTGAGAATTATGGGAAATTAAGAACAGTGGACAGGAAAATGCTAGACACGGTGCCCGACAGATCTTAGCTGCCTCCGCTTGCTTGCGCTTGTTCTCTCGGTATGTTTGCCTTTCTCACTTTGTGTTAATTTGTTTTTAAAATAAAAACGCATTCAAAAGGAGCTCATTTTGCCATGAAATCAGGATACGTGGGTCTAGTCCTGTTCCAGGAGACGTGAGGCTGATTTCAGCTCTGTAATGCAACTTTGAAGACAGTGGGCTCATACCGCCCACTGCGGGCATCTCCAGCTGGGTTGTGCCCAGCAGCGGGACCATTTATCCCTCAAACAATGATCTGTCGCTGTTTACAAAGTAGAATTTCCGCCGGCAGTAAGTGCAAGAGGGTATAGAATAAGTCAGTGAAAAGCAGAGGCGAAGTAACGCATGTGAATGTGCTTATTAATAAGCAGTAGAGCAGGGTGCGGGTGTTAGCTTACACAGCAAAAGGGTCAGGCCCGTCTTGCATAAAATTCGTATTATTGGCATCTTCATGCAGACTTCTCCCTCCCTTCCTCTCATTTTCTTTCTGTCATTTTCTATGTGCCACATCTGTATAGTCAGGGTGGGGTTTTAGCTTATCATATTCTTAGAAATGAAGAATTTGAAGAAATAGAAAATGGGTTCAAACATAAGGCATTGGAGTTATAATTGTAAAGCTGGAGCCGGGGGAAAAAAAGAATTTGTGTGTTCCTTTCTTTTACCACATAGAGGACATTTAAGTTAGACCTAGGGAAGTACTAGGTACTTCCTAGTACTAGGAAGTGATCCCGGGGTCCTGGGATCAAGCCCCGCATCGGGCTCCTTGCTCAGCAGGAAGCCTGCTTCTCCCTCTCCCACTCGCCCTGCTTGTGTTCCTGCTCTGGCTATCTCTATGTCAAATAAATAAATAAAATCTTAAAAAAAAAAAAAAGAAAGAAATTAAGTGAGAAGTCACCTTAGGGGGGCAGCATTGAGCAGTACAAAAGCAAAGACTTCAAATTGCGACTGGGGGTTCCTACCCTGATTCTGGGTCTCAGGAGCTTGGAATCTGTTTTCTTGTTTATAAACGGAAGATTTGCATATGCAGCAAAGAATTATAATTGAGAAGCAAATAATAAAACACGTAAGTGAAATCACTCGGACATAGGAAGACAAATAGTTTACGATCTCACTTATATGTGGAATCTAAAAAAAAAAAACCTTAACTCATAGAAACATGGAAACAGAATACTTTAGTGGTTACCTGAGGCAGGGGTGGGGGGTGGAGGTGGGGGTGGTACATCAAATGAGTGCAGGTGATCCAAAAGTACCAGCTTCCGGCTGTAAGATAAAGAAGCCCTGGGGATGTAATGTACAACATGGTGATGATAGTTAATAATACTACTATGTTGTATATTTGAAAGTTGCTAAGAGAGTCGATCTTAAAAATTCTAATCACAAGAAAAAAAATTGTAACTCTGAAGTAATGGGTGTTAACTAAACTTATTGTGGTGATCGTTTTGCCGTATATCGAATCATTATGTTGTACAGTTTTAAACTAATACAGTGTTACGTGTCAAATATATCTTAATGAAACTGGGGAAAATGTATATATAGTTCTTAGAGATAATATTTCCTTGATATATTAGTTACCTCACCCTCTTCCAAGGGAAGTCTTGGAAATTTCATTCCTATAGATATTTGAATGTAAGACAAAATGCTGTTATTATCACAAACATCAGAGTGTAGAATCAATGTGCAATTTATTTTGAAAGAAATTCTGCTTACATGATTTAGGTACTCCAGCTATTTAATTGCAGTCCCAATAATAGAACTTAAGTCTTTTGACTTATTAGACTAAAATTCTTCCCTGTCTCGTCCCATAGAGTTCTAGGATTTTTAAACTTTTAAATAATTATATAATAAAATATGCCAATATTCTCTATAGGTTGCCAAACAGATGAAAGCTAAAGCCATGGGATTGATTGGATGTTTTGAAAACATGTTTGCTGAGTGGAAAACAGTAAGAGAAGCTTTAATGTTTACTTTTGTTTGGTGTATCTTAGCATTTCGTTTGGTTTAAGTATAGATACTTGTTTATTTCAGTTTTTATCCTTAGCCAGCTAACTCCTTTGTGCATGGTTAGTTGAAGCATGTATCATAGCTCTCTAGCTACATCCTCTTGGATGTCATAACTTATTCGTTTTAGTAATAGATAAGATATTGTATAGAGATTGATTAATATTAATGTATTTTATCTATTTCTTACTGCTACTGGTTTAGTAACTGTCAGCTTTTCCTGGGATAGTCATTGGCTAAAAAATTGTCTTTAATCAATATGCTTAAAGATTTTAAAATATAGGTGAATTAGACAAATTATTTTATTTTCATGTTACAAGTAAATAGAAAAAAATAAACTCAGTATATAATCAATGTGTCAAAAAGGAGTAAAATATCTATGGCTTGAAAATTTTTATTTAAAAACAAATGGGAGATATATAAAGTTGAACTCTAAAAAATTAAAGAAATTTATCTTTTATGTTATTGGATAATAAAGGCTACTGTTGTTTTATTTTATTCCCATGTAATATAACAATTGGACTTTGAATTAATTTAAAATTCTTGGGGCCCTGGCTTAGTCAGTAGAGCATGCAATTCTTGATCTCGGGGTTGTGAGTTCAAGTCCCACGTTGGGCATAAATCTTAGTTAAAAAATTTTTTTTAATTTAAAAAATAAAATTAATTTAAAATTCTTATTTCTTTTAAAACAGTAATTGTTAATATTGTATTTTGGTCTTGCTTGTGGAAACAGAACTAAGCACTGGTGAGGAAAGTAAACTCATTCTCTTTCCTGAAGTTAAGATTCTGGTGATTAAAATTGTACTGACTAAGCCTTACTGTCATGTAACTTATTATGTATTTTTAAAAATATTAACTTTATTTACAGAAAAGTTTCAGAACTGAACTACAACAAGAAAATTCTGGATACCAAGATTTGAAGAAGATGGTTAATCTTGCACCAGAATTCCTGAAGTTAAAACATTGCTTGGAGCAAACTATTCAAATTATTATTTCTGCACTGAGAGGTATATACTCCAGACAGAATTTGTAATTAATCAAAATTTTATAGTTTAAGAACTCTCAGACATCTTTTCATTACTAGTCTAATTCGTTAGCTAAAGTCTAACTAATGCTACTTCCTTGACATTAATTTACCAATATAGGAACTTGTATGGTCGTATTCTCACTTAATATATATAAGTACTTTGCCTAAATAATTAGATCCTAAAAACCCAGGTATTTATTTAGCAGATAAGCTGAGTAATCTTAAGTAGTTTAGATTTATCTTGACAGGGTTACTTTGACCTAAAACATATGTAGAGTCATATAAGAGTAACAAATACCTCATGAAAAATGGAGAGTTTAATGAACTTTTTTTTTTAATTAAGATTTTTTATTTATTTATTTGAGAGAGAGAATGAGAGAGAGAGAGAGAGAGTATGAGAGGGGGGAAGGTCAGAGGGAGAAGCAGACTGCCGAGCAGGGAGCCCGATGCGGGACTCGATCCTGGGACTCCAGGATCATGACCTGAGCTGAAGGCAGTCGCTTAACCAACTAAGCCACCCAGGCGCCCCTAATGAACTTTTTCTTCTCCTTGCATAGGATTCCACAGTGACAAAAATCTTCTCAAGAATTGTGTTGAAAGTCTTTGCAGCTTGGCCAAGGATCTTCATGATGACTTGAGCATGCGCTCTACTTCTCTTGACAGCTGTGAGAAGAAAATACCTCAAGTTGGCCATGGGGGACTAGAATCTCTAGTCAAGTCACTCCTCTTATGTTTTGAATCTGAAGAAAGACCTGATTTGTTGAATCCCTGGGAAACGTGTAACCAAAATACCAGAGAAGAAGGACACCAATCTAAATCAAGCAGGACCGACTCTGTTAGGAACAAAGGTGTACCAAAGCAAGTGTATGAACTCCATGGCTTGTCCCCAGCAGTGACCTCAGAGGACAGCGCACCCATTAGGATTCAGTGGGTTTGAATTCTGATATGTAGGCGCTTAATGACCATCCATGAAAGAGAGAGAACACTGGGTAGGCAATTTTCCTTATGTAGGAGAATATAAAAAGCAGGAAATCACCATAAATGTTTCAGAGAAGTCCACATCTGTTTGGTGGCTTTCCATTGGGAATGGAGAGTATAAGCCTATGGAATCCCAATTTCAGAATGTGCATTCAGAAGTTTCTCGGCAGACGATTTTAAATAGGCATTCACGGTATTGGAACTGGGTGGCAGGAGAATGAAATCAGGAGTTCGAAAACAAGTGAATGGTCATTTCTCCAGTTTCTCATTGCCTTGAATTTTAAATGTTTGTTTTTCACATTGACATACTATCTCTGGTTGGTTCTTCAGCTTGTTTGTAAATGGTCACTATAATTATTATAAGTTATTTTCTCATGAGTGGAAACACATGAATAATCAGTTACCTTTATGCCTGGGCCTTTTCTCCTCTGCAAACAGCTACAATGAGGTTTATCGTGAGATTGCCAATGTAGGTTTAACTAAGGCAGCTCAACTTGCATTGTTATATCTGAAACTGTTTTTCTTGAAAGGTTAACTGGTTGCCATTTTGAATAGTGTGTTCAAGGGCAGTTTTCTTTTCTTTCCAAATAGAAGTAGTTACCTAAGTATAGTATAATTAGATATTAATAAAATGTCTTGCTGACATAATAGTTCACTATGTTATCTATGTTCCATAATGGGGCTGTATGAATATAGTTTAAAACCAATTAAATATTGCCAGAATCACACTCACCTTTTGAATGGGGTCAGGAAATCAGAGGCTGGACCTTTTCTTGATAATGCTTGTTTTGTTAAAGGTGTAATGAAAGTGTTTGAACAGGATTTGGTAAAGATTAAAGATCCTTATCCTATCTCACAGTTTAAAAAAACCTTGATTTGGAATCAAGTAATAAAGAGAATATTCTCCTTTTGGGATCTTTCATTAAGGAAATAGTTTGACGTTTTTGACACATATGTGTAGTTTGGAAAGATATTTAGGGATTCTGCTTGGGTGATATTGAGCAGTTCCTGGAGAATAATTCTTTTAAATAAACTGATCCTTTTCATGTGCGCTTTTCACTTGCAGATATCACTTGTACATTTGGCCTGACGAGTGAAAATTGGGTATTAGTAGCATGAATAAATTCGGTAACTGCCTTGCTGGGAAGAGATTGTTGATAATACCGGTTACTGTAGGCAGAACAATGTTAATAAACCATGTGCTGTGTTGCCAGGTGCAGTGTAGCAAATTTGCTTTAATTTTCTTTCTCTCTCTTTTTTTTTTTTTCTTTTCTTTCTGGCATTTGAGTTTGTATTCCTTCTGAAGTGCTAACCATATTTTTAAATAGTCAGTGTTCTGCCAAGTGGCACCTTTGCTATCAGGTTTCATGAAGTATCAATATACATATAAGAACTTTGCCTGAACGTTGTACTTCTTGGAAGAACTTTCGAAAGTATCAATACAGTAGTTTTCATCTTAATGTTTGGTACTTAATCTTTACTTCCTGCTTTCTAAACTCATGACTTCATTGGTCAGAAACCCATTAGTGTCTTTGTAAAATTTTGTATATATATATATTTATACTTTTAAGTAACTTGTTATACAGTATTCAAATGAATGATGAAAATATATTTGCTGTTAGAATCATGTGCACTGATAAATGTTATAAAGAGAATGCCTTTAATAAATCTTATTGGCTTCAGAATTATCTCTTGGTTTCAGGTTTTTTTATTTTATATTTTCTTTTTACTTTATTTCTGACTCAAAATTGCCATAATAGCTCTGCTTTGATACTAGTTATACTAGTTACATCATAGGTACATATATATAAATATAGTTACAGATAAATAATTAGCAATACTAAACAATAATAATATTATTATGACAATGACTTAGATTTTTTTTCTTTTAACATTGTTCTGCCTCTTCGCGGTTGGTTGTCTGGAATAGCTTTATCCCCATGTACTATAGTGGAAAGAGCATGAGCTTTGGAGTTTGACGCATTTTTCACACATTAGAACTATGAATCCCAACGAGGCTAGTTAATAACCAAATGACCTTAGACAAGTTGCTTGCTGTCTTCTCGCCCATTTCCTCATGCAGAAAGAAAAGTGATACCCACCTCATGGACTCCCTGAGCATTAAATGGGAAAAATTTAGGAATACGTCCTGGCAAGTAGTGGACTGTTTGTAAATGTTAGTGTCTGTCCTTTCCCATTATGGGCAACGAAACCCTCGTCATCATATGTACAAGGTCACACTGGAGGCAAGCCTGTGCTGTGGATGACAGTCTGCCAGGAAGCCAAGTTGTATTGCAACCCTGTAAACACGGCATACTTGAAAATATATCTGCTACCATTAGGTTCTGTATTAATGAAGTAAACAGTATCCCACCGGCCTTAAGGAAGGTTCTGTGTGATGTAGGTATGTCCTTCATGAAGTCCCTCTGAAATTTTTGGTAAAATATTATTTAGTTAACTAATTAGCATTTTTAAATTTGCAGTGCCTATGTGCCAATAACGATTTTGAGGTTTTATCTAAATATGGAAAGTAAGAGTTCGTTTACCACAGAGGAGGGGGAAGATGTCAGTTTGGTTGGGTTAAAAGAAGGTTGATCTGTTCAGCTTCTTGTGCATGATTCATCAAGGAGCCCTGTGCTCTGGATTTAGCAAGTTACAGTCATTGCATGATATAATCAAGACTGAATTTTTTCATCTTTTTTCTTTTAACCATTATTGGCTTATGGGTTTTTTAGAAGGGAAGTATGGGCATTTAGTTTAATATCATCTGATAGCTAGGTTCATTCCACTTATTCCAATAATTATTTATTCAGTGCTGGGCATACTTCTAGTGCAAAGTCATAGAAACATGAAAAAAAAAACAAACCCTTAGATTGACTCAAATCCTGGATTTGTGAAAGACCCTATTTGTTGGATCTCCAGTTGTTCATAACATTGTACTTCCTCAGTGCAGAAGACCTCTCACCACACTGAAGTTGAACCACAGGAGAACCACCACAGTGTTACTGATTGATTCAAGAAAGAATTCAGGAGGACACCGTTTTGATTAAGCACATGGCTATTCCCATTTCCCATTGCCAAATGGCCTGGAGTTCAGATGCTCACAGATTTTTAAGAATTTGAGAGGAAATTCACAGTCTTTTCTAAGAAGGAATCATGCTTTTGTTTCTCTGGCTCATTTCGGTGTAAACATCTGAATTTGTCTACATCATCAAGCATTTGCCCTTCAGGGGCCCTCATTTTCAAGAGGAACAGATTTAGCTATTCACTAAAAAGATGGGGAATCTCTGACATTTTGAAAATGGGTATCACCTCTTATAACCCTTCTCCTTTTCTGTCTTTCAAGGCCTTCCCCCCCGCCCCATTTTGGATGCTCTACTGTGAAGTCACCATTGACTTCCCTTCTCTTCCAGCCACTCCATCGCTGGCTGCCCCCACCCACCCTCTTGCAACTGCTCTCACTAAGGTCGTTGGCAATCTTCTAACTGCAAAATCCAAAGCAATTTTTCAGTCTTCATCTTACTTAATTGCTTCCTCTCTTTAGAAATTCTTTCCTCCCCTGGGGGTGCTGGGTGGCTCAGTCAGTTAAGCGTTGGACTCTTGGTTTTGGCTCAGGTCATGATCTCAGGGTCGTGAGATTCTGCCTTGCCTCAGCCTCCGTGGTCAGCATGGTTCCCTTTGCCTCTCCCCCCAAATAAATAAAATCTAAAAAAATAAAAATAAAAATAAAAATTATTTCCTCCCATGTCCCCCATATAACAGAAAATTCTGGCTTCTTCTACCTCCCTGACTGGTTTTTCATTTTTTTCAACTCCATGTCTTTTCATTTTTTTCAACTCCATGTATTTCTCATCGTCCACCAATCCTGTTAAATACTAGTGTTCCTGAGGATTCTGTGCCCAGTGACCTCCTCTTTGAAGTCTACTTGCTCTCCCTAAGGACAGCTGAATAGTGTAGCTGTTGAAGATGCAGGTTCTAGAGGCTCTGCCAATCACTCCCCCACATCCGGGCTGCTTCCTTACCAGGGGTAGAAGGTACACGGTGAGCTTTGTCCTAGGTGACTTAGTGGATGGTGGCATTTTCAACAATGAGGAATACAGGCAGAACTAGATTTAAAGGGTGAGGGGGATGAGGTGATCTTTTAGATATATTTCAATTTAAGGTGGCTGTAGTACCATCAGGTAGACAAGCCGAATTAGAGTGCTCAAGAGAGGGGAGCCTGGGTGGCTCAGTCGATTAAGTGTCTGCCTTTGGCTCAGGTCATGATCTCAGGGTCCTGGAATTGAGTCCTGCATTGGGCTCCCTGTTCAGCAGGGACTCTGCTTCTCCCTCTCCCTCTGCTCTTCCCTCTGTTCATGCTCTCTCTCTCCCAAATAAATAAAATATTTAAAAAAAAAAAAGAGTGCTCAAGAGAAAGAAATGTGAATTTGGGAGTATCCGCTCACACATGGTGGTTAAAACTGCTCAAGTGTGAAATCAGTCAATAATAGTGGTTGACTTTCCTTGAATTACCATACACCAGGTTTTCCAGGCTAAGTGCTGTAGCCGCATTATCTGTTCACCCTCACACCCATGACTCTGTCAGGTAGGTACTGTTATTATCATTTTAGAAAGGAGAAGCTGATGTCTTTTTTTTTAATTTTTTATTGTTATGTTAATCACCATATATTACATCATTAGTTTTGGATGTAGTGTTCCATGATTCATTGTTTGTGCATAACACCCAGTGCTCCACGCAGAACGTGCCCTCTTTAATACCCATCACCAGGCCAACCCATCCCCCCACCCCCTCCCCTCTAGAACCCTCAGTTTGTTTTTCAGAGTCCATCGTCTCTCATGGTTCGTCTCCCCCTCCGACTTACTCCCCTTCATTCTTCCCCTCCTGCTATCTTCTTCGTTTTCTTTTTTCTTAACATATGTTGCATTATTTGTCTCAGGAGTACAGGTCTGTGGTTCAACAGTCTTGCACAATTCACAGCGCTCACCATAGCACATACCCTCCCCAGTGTCTATCACCCAGCCACGAGAAGCTGATTTCTATCCCAACAGATTAGTTTTCCTTGTCCTTGGACTTCATATAAATGGAATTATACAGTGTGTGCACATGTGTCTGGTTTCTTTCACTCAACACGACGTTTTGCGGTTCTTGCAGGCTGGTATGTGAGTCAGCACTCCAGCCCTTGCTACTGCTCAGGAGTACCGAGTATTCTGTGTATTCTGCCCCAAACGGTTTAGTCCTTCATCTGTCGATGGACACGGGAGTTCTTCGCAGTTTGGCCATTTGCCCACGTGGATCTCATGTTTTTCTCTATTTCAGTGTGGGACTTTGCTCAAGCTCTACTTTTAGGATAGGAAAGGGCTCTTCTTGCATTTTTTCCTTCCAGATTTTAAGTCATTTCTGTTAATGTTTCCATTAGGCCTCCTGGGTCAGCAGGATCAAGGCTCCCCACGGGCCCTGTACTGTTTTCTACTCCTCCCTGCACAGGTTCCCTTCTACTCCCAGGCCCCCTGGCTTGCTGCCCAGAACACACTGCTCCTATCTTCTGTACCTTCCAGGCTACCTCCTCAGTGAGCAAACCCTGAGGGGTCTTAGATAAACCTCACCTATTTACTAGTCAAGAACAGAAAAGGAAAAAAGACTTCTTCAAGCTCCTAGACTTGAGTTCATGTTCTTTCCCTACTTTTCTGAAACCAAGCCCCCTCCCCACCACATCATTGAGGACACAAGTTGGTTGAAGTGGACAATGAAGTCACTGAATGTTGAAAAAAAGAAATCTATCTCAAACCTTGTCTAGGGCATGGCTTTTTTCCATGATGTAATTCACAACCTCTTTCTGGGAAGGAATTAGCATTTCTGATAAAATGCTTGAGGAATGTTCTGCTAGAACAAAATGAGATTATAAACTTCTGGGAAGCTGGGGTTACTCAGCTGACTAACCGAATCCTCTTTAACTAGACTTTTTTTTTTTTTTAATCCAGTGATTCTTTAACTGTTCTCTTTCCTATAAAATCTCTTCACCAAAAAGATCTCTTGGTACTGACTTGCTTACAAAGGCCTCCTTCCTGGCAGCAACTCTGAAATCAAACTCTGGGATGTGCTTATAATCAATTTGAGATGACACTTTGCCATTCTGAGAGGATTCTGGGTGGAAAATTTAGGTAAAGTTGAAGTTAACATAAGTCACTTTTCATAGATTTAAGCATTTAACAATTTCTTTCAAGTATTTCCTTGTCTTCACTCCTTAGTTTATTTTTCTAAAGATTTTATGTATGTACGTATGTATGTACGTATGTATTCGTTCGTTCATTCATTCATTCATTCACTCATTCATTTGAGAGAGTGTGGGTGGGGCGGGGTGGGGAGCAGAGGGAGAGGGACAAGCAGACTCTGAGCTGAGCTCAGAGCCCGATGCAGGGCTCAATCTTAGGACCCTGAGATCACGACCTGAACAGAAATCAAATGCTTAAGCGACTGAGCCACCCAGGAGTTCCTGTCTTCACTCTTTAAAAGGTGAACATATAAATCTGGGGAGAAGCTAAAAAAGAATACAAAAGTTGGATCAGAACACGGTGCTAGGGCCCCAGCTGCCCAAACAGCTAGGAGGAAAGACAGAAAAGAGGCAGAGGATGAAAACAATAGTAAAACACCCCCAGGGACAGGGCTGGGGAGGGAACACCAAGCAGCGAGCACAGGGAGCAGGACCTGGGCTCCAGTTCCTTCCCTGCCCTTTCCTGTGTGACTCTGGGCAAGTCACACCCTCCCCAGGCCTCAGCTTCCTCAGTACACCCAGAGATAATCATCACCCTCGGGGGGCTGCTGTGAGTTTCGTTGAATTGTTAGGCCATGTTGCTTCGGAGAAGGACTGGCACACGGGTTTCAGCGAGAAGCAGTTATTATTACAATGTCAGTATTATGAATGTATTAATATTATCTACCCAAGGGCCGCCTGGGTGGCTCTGTCGGTTAAGCATCCTTTGGCTCAGGTCATGATCTCAGGGTCGTGATATCACATTGGGCTTCCTGCTCGGCAGGGAGACTGCTTTGGGATTCTCTCTCCCTCTACCTCTGCCCCTCCCTCTCTCTGTTTCTCTCTCTCTCTTAAATAGATAGATAGATAGATAGATAGATAGATAGATAGATAGATAGATAGATAGATAGATAGATAAAATCTTTAAAAATTCTGTATTATCTACCCCATTCCCACCCCCAGGACTGGGATGGACTGTTTGCCTCCCTGCTGACACCTCCTCACAGCGACATATCAGTCTGGCTTTGTCTGCAATGTGCAATGGTCATCGTTTCCTCTTCTTACATGTTCCTGGGCCAGCATGTTAGACGTTGACCTTTCTGGCCATCGATCAGAACTGAACAAACAGAATCACAGCTGACACCTCCTGTGAACTTGCACTCTAACCTTGGTGAGCACAGACATTGCACTTAGTCCTTCACAAGCATGACCTTAGTTCACGTTCACAACAACAAATAAGGTACTGTTATTGCTGCCACTTCGCAGATAACAAAATTAAGGTTCAGAGATGTTAAGTAACCAGTACAAGATCACACAGCTGGAGGAAACACAAGGTCTTGAAATTCTGGATTGCTGATTACCAAAGCCTGTATCCTTTGCCACTACCTTATGCTGCTACAGAGGACCATTTGTGTTTATGTCCAAGTCTGGCTCCTGATCCCTCACTCCTATACCAATTACATTTTAGAGGGGAGGCTATAGTTTTGCAGCATCCTTAAAATAACACAAGAGTCTAGTACTAGTTTGAAGCTTTTGCACATACTGAGATCTGTTTTTTCATCTCCTTCAGTTTCTATATCCTTCCTAACCACTTAGGACATCACATCCCCAGTTTATCATCAGGCAAGGGAATGGAGAAATAGAAAGAATGCATCCTCACTGCCAAGTTCACACAGGTCTGGAATATGGGACATGAAACTTGTCAAGAGCTTAAGCACTCGGGTCATATCCACACAGCTTAGATTTTGGGAAATTCCACCTGAAGTAAAATAAAATGTACTAGACATCAAGGGAAATTCACAGCAGAGCAACCCAAGCTCTTAATAACCCATGTGCAAATCAGCAAGGAGTTTCAGAGTTATTTGCAGAGTGGTGCTTTTAGTAAGGTCTTCTCAAGAAAAGCAAATAACCTCTGGGCCTTCTGATTCTCCTTGATCTTTCTGCAGCATTAAATGCTTTCATCATCCCCTGCCTCCCTTCCAGAAGACCCCCCTGGCTTCCATTCCCTGAACACTGTTCCAGTCCCTTCCTACTTCTGCCCCATGTGGTCTCTGTCACTCTTTCTCTTGTGGTCCCTGAAGCTCAGGGCTTGGTTTCTCTCTCTCTCTCTCTCTCTCCCTCTCTCTCTCCTGCCTCCACACCTTTCCCTCAGGATCTCAAGCACTTTCCTATGTGGGTTTTCCATATGTCTCAGCCCAACAGGCTCCCACATTCCAACTTTTGATCCCACCTGTCTCTGCAAACACATTTTTTCCTTCCACAAACTTCTTTTGCACCTCACCTTCTGCTTATCACTGTCTCACAGTTCCTGAATCTTAGTCTTCACTCTATCTCCCTGTGTCTCCCATCATCCAACTGGATACCCATTCTATTGACTCTTTCTCACCCAACTGTCTCATCTGCCCCTTCTTTCCTTTAAAATTAAAAAAAAAAAAAAGATTTTTTTTTTTAATTGCCCATTGAGGGGCTTGAACTTAGAACATTGCCATCAAAAGTCACATGCTCTACTGACTGAGCCAGCCAAGCGCCCCCGCCCTGTTCTTTCTGTTCTGCTTACAGATTGATACCCAAATACAGAGCTTGGTATTTTACTCCTTCTGCAATGATACTCTTCCAAACTATGAACTACTCAGTGTCTCCCAGGTGACCCTTGTGCATTCTCGCCCCAAGTTCTGGCTGACATGAGAAATATCCTCTCCCTTTCCGTGCACCTCATCAAGTCCTACCCTTCCCTGAAATTCTACCTCCTCTATGAAAATCTCTCCCTCAAATATTAACTGAATGCTGGTGCTGTGGCAGGCAGGGCACTGAGGCATTGAGAATAGAATGGCAGAGAAGACAGCCCAGGACCTCCTCCCACAGAGCTCACATTCTAAAGGGAGGACAGACAAGTCTGCAGCGATGACAATATGGTGTGACTGGTGCTCTGACAGAGGATGTACGGGAAGCACCTAACCCAGAGGTTAAGATGGGATATGCAAGACCTGGAAAATGAGAGGAAGTTAGCCAGGTGAAGATGTAGGAAGCTGGATCTCTTGGGCAGACAGAACAGCATGTGCAAAGACCTGGAGGAGAGACAGAAGTTGATGCATAGCCAGTGGGGCTGGGGCTGATGGGGACAGGGCTGAGTGGAGAGACAGAAGCAGCAGATGTCCTCAGAAGGACTTTAGGGAGATACTTGTAAGCCGCATCAAGGAGTTTGGCCGTTGAAGGGTTTAAGCCAGGAAGTGATTTTGAATTTGGATTCTAGAAAGATCCCTCCGTCTGTAGCCTAGAGAATAGATTGGCAAGAGAGAGGGAGAGAGACTGGTGAGGAGATGATCTCTGGGCGGCTTGAATGAAGGCATGGACACAGTGTACGGGTTCTAGAGACACCCAGGAGGGAAAATGGGCAAGACTGGCTGACAAGGGAAGACAAAGACAAATGAAGGGAAAAGCTTGGTGCCCAGGTATGTGGCTGGAGGAATCAGTCAGGCAGAGGTTGGTACCACTCAGTCTGGCAGGAAATGGCGGAGAAAGATGGCAGGAGAGCGAGGTGCGTTTGTTTGTCCCACTGCTGCCATTGGCCCCATACCCTAGGTGTCTTAACGGCAGAAGTTTGTTGTCTCACTGCTCTGGAGGCTCGAAGTCCAAAATCAAGGTGTTGGTTCCTTTTAGGGGAGGATCTGTTCCGGGCCTCCCTCCCTGGCTTGCGGATGGCTTTCCTCTCCCTGTCTCCTCATACTGTCTTCCCTCCGTGCCTGTCTGTATCCGGACCTCTCTCCTTTATAAGGCTAGCTGTCATACTGGATTCAGGTCCACCTTGATCTCATTTGAACTTGATTACCTCTGCGAGGACTCAATCTCCAAATAAGGTCACATTCTCAGGTACTGGCGGTTAGGACTTCAGTATCTGAATTTGGTGGTGGTGGCTGGGGGTGGGGAGAGACGCAATTCAACCCGTAACAGGAGACATAATCAACTCAGTTTGAGATCTGTTGATTTGAGGGACCTTGGCACATTCAATGTACGATATCTGGTAGAAAGTTGAAAATATGAGCCTGAAGTGGGAGAGGGTGCTGCCTTATAGACCTTTTATATTTTTATACTGTGGCATATCTTTCCCTTTTTCATGTAGATGGTGTCACTCCAATACCTAGATATGTTGCCTGAGGGGAGTTTAATAAATCATTTAGTTCTTATGGTAGTTTCCTAAGGTAAGGATAAGTGTTTTCTCCCATTTTACGGAAGAATAAACAGAAAATTTAGAAAATTTCAACTATTTGCCCAAGGTCATACAGGGAGAAAGAATTAGGCCTCAAATACAGGTTTATAAACTCCTAATATCACACTTTTTTGTAAGTCTTGATGGTGGAGGGGTAGAGAGAGGAAGAGAGGGTTGGATGATGAATGGGGTAATGGGTGGGTGAACAGGTGTGTGGATGGAAGGGTGGGTGGTTAGAGGAATGTCTGTCTGTCTACTTGTCTGGATAAATGGGTGGGAGAAGAGATGGATAATGCCAAGAGCTCACATTTGTGAGCGCTTCCTATGGGACAATTCTCCAACTAAGTAGAGTTCTTGCAACTGTGAGTTTAATTATCAAGCAATTCCATGAGGGTGATGATATTGTTATCCTTACAAACCTCGCTGAAGAGACTGAGGCTTGGGGGTGCGCCTGGGTGACTCAGTCTGTTAAGCAACCGTTCGACTCTTGATTTTGGCTCAGGTCATGATCTCAGGGTGGTGGGATGGAGCTCTGCGTTGGGCTCCTCACTCAGCAGGGAGTCTGCTGGAGATTCTCTCTCCCTCTCCCTCTGCCCCTCCCACTCCCACAAGCTCTCTCTCTCTCCCAAATAAATAAATCTTAAAAAAAAAGAAAAGAAAAGAAACTGAGGCTTGGGGTGGTGAGTCATTCTAGGGCTCTAGGGTTAGGAAATGGGTGGAGTCCATATTAGAACCCACCTCTGTTTGAGAATTTTTAGCCTCTATGCTAATTAGCACACTATTGTACAAATGTAAATGCCGCTCCCAGACTCAGAACCTCCCTGGTTTCATCTGAGTCCGTAATTAGTCAGCAAGCGCTTTTTAAGACTGTATGTGGGCAGGACTACACCAACTTCCTATGGGAAGTCCCTTTCTCTCTTTGCTTCTCTGAATGGCAGTCTTGTCATTCTGCATGCCATCATGAAATCATGAGCTTTAAGGCATTCATGTTTTAAACATCTTCTTATTCCTAAATGTCTTTTAATTTTTTTTTACCTGCCCTAGGCATGACATACTACCTAGCATGCTCAGTTTTCTTTAAATGAGCTTTTCAATCGATGTGAAACAAATACGTAAAATGCACAAATCATGTGTTCTGCAAGAATTTTCACCATGTGAACGCATCAATATCACCACCACAGAGATAAAGAAACAAGAGTACAAACACTTGGAAGCCCTCCTCATGGCTGCTCCTAGTCGTTGGCCCCAACAGGTGACCTCCGCCCTGACTTCTAGCAGCAGGATTAGTTGTGCCTGTTTTTGAGCTTTTATATAGGTAGGATTGCATCTATGAATTATTTTGTGTCTAAATTCTTTTGCTCAGTGTTCTATTTGTGAGATTCATGATGTAGCGTAAGTCATTCACCATTGCTATATAGTATTTCATTGTATTACAATGACTACATTACAGTTTATTTATCTACCTGTGGATAATTTGCATATTGCCCACCCTCCCTGTATCCATACACCTTGGTCATGTTGTGTGCCAGTGCCTCTTACATTTGCCTGTGAGCCAGGTGTATGTCCCTGCCGTGGCTTTGGCCATGTGACTCGCTTTGCCTAAGAGGATCTTAGCAGAAGTGATGCAAACAGTCTTAAAAAAATGCTTTGAAGATTGGGCTTGTTAGTTCTTGTATCTCTGCCAGTGCCATGGGACAAGCATGTGCAGGCTGGTTCTAGGAGGAGAACTGGGGACGCGGGAAGCAGGGCCTCCCCTCCAGTCTCTCAGAGCCCAGCCTAGATCGGCTGCCATAGAGTCATGAGCTAAGAAAATGCAGCTGCTGTCTGCCGTGGAGATTATGTGTCCGTGGTTAGGTGACGCTCTCTTCTACCACGTCCTGCCACGTCTAGTTGATGAACATTTGTTTTATTCTGTTTTCTTGGTGCACACATCTACACTTTCCCAAATGGCTCAAAATTTTAAAAAATTAATAGAAGTAAGGTCCTCATGCAATTTCCTTTAACCATTATATTATAAAATATCTACCCCAAAAGGAAAAGTAACATCTATCTGCCTTTGTTTTCATTCAAGCCTCTAGAGAGATTAATATTAATTGTAAACAAACAATTCTTTTTTTTTTAAGATTTTATTTATTTATTTGACAGACAGAGACACAGCAAGACAGGGAACACAAGCAGGGGGAGTGGGGGAGGGAGAAGCAGCTTCCCGCAGAGCAGGGAGCCCAATGCGGGGCTTGATCCCGGGACCTTGGGATCATGACCTGAGCCGAAGGCAGATGCTTAACAACTGAGCCACCCAGGGGCCCCCAAACAAATAATTCTGAGACCAAAGAAGTTAAGAACTGGCTCTTTAACTGTGTGTGCAGCTGCTTACCTTCCTACAAATGGAAGGCCTTGTAGGGCCAGCAGAAACTTGGCCTGGTGGAATCCAAATGGCTCTTCTCTGCCTCCACAAGCTAAACCAAACCCACTTTGAACTCGTTCCCTCCCAGTTGGTGCCCTTGTTAGGGCCATACATCATCAGCACGCTTCCTGCAGACGACCATTTCAACTATACATCATCCAAGTGAACGGGGGACTCCTTAACTTATTGCTCTTATACATCAACACAGTGAGCCACAGCTCCGGGAATCTATTAGTGTAATACACCATCAGGGTGAGGCATATTGATAGAGCAAAGCTGGTCGATCTGTGAATTGTGGATATCTGGAAGTTCAGGTCAGGAGACTAATGCAGATTTCAGGTTGGAATGATGCAGCTATGAATGGTATTTTATAATATAAACTTTACCTCTGATTTAGAAAGTAATTTAATGTGGGTGACAGCTGAGGTTCAGGCTAAGAGAGGTTGACATGGTAGATATCTGTATCTCTTGGAAGATATATTTTAGGAATAAATTACTGTTCTTGATACTATTATTTCATTTTGCGATATGTCATTAGGGGCACCAGAAAATTGGCCTGGGAGGAAAGTTTTGCACATAAAGCAAAACAGGCTCATTCTGCTGCCTGCCAGGTAAATAAATATGAGGTGAGTGTGGCCTCTGCAAGTTTCAGCTGCCTTCTGTTTTAGTTGGTTGGAGCTGCATTCTCAGAGGGTCTTGCTCTTGACCTAATGTTTGGATAACAAAGTAGCGGATGCAATGCATACATTGTTAACAACTTCTATAAGACTTTGGTGATAAGAGGAACTGTAGTGATTAGGCAGAAGAATAGAAGTACACAGTTACGATGACCAGATGCTAATATGTGGTTCAAATCAATTAGGACCCAAATCAGGGGACACAGAGCTATCTTTGTTGTTCAGGCAATAAGAGGCTCCGTTCTGTCCCACAGACATGCCTGACAGCTTCTGACTAGACATGGAAAAAATTTTCTGGTGACTCTCAAGACTTGTCTACTACTTTATTAAATATAAAAACAATGATAGGCAATACTTAGCCAATACTTATTCATTATTTCACTTAATCCTCACAACAGCTTTATGAGTTAGGTACTATTATTATCTCTATTCCCATTATTTATTTTTTTTAAATATTTTATTTATTTATTTGAAAGAGAGACAGCAAAAGCGAGAGACAGAACACAAGCAAGGGGAGTGGGAGAGGGAGAAGCAGGCCTCCCGCGGAGCAGGGAGCCCGATGCGGGGCTCGATCCCAGGACCCTGGGATCACAACCTGAGCCGAAGGCAGACGCCCAACGACTGAGCCACGCAGGCGCCCCTATCTCTCTTTTTTAAGATTTTATTTATTTATTTGAGAGAAAGAGCATAAGAGAGAGAGAGAGAGATTCACGAGAAGGGAGGAGGGGTAGAGGGAGAAGCAGACTCCCCGTTGAGCAGGGAGCCCGATGTGGGACTTGATCCCAGGACTCCGGGATCATGACCTGAGCCGAAGGCAGATGCTTAACCATCTGAGCCACTCAAGCGCCCTTATTGTCTCTATCTTAAAGTTGAGAAAAGTGAACCACAGGAAGGTCGAGTGACTTGCCCAAGGTCGCACAGCTGATAAATGCTGAAGATGGGATGAATACAAGTATTTGGGTCTAGACATTTTGCTCTTGACCATCAGGAGAAGAGGATCTCAGAGCTGGCTGCACATCAGCATCACCTGGGGAGGTCTTTAAAAATATCAACACCTGATACCTTGACTCCCAGGTTTCGTTTTAATTGGTGTGAGGTGAGTTGGTCCATAAATATGTTTTAATGCTTCCTAGATATCTTCTATTGTGAAGGCAAAGATGAGAATCACTCACTCAGTACCCTTCAATAAATGGTACTTATTTTTATTGTGATATTTTAATGCAACTGCCCCAAAAAGCAGAGATCACTTTTCAATTAGCAATAGAAGAGCAAAGCATTTAGACTCCTGGGCTACAGGTGCCGTCCGAGGAGTGGGCAGCTCATTGGCTCAATGACGACACCTTCAGGCAAAGAAGGCAAGTGCAGAGGTTCTTGCCTAAGCGCACGTATTGTCTATGTTAAGAGGTCAGCGCGCCAGAGTGCCTTATATAACTCACAAGCCCAGCCCCTTTTTAAAGTAGAAAAGGTTTACTTTGAAACCTAGCATCAATTTTTAGAAAGATTTTAGAAATTACTCCTTATCTCAAAGGCAATGAGTATTTTGTTCCAACTGAGATGCCTTTTATAGTTCATTCCAGTCATGACAAGCAGAGCTTGTGCTCTGCCCTTTCAGGCAGCTGGGACAGAATCGTGTGCTGTTGGTGAGAGGGCTCCCTTCCCTCGGGTGTGCCTGCCAGTCCCTGTGCAGGGACTCTTAATGCTGTCTCTGTTCTCATTCTCACTGGCGGAAGGCTGGAGTCGGCACTGCAAGCCAAATGGAAGATGGCACGAGACCAGCTCATTAGCACATCCGTTTGGCATTTGCTGTGAAAATTAGGAAACAGTCCTTCTTCCAAGGGTTTTCTGTTTAATGAAGGCAGGACACAGATACAAATTCACATCCTAATATTGCAAATTTTTTTGAATAATATATATCTATATTTTACATTTGTCCAAATATATTTTTAATTGAAGTATATTGACATACAATATTATATTGGTCTCAGGTGTACTATATACTGATTCAACAATTCTATACATTATGAAAGGTTTAACATGGTAAGTGTAGCTACCATCTGTCATTATACAAAATTATTACAATATTATTGGCTGTATTCACTATGCCGTACTTTACATCCTTGTGGCTTATATATTTTATAACTGGAAGTTTATACCTCTTAACCCCTTTCACCTAGTTCACCCATCTGCCCAACCAGCCTCCCTTCTGGGAAGCACCATTTTATTCTCTGTATTTAAGAGCCTGTTTCTGTTTTGTTTCATTTGTTCATTTGGTTTGTTTTTTAGATTTCACATGTAAGTAAAATCATATGGTATTTGTCTTTGTCTGACTTATTTCACTCAGCATAATATCTTTTAGGTCCATCCATGTTGTGCAAATGGAAAGACCTCATTCTTTTTTATGGCTGAGTAGTATTCCATTATATGTAAGTACCATGTCTTCTTTATTTTATTATATTCTTTTTGATGCAATTGTAAATAGGGGTTTTTCTTAATTTCTTTTCTGCTAGTTTGTTACTAGTGTATAGAAATATAACAGATTTTTGTATATTAATTCTGTATCCTGGAAGTTTACTGTATTTATTAGTTCTAATAGTTTTTTGATGGAGTCTTTAGATTTTTTTATATATAGTATCCTGTCATCTGCAAACAGTGACAGTTTTACTTCTTTCTTAAAATTTGGATGCCTTTTATTTTATTTTTTGTCTGATCACTGTGGCTAGGACTTCCAGTACTATGTTAATAAAGCGGCAAGGGTAGGCATCCTTGTCTTGTCACCACTGAATATGTTAGTTGTGGCTTTTTTATATATGGTCTTTATTATTTTGAGGTATGTTCCCTCAATACTCATGTTGTTGAGAGTTTTTATCATGAATGGACGTTGAATATCGTCAAATGCTTTTCTGCATCTGTTGAGATGCTCATATGATTTTGCTTTTTATTTGATTAATGTGTATCTTGTTGATTGGCTTGTAGATATTGAACCATCCTTGCATCCCTGCAATAAAGCCCATTTGCTCATGGTGAATGACCTTTTGGATATATTTTTTAATTTGGTTTGCTGATATTTTGTTGAGGACTTCTGCATATATACTCATCAGGATACTGGCCTGTAATTTGCTTTTTTTGTACTGGCTTTGTCTGGTTTTGGCATCAGGGTAATGCTGGCCTTGTGGAATGAATTTGGCAGCATTCTTTCCTCTTCAATTTTTACATGATGAATGGGACTATAAAATTCATATGTATAATTTTGGAAACTGAAACTGAGAAGCTTTTAAAAATATAGTTGGATAAATCTAAAAGTCTTAATTTTATATGGAATATTACAGATGTATTCAATTATATTTTATATATTTTAAATATTATATATGTAACATGTGTTTTTATATTATTATATTTTGTATTTTTATATTATATTTATATTATATATATTATATCAGAAAATGACAAGTGCTATGAAGAAAATCAGTAGATTAAAGGAAGGGGACAGAGTGCTAGGGTACTAAGAGGGAGGGTTGCTATTCTACGTATGGTGATACAGTAATGTGGGAACAGAGACCTACAAGAAGAGCAGAGTGTGGTGAGAGGAACAGGCAGAGCAGATAAGGCATCCCAGACATTTCTGTTGTTTGGGGAAGAGACTGTTGGCGGATAAGGCCGGAAGTACAAAGACCATGAGGAGACCATGGAAATGATCCAAGGGAGAGATGATGGTGGCCATCATGTGTTGTCCTTTTTACAAACTTGATCAGGCTGTACTCCAATCAGATGGGAACTCACAGAGTGAGTAAAAGTGAAAATGTTGGCAGGGGTTCTATCCCAGCATTTGAAGTAGTTCACAGAGAGCTCTGGGGTCAGGAAATCTTCTCTTGGTACTCTGTCCAGGTTGAACTTGTCAAGCAACCATGGTATATTAGAAAGCGGTAGCAGGACCAAGCCAGGGAGCAGCTCGGGATCCACAGTGTCTGGCACCGTTAACCTTGGTTTGGAAAGCCGAGAAAAGTAATCCATATTAGTGTCAACATGAAAATCAACATGGGGTAGCTGAGCGCATTCTGGAGTCTCAGATCAATACAGATTTCTCACTACCACCTTAAAGTTTTGAGCAAGATAAATGAAATGCCCATAAGAAAAATTGAAGAATCGATTATACCTTAGATATTTTTTCAAAGTAATGAGACAGAGTGGAGAGGACTATCTGACAGGAGTCCCTTTGGTCAGGGACCCAGCCCCCCACTCCTGGCATGCTCCCATGCAGGGGAAATAACTGCTCCCTTCTTACTCTCCTGCCTTCTTCTGAGCTCCTACTGGGGCTCCCCCCTGGCAAACCCACTAAGAAGTCAGAGGGCAACAGAGCCCTTGAGGGTCTTCAGCGGGGGTCTGCTTCCCTAGCATGGTGCAGAGTAGAAGAGAATTTAGCTTAGACCCTGAAAGGCAAATACCTTATGGGGTGGTCAGACAGTGTGAAGGAAATGCCCTTTCCTTGGTACTTCCCTCTTTGGATCTCCCTTCCCCATCAGAAGGCGAATTCAAGAATGAGGAATGAGGGACTGGGCAGGGGGCCTCTGGTCTCAACAGAATCAGGTTTGTAAGAAACACAAGGTGGAAAAGGGAATAAATACTCTTTTAGCATAAAAAAGTCAACGTCCGGGGTGCCTGGGTGGCTCAGTTGGTTAAAGGTCCCATTCTTGATCTCGGCTCAGGTTATGATTTCAGGGTGCTGGGATGGAGCCCCGCATAGGGCTCCCGGTCAGCAGGGAGTTTACTTGAGATTCTCTCCCCCCTCTCCCTCTGCCCCTCTCTCCCCTCACTCTCGCTCTCTCTCTCTCTCAAAAGAAATAAAATCTGTTAAAAAAAAAAAAAGGTCAAAGTCAAGTTAACAGAGGAAGAGATCTTGAATGTGGACTTGAGGCTGGTTTGCTAATAGGGTTAACTTTTGTAGTTTCTAAGGGAGAATCAAAGAGAAACAGATGAAACAAAACAAAACACCAAACTGCAACAAAGAGAAGGGGAATCACCTCGAATGCTTCCTTCTGCCCTTCTCAGCCTCCTTGGGGCTAGAAGCCCCCCACCCCCAGGGTCTGGAACTGGCAGAGGGAAGAGGCTGGGCTCACCCTCTATTCGGAGGCTGTGTGTAATACCCTTGAAGAGGCTCGAAGCCCGTTCACCCCCGAGGGAAGGAACTGTGCAGAGAAAGGAAGGAGATGGAACTTGGGGAAGGAGAGCTCTCCCGTAGCCTGCCACATAATAGAAAGACCCTTTGTCTGGTTGCACAAGGAGGGAGAAGACATGTGAAAGACACTTAGCACTGGCCTTAGCACCGAATAAATGCGAATCGTTGCCGCTTGTGCTTTCTCTCTACTGTCCTGTACGCACCTGCTGGCACTTGCCCGCACCTGCCCGCACCTGCCCGCATGCCCGCATGGCAAGGGCGCAGACTCTACTGCAGATGCCCGGCTTCAGCTGCAGGAGCCCACTCTCCACTCTCACCTCAGGGCTGTGAAAGAGTCTTCTCTGGAAGGCCCTGCTCCTTTCCAGGTAGGCCCTTGCTAAGCAGTGTGTGGTCTCTTGCCAAAGGCTGTTGGAGGAGGCAGTGGGGAGGGTGGGATTCAAATTTGCAACAGGGAATTCAGGCTTCTTGACTTGAGAGGGGAAAAACCAGCAGGTTTTTTATCCCTTCTTCTGGCAAGGCCTTCATCCCTTCTTCTTGCAAGCCCTTCATCCCTTCCTCTTGCAACAGTAGTGGACTATTTGATCCCGGAATTGGCCCTTTGTCACTCCTGGGCACACAGAGGGGTGGGATTTACGAATTAGGCATAAGATCTGTGGAAGGTGTTTGATCTGTGAACTTCTAGACTCCATCTCAATCCGAGGGGCCTCTGACAGTTCTGAAACCAGAGACCTGAGGGGTCGGCGTGGAAGGGGCGCTCCTGGGCTATTTAGGTGAGTTTTTATCTTACAGACTCTCTGCAAGGGGGCAACGCCTTTGAGGAGCCTTCTCACCCCTTCCCTGCTTGTATCTATTTCTCCCTCCCCCTGATCGCTTTGCTTGCCCTGCCTTCCTCTGAAATGGGGCCTGAGCATAGCTTCGGGTGGGGAGCGGAGGGGGAGAAGCAGGCAGAGCTCTCTTTTCTCTGTGTCTACTTTCTGCTCCCCCAGCGCTGGAGCCCTATAGACCTTCCTGTCTGTTGGCTCTTTGTCTCCCTGCGTGGTGCCTCTCTGGTCTGGATTGTGACATTTGCAGGGCCTCCCTGCCCTGGGGGCTCGGACACCTCTGAGCAGAAGGAAGAGACCGAGGTATATAAATGTTAGCACCCTTCTTTGTTTCCTGGGGACAGTAGGCAGCAGGGATGCCATCCAGGCATTGCAAAGTGCACATTTCCCTTCACTGGGGAGCTTTGGCTTAATGCAAGCTTGGGGAGAGGCAGGGAAATGGGCTGGGGACGTGGCCCGGATGCTTTGGGCTAGCCAAAAAAGGGAGCTGAGAGCCCCAAGTATGGGTCACAGGAGTGGCTGCGACAGCCTGCAGACGTCCTCAGTTTCAGAGTCTTTACCCAAATTAAATACAGCTTCCTGACAGCTTGGAGAACACACCTTGCTTCCCCCATAAACCAACACTGACATGTTAATTTGTTTCTGGACGGTTTGCAGTCACCTAATGGCGTTGGGTTTACAGTGTAAGCCTTCAGTACCTGCTGGTTTTCCCCCTCTCAAGTCAAGAAGCCTGAATTTCCTGTGGCAAATAGCAAGAGACCTCAGGTTACCAGGTCTAGGAGAGATAGAGAGGTGACCTAGAGCACAGGAACCCACCATGCTGTCCACAAAAATAAAGGTGTATTCTTAACCACCCACAGCACTTGATGGGTCTGCCACACACTCAGTGCTTCAAACGTGCCAGACACTCTTCATTAATCTTTAAAAAGCCCCATTAAACTTACCATTTTTTACATGAAGAGGAGGTGAAGTGACTTGCCCAAGGTCACACAGCTAATGAGCAGTAGGGCTGGGACGTGAACCCAGGGCACTCTGGTGGGAAGCCTTGTGCTGAACCACTGTATTCTTCTGCCTCAGTGCTGGAGATGGCCACGTCCCAGGGTTTGAAAGAAGTACTACATTTAAGTAAAACACAAGTGCTCTCTGGTGACCTCCAACTCTTACCAGTCATTGTTTAATTTCTACCTGTTTTTATGACAGGCTAAAATGATGACTGCCTTCATTCATAATGAGTCCTGTTCTCCAATTAGGAGCTTTAGTAACTTTAGATTGTGATTCAGTGCAGATAAAATAAAAAAGAATGGTTTTTATCCTTGAAATTGTTTTTAAAATAAGACCATATAGGCAGCTTTGAACAAATTTTAATGTCTTTTTTTTTAAGATCTAACTGGCTTTATTAAAGGATTCATGAATTGGAAGGTGTCCCATCTAGCAAGTGGAGGGGAGCAAGGAATGCATTGTTTAGGCAAGGTTGCTCCCCTAAGGGGAGCCTATCAGTAAATTCCTTTTTTTTATCTTATCAATTTTTTAAAATTTAAATTTAATTAATTAACATAAAATGTATTATTGGTTTTAGAGGTAGAGGTCGTGATTCATCAGTCTTATATAATACCGCATTGCCCCACATCCCTCTCCTCCAGCAACCCAAATATTAATGTCTTTAAAGCTTCCTCCCCGCTGTATAATTACTCAAGAAATTAGACCACCTCACTCTTCTGATCTTTTGGGACAAACATGAAAACACCGGTAAATCTGGTCTGCTTTACCTTAGTTGCCCTAATTACAAGTGGTCCATTCCTCCTCCCCAATGTGGGACTCGATCCCAGGACCCTGGGATCATGGCCTGAGCCCAAGGCAGCTGCTTAACCAACTGAGTCACCCAGGCACCCAGGGAGTTTGTTTTTTAAAGTGTGATTTTCTGCTGATTCTTCCTGGCTTTGCACTTTTCTCCTTTTGAACTTGAGGCTGTGTGGGAACTGTGACGCAGTTAGTCCTCTGCTCTGGACTTAGTCTGTTTGGTTTGAATGGTGCTTGGCAGTTCCCAGGGGCAAGGACAGAGCACAGGGCTCTCCTGTCCTGAGGCAACCATCTGCCTCTGCATGACTCAGTCTGATCTGGGCAGAGCCCCACTGCCGTGATTTGCATCCCAAACCCAGCTGAAGTATGGATACCTGGAGGCTCTTTTAACCCCAGCTCTGGTGGAGGCCACCAAAGAATAAGTTAAGAACTGAACCCGGAAGTAATGGTAGAGTTAATGGAAGTAATGGTAGAGGTAACGCCCCAACTCTTGAAAGCATACAGGCAATTTGAATAGAGAGTTACTAAATGCGGGTCAATGGCAGCATCACCCCAGTTCCTTTAGAAAACACGGGGCTGACAGACACCATGTGACATCTAGGACTGATCAATTATAGCATAGCAGAGCTTGGAAAGACTTGAGAGTTCATGTGCTCCACTCCTTTATTTTATTTTATTTTATTTTATTTATTTTTAAAGATTTTATTTATTTATTTGAGAGAGAGAGAGAGAGAGCATGAGCGGAGGGGAGAGGCAAAGGGAGAGGGAGAAGCAGACTTCCCACTGAGCAGGGGGACCGATGCAGGGCTTGATCCCAGGACCCCAGGATCATGACCTAAACTGAAGGCAGATGCTTAACTGACTGAGCTCCCCAGGTGCCCCTCCACCCTTTTATTTTAAAGGACTCAGACAGTGACACAGCCAGTTGGAGGCCAAACCTGGCATAGTAGAATTCTCTCATGATTTGGCTGTAAGTGTTGTGTCTCTAAGAAGTGGCACGAGAAATCATGGAAATGCCTTCAAGGGGAGCTGGAGAAAGCACTGTATAAGACACTTGATCCTCAGGAGTGCGGGCCTCATAATGTAGGGCTGGCACCTGGTCAAACCCCTTTGGTGTGTCAACATCTCCATACGATGTGGCGTTCTGTGGAGGACATCTCACAGAGATTGATGACGGATGGTCAGGGTGGCTAAACAAGGAGAATCCTCAGTCTTGTAGTGAGAGCTATTTTTTTTTTTTTCTGTCCGTCCAGTGTCCCTGATGTGTTTGGTGAGCTGCTGCTTCCCTATTCTAAATCATGTGATTCTAGTGAGGTGGCCGATGATAGTGTTCCATTCTTGGCCATAAAGATGGTCATGTGACCTCGGCCTGACCAAGGAGAGACAGAGGGGGGAAAAAGAGGAGAGGCCTAATGGCTTCAATTGAGTTCTTGGATCCACTGTGTTGGAAGATAGGATTTGCTGTTCTGGGTTTTTTCAGTTACATGAGGCAATTAAGTTTCTATTCCTAATAACCAAAAGAGCTCTAGTGAACGTCTGGGGCTGGAGGAGGCTAGGTTGCTGAAAGGGCTCAACCTGATATGAAACCTGGTCGTTAGACTGTTCCATGACAGAACAGAGTCCACCCAGCCCGGTACCTGTGTGGCCTGACGCTGCTGCACATAGCCGGGCTCCAGAGGCCCCCAGCATGGGTGTCTGGCAGGCTGGGGGTCTCTTCTCTGAACTCTGTCACCGATTCCCTGAGCCGGCCAACCCAGGAAGGAGAGGGCTAGGGACTGAGGCAAGTGTCTTCAGCTGGTCCAGGAAACAAACATGGTGGCCAGTGTGGGGACAGAAAGGGGCACAACTCTGCTGGTATTTTGTCTAAGGAAAGGTATTATTAGGTTAGGGAGCACTCAGTGGGGACAAGGTGAGGGCCCTTCTGACCTCTTGATTTCTCCAGGCCGTGCTTCCAGATTGGAGTAGAGGCAGCTTGGTCAGAGCTGCAGGGGTAGGAAACCTCCCTGAGACCCCCAGGCTGATTCATACTTGCACCACTTCTGCCAACTTCCAGCAGGTGGCCAACTGATGGGTAGCAGGCCCGTTGGAACAAGCACAGCCCAGCCTGTCGGGGTCTTGGGTGGACAGAGGAATGTTTCCATTGCTCCCTCTGTTGCAAAACACACCTTCAATTCCTACCCCTCAGCATCTGCTGCAGGTGTGGAACGTGCGCCTTGGCTCTTTACCGTTGCCTTACAATGGGACTAAGCCTTCGGCAGCCCATTGTCATGAGCAATGCTTTTTCAGTTACTTGCTTTAGATCATTATAAGGAAATTCTGATAGTTCTAGAAATTGCCCTTAGGCAGGTCTGATTGATTAGATGACTCTTGCAAATGCGCTGCTCCATCAGCATTGAGGAGCGGTGGGAGTTTCAGGCTTTACACCCGTGGCAAAATATTCAGAAAACACTGCTGGGAAATACCTACAAAATGTCAAATTTAATTAAAGTTCATGCTGAAATTTCCAAGTAACGCTGTCGGTGGGCAAAGCTACCATGTTTCTGGTGACACCTAGATGAATTTGAACCTTGCTCGTCTTGTGATCAGCCAACGGGGAGAGTCCTAAACACATGAGCACTTCCCAAAGTTTCATGCCCTATTTTACATATGCTTAGAATTTTCTAGTTTATCCTCTTTGCCTCTGAAGTATACATGCAATTATCAGAAAGTTCACTGGTTTCTAGAACAGTAACAGTTCATGTTTCTGTGGTTCTTTTTTTTTTTTTTTGCTTTGCATTGCATCACAGAAGGATGTAGAATATAGCACAATAGTATGAATGCAGTTGACTCAGCAGATAGGATGCTGACTTCTCAGTGACTGGTTTTCTTGCCTTATTCTTTAGGAGAAGTTGAAGTATTGAGGGTGACACTTTTTAATCTACCAGCCCCCAAACATAATCCTGGTAATCATTGTTGGAAAGGGCACACACCGTGACGTAATAGATTTTTTCCTTGCTAGGTATTTTCTAAATCCTCAGAGCAGGAATGGTCTCCTTTAAAGTTCCTAGTGATTTATGCAAAGAGACTTGGCTCCTGGATGTCCCTCGAGCAATAAACACATCGTATTAAAAAAGCATCTGGGGAAGGAGTCTAGGGAAGTGATGTTTGCAGGGATTCTTGGCACTATAGAAAAACCCTTTACTTTAAAGAGCACACAACGGGAACCCGAGAACTCCAGAGGCTTCCCTTTCCCCTTTGGTCTAACAAGCTAACTTCAGAATAGATTTGTGTAGAGAAAAGGCAGGGCCCTGGTGAATGAGGCACAACTTCTGGATAACCCGCTCTGTTCCTGGTGAAGGCCTGGAATGTTCTGCCAATCTCTTCCCCCTGTCAAAGGTGCTCTTGTCCCTATTGCTGTCACTTCCTCGCTCCTGAAGTTGTTCTTCGAGGATTCTCGCCTCCAGCTTCCCAATTTCAAAATGACAGCTTCTTGGCTGGTGAGTCCCGTGGCAGCTAAGTGCCGGCTTCTATAAAGAGAGGCTGTGTTTCCCTGTGGTGTAACTGCAGGAGGATGAGGAAGGTCTCCCTGCTTCCCAAATCTCTAAGTGACCCCCTCTCATTTCCACACTGGTCAGGCTTTCAGGTCAAAAATTCAGTTCTGGGGCGCCTGGGTGGCTCAGTCGGTTAAGCATCTGACTTCGGCTCAGGTCATGCTCTCAGGGTCCTGGGATCGAGTCCCGCGTCGGGCTCCCTGCTCAGCAGAGAGTCTGCTTCTCCCTCTCCCGCTGGCCTGTGCTCTCTCTCACTTTCTCTCTCTCTCTCTCAAATGAATAAATAAAATCTAAAAAAAAAAAAAAAAAATTCAGTTCTGCAGAGAGTTTGCTGCCAGGTGGTGCACAAAGTGAAGAGACAGACACATGTAGACAGGATGGGGTTTCATTTGATTTTATCTTATTTTATAGACTCCAAGAGCTTTCCAAATCAACAAGTTCTGTCCAGAATTAAGGGGTAAATAAGCAGATGCCAAAGTCCAGAGGAAAATCCAAACTTTTTTCAATTTTGCTCTATTCCTTCCCTCTCCTTCCCTTCCCAAACTTTTGCTTCTCAAAGGCAACCCTTGTCTCTCCCAGCCTACACCCTCCACGGCACCTGCAATAGGGGATCCCCTCCCAGCCAGCAAGCTTTCAAAAGTTTCTCTGAGCCCTATATGTCCGTTGTCCTTCTTCAAGCGATCTGGAAACCGCCATGCTGTGGATAGGATGTCAGGGAGCAGTCAGAAGTTCGAGCCTGGAAAGTTCTACTGAGAGAGTGTGTACCTGCTATATTGTTCCCATCCGGAGAGGCAGAGTGACTTGTGGCCCTCTGGCCCTCCGTGCTCTAGTTGCCTATGGCTGGGGCAAAGGGAAAGGGAGGTTAGGACAAAGTGAGTCCAGAACCGGTGTAAGAAGGAGAGTCAGTAACCCGAGCTCAGGTTCCCGCTGGGTATCTTTCTGTGTGATCTCAGGCAGATCATCTGTCCTCTTGGTCATGGAAACCTCGAGCTTTATTGTCAGGAGCATCCGAGATGAGGTTGCAAAAGTGTTCTGGAGGCGACTTTAGGAGATCTGAAATTTGGTGCCTCTCAAACTGAATCCCCTGGGGGTCTGGTTAAAATCAGATTCTGAAGCAGCTGGTCCCAAGCCGACCCTGAGTCTGCTTTTCTCACAGGCTACCAGGTGAAAGCAGCCCTGCTGGTCTGTGGACCAGTAAGAGGCCAGGAATATACCAAAGGTGTATCACAGGCCAAGGACATAGTCAGTGCTCCAGGGGTGGCAACTATGATTAGTAGTAATATTCCAGATAGGTTTGCTCTCCTTTTGGTCTAGGGACTTGCTTCCAGATTAACCTCCTCCCCCCGCCCCCACCACTAATCTAGATGACGGTGTATTCTGTAGCCCTGAGGAAAATTCATACCATGAGCTCTTTTCCCTGAAGAACTCTCCCTGTAGGCGGCCCCTTCAAAGGGAGGACTTCCCTGATTATGTTTCTGGAAGGATTTTTCCTTATCCCTTTCCATTGTTTCTACTCTATGGTTGGGTTAAGATGTATCGTATCTAATTTTCTGTAAAGCCCAAGAGCTTGGGATAAGCCTGTATCACATCAAAGGAGGCACATGAGCTCACCATGTCGACCAGTAACATAACAGGAGGCCCTATTCAGACAGGAGAAAATGTGAATTTTCTTACAATCCTCCTTAAATTTCCGTAGTCCATTCCATGGCTCTAGAAGATGTGGCTTCCTCCAGTTCTGACATAAAATAATAAATACATGCCAAAGCTGGTAGCCCCAAGGAGCTCAAAGAAGTCTCATTTCCTCCTTCACTTTTACTGATTTTTTAAAAATAAAATTCCATAGTGACACTGAACTTGAGAGGCATGTGAGAATTTGTGATAGGTAAAGAGAGAAGAAGCTCTTGTCCCTTGGCTCTCTCCCTCCATGGGTGCTGTGTCAGGCGCTGTCCCCACTTGATCTTCTTGAATCCTTTTAGCTTCATTCTTTTTTATTTTTTTTTAATATTTTTTTTTATTTTTAAAGTAATCTCTACACCCAGCGTGGGGCTCGAACTCACCACCCTTAGATCAAGAGCCTCACGCTCTACTGACTACACCAGCCAGGAGCTCCCTTATAGCCTTTCTTATTATTACCATCCTCAGTTCACAGATGGGGAAACTGAGGCATGTTCCCAGCAACAGTTAATGCTCATCTGCTGACCAAGAAGGTACATTCCTAGGCCACAGCGCTGAGTAAATGGTAGAGTCGGGTGGGAGGGCATTCCGGTTCTTTTGGAAGAACTAGACAATTCTTCCCATTCCTTCCATTTGCCAAGGACTCGATGCCTTTTCCCTCAACTGTCCAGTGACTGGTTGTTTTCTAGCTGTACTCCTCTGGTAAAAATTAGCTTAAAAGGCAGCTCTGGGCTTCCGGTCCACTTGGCCTGTGCAGCACTTACCAACGGTCACTTTTCACCCTAGGAGGGGCCGCATTTCAGCAGGAGACGATGGGTTCCCAACCTGTAATTTATCTGTTTGTTTATAAAGCACTTTCAAGTCTTTTGGGATAGCGGGGCTGTGTAAATATGCTATTTATTATTCATCAACTTTATCCTCGTAATGGTCCCCCCTGACAGGTCCGAGTTAATCGAGAGGGGTCAGGCTGCCAGGAGCCCACCTGACTTCCCTTCTTGGTGAGAGGCTTGGCCATGGCTCACACTGCCGTGTGATAGATCATGTTAGGGTCCACAGCCGCCCTGAGGTGCTTATCAAATCCCTCCAGTGACCAGTGCCCTTCACGAGAATGTTGTTCAAAACACAGGGACCCTCAATTCATGGGTGAACAGGGAGAGCAATAATCTAGAAAACTGAATATTTTTGTTTCAGCTCTTTGGAGTTGCTGAAAGTCTTGCTAAACATGATTGCTCCCACTTCACGCCTTACTTAGTAGACTATACTGAATGCAAATACTTTTTTCTAAAAGTCAGACTTTTTTGTCTGATCGTAATAATATTAAAATGCTCATTTGTAAAAATGTAAGAAAAATAGAGAAATTAAAGAAGAAAATAAATATCACCAGTAGTCCTTGCTGCCCAGAAATAATTACTGCTCTAGGGCGCCTGGGTGGCTCAGTCGGTTAAGTGGCTGCCTTCGGCTTGGGTCATGATCCCAGGGTCCTGGGATCGAGTCCCGCATCGGGCTCCCTGCTCAGCAGAGAGCCTGCTTCTCCCTCTCCCTCTGCCTGCTGCTCACCCTGCTTGTGCTCTCTATCTCTCTCTCTGTGTCAAATAAATAAATAAAATCTTAAAAAAAAAGAAATAATTACTGCTCTAAACTTTTTTTTTTAAAGATTTTATTTATTTGAGAGAGAGAGAATGAGAGCTAGAGAGCACAAGAGGGAAGAGTGTCCGAGGGAGAAGCAGACTCCCTGCTGAGCAGGGAGCCCGATGTGGGACTCGATCCCGGGACTCCAGGATCATGGCCTGAGCCGAAGGCAGTCACTTAACCAACTGAGCCACCCAGGCACCCCACTGCTCTAAACTTTTAATTTTAATTTCTTTTGTCATTTTCATACACACACACACACACACACACACACACACACACACACACAGAGGTTCTTCATCATGCTGCATGTGCTTCTGTCATTTAAAATTTTGTTTCGTGAATACTTTGTTGTTCGTTACTTTTCGAAATATGATTTAAATGTCTTCATACGAATGTACACAAGCAGGTCTTCCTTTGGTGGTTTGGGCCTTGCATGGTTTTAGAGCTGTCATCCGGAGTATTAATTTTCATTGGTGATGAAAGGGAAAGGTGACCTGACTGAAAATGAGGTGTCAGTGAAACTCAAAGTGGAGTGTATTTTAAGTAACTTCTACACCAGACATGGGGCTCAAACTCACAACCCCAGATCAAGGGTCACATGCTCTACGGACTGAGCCAGACAGGTGCCCCTAAGTCAAGTGTGTTTTAATATACCATTTAATAAACCATTTCTTGTACTAATGAGCTTATTTTTGCCCTGTTACTACAATAGAATAAAAATCCTAGTTAATTTAGACATTTCTTGAGGTCCGAGGATGATAGAATCATTCGGGCACGTACAGGCAGGGAGCCAGGATGATATTAAGACCATGATAACGTTCCTCAAGCAGACATCACACATTCACAGACTCTCCCGGTTTTGGTGCCTTCGCTTGTGCACTCTCTACGTTCAGTGATTCCAGACGTGAGAACTTAGACGGGAGGTCTGCTCTGAGGTATTTCCCTACTATTCTTATTCCTGTTGGGAACAATCAGGTTCATGCTTACAAACCTATACACTACATTCCTTTCAGAAGTATGAGTTGGAACAGATCAAGCCATAACTGAAAGAAAATAAATCTGAAATAATGCACGTGAACACCCAAGAGCCCAGGGGGAAAGGCAAGGCTGAGCAAAGTTTAGCATCTGGGTAGTGAAACCCAGATGTTTTGAGGGCACCACCCTCACCCTATTGTGTGAGTGTCCATCACTGGCTCCTCTTAATGGGGTTCTTTTTTTTAAGATTGTATTTATTTATTTTGAGAGAGAGAGTGTGCCCATGTGTGCATGTGTGCACCCACGAGCAGGGGGGGTGCAGAGGGAGAGGGAAAGAATCTCAAGCAAACTCCTTGCTGGGACTCCTGGGTGGCTCAGCTGGTTAAGCGGCTGCCTTCAGCTCAGGTCATGATCCTAGGATTCTGGGATTGAGTCCCACATCGGGCTCCTTGCTCAGCGGGGAGCCTGCTTCTCCTTCTGCCTGCCGCTCCCCCTGCTTGTGCTCACTCTCTCTCTCTCTCTCTGATTTAAAAATAAATAAATAAGTAAAACAAACAAACAAACAAACAAACAAACCCAAAACAAAAAATTCCTTGCTGAGCAGGGAGTCCAATGCGGAGCTCAATCCCATGATCCAAGATCATGACCTGAGCTGAAACCAAGAGTCAGTTACCCAACCAACTGAGCCACCCTGACACCCCTTAATGGGCTTCTTTTTGGAGCCTCTCCTCTTGCTATGATTTAAGTCTGACCTAGCAGGCTGGGGTCATATCTGTGTATTCTTTGTGTAGCATCTAACCCAACCCACTCACAATGTCACCTCTTATTAGGGGCTTTAATTTATTTATTTCCTGAGGAGGTAATGCATTGACCTGGTTCAAATTCCAAAAGGCACAAAAGAGTGTCCGATAATAAAAAGGCTTCTTCCAATCCCTGTCCCCAGGTGCCCAGCTTTTCAGTTTCTCATATGTTCTTCCATAGATATTTTATGCATTTTATGCAAATACCTATACAGTTTTATTTTTTCTTTTTAATCAAATAGTACATTCTATACATACTCTTTTGTACCCTGCTTTGTTCACATAACAATATCTTGGGAATCATTTCAAAATCAGTTCATGGAGAGCTTCCTCGTTCTTTTTTTACAGCTGCATAATATTCTACTGTTTGAACCATAATTAAATCAATCTTTTTTTTTTGAGAGAGAGAGAGAGAGTACAAGTTGGGGAAGGGGCAGAGAAAGAGGGAGAGAGAATCTCAAGCAGACTCCCCACTGAGCATGGAACCAGACGCTGGGCTCAATCTCACGACCCTGAGATCACGATCTGAGCCGAAATCAAGAGTTGGACGCTTAACTAACTGAGCCACCCAGGTGCCCCTTAATCAATCCGTTATTAATTGACGTTTAGATTTTTTCAATCTTTCACTACTACAAACAGTGCTTCAATGAATACAGACAGAATAAGTCATTTTATACGTATGAGGGAATAATGTATGCTTTTGAGTCTAACTGAGTGGATTTGAAAGCTTGAAAGGAACAGAATGGGTTGGGGCCAGTAGAGTTTCACACTGACCCCAGTAGGAAGCCAGTGTGTTTAGTTCTTTTTCCAGTAAAAATAAAATGAATCTAAGTTAGTATCTGGTCAGGTAGATTGCATACTGTAGGAATGACCGAATATAAAGGCTTCACTCTGTCCTCTCTCTGATCACCTCAGGTAGGTGAGAAGCAGTTGATTTTAGGTACTCACATTTTCCCAGACCTTCTCTTTTATTCTTTCCCTCGCCCAACCCCATTTTCTTGCATTTTTAAAGAATCACAAATTGATCTCAAACATCCCAAACACAGGAATTTCGAGTGCTATCCATCTTCTGTCTTTAGCCCCCAAAGAAAACTGAACCTCCCGTCATGTTAGATTTCCTTCCCTTCTTCCTCCCTTACCTGCTTCGTTCTCTCTTTTCCTTCTTTTCTTCCATCGACAACCAATAACCAGCCTTTACTAAATGCCTGGTGTATGCAAGGCCTGTGCCCCAACCTCGGCGCTCAAGCTTCTTACTACCTAACAGAAGAGGAAGCGAGGGCAATCACTTTGGTTGGGCAGTTTGGGGTGGACTTCCTGGAGGGAAGTGGGCCTGGAGGCGTGAAGAAGACCTCATGGGCAGGATGGAGGTTAAGGAATCCCGGGCACTGTTCCCTCCAGTTGGAAAGAACAGAACAAGTGAGGCCCAGCAGGGGAAGGTGTGTGACCCAGCCACAAAGAGAATCCATCTAGTACAGGGGGGCATAACAGGCAAGGTTGGGAAGGTAAACTGGGGCAAGCTTGTAGGTCTTCCAGGAGCTAGGAGTCAGAAGATGTGTGAGCAGAGCAGTGAAGAAGTCAGAGCTGGAATCTAGTCACTGATGCACCGGGCAGATTGGCCTCTGGTGTGGCTTGAGGGAAGGGGAGGCTGGCATTTTGGGACCAGGTAGGAGGCCATCACAGAGGTCCAACTGAGAAAGAAGAGTCTGAGCAGTGGTGATTGGGGGAATCCTTAACAATGGGTGGGGAGGCATTGAGGGGCTATAAATGGAGGGATCTGTTAAATATATATATACATATACATATGATATATACCCTGCTTTTCTTTACTTATTATATTATCAGTATTTTCTCAGAGCAATCAATATTCTTTTACCCCAGTACTTTCAATGATTGCATAAATCCTTTCTATGAACACACCATAACCATTCTTCTAGCACAGGAGATTTGTGTTTTTTCCAATTTCACACTATTACAAATAATGCATCAGCAAGCATTCTGGTGCATAAATACTTTCATCTCTGATTATTTCTTTAGGATGTATTCATAGAAGTGGGGTTACAATATCCAAGGGAATGGAATTTGTAAAGGAGGCTGATAGGTATTGACAAATGTAAACTCCCACCACCAGTAAAGGAAAGTGGCTGTCTCACCATAAGCTCACTAACAATGAGTTTTATTGTTTTTAAAAATTTTAGGCCATTTCAAGTAGGCTCCATGGGTCTAGAATTTTAGGACATTTCAAAGGTGAAAAATGACAGCTTGCTTTTGATTTAATTTAATGTTTCAATTAGTACTGAAGTCAAACATTTTTTCCATATGTTAATTGACCATTAACATTAACCAATGTTTTTTCTTTTATGAAGAAATTGTTTATGCTTTTTGCTCATGTTTCTATTAGCGGGTTTTTGTTTCAATTTGGCTTTTATTTTGGTTTGGGTTTTATGTTAGTCTCCTGTGGATTTATAAGGATATTAAACTTTTGTCGTATACACTGCAAATATTTTTCAGTTTCTAGTTTTCCTTTTAATTTTGTTTGTTATATTTTTGAAATCCACGAACTTAGAATTTCATGAGGATACCTGGGTGGCTCAGTTGGTTGGGCGACTGCCTTCAGCTCAGGTCATGGTCCTGGAGTCCTGGGATCGAGTCCCACATCAGGCTCCCTGCTCGGCGAGGAGTCTGCTTCTCCCTCTGACCCTCTTCCCTCTCGTGCTCTCTATCTCTCATTCTCTCTCTCTCAAATAGATAAATAAAATCTTAAAAAAAAATGTTCCTGTGCACTTTAAAAAAAAAGAATTTCATGGGGTCAAAACTGATCAGTATTTTATTCCATTGTTTCTTTTCATACATTTTATACCTAGAAAACCTCTTCCTATCTTCAGTGTGTATAAATAGTCACCATTATATTCTTCTAGCTCCTGTTAATGCTTTCACTTTAAATTCTTTAATGCATTTGGGATTTATTTTGCTATTTAAGATGTAAAGAGGATTTCCCCCCCAAATAATTAGCCATTTTTATTAAACACTATTTGTCACACACTCCATCCCTTCCTCATTGATCTGTGATTTAAAAAACAAACACAAAAAAATAAATAAATATGGTACCCGAATGTCTCAAATATTCTAAGGCTCATTTTTTTAATAAAGATTTATTTATTTATTTGAGAGAGTGAGAATGAGAGAGAGAGAGTACATGAGAGGGGGGAGGGTCAGAGGGAGAAGCAGGCTCCTCCCTGAGCAGGGAGCCCGATGCGGGACTCAATCCCGGGACTCCGGGATCATGACCTGAGCCGAAGGCAGTCGCTTAACCAACTGAGCCACCCAGGCGCCCATCTAAGGCTCATTTTATAATAATTCTTTCTATTCCATTGATATGTTTATTTATTCTCATGTCAATACCACAGTGTTTTAATTAACATATCTTTAAATTGGTTTTGATATCTGGTAAGGCAAATCCTCCTTCATTATTCTTTTCTGTCAAAATGTCCTAACTTTTCTCAACTGTCTATTATTTCAGAGAAATGTTGAAATAATTTTGTCCAACTTTAAAGGATGGTATTTTTAATTTCCTAAGCCCATATGTTAATTGAAATAAAGTATTCCTCCATGAATTTTCCTACCTCTCTTCTCGGGTGCGTTGCTGATTCTAATCCAACATAAGAATGCCCCTAAAATTCCCCGGCAGATGACAGAGAGGAAAATTAGAAGCAGATAATAGCTCTCTTGGGTGACTAGTATTGAACATTACGCATTTCCTTGTCAGAACAATTAGAAAGGGGGAAAAAAATCAGTAGATGCCTTAAAACCTACTAGGGAGTTAAGTGGGCAATTTCACTGTAGAAGTTCCAGGCACACGGATGTTACAAGAGTCAATGTGGCTTTAATTGCAACTGTATTGCTCGCACTCAAGAGAACTGCCACACACGGAGTGCTTGTGTTTTCTTAATAATCCGGGGTGCTCCTTCAGTCAGGTGGTGAAGAGCTCACATCAGCCTAAACGCAACCAAGCAGCAGCCATTGCGTTTTGTCTCCTCTCGCCCCCCCCACCTCCCTTGTCCCCGCCCCCACTGGGGGGGGTTCATCAGAGGAGTCAAGCATGATTCACTTGGCTGAGTCAGGGTCAGACGCCAGGGATCTTAAAAATAGATGTGCTGGAAAGCAGATTTAGCTTGATTTCATGAAACATGCCATGTTACAGGCAATTGTAAACCCTGCCGGAAATGTCAGTATTTTAAGGCTCTTTCGAGAAAATTCTCCTTTGGGCCCCATTTCAGTGGAAACCTATGAAAAAGAAAGAATAAACTACTCCCTTTAAGTTCTCTCTGATTTCTATAAAGACGCTCCCGTGAGGGTATGAACTACTTATAAAAGTAAAGCTAAAATTCTTTATTCCATTGTGCAGAGCCTTACGTTAAAAGGACAGAGATGGGAGAGGTCTTTCTCATACAGATAAAACAGTGTTTATCATTTCAAAAGGACTGCCTTGGAGTTTTATTAGTTTGGGTGGACTGATTGTTGTAACAACCCTTCTATTGAGGGGTTTAACACAATAACGCTTTATTTCTCAGCCATGTTACAATCGAATGAGGGTCAGTGGGGCAGACAGACTCTGCTCCAGGCATTATTTCAGGGAAACGAGCTCCTTGCACCTTGTGGCGACTCCCCCCCTCCCTTTAGGTTATTGGAGCCCCTTCCTTTCAGCTGGCAGATGGGAAAAGGAAAGGAGGATCCCAAAGAGGCAGTTTTAACAAGCCAGGCCTGGGCATAATACTTCCAATGGCCATCCTTCATCCTTAAGGCCAGACCTCACTGCAGAGGAGACTGGAAAGTGCTGTCTGGTAGTGCGCCTGAGAAGAAGAGAGCAGGAGCAAGGACACTGGGGAGTGCTAGTGGCTTCTGCCACAGGACTCCTTTATTCATTCACGATATTTATTGAATAACTATAGTGTGCCAGACACTATCTGTAACTAAGTTAAAGATGGCAGTCCACAGGATTGCACAGGTGCCTGCCTTCAGGAGAATGTAGTCGGTTCTGAATCCTCACCAGCTGTGTGAGTTTCAGCTGTTAGAGCTGCCAGGTGGGGATGAATAGAGCTTGCAGTGCTGTTTGAGGACTGCCCGAGATAATGTAGGGAAAGCCCCTATCATGCTTTGCACAATGTAGTAAAGCACCTGTTATGTGTTGATCACATCATTTGTCTTTAACATTGTTAGCTATCCGTGTTAAGGCACAGGATTCACACAATATGCGCTTTCCTCTCAAATCTCAAAATTGTGGATTTGTTTTCAATGTATATCAACATTTTTCAACATTTACAAATTAAATGGCTGGATTTTCTTTCTACCCAAACATCATTTATCCAAAAAACACACAAAAAAACCCACCTTAATCCTTCAACCCAGTTGATGAGTTTTATTATGGCCCATTTGTACTCTTACTGCTGAGGAAATAAAAACATACATTTGAGGACTCAGACACCGTAGTCAGTATAAATAGTGGGAGAACTGATGAAAGGAAGCTCATAGGTTTGCAAATTAAAACCTTAGACATTTGAAGGAACGCGTCATCCCCTGCAGTGCTCACGTTGGCCACTAGATGGCAGTGTCTCACAGGAATATGATGAACGCTCCCGGGGGCTGGTGGGTCTACTTGTTCTTGGACTTCAAGTCCTAACTTCAAAATGAACTAAAGAGAATTGAACGGAGCAGTAAAACATGTCAAAAATGTTTTTGTTCTTAATATTGTGAAAATAAATATCTCTAAACACTCTCAAGAAGTTCTCTTGTGACATTTTATATCTATTGTTTTATACCTAGAGGCCAACAGAAATAATACAGTTATATTTTTATGAATGCTGAAAATGTATACATGTAACTTGTAGGGTTTTCTGAGTCATTTTCTGAGTGCCCTTTGGGGTTGATTTCTATTCTTGGCTTTCTATGGACATTTGGGAGCTGGTCTTGATTGAGGCTGCTGATATAAATTCTAATTTTTTCCTGGTTAAAAAAAAAGAATGAGGCAACCACGTGGAGACATCCTGAGACACTGGAAGTGAATGCGGAATTTTAGCAGTTTTCATCCTTAAGGTAATCATAAGACTGTCCAGCCTGGAATGGAAACAGGTAATGTTTTGTTTGTTGTTTTAGTTATAATCTGTGTCTATGGTTTTTCCAGAGAACTAAATATTGAGTGGCCCTCAACAGATATGGATGATGATGGTGCCTTACAAAAAAAAAAAACCTCATTAATCACCACCACCATCATCATCATCATCACAGAAGCTGTCATTTATTGAGGTATCACTGTGTGTCAGGCACTGTTCTAAGGGCTTTGCATGTATTATCTCATTTAATTCTCACTCAAGCCATACAGAAGATAACTGTTATTGTTGAGTGCCTGGGTGGCTCAGTCGGTTAAGTGTCTGACTTCAGCTCAGGTCATGATCCTGGGATCGAGCCCCACCCCCACCCACCAGCCCTGCACTCAGCAGGGAGTCTACTTGTCCCTCTTCCTCTGCCCCTCCCCCACCTCATGCTCTCTGTCTCTTTCTCTCAAATAATAAAACCTTTTGTTTAAAAAAAAGAACATACTGTTATTGTTAATTTACAAGTGGGGAAACTGAGGCAAAGAAAGGTTAAGCAACATGTCCATGGTCACAGAGCTAGTAAGCAGTAGATTCAGGACTTGATTGTTAAAAAAAGAAAAAATGAGCCCTTGTTTTTCTTATATGTCACATTTTATTCCTCTTTTAAATCCTAGGCTTTATGAGTTTATTAGCATTTCCCTCATCAGGTGCTTACTTTCACAGGACAGTCCTCATTAATTCCGTATTAAAACCCTACCACTCCTCCCCCAAATCAAACTTCATTTCTAGAACGAGTCTAGAAAAAATCTGGCCAATATTTTTAAAAATTTTGATCCACGGCCTGAAGGAACAATGAAAGTAAAGAAGTCTTCCTGCTGTGGGGTGGTAGCTCATTTGCTTTTTATGGGGACTGCCTGGCAGAGAGACCCTGGCCTGAGATGGAGCGGTCCCCATCACTGTCATCAGCCGTGACTGCTTAACACCTTCTCATGGCTTCCTGTTACTCCTGGCACCCAAGACCAAGCAAGGACAGTGAACAGGTTGCCGAACAGGTTGCCGGGGTGATGTGGAGCACCCCTGCCAGCCACTTACGTCATGTTTCCCCTGCTTCACCGTGGATGCGTCCTGTCCCTTCCGACCTTCCTAGAACGTAGCTGAGTTGGTAAGGACACATTTGTATTGTTACTTGCTTGTCCCCCTAACAAGACAGCGAACCCCATCAGAGCTGCGCCGGTGTTCATCCCATCCAGCAGGGCGCCTGGTACACAGCAGGTGCTCCAGCATGATTAAATGAAGAAACTTACCGTGATCGTATTTTCAGAAGAAAAACAAAAGTCCCATGATCTGGAAAAGGATATTTTTCCGGATTTGTTCATTTAGTTATATGAAGTCATGTAAAGGTAAATATACTTCATCACGTTTTCTATTATTCTTAAAAACCAACATGATCGAGATCATTCAGTAATTTATGTGGAATCAGGACTGCAGGGAAGAGGGGCCGTCGGGGGTTGGGGGCTGGCGCGCAGCCCCGCGGAGGGTCCGCCCAGGCCGTGGGGCCCGACGGTGAAGCCAACAACCTGCTCCCCTAGTTGGGAGAAGAGTGTGGGACTGGCACGGTGGAGCGGTCGCAGACGGCCTCAGGGTGGGGGCAGAGGCCAGGTGGGTGCCGGTGGTGAAGGGTGGGTTCTGCCACCCATCGCCCCCTGACATCCCCCATCCCCCCGTGGCCCACCGCTCCCCTCCGTCTGGGGTAGAAATGAGCCCCACAGAGCTTTCAGCATCGACCCTTTCTTACAAGTTCTCCGTAGAAACTTCGGCACTGAACCTCGGCTTTAGTGAGAAGCAGCTTTCAGCGGTTCAGCGATAGTTCTGGGGCGTCCCTCCCCCGCTGTCAGGTTTGCGGGTTTTATTTGTGTGTGTCATTGGAAAGTTCCCCCGTGAGGCCGGCCAAGAGCATCCATGTCGCTACACAAATCGGCTCGTGGTTCCACCGAGGGCATTGGGCAAGCCTTGGAAAGTGAGGCCCATCAGAGAGGTGAGGGTCAGGCTGGTAATTTCGCTCTGGGCTCCGGTCGCACATTGGTCTTTGTGCTGCGCTATTAGGAGGTGGCAACAGCCTGAGGAAGATGGGGTTGCGGCGGCAACGGGGCACATAAAACACATTTACGAGGCCTATGGTGGCAGAGCTTGTTGGCTGCTCGCAAGATCCTGGAACGACAGCAGTTTTGTGCTCCACCTGCCCGCCCCCCCCACTCCCCACCAAGGCGCAAGTCCCCGCAGGGCTGTTGGTGTCCCTAGAAGGATCTCCCTCCGTGCAAACGCACACTGGCCGGGTCTCTCCCTCCACTCCCTCTTCCCTCTGTGCCTTTTCCCACCAAAGACAAGCAGACGGCATCCCCAAGTGTATGCTCTCTCTCTCTCTCTTTTTGGTCCACCAAAACCAAATCTCTCTTCTCCCTGATCCTTGACAGTTTGGGGGGAGTTCACTAGAGGAAATTTACTTCGCATTTGAATGTTTCCATTGCTGAGGGTTGTGTGTGGTATATTAGCATGGCCACACGCACTGATACATTAAATAACCGAGGAAGATTTGCTTGTGAAGCAAGGATGCCTTTCTGTTTACGGTGGCATCTTTCCCGCTTCCTTGCTTCTTGGTAAAGTGCCCTTTGGCCGCCAGAGCCCCAGCCTGCACCACCTGTAGAAAAATTTCCCCCTTGCCTCTCAGTGTGGGACTCACTTCATCTCCAACCTCCGATTTTCATGTCTCTGAATTCCCCCGAATCTTTTGGGCTCATATTTAATAGACCTGTGTTTGTGTAAATCAATACCTATAAACTGTTCACTTGGGAACCTGGAGCTGGTATTTTTTATGACTCAAAGGACAGTAAAAGCAGCCTCCCCATAGGCCAGCCAGCAGTTTTGTGATGGAGTTATTAAGTTCTTGTTAGATCCCTGGCCTGATGTGCCGCGCATCTCCTGCAGCCTGTAATGACTCCAGCAAGAAAGGGGCTAACAGATGAGCAAGCTCCACCCTGAAATACTCTGCAACCTCAAATACACTTGCAGTTTGACAAACAATTCCAGTTTGGGTTTCCTGCCAAGGCAAGAATTAAGAATGGGGTGAGTGAAATCAGTTCTACCCGAATAGATCTTTTGCTGCATTGATATATTTATTAGCAGGGCTTATTTGTCCCTCTATTTGTTTTTTAATACATTCTTTCAGAGCAGGGGTTCACAAAAGATGACCCACGGGCCAAATCTCAGCCCTCCGCCTGTCTTTGCTGGCCCCCCCCACACTAAGAATCGTTGTTACATTTTTAAATCGTTGGGGGAAAAAAATCAAGAGAATATTTTGTGAGGTGAAATTACATGAAATTAAAATTTTACTATCCATAAACAGAATTTTGTTGGAACACAGTCACACTTACTGGACTGTCTCTGGCAGCTTCTGTGGTATAGTCGTGGAGTTGAGTGGGTACCACAGAGTGTATGGCTTGCAGAACCTAAAATATTTACTATCTGGCCCTTTGCAGAAACCTTTTGAGGGCTCCTGTTCTAAAAAACATAAATTATGCCTCTTTGTGAAGAATTTCTCAGAATGCAAGGCTCCAAAAGGCTTTGCAATTCCTTTTTGCCTTCAGAAGTGCCTTTTCACAAGGGTCCCTGCTGGGTGACGTCCTTTGTCATCTTTACAGTTCTTTAGATTAGGTGGTTGTCCCCTTGAAGAATTCTGTTCAATGAGTATTTTTCACCCCCTGGATGTTACCTTTCAACAGGGACAGAAACTCTTCACTTGAGAAACCTGTAAATCAGGCTTCTCATCCCTGGCTGTACTTTGGAGCTTTAAAAACTCCTGATGGCCAACTGGCACCCCTGCCCATTAAATTAGAATCTCCGCTTGTGGGACCCAGGCATTGGTAGTTCCGGAAAGGCCCCCAGGTGATTCTAATGTGGGTCAAGGTTGACTACCACTGTGCAAATTTACGAAAGAAGAACCCTCTGCTATTTTGAAATTAGGGTTTTAATTGCTATAGCCAATTCCATTGGGAATTCAGTTCCTTTCCACACATATTTGTTGCATGTCCACAAAAGGGTAATTGCTCTGGAAGCTGTATCTCAAAAAAGAAATGAAATGGCTCCCCGCCCTCAGTAGTCTAGCAAGAGAGAGCATCAACATCGACTGAGGTGGCCCCTTGTTCCCAGATAGACCTCTATCAGAGTCATCTTTTCTGGGAAGTAGTTAAATAGGCAAGAATTGGGTATGTAGATATATGGAAGCCAAAAAGTATTGATAAATAAAGTCCTAGCTTTAGAGCCATCTAATGATCATTTCAGAAATGGCTACATCTATAATAACTATAATCTGTATGTGGGGAGCCTTCAATTTTGTTTATCATTAGAAGCGGCAGCATCACAGTTTAGATCTCTCAGGCCCTCCCACATACCAGCGAAGCAACCTTGAGTGTGTCCCTTAATTTATTTTAGATTTGTTTTCCTCTTTTGTGAAGCGAAGGTAATATAATACCTACATCACAGGGTTGGTGGAAAGATTAGATAATATACACAGGAGTTTTTTGACTATAGAGTTCTTTCCAACACAGTTTCTCCCTACGCTGTAGTGGGAAAGACAGAAATAAACAAGGAAACAAATGTGAATGAATGCCCATGCTGGCGAGTGCCACAGAGAAAAGTTAAGCAGGAGAGGGGGTAGGAGTGCTTGAGGGAGGGCGTGAGGGTGTTGCTTCAAATGGGATGGTTAGAAAAGACTCACTGAAGAGACCCCAACAGCTGTTAGTTATATCATTACAGTTTGGTTTTTTTGTGGGGGGAGGGGCAAAGGGAGAGGGAGAAGGGAGAGAGAGAATCCCAAGCAGGCTCCCTGCGTGGAGCTCAATCTCACAACCCTAAGATTACAACCGGAGCCAAAATCAAGAGTCAGATGCCCATTTATATAGTAAGTCTGCTTTTTTTGGTCCTCATTAGCTTGCAACAGTTAAAGTATATTAGGTATTATAAGTATAAATTCATTATAAATATGAATGCAAATGAATGAGTGAAATTTTGGTTTTGAGCTGATCTGGATGATCAACAATGCTTTAGATAAGTTTTAAAATTGGGAATGAATGAAGGGGAGTAAATTGGAGGGGAAGACGAACCATGAGAGACGATGGACTCTGAAAAACAAACTGAGGGTTCTAGAGGGGAGGGGGGTGGGGGGATGGGTTAGCCCGGTGATGGGTATTAAAGAGGGCACGTTCTGCGTGGAGCACTGGGTGTTATGCACAAACAATGAATCATGGAACACTACATCAAAAGCTAATGATGTAATGTATGGTGATAAACATAACAGTAAAAAAATTTAAAGTAAAAAAAATTTAAAAAATTAAAAAAAATAAAATTGGGAATGAAGCCAAAGATTTTAAAAAATTAAAAAAAAAGAGAGTCGGATGCCTAACCGACTGCACCACCCAGGGGCCCCTCATTACAGTTTGATGAAAAATAATAAACTAGGAAGGTCTGAGAGAAGGCAGTGACCAACTCACCCAGATCTTCACCCAGACCTTTTGTCTCCTTGTCTCCTTTGACTCCGAAATTATTGGGGCGCTAATTTGGACAGGGTGAAACTTTGCAATATCTGCGTGAGATTCCTGTTCTAATAAGAAAATCAGGGATGGGCAAAATAACTCCCCACTTTTCAGAAGCCTAATGGTATACCTCATGTAGGTATATACTTTGGTCAGTCCTAACCATAGGCACTTGACTTCATGTGTTATGTGGATGTACTAAATGCCTCCAGACCAACTTGTAATTGATAAGATTAGGGACCACTTAAAACTCCTTCTCAAAAAATGGGTCAAAACATGAAAAGATCTTCACAGAATAATTCATAGAATTGGTTAATAAACATGTGGGGAAAAGTTTATCTTCACTAGTGACCTGGGAAAGACAAATTAGACCAAGATAACATTTTTTACCTGTCGCATTGGGAAACTGGCTTGGTCATAATATGGTGGCTGGGGTATGAACTGATACCTCCTTTTTCAGAGGGCAATTTGTCGATACCTGTCAAAATTTCGAATGCATGCACATTGACCCAGAAATTCCACTTTTGGGGAATCTATTCTCTAGAAGTATTCACACACAGCATATAAAAATGTGTGTATAAAGATATTTATGATAATGGTAAAGGAATTATAGACAATTATTATATATAGGTACTTGATACATATTTGTTAAATGAATGCATGGTTAAATGGAATAGTATAAGACAATCATAAATGAGGTATATGTATCTGAACAAATAGGAAAGGATTACTATGTCAGTGAGTAAAAAACCCATTGGAGAACAACATTAATTTGTGCAGCATATACACACAAATACACAAACATGTTATGAAAAGGTCTGAAAAGCTGCTAATCGGACTGCAGAAATCTCTTGTGCTAACAATAGCAAAGGGCATTTAATTATAGCTTTTCTTCATATGTTTCAGAGTGGGAGATAAGGAGGTAGTGAGGGAAGATTTCCACTTTTCATTTTACACATGTCAACATTGTTACAAATGCTTTCAATGATCACATACCACTCAGGTATGTTTTTACAATTAAAATAACTTAATGTATATTTTTAAAGCTTTTTAGAAACATATGGATTTTTAACAGGGAAAAAGCACAATATTCCTCATTAGCTAACTAGCACTCATTTTGTAACTGTTGTGACTAATTAAGTGTGGAAAGCATCTACTAAGTGCCAGGCACTTTGCATTTTTTTTTTTTCACTGAATCTTGCTAGATGGGGAAATGAAAGCCTCTAGAAGTTAAGGAATTTGCTAAAACTCACATAATCCGCATGTTGTCAGGTTCATCTGGTTTCAGAGATCATGAGTCCTCTCGTTGCTGACCAGTGGTCATGGAGGAGGGCAGGGAGGACACAGCCTACCAGGTAGAAATGAGGACTCTGAGGTCATATCAGGGCACCCTCAGGGGCCCAAGAGCAACACTGGAGGCAGGGACATAAGGGATAAATTTTGCCTTTCTCACATTTTGCCTAGGGTCAATCTATGTGCAACTGAAAACTAAGATATTGCTCTAGAAAAATTTGAATCATATTTGGACACTATGAGGCCAGACACAGGCACCAAGTTCAGAGTTCAGATCTCTCTGAGTTGCATTTCAGACACTGTAACCAGAGAAAGCCATGTGAAAACTGGTTCTTGTTTGCTATAAAGCTGTTTTCTAGAAAACTGACCATTATAGTCCTCAAGGTCCTGAGCATAGGACCTTGGGAAATGTTTCTAGGGAAACACTTGTAGAATCAAGTGCTGGGACCCCATTGGTCACCCCAATGACTGCACTTTCAGACACCTTTCAGACAACTAGAACCTTATAACCTGCACAATCCTTTTTGTCTCTGGTTGTTAGAAAGCAAATCTGAAGCTCAATTATTACATCTGTTAGGCCTTAGAGGTAGCAGATCTGTTGACTCTCGATATTCTCGTCCCAGATTTTCTCATTTGGCTTATATTATATTGCCATGTCTTTTGCCCACGGAGTCAAAGCCAAAGTCCTAACAATGTCCTATTGGGCCCTCTGCAGCCTGGCTCCTGACCAGCTTTCCAGGATCAGAGCTAACCATTTACCCTGACCGCGACCTGCTTTCTACAAGCACACACCAGGCTCAGAACTGCTTGGGGCTTTTGTCCTCTCTCTGTTCATTTCTGTTCTTCTCTTGCAGCTCTTCACATGGTTGGTTCCCTGCAGGTCTCAGTGGAAGGCCTTGGGGAGGCTCTCAGTGACCTTTCCCCATTTGGTGTCAGTTACTCTGCACTGGGTCACCATGTCCATTTCCTTCAGAGCATTTAGCGTGGTCTGTATCGATCTTGTTTACTTACTGATGGTCTCTCACCGTTGAAAGGATGAGAGTTCAGGACCTGGTCTGTGTGAGTCACCTCTGCATTCCTAGAGCCTTAGAAGACTGGCACGTAGTGGGCACCCAATAAATATTTGTTGAATGTTTTAGGAATACATTTGTTTTAGGCCGCTTCAAATTCTTTTTGGTTCTTCAAGAAAGGTAATTTGTAAATATTCGGATCAGTACAAATATCGAACATAACTGTGAACTGGGGAACAGTTCTCTCCCATTCGCCTGTGGAGCATATACCCAGGATTTTAGCTTATTGTACTAAGCACTGTGATTACTGTAATTCCTGTAGACAGGTCTCTGGCAAGGTAGAAACTGCTTTATATAATCCTTACACACCAACCAGCAAACCTTATTCCTTAGTCTCCCTTTCATGGACCCATAGAATACGTTTATTGAGGGGTCAAATGCTCCCCCTTGGCCTTCAGACTGTTCTCATTTCTCCCTTCTCTCTAATGTTAGGCATCATGCAACTGGTTCACCCCTGTGTGTGTGCTGTTTCCCGTGGGCTACTCTTTCGCATGTGCTGATCTTGTCTCAAGGAGATGTCTGGCCATCAGGGAGCACTTATATTTTCTTATATGACTCTTCTCTCACTGTCTGGGACCCCGTGCAGTGTAGATGCTAAATATGCATTTGATGATTGAATGATTGATGGACATGTCATGTACCAATCAACGGGAAAGCCTGTTTATTTCATATTTCATTGAAGCTGTGCCTTGACAACATATCATTTGGTAACGTACTAGATGAAGCCACAGAGCACATCCGTCAAGGATAGAACAGTCCTGGGCATTCTGGAGGAGGTTGGGTGAATAACACGGCCTCTGCCTGCAAGGAGCTTGTGGTCTCACTCGGGAAATGGGAAATACAAAACGTTAACTAACTTAAAAGTAAACTAACTATGTATTAAGATAATATATAGTAAGGTAATGGAATTTTAGTGGTAGAAAATATAATAATGATCTAGACTACATATTAGCAACGTTTTTCTATAAAACGTCAGACAGAAAATACGCTAGGTTTTGCAGGCCATGTGGTCTCTGCTGCAACTGTCTGACTCTGGGGGTTACCAGCAGCCACAAACGGTGTTTGCCCACAGGCCAGAGCTTGCCCACCCCTAGCCACAGTATCTCAGTAACTGTCTTAGGGTAAGAAGAACACTGGGCTCCTGTGGTTCGGAAGGCAGCGCTGAGGTAGGAGGTGGGAGTTGACCTGGTCTTTAAGGCATCCTTAGGTTTGGGAAGCAGACGAGAGGAAAAGCAATGGTCGAAGTCAGATGACTGTCGAGAGGCAACAAAGCTGGGTATCTGGCGAAAATGGTAAGAAGGTATTTGGCAGAAGAAAAGAATTGGCTTTCAGGAATAAAGGGAGGGAGACAAGACAGAAAAGGTGGTGGGAACTTTGGGCTGATCCTGTAGGCTAGAGCTTCTGGAACTGTCCTACGCAAACACCTGAAATGATGGTGTTTCCACGAACTCATTTATCTTTAAAAAATCATGTATCATTCTACTCTATTATGTGTGTTTTAGTGAAAACAACAAATGCCGTAAACTACTTCCCATTGCTTGAAATGAATGCTCTAGGACAATCTGATCTTCATCTGGCGGTTTTGAGGATTTTACTGCACTCCTGGAGGGGCTGTTATTGTAGCTGGAGAAGGATGATCGTAGGCAAGGAGAAGGATTTGGAGAAGGGCTGGGACTGGGGAAGGAAGGTCCTTTATAAAGGTCAGTATAACATGCTCAGCGGGCTGGGCGACATGCACAGGGACTGAAGTTGGGCGGCCTGGGGACCAATGAGAAAGCTGTTTTCATGGACAGCTCTGACATAGGCAGGTGAGAGATGGTGAGGGTCTGCAGTGGAGGGACTGGAAAGGCAGGAGACAAACCCATCGAGAGGCCAGGATGCCAGGACTTGATGACGACCAGCTGGGCAAGTAGATATGTACATCCAATAATTTCAAACTTCAAGTTAAGACAGAAGACTCATCATTATTTTATGCTCTAGGTTTAGAAGATATCCTTTTATTGGTTCTGAGATGCATGTATCTTAACATCTTAACATATCTGGAGTCAGAATGCATCCAACAATTGAGGATACGACCCAGTTTTTTTTTATTATGTTATGTTAATCACCATACATTACATCATTAGTTCCATGATTCATTGTTTGCATATCACACCCAGTGCTCCATGCAGAACGTGCCCTCTTTAATACCCACAACCCAGTTTAATTGTCAGGTTTTGTTCTTTCTTAGGGGTACATAAGATTATGGGATGTTTTACCATGCCATCTAAGATGTGTTGAAATACAGTATTTGTAAGGTTTTAATGACAGATTACTAGCTAATAATTTCTCTATTTAATATAATACTAAAAGCTGCTCCAACACGCAAGAGGAGGTTGGAAGGCTTTCTGAGCCCAGCATGGGGTTTTTTGACCTGTTTCTCAAAAAATGGGAGTTCTCATTGTCCCGTTAATATATGGAGGCAGCACAGACTAGTACAGGATTTTTCTTTTCCTCCTGTAACTGCTCAAAACAGTGCAGGTTTGTGTGATCACTTAATTTTTCACCTACTACCCAGCAGAGACTACATTGTATACAAAATGTAAATAAATCACACAACACCCTTCTGTAACCTTTGAGAGGATGCAGATTATGTCAAACTATGTGAAGATTTCTCTTTAGACAATGTTCTACTTATTTATGGCAGTTAACTTCTGGTAAATGTCAGCTCCAGTTTTCTGAGCAAAATATTAGAGGGTTTGCAATATTCTAAAATTTTGGCAGCAGAAAAATAAAAAATAAAAAATAAAAATAGATAAAATTTTGGAGACTGTCCTTCCATTGGGAGGTGAGTGAGTCACCCTGCCTCAACATCCTTTCCTCAGCCATAGATGGAAGATCTGGGCTGCCCAGGATAGGGGGTGGGGGTGGGGTGGAGGGTGGAGGGCCTCAGAGTGAAATGCAGGGAGGTTCTCCTTGCATCACCACTCACCCAGCCTCACCCAATTCCAGACCTCCACTTATCTCTTGCTTTCTTCCAAGTCAGCTCTGCCTTCCCTACTCTATTTCCCTACTACATAAAGAGTCTGATTAACTCATTCATACATAAATAAGAATCAGATAAAATTACTTATGTTCTTCCCCCCAGAGGCTTTTGCATTTTTAATTATGAGGTCTTCCCTTTAATCAAATTGTTAAATATCAGGACCTTGAAATTGCACTTAAAAATGCACTACGGGGGGCGCCTGGGTGGCTCAGTTAGTTAAGTGTCTGACTCTTGATTTCGGCTCAGGTCATGATCTGAGGGTTATAAGATGCACCCCCCAAGTTGGGCTCTGGGCTGGGCTGGGTGAGGAACCTGCTTAAGAGTCTTTTCTCTCCCCTCCTCGTCTGCCCCTCCCCCCCCCATACATGTGAGTGTGCACTCTCTAAAGAAAAAAAGAAGCACTACAAAATGTCATCTATGCATGAAATAATAATAGTAATAATAATATTTTATAGGATGATTGTCAGTGAGTTGGGTTTTTTAAGTGTCTGGCACAGAGTGTGCACTCACTAAGTGGTGACTTGTCACTACCCCTACTTAGCAAATCCCTGTGAACCATCAGAAGCTGTTATCTCTGCAATGGTGCAGAGGCAGTGAATTCTTCCAGGTTGGCACAAGCCAAGAGCAGTCTGATGTAGGCAATGAGCTTCAATAACTTCAAATTTCAGAATATATTTCTGGTGAGCATTTTTTCATTTGGTGCAAAATGCATGCACTTCCCCACCATGATTAGGTTTAGCCAGTAGTGGTTCTCACTGAGCAGTGGCGAATTTCAAGGGCAGTTACCTAATTCAAACGTCTTAGCAAATGTTAGAGAACCTATGTGTGATGGGAATTTAGAGGAGGCCTGCTAACATCATGTTCTTCCTTCCTTGGATTCTGTCCACCCCTGCCCCCATTTAAATATTTTTAATGAAGTGAATTTCTTAAGGCACCTGCGGGATGTCCTTCACAGGCCACAGTTTCAAGGAGACTCCGGGCCGACAGGTTCCAAGTTGTGGAGTGAGGTTGGTTGGACCCTGGGGGGACTGGGGTTGATTAATGACGTTGTGATAAGCAGGGAAACAGAGCAGTGGCAGCCCCTGCTCCCCGTGGTCACAGCTGTGCCTCTTCACTCCTCCAGCCCCATCATGCGCCCAGGGAGCCTGTAAAGCACCTCCTTTCTATGGAACTTCTGTAAAATATTTGCTCAGGTGCCAAGATGCCATAGAAGCAGCTGATGCTGAGAATTTGGTCAGATGCTTGTATAACCTTAGCAACTCCTCGTGGCTTCCCCAGGAGGAAAGGGGACACGCACGTGTACTCTAACTCAGGGGAGAGAGAGAGAGGAAGCGAGCCAAGTGGCAAAAGCCAAGTGCATGGTTAGGAGGGGAATGCTGTACGTCATTTCTTTTCCTGAATGTTTTATGAAGGTGACTGACAGGTGAGCCATAAACATGCTTCTGAGACTCTCACACACAGAGAGTGAATCGCCAAGTGTGACTTGGTGTCTGAGTTAATTCATCCATTGCAGCAGGTGTGGCCTTATTTCCACAGGTAATGGAATAATAATAATCGGGTGACCTATTACATAGCAACAGGCCCTCAAATCACCCTCAACACAGGGATTCAGAGGCAGGCTTTCAGTTCCAATAGTCTCAAAAGGGCCACTCCATTCCCTCCTGAAGAATGATTTTAGGCTGGCTGAGGGAAAAGCCCAAGGCAAGCCCCAGGAGCTGTGTTCCACTTTTACCCCAATATGCGATGCGTGGATAGGGTTTCAAGGACACTAAAGACAACAGCAGCACACGGTGCATTGACCATGTTGGCTGGACAGTATTGCAATTTCCATTTTCAAGACGGGAAAACTGAGACTTACAGAGGTTGATGAACGAGAGAACTAAAACTCTTCTGAGTCTCATGCTGTTTTCTTTCTATCACATCCTATCAATACAATTTTTCCTTAAAAAAAAAATGAGGGGCTACCACTTGACCACCAGTAAGGTCTCTTCTAGCTCCTGTGTTCTGTAAGTCTCTGATCTGAAATACGAAAGCTGGCTTTTCAGACTCGGGTGACCATCTTGGTCAGCATTGTTTCAAAGGCTGCATCCCGCAATGCGGACTTGTTCATCCTGAAAAAGTAAGTTGTACCCTTGAAGTCAGAAACAGAATGAGATGATGTAGCATTATTGGTTATTATGGCATCTAAATAAGTAGTCTCCAAGTAAATAATGAGAACGGTACAACGAGCATTGAGAGGCATTTAGAATTCTTGATCCTTCTCACAGCAGTTTCAGAGATATGAGCAAAAACTAAGAAATCAAAACATTTTTGAAGGAACGCTTGTCAGTTGAGTTTCATGCTATTAAAATAGAACATTACTAAAGGCACCTCAAACCTCCACACCCTTCCTGAAGCTCCTCTACATGAAATTAGCAGGTAATTTTTCTGAGAGACATTGGAAGACCCGTAAACCAACTCTCTCATTAAAATAGGATCATAGAAATGTGTTTTCCATGGGAGAAAGTTAATTTTTAAATATACATTTTCAACTTCTAAATATGGAATAAAAAGTTTCTCTTTATTTTTAGATATAAAATGCATATTCCTGAAAGCAACATGACTAAAGAGCTTTTGTCTTAAACTTCCACTATTTATTTATTTTGCCATTATCTGGGATGTCAGCAGTGTCTTGTAATGCCTCGTGTCATTACACAAAAGCAAACACAGTCACGTTACATTAATGACTAGGCTGAGATCATATAACTGACTGGCTATAATTCTATGCCCCCTTGCTATAAAAAACATGACCTTAAATCCTAACCAGCTTTGGAATAAAAGGCCCCACAATTATGATATAGTAACAAAGTTCATGTTATATACAATTTGATTGTTTCAATGCTCTTTGTCTATCCATTTTCATTTTGCCTGCTATTTATACATGGTAGTAAAAAGTCAAGCGGAAAATCCACGCTGGTATTTTAGGTACAACATTCATCTACCCAACATGTTGGGCAGGATAAAACTAAATATAGTGGAACCCTCTTTCATAATCCCAGTGTTTGAAGTTAGAACAGTGTAATTGTAATCACAGAGCTTTCCCGTATGTATTCATGTTTCCCAAACGAGGTCTGGGTAATGATCTACATCTAAATATATGATCAATCATCTCCAATACCACCTGATTTTTAGCTAGACTTGTCTTTACCAGGTAGTAGGTACTCAACAAGTGTTGTAGGTACTCAACTATCTGAAGCAGAAATAAACTCTCCGTTTGGGCTGTCACTTGTCCAGTGGCTTCAGTAGAGATGTTTTAGTTAAAGCAGTGATACATGCACAATGTATTAGGCAGAACAGCACTCGTACACTGGGGTCAGTATGATCCCATCTTCCTCGAAGACGCCACCCATTACAAGAGGTCTGCATGCGTTCTTGCCCTTCCTGTGAATGCTGCAGGATTATTTTTTGGAGGCGAGGTAGAGAAAGCGTCCACCATTGTATCATTTCCTTCACTGCCAGCCACTTTATTCTTTTCAACAAGTGTTTAGAGGAAAGTGTTGGTGCTTATTAATCTGTTTCTTGTCTTACAAATGTGCTGATGCATGATTGGTGGCAAAACTACCCATCTGACAGCTCTCAGTGTAATCTACATGGCAGGACGAGATTGTTACACAGAACAGATCTATTTGGAGTTGTTATTCTTTGTAATTACCTTCATTAAGTGAAAGCATGTGTCAATCAACTTTGAACTTTAAACATACCAGTAATTTGCAAGAAAAAAGGCATTTCTGTTTCCTATACACACATGTGTGCTTGAAGATGAGTATATATGTAGGTAGGTATATACGTGGTATTAGAAACATATTTCTGTCATTTTCTGAATATTTAATTACCCCCTGGTTTGCATTTGATAACTTTAAATATAAATAGAGCATACAACAACTCCTGAGAATTGTTGACCAGCTAATTTATGTACTAGTATGAACGGATCGTTTTTAAATAAAGAGTACTCCTCCCTGAATTTCCGCAATAAGACTATACACATTCACATTCATTTTAACAACCACTGCTCCCTAGGGATATCAGTTTGAAAACACATTTACTCTGTTGCTCTACCATATTGTAAATCGACCATGGTGTTACAACTTTCTGGATTTGATCAGACTCACCTGGGTCAGAATTCTGCAAAGTACAGAACATTCCACAAAAGTATCCTGAACTTTAAAATGTCGGTCCAGAAGCAATACTCATTCTTCCCGTTACTGACAGTTACTAACCAATACCTTTCTCTGCTCCTATAACAGATGCTCCCATGCCTGTATTCCTTTATTCATTCCTTCAACCAGCCCACATTTATGGAATCACCGTGATGTGCACACCACCGTGAAGGATTAAAGAATGAATAAGATGCTCAGCGGAGGCTCTAGGAAAGGTTAGAGGAGAGAGAAGCTGCAGGATTAGCCGCCTGGTGTCCTCACATGGCTTTCCGTCTGTGCATCAGGCAAATTCCTTTTCTGCTCCACCAGGGGGTGATCGGGGATAGAAAGTAAAGATGCAGGGGATGGAGGCAGCTTTGCCTTCCCCAGCAAGTTCCGTCCCTTCTCAGGGCTGGCATTACTGGTGGAAGTGAGGTTCCCAGATGACCTGTTGACTTCGGTTTATGCTCCGTCCTGGGATCCCTGTGGACAGTCAGTCCCCGGTCTAAAACCCACCAGCAGTTTCCCAGAGCCGCCGTTTACCTCATTTGTGCCCTGGAATCCCACACTGTGTCCATCCCCCACTACTCACCCCATCTCCCCGGTCACTGCAGCCCCACATCAGTCTTCACACTGGCTGTTCTCTCTGCTTGGACCACTCTTCCCCGGATGTGCTCCCGGGTGTCCTCCTTCAAGTCTGTCAAACGTCTCCTTCTCCATGAGACCCACTCTGGCTGTGCTTTCAAAAACTGCAGCCCCACCTCTACATGCCCTGGCACGACCCCCCCCCCACTTTAAAATAGCCTTCTAAAATAAATAAAATAAAATAGCCTTTAAAATAAGCCTTCTAATACTGCACATCACTTATTTACTTACTAGCTTTATTATCTGCCTCACCTCACGAGGAGATAAAATCTATGAGGGCAAGGGTTCTTATTTGTTTTATTGTATGTATTATACCTATGCCCCGTTCCTAGAGCAATAGATATAGTGTCTATTTTTTATTGTTATGTTAATCACCATACATTACATCATTAGTTTTTGATGTAGTGTTCCAGGATTCACTGTTTGTGTATAACACCCAGTGCTCCACGCAGAACAGATATAGTGTCTATTAAATATTCCACAAATAAGTGAGTATTTCCACATCCCCATGACCAAGGACAATAGGGTTGGCTTTGTTAGGCTGCCTCCTTCACGTAAGCTTTGCTATTTCCGACTGGAACATCTGGGGTGAGTGTTGTCAATGCACGTAAAGAACTCAGAACAGTGCCTGGCACATGGTAGGCTCTCACCACACGGGAGATCCTGATGGGAGGCATGGGGTTAAAATGTGTGCTCTGAGTCTCTACTCCACCATTCCTAGATGTGCAACCTTGGGAAATGACCTCATCTCTAGGTGCCTCCATTTTCACTTTGTGAAATAGAGACGGTAATAATACGAGCTGCCTCAGGGCTATGGTTGAAGCTCCAGGGACATAATCCACGTGAGGTGCTTGGAAGAGGAACTGGTTCCTCACAGCCTCTTAGGGAGAGGGTGGTAGGGGCTATGGCAGGAAAGAAATCGGAGAGGAAACTGAGGGCTAGTCTACAAACTCTCGATTCCAGGAGTACTTGAACGCAGAGTGACTGATGTCGGTCGTGAAGCTTTTGGAACAATTTGAGGAAGCTTGACCCTGGGATGCTGACCTGGGGGGTCATTTAGAGGAAGGAGTCCTGCAGAGCTGTGGAGTCTATTCCAGGACTGAGTGGGGAACTCACAAAATCCCTCGTGGTCTTTGTGTAGGGCTGAGTGTATGATGTTGGGTAGATATTGGATGGGGATGTCATTTTGGCTGACAGTTGATCCCATACTTCAGTGCAGGGTCTTTAAAACACGAGATCCTAATCTCCTCCATGAGAGGGGTTGTAACTTCCATGAGTACCTGGAAGTGGAGGTTGTGAAAATTAGTGAGACAAATAGAGAAAGCTATTCATGATTGAGAAGGAAGAGAGGCCATTAAATTAAATGGGAGGAGGGGAGGATGGGGAAGAGTTTATAAGATACCCACACAGCACATGCAAAGGTCACTGAAGTTTCCATAATTAAGGAAAACATTTTTGGAAGTGGTGGGTCATATCTCTCTGTGTTATATGCTGACTGCTCTAATATTCTGATTAACACACTCTCCTAAGGTCAGCATGATTTTTTTAAAAATATGGTCATTTCCTGGGGCACCTGGGTGGCTCAGTCGTTAAGCATCTGCCTTCGGCTCAGGTCATGATCGTAGGGTCCTGGGATAGAGCCCCTCATCGGGCTCCCTGCTCAGCAGGAAGCCTGCTTCTCCCTCTCCCACTCCCCCTGCTTGTGTTCCTTCTCCCGCTGTGTCTCTCTCTGTCAAATAAATAATATAATCTTTTATATATATATATATATAAATATGGTCATTTCAGCTTTCGTAGTTTTCTGTTGTTGAAGTATACATTTTATTTTTATTTCTAACAGCTTTATTGTGATATAATTCACATAGCATATAATTCACCCATTTAAATTACACTAGTCATTCTTTTTTATTTTTATTTTTATTTTTAAAGATTTGATTTATTTATTTGACAGAGAGAGACAGCGAGAGAGGGAACACAAGCAGGGGGAGTGGGAGAGGGAGAAGCAGGCTTCCTGCGGAGCAGGGAGCCCGATGCAGGGCTCGATCCCAGGACCCTGGGATCATGACCTGAGCCAAAGGCAGACACTTAACGACTGAGCTACCCAGGCGCCTCAAGTCATTCTTTTTTAAAATACGTTTGCAGAGCTCTGCAACCATCACCACAAATAATTTTAGAGCATTTTCATCACCCCAGAAGAAACGTCCCCATGAGCATTTCCTTCCCATTCCTCCCAGGCCCTAGCAATCACTAGTCTACTTTTTTGTCTCTATGGGTTTGCCTCTTCTGGACATTTCATGTAAGTGGAATCATACAATATGTGGAATTTTGTTCCTGACTTTTTCGCTCAGTGTATGTCTTTAAGATTCATCCAAATTGTAGCATGTATCAATACTTCATTCTTTTTAGGGATGAATGATATTCCACTGCGTGGTTAGACCACATTTGGTTTATTTTGTTTATCCATTCATCTGCTGATGGACATTTGAATTGTTTCCACTTTTCTGGCTCTTATGAATATTGCTACTATGTATATTGGTATACACATTTCTGCATGGATATATTTTTATTTCTCAAATATATTGCATATATTTGTATATATATATTAATATTCTACCCGTATTGATATATGAATAGAATTGCTGGGCCATATGATAACTCCATGTTTTTAAAGAACTGCCAGACTTGTTTTCAAAGCAGTGAAGCCCATATTCAGCAGCAAAGCAAGAATTTGATATATGCTATGGCCTTTCAAGAAGCTTTACCTTTTATCCAGACTTCCTCCTAAGATCTGATCTCTGCAGCCTGAAGCCCCCGGGGTAGCTGGCCTGCAGACAGTGTCACGGGCAGGTGTCTGGGAAGTGTGATGGAAGAGAGTGGGAAGACAACCAGGACAAGGGGAAGAGAAAGAGCAGGAAGAAAAGGAAAGAAGGAAGGAAAGAAAGGGAGGGAGGGAGGGAGGGAGGGAGGGACAGCAGAAGGAGGAATCATGGAGGGTTGCGCTGCCTGTCAAGGCTGCCCTCTCCTAAGCCTAAAGGTGATTAATACATTTGTATTCTAAGCTTTGTGAGCAATTTCTGCAAGTGCTCAAGAGGGAGCGTGTGTGTCTCAGCTCCATGAAGGAGGCTGAACATTGTGTCATTGGCTGTAGCCTGTCCACAGGCTTGCTCACGTCGTGTGGTGAAGGGCAGAGAGGAAAGTGACTCACTTCACGTACAGCAGTGCTTCTGACGCACATGAGAATCACCTGGGAGCTTTTAAAAAGTCTGTCTGCCAGGTCCTCATGTTGGAGCTTTGATGCGATCTGTCTGGGGCAGGGCCTGGGTGCGAGTATATTTTAAAAGCTCCCCAGGCACTTTATGCAGCCGGGTTGAGAACCACGGATGCAGACATACAGTTTTTATATTTCAACAAATATTTTTAAGACCAACAACTACCATGATGATCTTTAAATGCATCGTAGGATTTTTTTCAGAAGCACCTCAGAGCCCCAATTGTTGCTACCTCTAAAGGATGCTAGTGAATAGGGGGTTTTGACTGTGATATTAATTTGCCTCCTTAGTGCTCTCCTTTGGCCAGAAGTCATTCTATTTTGGAACCATGGAGCATATCTGTTGGGACCCCTGAAAATCTCGAGGTGGACGAAAAGTGTCAGGTGGAGCTGAACCAGGTAAGTTGAAAATCAATATGGCCTCTCAGAGACCCTGGAGCCTGGAATGAGTTTCCTGATCTCCAAGTTAGGAGTTAGTCTAGGGAGTGATGCTCTTCATGCAGCCATACATTCATTCAATACATATTTACAGGCCCCTTCTGAATGCCTCATAATAATCCAGGGCACCGTTGCAGGGTTACGAGCCTGGTCCTCCGGGCTCTGTGACTTCTGTCTCCATGAGTCTCCGTGTCCTTCCTGCTACCGCCCTTGTCCAGGTCACCACTCCTCTTCTGCAGACCTAACTGGTCTCCTTGCTTCTGCTCTTAGCCGCCTGTGACCTAGCCTCCTCAGAAAGAGAGGGATAATTAAAAAAAAAGAAGAAGTCAGATGTCAGCATTCCTTTGCTCAAATGGCTTCTTATCATACTCAGGTTAAAATTCAAGGCCTTCGATCTTATAAGACCTCACCTGTTCCCACATCTCCATCCACATCTCTCTTCTCCTCTTTCTAGCACGTTTGGCCTCATGCTCATTTCTTTGTCAGGGTCTTTGCCTTCGTCGGTCCCTTGGCTGGAATGTCCTTCTCCCAGCTAATCAGTTGGGGCTTTTCTCTGCCATATCCCCAGTGAGCTGACAAGTCTCTCTATTGCAAGGACCCTGTGCTCGCCATCTGTGTGTCCCGCACAGCATCTAACAAGGTCAACTGCCTCGAGGAGGTACTCCATAAGACATTTGAGGATGTGAGTGGACAAAAATATAAAGAAAGCGACATGCTGGAAAAATCCCTGCCCAAAGTTCTCTGGAACAGGTAACTCAAAACAGCCAGCTCAGCATATCAAAGTCTGATGTGGTTCTCTTGCTGCTCCGAGAGCTGCAAAGATTTTACGCTTGTGCAAGCAGATCCTCTAAAAGAAGTAATTTTCTCTTTAGGAGAGTAGCAGTACACAGGCTCAGCAGTAAATTCACAGCATTTTACAAGAAGATGAAAAGTAAAAATCATATGGAAAGTAGTAATCGTACGCTAGCAGCAACTATCTCTGCACGTTAATGGTGTGACGCCATAATTCGACCATAATCTCTCTCTCTCTCTGTTTCTGGCTGTCTCAACTCGGCAAATGCTTAGTGGTCTACACACCATGATATAAACCAGTGGGAGTATAGACAGATACATTTTGACATAACACGGTGTTTGTTTCCCATATTTCTTCTACCACTTCAGGAATAGTAGGTTTTGCATCTGTATAAATCATGCAGACAATAGTGTGGGACTTGAAAGACACTGTCCATGAGGGCTGGAGTCCATGGGTCCCCAACCTCAGATAAAGGTGCAGACTGGCAGGAAAGGTAGGCACCATTTCCATCTGTTTTTTTTTTTTTTTTTTTTTCCTATCTTGGCTTTTTAATGGGCTTTCCAAAAATGCTTTCACCCGATAGGCATTCATTCTGCTTACTATTTTGGAGCTGCTCCTCAATACTCAAAAATTGTCTTGGACTGACCTCAGTGTACAAGTCCAAAAGCAATACACGTGACCTCTAATGGAATAAAGGAAAACCAGTCACCCATAGTTCCGCCACTCAGAGGAAAGTCTTAATAAGTCTGTATTCCTATGTGGGAACACTTGGGCATTTTTTCCCCGTGATTTTGAAAGCAATATCTCATCACAGAAATTTTGGGACAGGCAGAAAACTGTAAACAAAGCAGAGGGATAAACAGCCCATAATGTAGAAAGACTTGTGGATAATGAGTATTTTACTATGACACACATGGAAATCAAAAGCATCAGGCTTACTGGTTGAAAAACCCCAAATAAAAAAATACAAAACTTAAAAAAAAATACAAAAGTATTCCCCTAAGCCCCAGATGAACAACATTTGTAGCCTCTCAGCATTGGCAGTGCCTTCTAGTTTCTGGAAATGCTGAGGTAACTCCTGACCCAGAGGATGACCGTGGAGTGGCTCAGAAGCACCATAGGAGATGGGAAGCTGGATGAAGGTTGGGAGTGTGTGTCTGTGTGTGTTTATGTGTGTGTGTGCTTACAGGAATGGGGAAGCAAAGTGGGTTTGCTTGCACAAGCATTCAGGGTGGGGAAGGCGAAGGGGAAAAAGGGGAGGGGTGAGCAGGCAGGCAGAGTCTCCAGAAGGGGCTCCATGCAGGGGCCCGAGCTGGTGGGAGGCTCTGGTTTGCAGGCTGCCCTCTGGGGTGGGGTGGGGGGGTCTTGCAGGCACTGAGATCCTAGATCTGGCCTGGGGTCCTTCAGGAGCAGGGTCACCTTCTCTGTGGCCTGGCAGGACTATCTGGCTGCAAATTAGCTCCTTTGTGCCAACTAGGATGCCATCGATCCAGGTAGACTAAGATGACAGGAAAGTGGGCTCCAGCGGTGCAGAGGTGGACCCTTGTCCCTGGGTTTTTTGTTTTTGGTATTTTTTAAGAATTAATTAATTAATTTATTTATTTATTTATTTATTTATTTATGAGAGTGCGCACATGCGTGAGCGGAGGGAGGAGCAGAGGGAGATGGAGAGAGAGAACCTCAAGCAGACTCCATACTGAGCGCAGAGCCCGACATGAGGCTCCATCCCATGACTGCGAGATCATGACCTGAACCAAAACCAAGAGTTGGACGCTCATCCGACCGAGCCACCCAGGTGCCCCATCCTGTTGTTTTGAGCGAGAAGTGGCTCCAGCTCTCCCGGCGCTTTAAGAGAATGTTGACTTGTAGAAAGAACACTCTCCTGCAAGCTCATCATGCGTCCCGCTTTCCACCCAGCTCTATGACTGGCCAGCATTAAGCCCATTCCTCTGTTTAGCCTGGGTTTTGTTTTGTTTCCTTAAGTGAGATCAATGCCTATCCTGCCTACCTCTCAGGAGTATTATTATTAGAATAAAATGAGAGATAAACATGAAAGCATATTCCTCCCATTTATAGTAATATTCTGTGGCTGAGTCCCCTGCACCCTTCAGCTCTGTTAGTTCAGCACTCCCTCCAGGAGGCCTCATTGGACAACCCCCCCCCCCCCCAGCCTGGGTTAGGTGCCCCCACTTCCCTAGCAGTCAGTCTCCGGCAGATTGCTTGTGGTCAGTTTACTTCTCTGCCTAAGCTAGTGATTGAGGCTAGCTGGTTGGTCCCCGTGTCCTTACTCCAGCACCGAGCACTGCTGGGGTCTCCATACATCTTTGTGGGCAGCATGAGTTGCCACTGAGTCATTGCAGAATATCAAGCAATAGTTACTGGTTGGCTTTTTATATAACACAACCAGAAACTGAGACTCCAGCTGCTTAAGACACATTTGCACCCTGGACTTGCCAACTTCCACTCTAAAACTGCCACATGAAGTATCTCCTGGGTGGGAAGGAAGGCTGTTAAAACAGCATGACTGCCACATTTCACCCAGGCCAGCTCCTTGAGGCCAGAGGTAACAGAAAGAAGAGTGGGTGGAGCAGGAAGCCTACAGAGCCCCAGATTCCAGTCCAGCCTTGCCCCTGGCCAGCTCAGTGGCGCTGGGCACAGGTCACCGTGCTGGAACTTTGCTTGGCAGTCTGCAAAAATGAGTTGGTAGGGCTGTCTCTAACACCCTCTGATTTATATTGTCCTGAAACACAAAAACGGGTGGACCCAGCAATCCAGGCTCAGGCAGCCACCCAAAGATGGGTTTTGTTTACTGGCCTAGAGGAGGCAGCAAATAACCTTTCTGTCACCACGTCTGGCAAGGATGAAACGATTTCAGCCCAAGACGTGAAATGGAAGAATTCATGCTGTGTGTGTGGCTAAGCCTGCACGCCAGTGTGTGCGCAGAGGGCTAGACCCAGGGGGAGAGTCACACTACCGGTTCGTGGAGCTGCTTAAGCACGTGTGCTATACTGATAATAAAGAGAATCGCTTGTGTGTGTGTGTGTGTGTGTGTGTGTGTGTGTGTGTGTGTGTGTGTGTGGCAGAGAGAGCAGAGTAGGGGAAAAACCATTCATCGGATCATAGGTACTTTTTCATTTGCTATTTTTGGCAAATTTCTGAGGGTGTGATATATTTTTCGTTACAACATATTTGTAGCATGACTGACTGACCATTGCTGCAGTCTCCAGCTGTGTCAGAAATGTTGCCAACTCAAGGGCATTCTCTATGAAAATTGTAAAGTTATCTCTAAACACACTGTGTTATTTTGTTGCTAAGCTCTTGGCCTTATTTCATTTAAATGAATCTAATGGAGTACCTGATAGGTTTATTATCCTGATATTATAGTTAATATATACTTCACGTGTATAAAAGCATATAATGCAAAATAGATCCGACCTTACATTATAGCATTAATGACTGCATTCTAAAATTAGTAGTGTGCCTCTTCAGTCGTAGAAGACATATTTTCCAGAAAGAAATAAATTCTTTAAGATTTAGATTGGTGAAAAAAGTAGTTTGTAGTTTCTTTAATATTTTTCATTAAAATAAATTTTTGTTCATATGTATTTACTGCTAGATAAACTCTTTGGTTATTCTTGGTAATGTTCTTATTCCCTCCCCCAACCCCACTTCATTGCTGTGTATTTATTTATTTTTTTATTTTATTAGGTTATGTTAATCACCATAAATCATTAGTTTTTGTTGTAGTGTTCCATGATTCATTGTTTGTGTTGCTATGTATTTATTTAATAGCTAAAAGTATCATCCTCAATTGAATGGAGGATGTTTCAGATTAGAGCACTGGTTATCTAATAATCCAAAAGATGGCTGACTTTCCTACTGTGCTGTCCCAAAAAATCAGTGCATATTTTCAGATTAGAGTGATCCATCATGTATAGAAACTCTTCATTATTACTCTACAAACTTTTTTAAAAAAATAGATGTTCCGGATCAAGAAAGAAATGTGTTGTAGACTAAGAATTTCATCAGAGTATAAAAGAAAAAAATAAGTCTATTCTCTTATAACAGTGTTTAAGATTTATATAGAAATAAGCTTCTTCCTTTGTTCAAAGAGAACAATAGCACAACCCTCTGTTGAGGATGATTTATCTCTTGCTAAACCGCCCTAACTGTTTATGACAGCAAAAAGACAGGTATCATTAACCTTAGGTGTTGACAATTTTGAATTCATGAGAATGAGTTGGAAACACGATAGACGGGTCCCACCCCTGAGTTTGTGGAGAGCAGATGAGTCCTGTGAACCATTGCCCCTGATTCCTTCTGTTATCAGAAAAGAGTTCCCCTCGAATTTTCATAGAGGGCGGTTGGTTTTTAATGTCCCTTTTCTCTGAAGTTGAAGTGAAAAATGTTTTTAGGAAAAATGGATCTATATTCCAATCAAAGTATTTTCCAAGGTCCTAGAATCAAGTTTATTTGTAAATCCATAATTTAACTGAACCGTTTTACCTTCCTTGTGATTCATGTATAAATTAGTGATGAATTCCTGATTAATTTATTTTTGCTGCTCTTCTTGGAGTTTAACAGCTTGCATTCCTCAGGCTTGCCCTCTTCATAAATACCGTCTGTAAATTTCAGCACCAAACGACGGCTCACACTCTTTTCTCCTCTACAGGATGATATAATCGGGGCATTCTAAAGCAAATGAGAATTCGGTGACCCCAAAAATGTACCAGATTAAAAACTCCCAATAAAAAATGAAGTGTTGCTGGAGAAAATAGTCTGTAGCTATTCTTTGCTTTAGGTACACATCACGACAACGTGAATTTGGGGTAAGATCTGGTATTAGTGCGGCATGCATTAATTCATATTTTAAGATCTGTTGCATATATTTATCTTCTTATGAGCATATTCTTGAACTACGTTAGATCTACTTAAAATCTATTGCAAGTATTGATTTTTTTTTCAGAAAAATCACCATAGAGAGATGGTCTCTCTCCTCTTATAAAGCCCATTAGAGAAAACCAGGATTGTGTTGACATAAAGGAGAATGTTTCCTAATGTACATGACATATTGTTGTGGTTCGGAGGACTCAACTCTCATTCAAATCTAATTAACCGATTTTGTCAAGCTTGGGCTCTAGTCTCCGTCTGCGCAGTGATCACACCTCTATCAACATAAACTCCCCTACTTAGTAACCAGAAGTGGCTAAAGGGAACTGCTGAAAATATAACTCTCTTAATGCTAGTTTACCCAAGTGGTAACATTACATCCAATAATTACACGAACTGTTTGCCTTTCATTGGGGCAGCTTTTTTTTTTTTAAGGTAATTTTCAATTACTATGAGACTGAAATTTAAGAGCGTATGATTTAGCTGAAATGTTTTAGTGAAACTTGGCAGATAAATCACATACCCTGAATTCCCTTAATAGCTGTTATGATTTTGACATCTTTTTGTTTTAAAGAAATTGCTGAAAATTTGACAAAACGAATGTGGATGGCTAAAATTGAACTTGACAATATCTATATGTGGAAAGAGGTGAAATCACTATATTTAGAAACGAATGCTCCTATCCCACCCCAACTACATATTCAGGTTAAATGTGTGCACATCCTGGTAGCTGGAACATCTGTTTCTAGCTTGTTGTTCCTCTTGGCTGCTTTTCAATTGGATTTCCTCGAGCAGGTCCCAGGCTTGTCACCGCAGCTAGGGTCTGTTAACCATCACCACTGGTCCTACATTAAGTAGGAGGTTCAGGGCTAAGCTAATAACTCGCCTGCCGTTCTGACTGATCACAGTGATGCTCTCGGCGGCCACTTATCATCAGGCTCCTCTGGGAGGGTGCTCTTCTTTGTCTGTACCTCTGGGGAGACTTGGTTTTGTTTCTCCTTGTTCCTGGAGTTATGTGTGAAAAGGCAGAGCTCCTTGTGGCTTCTAGGGAGCAGCTGTGCGGTGCTTTGCCTGTGGACCCACTGTCCGAGAGTCTCAAACATGACACTCGCCGTGCCCTTTCTCAGGAACCCTGTTATATGCATGTGACAGTTCTCTTCTCTTCTTCCTCCACTCTGTAAGACAGAAAAGAAACTGTCACTGAATGTGGGTTAAAGGAAGCTAGGCGACTTTTAGAACAAAACAGAGTACTTTAGTGCTCCGAATCGTGGTTATAATTTGGCATAAAGGCACAAGTGGAACATGTTTGATGTTATAGGGTAGCAAGCGTGTAGTCCACATCCCAGGGGGCGAGCTGGGGGGTGGGGTTGGAAGGAGATAGGCCATCGTAAAGATGCTTATAAAGGCTTTTATACAATTCGGTGGCTTCCTCTTTATAAATGTTCCAGGCCCATTATAAAAGGAGACGGCCACATTCAAGGATAGATAAAAAGCACTCAGAAAGTTTGCTAACGGGCAAGGGAGACATGCTGAGTTTGCTTCCCATTTCCACTTTCTAGGTGGCTTCTGAGACCGCAGAGAAACGTGGATTCAATCTAGCCCTCATATCCTGGGATTGACACCATCCTGGTGTGTGTGACTTCCACAACTGAGCTAGACATCAGCTCCCTCTGCTAAACCCTGTGCTGACTTTAAACTTGACAAGTAGTTCTTTCCCTAGGGCAGGCAGCTCACAGGGAATTTGCCTTTGCCAAACCTTGCTCTGGTCCCTTGTATGGATCTATTGCAAGGTGAGACACAGATACTGAATGAATAACCTCAGGAAATAATAACACCAGAGGGATCAAATATGGTTCTCGAAGCACAGGAAATAAGACCAGGATGCAGTACTATTCTGACACACGTGGTGTTCCTTCTTTTGAGGGGCGTGGGGAAGGGAGGTGGCCTTTATCCAGATTTCTGACTACCGAAGTCCTGAGTAAACCTAGCTCTGGGTCTTACTACATAGGATAATAACAGACATTTTGTTCTGATTTTGTCTATCTCCTTTGCTTATCCATTTTATAAATACTTCTGGAAAAGGATGCAAACTTTGGGAACTGTAGTTGTTAAAATCTGCTCGTTAGCCTAATTTTAAGGCACAGAATTCCATTGTTAAAGGGGGTTGAACTTTAAAGAGAAAATAAATTGATGACATAAAGAATCAGTGAAAATTCTAGCATTTTGGGGATGAGCCTGTGATTGCCTTTTTGATCCTCCTGCTGCTAACCAGTGATTGTGCAGAAGATGCTGGCTGAAACTTACTGAGCATTTACTAGGTAGCCAGTCTTGTACTGAGCACTTTACCTGTGTTATTTCCCTGAATCTTCACAAGAATCCCACAAGGTCTCTGTTGCCTTTATGTTTACTGAGCCCAAACAGTGCAACTGTTCTAAAAGTTCATCAGAACAGCAAGCATCTGCTTCTTCTGTTTAAGGAAACTCAGAGGTGGGTGACGGGATGGGGGAGAGAGGGGATGGAGATTAAGGGGTGCACTTGTCGTGATGAGCACGGGGTGATGTATGGAAGTGTTGAATCACTGTATTGTACAACCAAAAACGAATGTAACACTGCATGTTAACTATACTGGATTTAAAATAAAATGTGAAATAAATAAAACTGCCACCTACCAAAAAAAAAAAAGAAAGAAAGAAAGAAAGAAAGAAGAAAGGAAAGAAGGAAGGAAGCTCTGAGAAAACCTGGATCCTTCCTTCCCTTCAGCCCCCGCTCTGTCCTTTCCCTTTTAAGCTGAGGGAAACTTATCATACATAAGAATGAGGTGAACCTGAGAAAAGCCTTGAAGAAAGATGATGTAAGTTGTAAAATCACATGGAACTGTAGTTCCAGCCCTGAGCTTTGCAGAAGAAATGAAAAAGATCTGGAGGGAGGAAAAAGGCAACAGAGAGTGGCTATAGAAAAGGAAGAACCAAATGGGCAATAAATGTGGTCTTGAAATTTTCAAGACAATTAAGATGATCCTTATTATGACATCTTTCTAACTAATCTATCATGCTCTGTATTAGAGTGACTTTCTTTTGTTTTGGGACAGATGCAATTATGTATAATAATAATGAACGAATTCCCCCCAAGAACAGTAACATGTAAACACCATGACTAAATCCAGACTATTTCCAAATACTGGGGAAGAAGGGAGATACATATTATTAACTAGCAGTATTAATTCAAACTCCTTACTTAATTTTATTTTATTATTTTTTTGAGACAGAGAGAGCAAGCTCGTGTGCATGAGCAGTGGGGGTGGGGGGGGTGGGGGTAGGGTGGAGGGGCAGAGGGAGAGAGAATCCCAAGCTGGCTCATGCTCAGTGCAGAACCTGCCAGGGGGCTCGATCTCACAACCCTGAGATCATGACCTGAGCCAAAATCAAGAGTCCAACACTTAACCAACTGAGCCACCCAGGGGCCCCAGACTCCTTACTTCATTTAAAAAAAAAGTATTTTGTTTTAAAGGATTTTATATATTACATACATTATTTCATTGACACTAAATAAAAGTAACTGCTCATACTTTCTCCCTGTATTGTAGTTTTCTTCTTATTTTAGGATTTTGTTTTACTTTGACATAGTCTACTCAGGCACCAGATTCAATTTTGCATCCTAAACTCCCCCCCGCCGCCCTTAGCATTCTATTTTAAGCACAGCATTTGCTATGGTCTTAAATATGATATGGAGACAAGGTTTTGTTTATTTGTTTTAAAGCTTTTATTTCTAAGTAATCTCTATAACCAACATGGAGCTCGAACTCACAATCCCAAGATCAAGAGTCACATGTTCTACCTGAGCCAGCCAAGCACCTCCAGAGACAAGGTTTTTAATGACTATATAATATTCTGTCCAGTAGGTGGTCCAGAGTTACCCCATAGCTCATATTTTGGGGTTGTTGGCAATGTTTTACTGGCAAATATGTTTATATGTATAATCATTTTAATAACTAGGATTTCCTCTATGTTATAGTCCCAGAATCACTGAGCTAAATGGTGTGCATAGTTGGAGAAATCTGAGGTCCTTTAATTTTTCAATAACAGGAAGAAAGCCCTCTTTCAAGGTTTTAGTTTAGCAGAAGAGCTGAAACTTTTACTACAGGGAATTTGCTTATCTGACCCATGTCTTATTAATATATGCAGTGGCTCCTGGCTTATTCAGAAACACTAAGGTGATAACCATAAAATCTAAAGTGAAAAAGAACCACTTCCTACTCTGTGCTCGATACATATTTTCCAGAGCAAAAAAAAAAATTCTGATTTATCTTCATATATTTATAAGTTTGGCTTGCAAATATATCTCAGGGAAGGTAGTAGATGGAATTAGGAGGATGCAAGAACAGAGAGGGTGTATTAATAGGTGTGTAATGATATAAAATTTATTCTGGGGGTAAGGTAAAACTTAATGGTTCATAAATAGCAAATTCATTATATTTTTAATACTCGGATTATATTAACACCATATAACATCTTTATGGTTCCATTAGTAGCATTTAAATCCTTGACTCAACCTGGAAAACAAACATTTCCAAATCTTGACCATGAAATGATTAGCCAAATAAAATGTTTTAATAAATATTATTGGATTAGAACATGGTTGGTTGGGTCATAAACTGTCTTATAAATGTTTTATGTCACCTGTTACAGTGCATTTTTAAATGTTAACAAATTAATTTATTTTAAAGGCCACATCAAGGTGAAAACACCTTGTTTTCACTGGGGCATTAGGCAGTAGGACAATTCATCATGTGGCCATTTCTCATTCAGTCATATCAGTGGCAGAAGAGATGTTAAGACATAAAATGTGGTATTGTTTGTTAAATATTCATCTATAATTTGCATTCATTATTAAATTATGTGTCGGGCTAATCTTTAATCTTAAAAATACATACAGTGTCATAAAGCTCTCAGAAGACATAATAAATATTTAATAATTTAGTGTTACTTTAAGTGTTGACTAGAATGCACACAAATGTTTGTCAGTAATGATACTTAATTATTCCGAGGAGATCTGATCTGCATCGGTATTGAGTTCAATAATTCATTCCAGCCTTCAGGTCACTAAGAGAAATATCAGTTTGGGGATCCCATCTCTTCATGATTAATGGTGATTCAGCTACTTGCTCCTCATGGTAATACTGTCATTCATGGCCTTAAACCATTTCAACAGAGTGGTGACTTTGAGGGGCTTTTTTTAGTGGTCTCCATGACTATCATGATAAATTTCACTTTTGGTTTGGAAGCTTGAGAGTTGAAATTCTCTGAGATTCAGCCCTTTGAGCGACTATCCCAGAATACAGCAAATTCCAGGCTGAGAATTTCTCATGCTTGAATAGTCAAGTATTTGATTAAGCTCCATAGCCATGATATTCAATTTGCATTTGGTAAACTGAAAAAGTACAACCATCATGAGAAAGCTGGATGTGTCGGAGTGGTGATTTGTATTATAGTAGCCTGGTAGCTGCCCAATGAACCATGTAAAAACAGTTCATTAAAATGTTTATGTGCTTGGCTGGTTAATGCAAAGAAAGCTTTATTGCAGCCTTATAAAACCTTAGTAACTTCAGGTTGGAGTCAGATCAATGCATTGTAATAACTCAGGCATATGCTTCAACTCTCCTGGAGTGGGAAGAAGAACCCAGAAACTTCCTTTTCTTCCTTGTTTCTATGACCACATATTTTCAGGTTTTCAAAGTGACTCTAGACTATTCCTTTTAGCTCTTTTTTAAACCAGATAAAATATTCCAAGTTCATTTGTAGGCAATTTGTAATATTTTTTTTTTTTGCATAGAACCTTGGAGTACTATTTGTAATAAAATCTAATCAATGAATATGTGACTACTACATTTTGTTTGGAGGTTAAAACTTTTATGGAATCTCAGCTATATTGAACATAAAAAAATCGGTATTAAATTGGAAAACAGACGTGCTAATTTATTTGTGAGCTGATTTCTCCCATTTACTTCAACATTTTGGGGGGTATACAGACAAAATGTCCCCCCATGAGGACATTACTGGGAGATTATAAGTGTGTGAGACTATTAGATTCCTCTATGTTGACATTTAAAAAAAATTTAAAAACAATTAGATCTATAACAAGAAATGATTTTTTAAAACTCCCTGAAAGCAAACAAAATACCCATTTTTTATAGAAAATCGATCTATGCGGGCATTTACCTTCATAGGATGTACACAATTAGACTTAACAGATGGAAAGTAGTATTTCCAATTCATCAATATAAAGTCCTCTAATAAAAATGGTTTATTCATTAGATTAGTATGTTGAAGACAAGCATGAGAAGAAAATATGCTTTCAGGCTAACATCTTAAAAGAGTATAATATTAAGAAAGATATATCTATATGTTTCCTCTCCTCCCCTTGCTATACACATCACTATTTATTATAACAAGCTAACACACAGAGGAAGAGACCACAGAGTACAATGTTACGGTAAAAAATGTATCAATTAAAAAAGATGCTCCTTGCACACAGCAGTCTCCAAACATTCTGAATGTTCTGTGCATCAGCCAAACAATGGCATTTGAAAATTGTACCTTAATATGCCTGTGAACATTAAAATCTACTCCTACCCTCCCCACCTTCTGTAAAGTTGGAGATTGGATGGCTGCCCCTAATTGGCATTTGGAGTTATTTTTCCCTAATTCCTAAAACTGCTCAATCTAAGGAGGAGTTCTTTTGGGATTAGGTGCTGTATCATATAGAGATGAATTTGACTCCAACATACAGTATATATTCAAAAAATGTTAGTAATAAATCTAAGCCAGCCCCAAGCACCATGTTTTATACATGGGAGACACTCATTAAACATTTGTTGAATGAATGAAGGAATGTTGAAGGAGTGTCTTTTAAAGTCTGCTTTGAGGGGCATCTGGGTGGCTCAGTTAAGTGTCTGCCTTCAGCTCAGGTCATGATCCTGGGGTCCTGGGATCAAGCCCCACATTAAGCTCTCTGCTCAGGGGGAGTCTGCTTTGAAATCCAATGGCTGCTTCTCTTGTTTGAGAGTCTGAGGTTGGAGAGAAGGACGGGAAAGGGAAGAATTTATGAAGTTAAATAAAAGAAGTCAAATATTGATCTACTTTGGAGCCCTAGCCTGGTCTTTGGATGTACACAGAACACGATTTAAAATATCTATCAGCACAATGCTGGACATAAGATAGTTTTCCTTCTGTTTGTGCATTTTTAACATAGACGTTGAGTTGGGTCTGAAGCCACACCAGTTTAAGACCACTTAATTGAGAATCTCTTCTTATCATTTTAGATTGCACATCCCATCAAATTTCCTATAAGATTAAGAGGATGTAAGCAGTGATGTGGCCTCTGGTGCATTATCCTCTGGTTTGTGATTATAAACGGGGTACTTATGTGTGCTGACCCATATCTTCCACCAGCACTACAGATATCTGTGGCCAGACTCAGACGTGGATGACTGTTTTGGCTTCAGATGAGACTCAAAGCAAGTGAAGAATCAATTTTTAAATGTATTTGACTAAAATGTGTGTGTGTGAGAGAGAGAGAGAGAGAGAATGGCTATGTGAATACAGTGGGAGACGGGATAGTACAAAAAACAAAACTGAAAAAGAAGGCCCTAGATCTGAAACTCACTAAACTTATGATCATGGCTTTTCAATTCCTAGGATGAGAAAAGAGGTCTTGGGTAAGTTCAATGAAGCTTCCTCATCTCTTGTAGTTTCAAAAAGGCTGAGTGGGGTGGAGAAAGGAAGGCTTGCTAACCATGTGGGTCTCCTCAAGCCCTCTCAGATTTAATTGCAAGCATAAATGACCCCCAGTCCTGCAGCATATCAACTTGATGTGTATAATTGATGGCCAAACATTTTTTACAGGCTGTTAAATGGGAAGGCCAGAATGAAATGCATATAATGTTGATTAAAGTGATTTTTTGGGGGGTACAAAAGGGTCAGAGACATTAACAAGTTAAAAGAAAGTGTGAGCTCTGTTCTTATTCCTCTAACCTTTGTTCAGTTTTTTCCCATAATTGACACCACATGTTTACTATGCCTATTTTTGTCAAATCTAAGGCTGTAAGTATTGAATGTATTCAGAAGTGCTCTTGAGATTAAGGCACTCACGGAGTGCTCAGAAAGGTAGATTTCAGATATTATTGTAGCACATGGTCAAGGAGTAAGATTTAAATAAACCCCTCTAGTGTGCCTTGTATTAAATTGTCTGGCTTATAATGGCAGACTAAAGTAACAGTAACTCTGAAAAGGATTCAAATGGACATCTAAATGATAATTACCGGGTAATTTTGTTTTGGTTATAATTTGTGGTGTTATTTTTATAACTGACATGAGACATAATATATTTTTCAGGGTTCTGCAATAGCAGGGCAACAAATGGAAGCTGTCAGAAAGTATTTGTAGGAATAGTTACTGAAGAAAGCTGTGAGGTTGTTGAAATGCTGCACAGGCTCGATTTTTTTTAGCCCATAGAGCAGTCAAATAGTTTCTTAAAAATGTAATGACTGTGGACATGTGTTGTAGAGCAAGCACTCCGCCTTGGCTTTTAAAATCCTTTTCTTTTCATTAATGCAAAACCCAAAGGTACCTTTCAAGGGTTTCTTCAGCATGTCCTGTGTCATAAGGGAAACAGCACTGAGTGTTTGATGCTGTGGGTACTCACTGTCTTGTCTCCCCTCCTATTCTCTGGATCATCATCCCTCTCCCTTTCCCTACCCTCTCCTCTTCTGTCTGTGTTTTGGATCTATCTGTGGCACCAAGGACGCTGCGGGGTCTTTGGCTCTTGGTCCTTAACTGGCAGCCCTCAAATCCACTGAATTTACTGACCTCTGCCCGAGCCATGAACTGAGACCGATGAGCAGACCACCCAAACTCCCTGCAACTACCAGATGGCATTTATGCTCAGCCCTTCCAATGCGACGTAATTTCGTGGAATTTACCTCGCTGCTCATATGGCTCTGATTATTTGCTGACTTGTAATTTTAGTTATTTGTGTGTAAGTCTTATCTTCCTTGCCAGACTGTAAGCTGCTAGATGACAAGAGCTATGCTTGATGCTTTTTTGTATGTCTGCCCTCCTTCCCTGGGCTTAGTACAGTGCTCTGCACAATGTGGAAAGTCAGTAGACACAGAGTGAATCGGTGACATCGAAGCCACAGACATGGAAGATCCTAAAGATAATCCTGTTATGAATGCCCAGAGATTGGCCACATCCCTGGCTCAATCTGCAGCTATTCAAAGTAAGTTTCCAGTTTCTTATTTCCATAGATATGAAATCAAGAAGATATATATTTTAAGATTTCCACAATATCTTATTTCCAGAGATTTGAAATCAAGATGTAGTATCTTCCTTCATTGAGTAGGAAATAGCTCTCACGCCCTGCTCTGGCAGGACAAGGCTGAAGGAGTTATAATGATCCTTGAACTCAAATCTACTGATAACACAGTTTATTAACTGGCTGGAGACCAGAGTAAGACGGTGGGTGAAACCAGCGTGTCTGAAGCAATCCTAATTTCCAGGCACAGAAACTGTTATTTTTTGCAGCAGAATTTGATATGAGAAGTGACTTTACTAGAGGAAGTTCTACCAATCATTTGGGTTCTTTCTTCCCCTGAAGTTGTAGGAAAAGGGTAACTCATAGCCTCAAGCCCTCACATATTATTGTTATGGTAAGTAGACACATTTGCCTCGCCCTTTGTTTGCATGATGGTAATTTGGGGGAAATACACAAGAGGCTAACTATGTTTCTTTATGAATGTTTCTAACTTTCCCAGTTTGTCCTGCCTCATTTTTGCCACATGGAGATTTAAAATAATAAAGTCAGTTCTTCAAATAATTAAAACAGGAAAAAAAAATCAGTACTTTTCTACATATAATGCCTTCCAGAAAAGGAATTCTTTCATTCCAAATTTTATTTTTCCTCAGTTTCTGTTTAGTCCTTGATATTAAATTTTCATAATAATAATTTAATAATAAGATATCTTTCACATCGTGAGCTCATCTGTGCAGATAAGGTATTTCTAACGTAAGTTATAAAAGTGAAAATCCAAGAAGACTGAAGTTAGAAACATGTCTGTGTCTTTTTTCCACGACGAACCCATGTCTATTCTCTATGAAATTGATGTCAAAAAAGTATTATATATTTTCAGTAGGAAATAGAAGGCTGCCCTCTACTATCCTTGTCAGGATGTCGTATCCCTTTAATCATACTTTTCATTTCAGTACATTGAAATTTCCGTTACCAAGGACAACATCATAAATAAAAGTGTTTGTGAAATTTTACCTGAGGCTTCCTAACTTTGTGCATTAAGCATGAGACTAGCAGAGAGGTGGTCAAATGTGAAAATTTATAATCATTTATTACGTACGGCTGAAGCCAGAAGGGAATAAAAGCGTGAAGGCATACATCTATAAACAGAAGCCGAAAAGCTTAAATGAAAAGTAAAGTGAATTTCTGTGTCTTGTCATAAAGTAATGAGAAGCTAGAGCTTTTATTCATAGCAACCCAAGATGCATTTACTCTCAATCTAGCTTCAGCAGTAAACGCTTCCCTGATGTATTGCCTTGGACTTACAAAGAAATATTTGTGCTCTACATAATAGTATAGTTAGGAGAATTACTGCATGGTTGAGAAGATTCTATAAAGGTTTATAGCTGGTGGTGTTACTTTAATTTAATCACAATGTAGCTAATGTAGTACTTTAATATCACAGGTTACTTTTTTATTTACCATTTATTAGTAACTGACAGAGTCAATCATCTCTACATCATAAACAAATCATGGATGGATTCTGTAGAAACCCTAAAATTCCAGAATAGATGTACCATGGTTGTTTTACACTACCACATTCCCTGTAATGAGCTAACCATCAAATTATTATTTAGATCTGTGGAATGTAAGTCAGGCTCCTTGTTCTCAGTCCATTGGCCAAAGACAACTTGAGAACATTTTATGTTACGCATACAATTAGCCCTGCATGTTGTTTATGCACAGAAATAAGTCGCTGGCCCAATTCGAGCAATGATTAGAAGGGATTTCTGAAGAAACTTAAGGTATTTAGCTAGGGATTCTTCCTGAGTGTTCTCTAATATGTTCATGAACATTACAATAATATTAAGCTTAAACCAATGCTTTCTCATCAGAATTTTTTATTAAAAGTTTGTTTTTGCATTTGAAAAAGAAATGCAATTGCTTCTATACTTTCTGTTTGTATATAGTCCTCTTTCGATAGGTAGATAGAGAGATGGATAGATGTGAACAGAGAGCAATAATTATTTGTTACATAAATCAAGTCTCGTTATGCAAGGAGTATGAATCAAGACTAGTCAAAGAAAGGCACTAATGTACAGAAGCTGTGTGACGTTGTGGAAAGGAGACTGAGAGCAAATCTAAGTCTAAGCCAAGGTTTAATTCTCCGACCTTGGACAAGCCTCCTGACCTAGGTAGTCACATCCATAAAATAGGAGTAGTGGGATTTGCCCTACTAATCCCTCTGGATTGTTGTAAGGATCAAATACGATATTACATGAGAAACCATTCTTCACACTGAACAGTTCCACAAACGATCAATGATTTGGACATAAAAGACATTAAATAATTGTAGAATTCAGTGTTGAGAGCAGGTTCTTTTTATATAATATTTCAACAACCGTTATTACAAAGTAGGCACAAAAGTCATGTAGAAAAAAGTCTGTCATCTAGCTAATGTTTTTTGAGCACCTACTATGTGTCACAGGGACAGAGCCTATTGCATTAAGAGTAGTTGATGAAAGTTTCAAAAAGGATAATGAATTGGAACTAGGTTAAGTGTTCATATACAGCTGGTCGCAGTCATCTCTTCTGGAGCCTTTGCACTGGAGACTATGCCACCCAGCCTTTCAATGTGATTGATTAGATTTTTTAAAATTTTATTTATTTATTTGACAGAGAGAGAGCACAAGCAGAGGGAGTGGCAGGCAGAAGGAGAAGCAGGCTCCCCTCTGAGCAAGGAGTCTGATGCGGGGCTCTATCCCAGGACCCTGGGATCATGGCCTGAGCAGAAGGCAGACGCTTAACTGACCGAGCCACCCAGACACCCATTGATTAGATTTTCTAAATTTTTTAATTTCTGGGAATTTACAGACTCATAAATGCTCTGGATCTCCAGCTCACGTGAGGCTAGTCCCATGTGAAGTTGTTAGGCTATAATTTGGTGACAGTGACCGATCTCTAGTTTGGGAGGTGATACTTCTGGAAATAAAAATAGCCCTGCTCAAAAGCACAGCCTTAGATTAACAACTCAAAGAAAGAGAAACAGTCTTCAGGTAACTGAAGTGACCATTCAGTTGAGAACAGAAACGTCAACACAGGCATGGGTTTTATTGATTTTTTTCATGATGTTATTTAGTTCATGGTGCCTGGAATACCTTCCCCTTTGTCTGTCAAAGTCTTGCTAATTTTTCAAGGTCCAGTTGAAAGGTCACCTCTTTTGTAGAAATTTCCCATCCTATATCTCGTAGTCCACCACACTAGTGCTCATAATTCTAAAATTCTGCTTCTATTACAGTCATTTCCATGTCATTATTTATTATACTTTCAATTTCTAAAAGCAAGGGCAAGTCTTCATCTTTGAGCTCCTTTTGGCTTCTGGCGTCATGCCTTGCACAGGAAACTAATCAGATGGTTGTTGAATTTAATTACTGCTACTTAAAAAAAACGGTCTGATATAGGTGTGTACATAACACTAGGATTTTAAAATATTGTTGACTTCAAAAAGAAGAGCTAAAGCTATGTTATGCATGATAAGACAGTGATATATTGGTTTTATTTTTTCTTTTATGAGATTGATTTTTAAAATTAATGTTAAATTAAAGTTGTTTTAAACATCACCAAATTTTATACTCTGAATGCTATATAACCTTATTCTTTCTCCTTTGTAGTTGATTTTAACTCTTTCTTCTGTACATCTTATGACATACTCTTTAGTACAAAGCAACAACAATTCTGGCCTCAGTGGTCCTCCTGAGTGTTTGCAGCTGCCATGGGTACAAAAGGGGGCTCAAGGATGGAAGATAGACATACCTTCCAGAAGCCTTTGCTATCTTAGAATTATAACAGATCTGGGGGGGAGCAGCCCTCTATCAAAGCAAAACATTAAGGGGGTGGGGGATGGGTTAGCCCAGTGATGGGTATTAAGGAGGGCACGTTCTGCGTGGAGCACTGGGTGTTATATGCAAACACTGAATCGTGGATCACCACATCACAAACTAATGGTGTAATGTATGGTGACTAACATAACATAACAATAATAAAAATAAAAAGCAAAACACTGTGAGGATCCTGCTAAGGTGTAGGTGCTATATGATTTGATATTGATGGAATATCAAAGAGAGAAAACTGAGGAGAGGATTTACATATCCCACTTTTCCAGCCTCACTGCAGTTGAGGCACATTATTTCCCTTTTAGAATATTGAACATTTTACCTCAGGGACAAGAGAATAGAAAACTATAGCAAAATAGGATTGATAAAATATGCCCAACGCCTTTCTACTTGAGGTATTTTTAAGATTTTATTTATTTATTTGAGGGAGAGAGAGACAGACAGAGAGTGACAGAGAGAGAGCACAAGCCGGGAGGAGAGGGAGAAGCAGGCTTCCCGCTGAGCAGGGAGCCCGATGCGGGGCTCGATCCCAGGACCCTGGGATCATGACCCGAGCGGAAGACAGACGCCCAAAGACTGAGCCACCCAGGCGCCCCAAACACTTTTTTAAAAGAATTTATTTATTTGACAGAGAGAGACACAGCGAGAGAGGAAACACAAGCAGAGGGAGTGGGAGAGGGAGAAGCAGGCTTCCCGCCGAGCAGGGAGCCAGATGCGGGGCTCAATCCCAGGACCCTGGGATCATGACCTGAGCCGAAGGCAGAAGGAAAAAGAAATAAATCTTTTAAAGAATTACCTCAGGGGCGCCTGGGTGGCTCAGTCTTTATGCGTCTGCCCTTGGCTCAGGTCGTGGTCCCAGGGTCCTGGGATCGAGCCCCACATCAGGCTCCGTGCTCGGCGGGAAGCCTGCTTCTCCCTCTCCCACTCCCCCTGCTTGTGTTTCCTCTTTCGCTGTGTCTCTGTCAAATAAATAAATAAAATCTTTAAAAAAAAAAGATTTATTTATTTATTTGAGAGAGAGAGAGAGAATGTGTGCGCACACGAGCTGGGGGGAGGGGCGGGAATCCTCAAGCGGACTCTCCATTCAGCTCAGAGCCTGACACAGGGCTCAATCTCAGACCCTGAGATCATGACCTGAGCCGAGATCATGACCTGAGCCGAAATCAAGAGTTGGACACTTAACCAACTGAGCTACCCAGGCATCCCTATTTGAGGTCATTTTAAATCATTTTCTAAATAACTTATCTTCCTATCACTATAAGGTAAAGAAATAAATGAAAATATTTGTGTTAGTGATAATAGAGAATTATGATTTAGTGGAAAAAAACAACTGGGAAGTTCTGCATATTACATCAGCTCTAACACCGATCTAAGTAGTTTCACATCTGTATAAATGAAAAATTAGTTTTTCATAATTCATTTCATGTGAAATGTCTAATTATACCTTTTACAGTTATAGACAAAGATAATTTAGTTTGGGCTTTAATAAAATTTGTGAGGGTCTACTCTGTGCCAGGTTCTTTGCTAGGGGTGTGTGTGTATGCACAAATGCATGTGTGCATGTGCACATGGTATGTGTACCTATGTTTTGGAGAATGTTGTGAAGAGAAAGATGAATAAAACATGAAGTTTGACTTTGGTGGAGGATGCAGATCACTTAAAGTCCAAATGGCTTACCATGGATGATGGAGTATGCACAGCATCTTTGAGGGATTTCATTAATAGTAAGTAGGATCTCTCATAATATTTGAGACATATTTTCCCAATTACCTTTCCTTTTAGTTGTTTCAAGTGTTGTAGATGGCTATTTTCTTTGACTGGAATCTATTACCTTTTGTGATTTTTTTTTCTATTTTCTTCCAAATCTTGAGAAACTATCATTCTTCCAAAGAAGTTTTAAATACACATGGACTTTTCATGAATAATATTTAACTCTTTAATTCAAGTGTTCTTTTAAACCTCACTTTTCTGGATACACAAAAAATAGAGGAACTTGCAGGTGTAAAGAGCTGCTTAGAAATTTTTGAAAGGCAATTTAACAAATTATAGAAATTAAGCCAAAGAAAAACCTTGCTGGGTTTAGAAAGAACCTCCACTCTGGAGAGGTATAATAGGGAGAAAATAAAATAGTACCAGGAAAAATATTTGATACTGTGCCAGGTATTTAGAAAATACTCAAATCTTTGTTGTATTTGAATCTTTGGGAAGATGCTTATGATATTTCTTGAAACCACTTGAAATTCTAGACATGGAGAGGATCCTAAGTATGATGCTTTTTACTCAAACCTAAGGGGAAAAGTGGGAAAGATACATAGCCATCAAAATCAATGAGGATGGATGTGAAAAGTAATTATTTTTGCATTTCTTGAAATGTTGCTTTAAATTACAGTTTCAGGGCACCTGGCTGGCTTAATCAGAAGAGCATGCAACTCTTGATCTCTGGATCATGGCTTTGAGCCCCACATTGGGTGTAGAGATTCCAAAAAAATAAATGAACTTTTTAAAAAAATTATATCGTTTCTATTTAAGTGTAATTATTTAACATATTTAACATAGTTACTTAAATGCAGTGTTAGTATTACTGATATTTATTTTATTTTTTAAAAGATTGTATTTGTTTATTTGAGAGAGAGAGCACAAGCGAGGGGTGGGGTGGGAAGGAGGGACAAAGGGAGAGGGAGAAGCAGACCCCCACTGAGCAGGGAGCCCAACACAGGGCTTGATCCCAGGACACTGAGATCAAGACCTGAGCTGAAGGCAGATGCTTAACCGACTGAGCCACCCAGGTGCCCAGAGTATTAGTAATATTTAGTGATAGTATTTAATGTACAGCAATGATCAAATTTAATGAGATTACTTAGCAGCCTAGAGAAAAGCATAACTAAGTGGAACAGTCTGCCAAAATTGTTACCTCAGTTAATTATATTCATTCATTCAATATTATTTATTGAGTTTCTTTGTGCCTGGCACTGTGGATGTAACTGATGTAACCAGCTGTAGGGCTTAATTGTGGGAGAGACAGATATTAAACAACTAATTACAAAACAAGCGTTTAAATACAATTGTGGGGAGTGCTTCAAAGAAGTACAGGAGGCTAAGTACAAGTTAGATGTCCCAGATGGAAAACTGGTTGGTGGGGTATTTTGGAGATGAGGTCATAACTGAGGTCATAACCATAAGCTCATCATCTACTAGATCCAACATCTCCTAAAGTTGTGTAACACCTTCTTAAAGAAGGAGGAAACAGTCTATGGTGAAGATGGGTCCTATAGGCTCATTGTCACCCCTGGTTGATGGCTGATGTAATTGCCAGTGGGGTAGAAGAGGGAGCAAGAGAAAAATTCACTCAGTATGGGAAACACAAAGGAGAAAGTCACAACTTGGATTTTTCCATAGACTCAGGAATACTCAGAGAATGGTTTAAAGGTGGTATTGGACTTACCTTAAATGTTACCAAATAAGGTCTCTGATAACAGAGAACAAGAGGCAAACACCAGAAGATTAAAAAGAGGTTGAGGGAGTGAGAAAATGTAAAAGGGGTTTTAAAAAAATGTGAAAAAGAACTGAAAGGAGAAAGGGGGAATATATGACAATATTTCAAGTTATTCTGGGACAACTTATGGTTATTTAAATTACTACACTATGTCCTTTGTTGGTGAATATTCAGTTGAGTGCTTTAAGTGTGCTAGGTAATGTGGTAGGTGCTAGGAATACAAGGGTGAACAAAACCAGACCTTATTCCTGTTTTCATGAAGTTTGCAGTCCAGTAAATCACAAACTAAAATAAATTATAGGGGGAAATGTATAACTACAATTGAATTCAACTGGATTACACTGGCTACGAGAGAATGGCACAGGGGACCTCCCCCTGGTCCAGGTCCAAGGGCATTAGGCAAGTGATAGCTGGGTTGGAAGGAGACGAAAAAGTATAAGGGTTCACTAGTGGAAGCGGAGTGGTCCAGGGAGAGGGAGTACCACATGCAGAGGCCCTGTGGCTGAAAAGAGCATAATGTGTTGAAGAAACTAAGACATTCAGTATGGCTACAGCCGAAAGCAAAGAAGAAGTGTAGTCAACGAGACTGGAGGGTACAGAGGGGTCAGGCGGGACACGGCTTAGTAGACCATGTTTAGGATTTGAGTATTTGTCCCAAGAGCAGGAGGATCTGCTAAAGAGCTTTAAATCACCAGTGCTATAATCTGAATTTTGTAAAGATCTTTGCTGTGTGAGAAGAACATACTGGAAAAGGGCTTGGATGGATTCAGGAAGACTGGTTGGGATGCAGGTGCTGTAGCCTAAGGGAGTGATCCCAGAAGTGTGAGCGAGGGTGCTGGTGCTGGGGGTGCTGACCATGGAGAGGAGCAGACAGACCAGGCATAGATTTAGGAGGTAAAGTTGTCAGGAGTGGGAGAAAGTTTCTGGTCCATGGCACTGGCTGTTATTTCATGGTACGGTCATTTCCTGACAGAGGAAAACCTGGAAAAGGACCAGATGTGCTTTTGAGACAAGCAAGTGGAGATTTGGAGCAGGCAGCTGGGTATTTGTGTCTGGATCTCAAATAAATGATCAAGGTTAGAGATAAAATGTGAGTGCACTGGGCTGTGGTCACAACTAAGATGGCCTCAAGTGTGTTTAGTGTGAGAAAAACACAACCTCGAGAAATTCTAGCCTTTAGAGTTTGGGGAGGGGTGAATAAGGCTGAGAAGGAACCAGAAAATAGAGTCTGGATTGCAAGTCCAGCTTTCTGAATTCTGGTATTTCGGTGTACTGCAATATATACATATATATATATTGCAGTGTATTCCACTCTTTATGGAAAACAAAATACCATTATCTCATATTCTACAAACCCTGATCTGAGTCATGTGTGTCTTGAGACAAATCTAGATGGTTACGGACGGTTTCACAATCTTTAATTGAACAAAGATATGTTGATTTGCAAAGCATTTAGATCATATCTCTCTCCTGTTCAAAATCCTTCCAAGGGTTAAAATATTGCTATTTTAATTCCCATTTCCTGAGTCACAGTGAGGCTGAGCACCTTTTCTTTTTCTCATATCAATAGGTAGATGGTAGCCACCTTAAAATTTAGGGGGAAGGGTGGAAAGGAGGACAGGAGAAAAGTTTCCAGGCCTAATTCATAGCCTCAAAACCTCTCTTCCTTCTGTTCCGATCTTCTGGGACATAGCCATGGTTTACCTACAATAATTCTCCCTATCATCTCACCTGGGAAGAGACTCAAGCTGCAAGGACAGCCTGGACCCTGGGCCTTTTAGGATGGAAGAGCACGTGAGGTTGAAGAGTGGAAGGGGAGGGTCGTGAGATTGAGCCCTGAGTCAGGCTCCACACTTGGCATGGAGTCTGAAATTCTCTCTCCCTCTCCCCCTGCCCCTCTTTCCTGTGCTCATATTCTCTCTCTCTCTCAAATAAATAAATACATCTTTAAAAAAAAAAAGTTGAGGAGATCATTTTTAGTGGGAGCTGTTTGGGGGTGAAGAGATGGAAACTTTAATTTTTTAAAAAATTATTTATTTATTTATTTAATTGACACAGAGAGAGAGCATAAGCAGGGGGAACAGCAGGCAGGGGGAGAAGCAGGCTCCTGGCTGAGCAGGGAGCCCGATGTGGGGCTCCATCCCAGGACCCTGGGATCATGACCTGAGCCGAAGGCAGATGCTTAACCCAGGGCCCTGGAAACTGTTTTAAAGTGAGTTGAGAAGTAAGTGGAGAGTGAAAAAACATGTCAGAAGTACAGATGACTCTTCAGAAATTTGATTGTAAAGAGGAGGAGAGCAATAAGGCTGGAGAAGGATATAACGTTTAAGGAAAGTTTTTGTTTTTTGTTTTTATTGAGACGGGAGAATCTTGAGTGCATTTAAAGTTCTTTGGCAAAGATCCAGTTGAGAGAGTGAGGTGAATATGTCTAGAGAGAAGAGGGATAATTAAAAGTAACTGAAACTAACATTCCTAAGAAGGGAGGAGAAAATGGGATCCAAAGCTCCTGGGGCACTGGCCTTATGTAGCAGAAGGGGAGGGAGAAACAAGGGAGCTCAGGAAATGGGCAAAGATGCTCTTGAAATAAGGACTGCGTCTTGTCTTCTTGAAAATGAGGAAAATGAATTGTTTTAAAATCGGGTAAAAAATTCTCCCATTGGATTGTGAGTTCATGGAGGTTAAAGACTCTACCTAATTATTTTTGCTCCAACAAAAACCACTCAATAAATGTGTGTCGAACTGAATTGATAAAAGCCCTACTATTTCTTAAATCTCTAGCAAATGAGTGTTAAAATACAAATACAAATCCTATGGGCTATTGATTATGATGTAACATATAAAACATACAGATCTTTCTTAGCCTGGTGAGAGGCTATATTTTAAAATGCATGGAGGTTTATATAACAAAGGCTCACCATATTTATAAACAGCATTATCACTGATACATTTTTATTTTAATCCAGCAGAAGTTAAGCATGTGTGGCTTGCCTGAATGTGAAATTTAATTTTAGTTGTCCATTTGCCTGATTTAATGCTTGAGCTACTAGTGCTTCAAGACAGCCTCTGACTGGTATGTTTGCATTCTATAGTGTCTTAAAACTAACCCTATTTTATAGTATTCAAGGTATATGGTGGTATTCAAGGTAGACCCATAAATTAGGAGGAATTATACATTAGAACACTTGTAATATCAAACAAATAAAAGTCTAACCTATTGGGGCACCTGGGTGGCTTGGTCGTTAAGCATCTGCCGTCGGCTCACGTCAGTCCTGGGATCAAGCCCCACATCGGGCTCCCTGCTCTGCGGGAAGCCTGCTTCTCCCTCTCCCACTCCCCCTGCTTGTGTTCCCTCTCTCACTGTATCTCTCTCTGTCAAATAAATAGATAAAATCTTTAAAAAAATAAAAATCTAACCTATTGGCCACCACAAAGACAACCACCAAAAGTTTTGTATTAGAAGAGAACACTGGATTGTGACTCCTGGTTTCAAAATAAATGATTATGATAAATGACTGAATCAGCAGTAAGTCTGGCAAATTTCTAATTCCTTTATTAAACTAGATTTTTGTAGATAGAGAATAAGTTTCCCTTCCTAGTTTTAAATAAAGTTCATCTGCCCCTGACTTAATGTAACCTGACACCTGCTAAGTATCTAACAAGACATTTGCATCAGATATTTGCTTGAGTCACTATTGAATGACATTATTAGAATATTTATTCATGGGCGCCTGGGTGGCTCAGTCGGTTAAGAGTCTGCCTTCGGCTCGGGTTGTGATCCCGGGGAGCCTGCTTCTCCCTCTGCCGGCCGCTCCCTCTGCTTGTACTCTCTCTCTCTGTCAAATAAATACATAAAATCTTAAAAAAAGAACATTCAAATTTATATTGATATTAATTTGTCATCCAATATCAAGTTCCAAAGGTGCCCTGTCTCTTCTGCACTCATATAATTTTTGTATTCACATTTTTTTATGCATATGTATCAATGCTGGGCACAGAGCCTGGCTTATCAGTGATTATCAACTGAACAAATGAATGTTTCCCAGTGGTACCTGTAGATGTCATGTACATATCTTCTCCATTCAACAAAAAATATAGGGCAGGAGCTGCATCTTCCTTCTCCTTCCATCTGCCAGACATACAGTAGATAATCCATAGATATTTGTGGAATAAATGCATAATATGATCATTGTAATTAGCACTGAGTCTGTCTTTAATTAGTAGTGACTCCTTTCATTCGCTTTCTTTCCTTAATTTTGTTTTTTTTATCCCCCTGCTCTTTTTCTCCCCTTACATTGGTCAATTTCTCTTTCTTTGCCTTTTCAAATATATTTTGGTATTAATCCCTTTATATTTTGCTGTCTGGCTAAACTGGGCGGGTTAGGTCAGGTGGCCTCTTCTGTTGTAAACACCCCACAATATCAATGATATGATTAGTAGAGTCAGCACAATGACGACCCAACATGACACCGAAACACTTGGATGTCCTTCAGAATTTGTCAGCTGAGGTGACTTCAGAGAGAGAGAGTGTGTGTGTGTGTGTGTGTGTGTGTGTGTGTGCACGCGCACAAGTGTGTGCACGAGTGTGTGTGATAGTGTGTATAAATGTGTATGTATGTTCCACGCATCACCCCATCCCTATCGTAACAGAGATAAAAACAACTATTTTCCCCTTCTCTTTTTGTGGTTTACTGACTCTTCCTTGTTATGTATTAATAATAATGCTTTTGGCATTGGTAGATACTCATAATCATTACATTTGTGGCTATCTGAGCTTCACTGGGATGTCGAATCACCCACAAAAGCAGCTCATTATGTTTTATACTCCACTGCCATGAACATGATTTCTTAAATATCCTTTGATTTAGCTCAATGGGATTCATTTATTTTTGAAAAATAAAGTGATAATTATTATTTATTATTTTAAAAGATTTTATTTATTTATTTGACAGAGAGAGACGAGACACAGCGAGAGAGGGAACACAAGCAGGGGGTGTGGGAGAGGGAGAAGCAGGCTTCCCGAGGAGCAGGGAGCCCGATGCAGGGCTCCATCCCAGGAGCCTGGGATCATGACCTGAGCCGAAGGCAGACACTTAACAACTGAGCCACATAGGCACCCCTAAAGTGATAATTATGATAAGCTTTTTGATATGGCGAGTCCAATACTCATGATCATTCTAGTTTGCACATTGAGATACTATTTTTTTAGTGGGGCGGGGCTCAAAGAAGTAACATTAAGCTATGATTTGAGTCTGTTTTGCATCTTGACAAACTGTATCCCTGTGAATAATGATAATTATTGTCCTTGATTGATTGCTCACCAGGTGACGCTTGTGCTCACTAAGATGGGGAAACTCCTAATGTAGGGTAAGAGCCAAGAGATTTGGCTGTGGGGGGGGAGGTTGAGGTGGGAGATGGGTGCCAGGACAGGAAATCATAATGGAAAGATATTATAATTTAGTATTCCAGCTCAGTCTTCAAAACTGACTTACAGTGACTGCTTTGCTAGCACATATACTAAAAATAATTAACAAGCAAAAAAAAAAAAAAAACCCAAAGAAATAAAATTACTTATAGTGTAGTGGGATTATTTTTAGAAAAAAACTAGGGAATTTAGGAAAATATAAAGAAGACAATAAAAATAACAGAAAATTCCACAACTAGAGAAAATCCCCACTACTATTCTGGCCATTTCCGATCAGTCTTTTTCAGTATCCAAATCTCAATATATTTATATAATTGGGGTCACACTCTTTATACTCTTTTATTTCAACATTGTATCTGTCATGAGCAATTTTCAAGTTGCTGAAGAGTCTTTGAAAAATTGACTGCACAGTATTTTATCATTTAAATGAAACAACTCAATTGTCTTTTCATCACTGGACATGCTTTCATTTTTTCTCCTATTATATTCAGTACATCCAATATACTTTTTATTATTTAAAATTCAGCTCTACTGAGTTAACTAATCTCTTTCTTATGTCTCTTGGAAAGTTCTGAAAGATATGTGTTTCAGGTATTTTTTTAGTATTTTGCACTCTGAGATGCGTGTCCATCTAGCTGGGGCCCAAGGGAATGGATATCTCTGGGTACACGACAGGGAATGGGTAATGAGTTTGGCTTCGAGGCGTATTATCAGAAAGAATGAATGAATGAAACAGTTATCTTAATAAAATCAAAACCAGGGGATTTTGCTGAAGCTGCTTTCAAAACATGAATGACCTATGCTGACATAAGGAAAGAAGAAAGATTACAAGTTTTGGTTTCTATATGATTGTTTTGGGGGTTTTCCAGTTAAAAAGTGTTATTTACTAGTACTATAAAAGTATGCCAAAAATATGTCTTCAAATGCAGAAGAGATAATTGGGTTGCACTGTCCCAAGTCAAAAGAAAAAGAATGATTTTCTGTCCAATCTCTAAAACTTTGGCCACCTGCCTGGTATTTCTCTTCAATTTCACACTTTGCAGTGGCCTCCGGGCAGACACCGTTCGGGATCAGTACCAAAGAACAAAGCTGCCAAAGTAACCTTTCCACCCATTTTTCAAAGCAAACCAGCCATATTAAATCTATAGAGAGAGGGATTGCTAAAATTAACCTTTGCTTATGGAAATTATTGTTTCTGTGTCATATTTCTTATAGTATGGCTATCCCTGGTTATAAGCCAACAAAATTCATGGAATTTATAATAAATATAAGCTATCTCACCTGAATCTTCAAGTTTATAAAATTTTAACTAGATTGTGATTTCTCCACAAAACTAACCCTCAGCAAATTTTTGAAAAAGACAAAGTATGTCGTTGGATATTCTTGTACTGATGTTTTTGGGGTCCTTACATATTATTCCTTTTCTCTACATGCAAATCATTCACACCAAGTTACAAAGCACCAATAACCACTTACAGTGTTACCCCTCCCAGATGTCATCACCTCTATGCAATATTTCTCAAAGTTTAGAGTGCAAAAAGTCCTTATTAAAATACAGTTCCTGGGGTGATGGACACTGGGGAGGGTATGTGCTATGGTGGGCGCTGTGAATTGTGTAAGACTGATGAATCACAGATCTGTACCCCTGAAACAAATAATACATTATATGTTAATTTAAAAAATGTAGTTCCTGTTCCCCCTTCCTGGGTGAGGCCCAGAAATCTACATTATTAATAAACACCTCAGGTAATTCTGATGCAGGTGATAGAGAGCCACAGATGTAAGGGGGGAAAGCTCAGATGGATGGGATTTTAAGTATCATCCAGTGGGTAGCTGAATTATCATATTGAATATTGGACTTTTTTTCTGTGGTTCCTAAAATGGATGCAGGGAAAGACTTTTTTAAATTGAAGTATAACTGACATGCAACATTATATTAGTTTCAGGTGTACAATATAAAGATGATTCCACATTTGTATACATTGTGAAATGATCGCCACAATAAGTCTAGTTACCTGTCACCATACAAAGAACTTTCTCAAGTTCTCAAGGTCCAGTTTCTTGTCCTGGGAACTTTTAAGATTTACTTTCTGAGCACCTTTCAAATTTGCTATACATTGTTGATTATAGTCACCATGCTGTACATTACATCCCCATGACTTATTTTATAACTGGAGGTTTATACCTTTTGATCCCCTTCACCCATTTTACCCACCCACAACCCTCCCTCCCCTCTGGCAAGCGCCAGTTTGTTCTCAGTATTTACGAGTTTGGATTTGTTTTGTTTTTGTTTTGTTTTTTAGATTCCACATATAAGTGAAATCACATGACCTTTGTCTTTCTCTAACATTTCATTCAGCATAACACCCTCAAGGTCCATCCTTGTTGCCAAAAATGGGTAAGATTTCACTCTCTTTAATTTTTTTAAAGATTATTTATTCATTTATTTGACAGAGAGAGAGAGACAGCAAGAGAGGGAACACAAGCAGGGGGAGTGGGAGAGGGAGAAGCAGGCTCCCCGCGGAGCAGGGAGCCCGATGCGGGGCTCAATCCCAGGACGCTGGGATCATGACCCAAGCCAAAGGCAGACGCTTAATGACTGAGCCACCAGGGCGCCCTTGATTTTATTCTTTTTTAATGGCTGAATAGTATTCCAATATGTATATGTGTGTGTTGTGTGTGTGTGTGTGCCCGTGTATATATACCACATTTTCTTTATCCAATCATCCACTGATGGCCAAATAGGTTATTTCCATATCTTGGCCATTGTAAATAATGCTGTAATAAACATACAGGTGCATATATCTTTTCAAATTAGTGTTTTCATTTTCTTTGGGTAAATACCCAGTAGTGCAATTGCTGGATAGTAGGGTAGTTCTATTTTTAACTCTTTGAAGAAACTCCATACTGTCTTCACAGTGGCTATACCAATTTACATTTCCACCAGCAGTGTATGAGGGCTCCCTTTTCTCCACATCCTCGCCAACACTTGTTATATCTTATCCTTTTGATAAAAGCCATTCTGACAGGTGTGAGGTTATATCTCATTGTGGTTTTGATTTGCATTTCCCTGATAATTAGTGATGTTGAGCACCTTTTCATGTGCCTGTTGCCCATCTATATATCTTCTTTGGAAAAATGTCTATTCAGATCATCTGCTCATTTTTAAAACTGGATTGTCTTTTTGGTTGTTTTTGTTGTTATTGAGTTGTATTAGTTCTTTATATATTTTGGATGTCAACCCTTTACCGGATATATGATTTGCAAATATCTTCTCCCATTCCAAAGGTTGCCTTTTCATTTTAAAACCATTCTTTTGTTTTTTAGCTTGATGTAGTCCTTTTTGTTTATTTTTGCTTTTGTTGCCATTGCCTTTGGAGTAAGATCCAAAAAACATAACTAAGACCAATGTCAATAAATTTACTGCCTATGTTTTCTTCTAGGATTTTCATGGTTTCTGGTCTAACATTCAAGTCTTTAATTTGAGTTTATTTTTGTGTATGATGTAAAATAGTGGTCCAGTGTCAGTCTTTTGCATGAGGCTGTCCAGTTGTCCCAATACCACCTATTGAAGAGACAGACCTTTACTCACTGCATATTCTTGCCTCCTTTGTCATAAATTAATTGACCATATAAGCATAGGTTTATTTCTGGGCTCTTTATTCTGTTCCATTGATCTATGTGTCTATTTTTATACCAATACCATACTGTTTTGATTACTAATGCTTTGTAATATAGTTTGAAATCAGGAAGCATGATGTCTCCAGCTTTGTTCTTCTTTCTCAAGATTGCTTTGGCTATTCAGGACTTTTTGTGGTTCCATACAAATTTTAGGACTGTTTGTTCCAATTCTGTGAAAAATGCCATTGGAATTTTGATAGGGATGGCATTAAATCTGTAGATTGTTTTGGATAATACACACATTTTAATAATATTAATTCTTCCAATACATGAACACAAAATATTTTTCCATTTATGTGTGTCTTCTTCAATTTCCTTAGGTCTTTAGGTCTTTTACTTCCTTGGTTAGATTTTGTCCTGGGTATTTTACTCTTTGTGATACAATTGTAAGTGGAATTGTGTACTTAATTTCTTTCTGATGTTCATTATTAGTGTATAAAAACAGAATAGATTCCTGTATATTGATTTGGTACCCTGCAACTGTTCTGAAATTATTAGTTCTAACATTTTTCAGGTAGAGTCTTCCATATATTAAAAAAAGGGATTTTTTATGTATAAAATCATGTTGTACACAAATAGTAATAGTTTTACTTCCTCCTATCCACTTCAGATGCCTGTTATTTATATATTTTCCCTGCCTAATTGCTGTGGCTAGGACTTCCGGTATTATGTTGAATATAAGTGGTGAGAGTGGGCATCCTTGTCTTGGTCCTGATCTTAAAAGAAAAGCTATCAGCTTTTCACTGTTGAGTATGATGTTAGCTGTGGGCTTGTCATATATGACCTTTATTTTGAAGTATGTTCCATCTCTACCCACTTTGCTCCGAAATGGAGGAGGCTCTTAATCTACTTTCAGCTAGGTGAAATCTATTCATTAATTGTTTGTTTAACCATTCATTCACTCACTCACTCACTCATTCAATCATTTGATACATTTTAAATACGTGATCTTTTAGGGAATTGATGGGGAGGGAGAGTGCAAAAAAGGTGAAAAAGACTTCATATTTGCCCATGAATTCTGTTATGGAATTTGGGTATGTTAACAAGGAACCACAGTATGAGACAAAATTCAAGATATACCAACTAATATTAATTTTTTGGAAGTTTTGTTTGCTTATTTCTACTTCATTTGGTTTAAAAAAAATGATCTGGGGTGGCTCCAAGGATACATGTAATACAATAGAATGAAAATAAAACAGATGAGGAAATCAGAAATATATAAAGGTAGGGAAAGAAGATGAAATCAGAGCCAATACCATACACAAAATGTCCATCTTAAGTATATGTATAGTAATACATATGAGAGATGGACAGTACATTTGGGTTTGAGCTTTCTCAGCTGCCAAAGTAAAGAGTGTCTTATACTGTGGCAAATTCACTATATCCATAGGTATAAAGACTTCTGGGACCAAGTCCTGAGAAAAATCTCTTTTGTAGGTCTTCATCAGAGATACTTTTGTGATGTAGTGGACACTGTTACCAACCACATCCCTTCAAAAAATACAAAGTTGTGTTTCACAGAACAGTTTATTATAATGCTAAATGCTTCTTGGTAAAAACAATCCTAGGACAGCTACATGCAAAAGAATGAGTTGGATCCTTACCTCACACCATATACAAAAATTAACTCAAAATGAATCAAATACCTAAAACAAAATCTAACATTAGAAAACTCTTAGAAGATGGGATGCCTGGGTGGCTCAGTTGGTTAAGCGTCTGCCTTCGACTCAGATCATGATCCTAGGGTCCTGGGATTGAGTCCTGCATCAGTCTCCTTGCTCAGAGGGGAGCCTGCTTCTCCCTCTGCCTGCCACCCGCCTTGTTTGTGCTCTTGCGCTCTCTCTGACGAATAAATAAATAAATCTTTAAAAAAAAAAGAAAAGAAAACTCTTAGAAGAAAATGTAAAGGTAGATCTTTGTGACCTTGGATTTGACAATGGATTCTTTGATATGACACCAAAAGCACAAACAGTATGTGGGACTTCATCAACACTGAATTTTTTTTGTGCTTCAAAGGACACAACAAGGAATGAAATGACAACCCACATAATGAAATATTTGGAAATATAAGTAACTTCTTTCTTGACTATAAAAAGAACTTTTACAATTCAATAATAAAAAGACAAATAACCCAATTTAAGTAATGGGCAAAGGATCTGAATAGACATTTCTCCAAAGAAAATATGTAAATAGCCAATAACCTCATGAAAAGATGCTCAACATCATTAACCATCAGGGAAATGCAATCAAAACCCCAAAATAAGATGCTACTTCATTCTGAACTAGGATGACTGCAATCAAAAATTCCGATAGGGGCACTGGGCTGGCTCAGTCAGTAGAGCATGTGACTCTTGATCATGAGTTCGAGCCCCACATTGGGCATAGTTTACTTAATAAAAAAATAGGATAATAACAAGTATTAGAGAGGATGTGAAGAAATCAGGACCTCATAGACTCCTGGCGAGAATTTATAGTTACTGAGGAAAACAGTCTGGCAGTTCCTCAAAAATTTAAACATGAAGATACTATTTGGCCAAGCAATTCCACTCTTAGGCATATACCCAAAAGAAATGAAGACATAAGTCCACACAAAAACCTGTACATGCATACTTATAACTGCATTATTCATAATATCCAAAAGGTGGAGACAATCCAAATGTCCATCGAGTGATGAATGGATAAATAAAATGTGACATATCCACAGTGGAATATTATTTGGCCATTAAAAAGAGATGAATACTGGGGCATCTGGGTGGCTCAGTCGGTTAAGTGTCTGCCTTAAGCTCAGGTGATGATCTTGGGGTCCTGGGATCGAGCTTTGTGCTCAGGAGGGAGTCTGCTTCTCCCTCTCCCTCTGCCCTGTCCCACCGCTCACTCATGCTCTTTCTCAAATAAATAAAATTAAAAAAAGAGAGAGATGAATATTGTCACATGCTACAACATAGCTCAACTTTGAAAATACTATGTTAAGTAATGAAGGAAGCCAGTTACATAAAACACATATAATTCCATTTAGATGAAATGTCCAGAATAGGCAAACCTGTAAAGATGTAAAGCAGTTTAGTGGTGTTTAAGACCTGGGGAGACAGACTACGGAGAGGTGATATAACTAATGGGTACTTTTGTTATTGTTGTCATCAGATGATAAAAATGTTCTAAAATTGATTTTGTTGATGGCAATACAACTCTGTGAGTATTCTAAAAATCACTGAATTGGACACTTTTTAAAAATTTATTTATTTATTTATTTTAGAGAGGCAGGAGGGGCAGAGGGAAAAAGAGAATCTTAAGCAGGCTCCATGCCCAGTGTGCAGCCCTGCATAGGGCTTGAACTCACAACCCTGATATCATGACCTGAACCAAAACCAAGAGTTGGACACTCAACCAACTGAGCCACCCAGGCACCCCTGAATTGTATACTTTAAATAAATGAAGCATTTATATCTCAATAAAGATGTTACAAAAAAAAGTCCTAGGATAATTCAAAATGTTGCAATCAAGTATATGCAATCTGATGGTTTGGCTTGATCTCAGACAAAATCGAGACTATCTAGGAATAGACAGACTGTATATATCTTTCTGGAAATTGTCCATTAATATCATTTCTCATAAGTGGGCTTTGATAAGAAGGGGGTAGCAGAGAGTTCAAGTTACATTTTCTGGCAGGATCCTAAAATGCAGTTATTTTTTGATGATTAAGGATGAATTCACTTACTTTGGCAATCCAAAATAGAATTCTTTCTACACCTGAAACTAATACAACACTGCATGTTAACTATACTGGAATAAAAATAAAATTTTTAAAAATAGAATTCTTTTGGGTGCCTGGGTGGCTCAGTTGGTTAAGCGACTGCCTTCAGCTCAGGTCATTGATCCTGAAGTCCCGGGATCGAGTCCCACATCGGGCTCCCTGCTTGACGGGGAGTCTGCTTCTCCCTCTGACCCTCTTCCCTCTCGTGCTCTCTATCTCTCATTCTCTCTCTCTCAAATAAATAAAAAATCTTTAAAAAAAAATAGAATTCTTTCACAGCATCTGAAAGTTTAGATACGTTCTATTGAAAGTGGGCTTTGAGGTCTTTTGATTCAAGAACTGCTCAGTATTGACAATAGAGATAAAATGGTCATGGTGATTTTAGTCAATAGTCAGAATAGTTGTTCTCAATGCAGAGTGGACTTTTAACAATTAAGCTAGCAGTGGTCCCAAGTACCACAATGAACTAAAACAACATAATAAAAAAATAGTGGTATCTATTGTGGCTTGCTCAAAGTTCTTAAATTAAGAACCACAATAACTAAATATATATATATATGTATATATAAAGACACGTATTCAGCCAGAACAGTCTTACATTAGCTCTTGGTTAGCAGGAGCTCACCAACATCTCCAGTTATTTTGCTGTGTGATGCTTGTGGAGTTTGCAAATGCTCATATTCCTTCTATCAGAAATAGCTACAATGTAAAGGGGAATTAAAGCCAAAGATCACCTCGCTCCAGGCGCCACAGCCTTGGATAACCCTTCTCCTTGAATCATTCTTTCGGTTAGAAGGAGTGCAAGAAGACTGTCTCGCCCACTCGCAGAGCCCATGTCTGCTACCATCACTGCTGTCTCCAAGGAAGAAGCCTTTGCCCAGCCCAGGGCCTTTAAGACATCCTCACAGGCTCCCAGGCTTTGGCTATTTTCTGACACAAGGCTTCATTTTGTCACAACAGCACCAGAGAAGACCACTCAGGTCTGACTCTGTCACCTTGAAGCTCTGTCTCTCTGCCTCAACATACTGCTGATAGTTTGGGCCCTTCCCCAAAATTACTTCTTTTTAAGGCTTTTAGAGGAAGCAGATAAGACTATACCACATACTGCTTGCAGAAGATGTATAAAGTTAACGGATAATAATAATGAATTTATGTTTTCAAAATGAGTTGTTCTCAAAGTGAATTTTTTTTCTTTTTTTAAAGATTTTATTTATTTATTTGACAGAGAGAGAGACAGCGAGAGAGGGAACACAAGCAAGGGGAGTGGGAGAAGGAGAAGCACACTTCCTGCGGAGCCGGGAGCCTGATGTGGGGCTCGATCCCAGGACCCCGGGACCATGACCTGAGCCGAAGGCAGATGCCCAATGACTGAGCCACCCAGGCACCCCTAAAAGTGATTTTTCTTAAATAAGATGGAGAGTCATATTATCATAGTATCAGAGCAGAGGCTCTGAATGGCACATCAAGATGGGGGTGAGATGTAGACCCCCACCACCACTATTTACTGGGCCAGCCACTGAATCTCCTTGGGCCTGATTTTGTTCATCTGTAAAATAAAAAAGACAGGGCTGTTTTATAGTCATTAGGAGATGGTATTCAAGGCATTTTCTAGCTTTAACATTTATAACTACTTTAATGGGTCCTATTTATCAGATGCAGAGAGAAATCCGAATTGTGGGGCTAACCTGTTATTTTGTTTCTACCAAGGATTATGGCCTCTATACTGGAAAGAGACTAAGAGGGATTTGATGCCCAGTTTGGATATCAGAGTTTTGGGAAAAGGTTCAGCTCAGAACCCTGACTCTACCTCTCAGGATACAGCTCCTAACAGGGGAAAGAACCCACCCTGACTGGCTAGGACCCTTTAAGACTTATAAGTTCTCTCCCAGAGTAACGCTCCGGTTGTCCATACCTATTGCAGGGTTTGCAATAGGAACAAGAGCAGCAGGTCACTCTCTTGGAGCTCAGGCCTAGCTTCAATCTCATGCAAGGCTTTCTATCATGTAGCAAATATTTATTGAGCACCTACTGTGTATTAGATCCTGAGACCTTAGCAGTGACCAGATTGACAAGGCCTTCCCTCATGGAAATTAGGGGAGGTGGGCAAAAAATAACAAATAAATATGGTAATTATTGATATGGCAAGAGCTAATAAGGAAGTAAGTAGGATGTCTAGATGAATGCAATGATAGAGAATTATGGGTATGGGATGTGGAATGTCCTAGAGGGTCAGGTTAGGAAATGTCCCTCGGTAGAGGTGACATTGAACCTGAGACCCGAAGGCAAGACAATGCTGGCCTCACAAGGACTAGGCAGAAGGAAAGCCAACACAAAGTTCCTGATGTGGATAGGGTTTGGGGTGTATCAGACTCCTGGAGCAGGCTAGTGGTACAGAGGAAGCAGAGGGAGAAGGGCAGACAGGAGGCTGAAGAGAGAGCCTGGACCAACATGTCAGGGCCTAAAAGGCACCATCAGGGTCAAAAAAGGAGAGAGGGAGGATCTGATCATGGGTTTTAAGATTACTCTGGCTGAGGGACACCTGGGTGGCTCAGTCGGTTAAGCGTCTGCCTTCGGCTCAGGTCATGATCCCAGGGCCTGGGATCGAGTCCCACATCGGGCTCCTTGCTGAGCAAGGAGCCTGCTTCTCCCTCTGCCTGCCTCTGTCTCCCTCTCTCTGATAAATAAATAAAATCTTTAAAAAAAAAAGATTTCTCTGGCTGTTGGGTGGAAAATAAATTGTAGGGGGTAGGAGTACAGGGAGAGGAGGGTCACTCAGGACTGATCATCAGGAGTGAGACAGGGGTTCAGTTCAATTTTCCCTCAGATAGCCAGTTATACCATAGTTTTAATTAATTTATCTTTCTTTGAATGATTTTAATTCATATTCTACATCCCCCGGGTATGTATTGAGCTATTTCTGGGCTCTATGTCATCCATCTGTTGTATATCCATGCCAGTGTCAAACCGTGTCACTTGCTATAACTTTATAATATATCTTGGCATGTGGTAGAGCTAGTCCCCCTTTTACCTTTCTTTTTAATGTCTGGAGTACTCTCATATCAGTGATCTTCAAACTTTGCAGAACATTGGAGTCACATAGGGTGTTTTATAATTCAACTAGGGCATTGGGATTTCATCTTATGGGTTTTTTTTTTAAGATTTTTATTTATTTATTTGAGAAAGAGAGACAGCAAGAGAGAGAACACAAGCAGGGGAAGTGGGAGAGGGAGAAGCAGGCTTCCCGCTGAGCAGGGAGCTGGACGTGACATGGGGCTTGATCCCAGGACCATCATGACCTGAGCTGAAGGCAGACGCTTAACGACTGAACCACCCAGGTGCCCCTCATCTTATGTTTTTTAAGTAAGCTCTACATGCAATGTGGGGCTCAAACTCAGGACCCTGAGATCAAGAGTTGCATACTCTACTAAGTGCAGTTAGGTGCCCCAGGGCATTGGGATTTAAAAAACTCCCTAGGTATTTTTTTTTTTTTAACCAGAGGATGAAGGATTTTAATTGTCATAGGAACATTTCTACATTTTCTCATTATTGGTACTTCTAATATGAACATTCTTTTTCATAACATTAATTTGATAACTAGTTTCTGATGGCGGTACAATCCATTCTTTCACTTCTCTAGTGAAGCATGAAATATGTTGTGAATTTGAATTTCTGATACAAAAAGAAAATGAGACATTCTGAACTGATTTTTACAGTGAGGTTTGAAGTTTGATGCTTTATCTGTTAGCACAGAATCAGTAGGTGTCTGATAGGCTGCTTTCCCAGTTGAGATACATTCAAGAGGCTTTGAGTCTGCAAGTTGGTAATTATCTGAAATGTTCTTGAGCCATGTTGTATTTTTCTGAAGAAATGGTTGTTTCTTCTTCAGGTAGCTATCAGAGGTGAGATTATCTTGCTCTTTCATGTATCAAATGGCAGAAGAGTCAGTTCTGGGGGTCTTTTGATTTATGAAGTGGGCTGTGAGTGAGTCACTGGATTATAAACTTGGAAGACTTTGTTCTCTCGGTAACAGTTGGCGGTGGAGATATCCACCTAAACTCGTGGCCGGCGTCCGAATGAAGACTGGCCGACCCAAGGGTCTCCAGTGCTCAGGGAATCCTCCGGGTTCCCGGGTTTCCCGTCTTTCCGTCGGCAAACCCCTCCCCCCCCACCCCCCACCCCCCACCCCCCACCCCCCACCCCCCACCCCCCACCCCCCACCCCCCACCGCTCCGGCCCAGGGCTCTGGGGTTGCCCCGCCCACGTACTGCCCGCAGGCACCCGCGGGGCCGCACCGGGGCCGGGCGGGACCAAGGTGCTGGGCCAAGCCTAGGCCCCGCCGCCGGCACCCATTCCCAGCTGCCGGTCCTCAGGTCCTCGCTTCCTCCGGGCGTCAGGGCCTGGGGGGCGGGCCGGTAAGTAGGTATTTTTTTTTAAAAAGAATTTATTCATTTATTTGAGAGAGAGAGAGCATGAGCTAGAGAGCACAAGCAGGCGGAGCCGCAGAGGGAGAGGGAAAAGCAGGCTCCCTATCAAGCGGGGAGCCCAATATAGGGCTCAATCTCAGGACCTCAAGATCATGACCAGAGCCGAAGGCAGCCGTTCAACTGACTGATCCACCCAGGTGCCCCAGAAGCTCCCTAGGCATTTTGATAGGGCTTGCATTAAATGTATAGATTGCTCTGGGTAGTATAGACATTTTAACAATATTTGTTCTTCCAATCCATGAGCATGGAATGTTTTTCCATTTCTTTGGGTCATCTTCAGTTTCTTTCATAAGTGTTTTATAGTTTTCAGAGAACAGATCTTTTACCTCTTTGGTTAGGTTTATTCCTAGGTATCTTATGTTTTCTAGTGCAATTGTAAATGGGTTTGATTCCCTGATTTCTCTTTCTGCTGCTTCATTATTGGTGTATAAATATGCAAGTTTTTCCACAGAGCTAGAACAAAGAATCCTAAAATTTGTATGGAACCACAAAAGACCTGAATAGTCAAAGTCTTGAAAAAGAAAAGCAAAGCTGGAGGCATCACAATCCTGGACTTCAAGTTATATTACAAAGCTGTAGTGATCAAGACAGTACTGGCACAAAAAACAGACACATAGGTCAATGAAATAGAATAGAAAACCCAGAAATGGACCCATAACTATATGGTCACCTAATCTTTGATAAAGCAGGAAAGAATATCCAATTGAAAAAAGACAGTCCTGGGGCGCCTGGGTGGCTCAGTCATTGAGCGTCTGCCTTCGGCTCAGGTCATGATCCCAGGGTCCTGGGATCCAGCCCCACGTCGGGCTCCCTGCTCTGCGGGAAGCCTGCTTCTCCCTCTCCCACTCCCCCTGCTTGTGTTCCCTCTTGCTGTGTCTGTCAAATAAATAAAATCTTCAAAAAAAAAAAAAGTCCCTTTAACAAATGGTGTTGGGAAAACATGCAAAAGAATGAAACTGGACCACTTTCTTATACCATACACAAAAATAAATTCAAAATGGATGAAAGATCTAGGGGCTCCTGCATGGCTCAGTCAGTTAAGTGTCTGCCTTCGGCTCAGGTCATGATCCCAGGGTCCTGGTCAAGCCCTGAGTCAGGCTCCCTGCTCAGCAGGAAGCCTGCTTTTCCCTCTCCCTAACCCCCTCCCCCCACTCGCGCTCTGTCTCTTGTTTCCTTTCTCTCAAATAAATAAAATCTTTAATAATAATAATAATTTAAAAAATGGATAAAGACCTAAATGTGAGACAGGAAACCATAGAAGTCCAAGAGGAGAACACAGGCAGCAACGTCCTTGACATCAACCTAGCAACTTCTTACTAGATATGTCTCCTGGGGCAAGGAAAACAAAGGTAAAAATAAACTACTGCGACTTCAAGATAAAAAGCTTCTGCATAGGGAAGAAAACAACAAAACGAAGAGGCAACCTTCGGAATAGGAGACAATATTTGCAAATGACAAATCTGATAAAGGGTTAGTATCCAAAACTATAAAGTAGTTATAAAACTCAACATCCAAAAAATAAATAATCCAGTTAAAAAATGGGCAGAAGACACAAATAGACATTTTTCCAAAGAAGACATCCAGATGGCTTAACAGACACAGGAAAAGATGCTCAACATCACTTATCATCGGGGAAACACAAATCTATAAAACTACTATGAGATAGCACCTCACACCTGTCAGGATGGCTAAAATCAACACAGGAATCAACAGGTGCTGGCAAGGATGCTGAGAAAGAGCAACCCTCCTGCACTGTTGGTGGGGATGCAAACTGGTGCAGCCACTCTGGAAAACAGTAGGGAGGTTCCTCAAAGAGTTAAAAATAGGGGCGCCTGGGTGGCTCACTCGTTAAGCGTCTGCCTTCAGCTCGGGTCATGATCCCAGGGTCCTGGAATCGAGCCCCACATCGGGCTCCCTGCTCAGCGGGAAGCCTGCTTCTCCCTCTCCCACTTCCCCTGCTTGTGTTCCTGCTCTCGCTAACTCCCTCTCTGTCAAATAAATAAAATCTTTAAAGCAAAAGTTAAGAATAGAACTACCCTATGATCCAGCAATTGCAATTTGTATACCGAAGGATACAAAAATACTGATTTGAAGAGATATATGCACCCCGATGTTGATAGCAACATTATCAACAATAGCAAAATTATGGAAAGAGTCCAAATGTCCATCTACTGATTAATGGATAAAGAAGGTGCAGTCATATATACAATGGAATATTACTCAGCCATAAAAAAGAAGGAAATCTTGCCATTTGCAATGACATGGATGGAGCTAGAGTATTATGCTAAACAAAATAAGTCAGAGAAAGACAAATGCCATATGATTTCACTCATATGTGGAATTTAAGAAACAAAACAGATGAACATAGGTGAGAAAAAAGAGAGAGGCAAACCATAAAACAAACTCTTAACTACAGAGAACAAACAGGGTTGCTGGAGAGGAGGTTGGCTGGGGGATGGGTTAAATGGGGTATGGGTATTAAGGAGGGCACTTGTAATGAACATTGGATGTTGTATGCAAGTGATGAATCACTAAATTCTGTACCTGATACTAATACTACACAGTATATTACCTAACTGGAATTTAAATAAAAACTTGAAACTACAAAAAAAATAATAAAATGAAAGCTCCTTACATGATTATTAAACACAGCAAAGTTTGGGAATTGCTGTGTCACATGTTTACTTTTCCAGATGAATTTTAATCCAGTTTTATGAAGTCTCGCCCCTCTCCAAATTCCTATTGTTATTTTGATGGGATTGCATTGCACATTGAAATTTAGAATTGACTTAGGGGAGAATTGGCATCATCACAATGTTTAGTCTTCTTGCCCAAGTACAAGACACTTGACTTTACATGGTTTATATTTTTCCATGTACTTGAATCTTTTATGTTAAATTCTTCAGGACTTTGTCTTATTTGTTACTATTGTATATGGAAGCCTTTCTTCTATATTATTTAACTTGTTGTTGAATACATATTAGAATGCTAGTAGTTTTCTTTTTTTCACCTGTTTTTAGCCCACTTCTCTCTGCTTTCTTTAGCCTCCCTCACTTTTACACATGGAAATGCAATTTCCTTTCCCCACTGTTTCATATCATCTATTTCTGCCTCAAAGACCAAAGATAGGGCGTGCCTGGGTAGCTCAGTGGGTTAGGTGGCCAGCTCTTGATCTCAGCTCAGGTCTTGGTCTCAGGGTCATGAGTTCAAGCCCTGCATCGGGCCCCACACTGGGCATGGAGCCTACTTAAAAAAAAAGTTAGGATTTAGTAGCACGCTATGGGAATTTTTTCCTTGATCCTGTGTTGAATCCTTCTCCTTCTGTCATTCATAATCTCCTACAATGTGCCAGGAACTGTGCTCATTTGGGTGGGAGCAGATGAGTAAAACTCAGAAGCCTTGGTCTTTGCTGTCTAGTAGACTCTATAGGAAAGCACAGGAGTAAATGAAAACGGCATGATAGAGTATTATCATGCTTGGCTATAGCAGTCTGAGTGGGGTTAACTAGGAACACAAAGAAAAGAGCGGCGGATCTGAGGTGGGAGGAGGGAGGCACTGGGAAAGGCTGGAAAGAGGAGGTAACCCTCGACCTGAGTCTGTGTTGGACCTTTTTATCAAGTACTCAGATTAGGAAAGAAGGTGTGCTTATCACATTTACATATAATACAAAACTTGGAGAGACATACTAGGTGATAAACTCAGGAATTAAAAAAAAAAAAAATAGTGATAGCAATACTTCTAGGAATATATCCAAGGCAGGTAATCACACAGAAAGAATGTTTATCATAGTTCTGCTTATGAGTGTAATTTGGAAACAAATTATTTATTTATTTATTTTTAAAGATTTTATTTATTTATTTGAGACAGAGAGTGAGAGAGAGAGCACAAGCCAGGGGAGGGAGAGGGAGAAGCAGACTCCCCACTGAGCAGGGAGCCCTACAGAGGGCTCGATCCCAGGACCCTGGGATCATGACCTGAGCCAAAGGCAGACACTTAACTGACTGAGCCACCCAGGCGCCCCAAATTATTTGTTTAAATTGTGCTTCACAAATGCAATAGAATACTACACAATCACTAAAAATGTTGTAGTTCTATATTTATTACCTGAAAAGATGTGTATGCTGCGAGAAAAGAGCAATGTTACAGGACAGAATATAGTGTGATCCCGTTTTAAAAATTGTGCATTCATATCAATATGCGTAGTTTCTTTTTTAATTAATAAAAGTGGAATTATACAGTTTGGGAACTTGTATTTTTTTATTTTTTTTAAGATTTTATTTATTTATTTGAGAGAGAGAATGGGAGATAGAGAGCACGAGAGGGAAGAGGGTCAGAGGGAGAAGCAGACTCCCTGCTGAGCAGGGAGCCCGATGTGGGACTCGATCCCGGGACTCCAGGATCATGACCTGAGCCGAAGGCAGGCGCTTAACCAACTGAGCCACCCATGCGCCCAGAACTTGTATTTTATATGTATTATGCAATAGGCCTCTTCCTATACTTGAAAATGACAAAACAAAATTATCAATGCAACAGTAAACTTACTATTATAAACGATGTTTTCTTTGATACCATTATAAACATAAAATGTAATCACTCCTAGGTAGTAGAATTTAGGATGATTTTACTTTCTTCTTTGTACTTTTACCCCCTGAAGTTTTTACAATGAAAAATAATTGTTTAAAGCACCAAACTACTCTTTTAATCATAAAAAGCTAGCTACATATCAAAATAAACGAGATGAAAGGGATATTTCATATCTTCCAAGTAAAGCGAACAAAATAGGGGAGGGGCAACTTGATATTTTACATGAATAAGATCTGCAGTTTTAATTATTCATCTAATTACATGTGCAACTGTGCATAGCCCCATGATATGATGTAGTTGCTAAATTTGAATGCAATTTTAAGCTACATTAAAAGAATTATAATATGCCAACCATTGGACTGTGAGCTTGTCCAACCACATGTGGATTCAGTTCCAACTTTGCCCTATAGTAGAAGACATTATAATTTAGGATGTGTTCAGTCAGAAGAGAGAGATCAGAAATACGGTCACAGATCAATGTTGAGAAACCTCACAACAATTAGCCTGGAAAAGAGATGATGCAAGAGGGCACATGTCTGATATTCTCAAATATTGTGAAGATGGGAAACAGCATAGAGTTCTTCTGTGTTGCCCCAAAGAGCAAAACTGGGGCACAGGAATAGGATTTATAGAGGGGCAGGGTCCAGCCCAATATCAAAATATAAATCTGTTTGAGCTGCCCTCAAACAGACTTGGCTGCCCACAAAGACGTAAGTGTTCAAAGCAGTTAAGTGATCATTTGACAAGGAGGTGAGAGTGCTGGGAAATGGTTTCAAATGACATACAGATGAATTAGGTCCCTTCTATTTTTAAGATTCGATGGTTTATTTTTTTTTCTCCATAAATATGAATCCTCATTGGCCCCATATTTTGTTCATTTCTGACAACATCTTCATTTGATCAGTCATTTTAAATTACAATTCCATAGGGTGCCTGACTGGCTCAGTTGGTAGAGCATGCGACTCTTGATCTCAGGGTTGTGGGTTTGAGCCCCATGTTGGGTGCAGAGATTACTTAAAAATAAAATCTTTAAAAAAAATGTAGCGGCAGTTGGGTGGCTCAGTCGGTTAAACATCTGCCTTCACCTCAGGTCATGATCCTGGGATCTTGGGATCAAGCCCCATGTTGGGCTCCCTGCTCGGCAGAGAAGCTGCTTCTCCCTCTGCCCCTGCACTTCCCCTCTCTCTCTGTCTTTCAGATAAAATCTTCTTTAAAAATGTTTTAAAAAATTACAATCTTGGGGCACGTGGGTAGCTCAGATGGTTGAGCGTCTGCCTTCAGCTCACATGATCTCAGGGTCCTGGAATTGCTTGCTCAGTGGGGAGCCTGCTTCTCCCTCTCCCTCTGCCTTTCCCCCTTTGCTCATGTGCTCTCTCTCTCCTTCTCTCAAATGAAAAAAAAAATCTTAAAAAAAAATTACAATCGCATAATCCTTAGCTGGGAGAGCCCATGGCCCAAAGGCCAGATGATAATTAAGAAGGTATTTCTTGGCATGAGTTCATGCCAAAGAAATTGGGAAATATATCTTGCTGAACAACCTTGCTGAACAACCTCTTTTCACTTGCAGGATTTGCTCAACAAAGGGAAGTTTTGTTTCTAAAAGATATGCAGTGCTACCTGAAATGGGTAATGATGATTCAATTCCCTTCCCTTGATGACCCATCAAAATCACTCATAGCAGGTCTCCTATTGATTGTACCACCCTCTTTTGGCAAGGGTACTTTTATATGAACCGATGTCAGCAACAGTTACAATAAGGTTAACAACAGTTAATAAGTTTTTAAGAAAGTTATTTTAACATAGCTTTTTAAAGATGATCATTTTGACAAAGTATTCTGTGCAAGAGAAATTCTAAACACTTAATGCCATCCTTGAACCTATTTCCAGTCCTTACCCAATTTTCTGTCCCATCCCTGAATCTTGCTGCAGTGCCCGACCTTATCAATTCCTTTATTCCTACTCCATGACAGAGACTGAGCTCATCCTCACCCTCCCCCATCTAGGAAAAGGGTGTGATTCCTTGGGAAACGGAGCTGAGAAGGCCTTAGGTAGGAGATAGGTGGGAGAAATAATTTCTCATTTCTCTCTGAAACTGCTTTCTTAGATGCAAACATCTGGAAATCAAGATGTCTAATGAAGGAGGGAGTAAGTGGGGGGCTAAAATAGTGCCCACCATAGGGAAGCAAGCCATCAGCCTGACTGGGGTAAAATCTTCAAATTTCTGAGGGAAAGATTAATTTTTAAGCAAGATTATTTATTATTATGAATCTGTTTCTTATTATACTCTATTTAGGCTTGCTTAGAGGCTTTATTTCCATCTGATGATCACAACTGAACCATTTATTAATTTGTGGATTTGTTCAATCATACATTCACTGATCCATCAAAGATTTATTGAACACTATAGTCAGTAGCAGGAACACAAGAAGGAACAAAAAACAGACCTACCTTTTCCCAAAGGCCAATCTTAAACACATGGGGTTTTGTTAATATAGCCCCTTGGGGGGTACCTGGGTGGCTCAGTTCACTGTGCATCTGACTCTTGATTTCGGCTCAGGTCATGATCTCAGGGTAATTAGATCGAGCCCCACATTGGGCTCTGCACTCAGTGGGGAGTCTGCTTGAGATTCTCTCTTTCCCTCTCCCTCTGCCCCTACCCCTGCTCATGCTCTCTCTAAAATGAATAAATAAATCTTAAAAAAAGAAAAGAATGTAGCTCCCTGGGAAACTCCTATTCATCCTTTGAAATTTATGTAAAATACTTAGGATAGTGCCTGGCATTGTATTTAGGAAACCTTCCTTGACTTGCTTTGATACTGAAGTATTATGAATAATCCCCCAGACCCCTTTCGTACTTCACTGTTGGCCTTTCTGTCTCCATTTCCAGATAGTTAATTCCTCAAAAGGAAGGACTGCATTTTAGCACGACTGTATCCTAGTGCCCAGCAGAGTTTCTGGCACGTGGCTGGTGTGCAGTAAACCTCCCCAGAAATGAATTGCCCTGAAGACTTCGTGTTCTGCTGTTGCCAAAGCAATTGACTTCCTGGTATTGGGGTGACCTCTCTTTTCAGACAATATCTCTCCCCACACAATCTGGATACCAAGGTTTGTAGACATGCTGAGTCACCACAGGAGAGAGACTTAGAGGAAACCTTTCTACTTTAAGGAACAGTTATTTTCATTCTCTTAAATGTCAGCATTGTCTCTGCTCCCATTTTAAGATTCCATATAGGGAGCTCTTCTATGTGGGAAGAGCTGATTGCAGCTCAGTTGTTTTTGGACACGTCTATCCTTCATCCAAAGTACCACAGAATGGAATCCGTGTGTTTTCACACAGGGATCCTCTCCTCTGAACCTAATTTAATGTCCTGAGTTATAAAAGGGAGTCATTATCATTAAGCCTGTTATTCGGGATAACCTCTACTGATGCTGACAAGGTTTTGTAAACCAGAAATCAGAGCTCATGTTCAGTTGCACAGGGAAATAATCACAGGTTGAGGCAGAAATTAGGACTGTCACAAATAACTGGGACATAGGATCACTGGGTGTAGCACTCCCCTCCCCAAATAGAATTCTCCTGAATGTCAAGCATGTGCTCTATTCTTCAAAAAGTATACCACGGTTGTCAATATACGTACAGTAACCCCCTTGTTCTTCCATCTAAATCCGCAAGAAGGCTGCGTGGTCTCACAGAGAGAAAATGCACTTGGACCTGGATTTGAACTCCTGGCTTTGTTACCTACAACTTGTGACTTTGGGCAAGTTAGTTGACTTCTCTGAGCCTCTTTTCTTATCTACAAAAGGGTTATCTTGGGATAAAGGGCATAACATGTCTAGCAGACACAATAGACACTTGGTATATCCTAGATCCTCTTCTGTCTTCTTTAGCTCCTGTGAGATACTGAAATGATCACTTTATAAAAACAAACCAAAGTAAACCAAAACAAAATTAAAAAAAAAAAAAAGGGGTGCCTGGGTGGCTCAGTCAGTTAAGCATCTGCCTTCAGCTCAGGCCAAGGTCCTGGGATTGAGCCCTGAGTTGGGCTCCCTGCTTCTCCCTCTCCTTCTGCTGGCCACTCTGCCTTCTTGTGCTTTCTCTCCCTGTCAAATAAATAAATTAAAAAGTCTTAAAAAAAAAAAAAAAGACAAGACAACAGGTTTAAAATTCTGGCTTCCAAATCCCTGAGTATTTTGCCCCAGGAACTGTCACACACAGAATAACCTGGGTTGCATCTGGATTGGGGTCCCAGTGGCTCCAGTGGCTCACTGTGAGCTCAAGAATTGGACATTTTTTTTTTAAGATTTATTTTTTTTATTTTAGGGGGGAGGGGCAGAGGGAGAGAGAGTCTCAAGCAGACTCCACGCTGAGTGCAGAGCCTGACTTGGGGCTCGATCACAACCCTGAGATCAAGACCTCAGCCAAAACCAAGAGTCAGATGCTTAACCAACTGTGCCACCCAGGCACCCCTGGACATTGTATTTTTCTTTGGGTTGACAGGGGCCAATTTCCCTAGAATCAAATCATGAGACTTGCCATGTTGATTCAACTTTTGTCATATTTATTGACAGATGCCATTTAGAACACAATTCAAAATCTGTCAAAACCATATTCTGCATTCCTTCAAACTTAGATAGTGAAATTTACAGATCATCATTTTTGGTAGAAACCCAAGTTCTCTGTAGATCTCCAATGCTACATTTCTCAGCAAGTAAAATTGTGAAAGATCGGGTTTTGTCTAATAAGGGTTCTTTGTTTCAAAATCAGTTTATTAGTTTCCTTAGAAATGTTTTCAAGTTCATTCTTGATGGTTTTTCCCTAAATTTTTCCAAGCTGTTAAAGTGAGGCTGACTAATACATTATGTACAATGTAAACAAAACTCTGAAAGGAAAACAATTGAACTTAAATTTAATGACAATGCAAATATGTTTATAATATGTTGTGTAAAAACCGCAGGCTATAAAACACAGAATGAACTTCAACTTCCTTTCAAACAGAATACATATATATACATTTAAGTATGAAAAAGTCCAGGAAGATATGTACCAAACTGATGACAATGATTATCCTTAGATTGCAAAATTACAAATAACTTAAACATTTTTTTCTAGTTTCTAATTTATGAATCAATTGTCAGGTAGTCTAAAATGAGCATATGCCACTTGTTTAATATAGGGTAAAAAAGCCCCAAAAGTTATTTTAGTTGTTAAAATCTTTTTCTTCTTTTAAGATTTTATTATTTATTTGACACAGAGAGAGAGAGAGCACAAGCAGGGGGAGTAGCAAAGGGAGAGGGAGAAGCAGGCTCCCCCTTGAACAGGGAGCCCAATGCGGGACTTAATCCCAGGACCTTGGGATCAAGACCTGAGCTGAAGGCAAATGCCCAACTGACTGAGCCACCCAGGCGCCCCTAAAATCTGACTTTCAAAATGATAAGTTGGTTGGACAACTGTGTTACTGTTATTTATATCTCATGCTATACCATTTTAAGCCACTAAAACAGCCCAGATAACCATTTGGTGAAGCTCCCAACCCCAGGCACAGAGCTTCCAGGCAAGTTTTTTTGTGTTCCACTCTTAAATTATAAGAAAAAAATTTTAAAAATACCCCCAAATTCTATTATTAATATGATTAGTATCCATGAAATGAGAATAAGATACTGTTAAAAGAAAAAAATTCAGAGAACAAAACAGAGTTTTTAAAAATTAATATATATGACAAATAAAAAACACAATAAAAGGTAGGAAGATAAAGTCAAGGATATACTCCAGAAAGCAGAATAAAACAATAAAGAGAGGGAATGTAAGAAAAAAAATTTAGAGATTCTGTTCAGGAAATCCAACATTCAAATAATGGGGTATTTCAAAGGGTGGGGTAGGTGACAGAGAAATCAGAAGGGAGAAGAAACTGTTGAAGAAACACAACTTAAGAAAATTTCCCAGACACGAGAGGTAAGGGTTTTCCAACTGAAAGGACCTCCAAATGCCCAGCTCAAGGAATTAGACTTTACCCACACCAACAATACTATCAAACACTGGGAATGTTGAGAAACAAGCTTCCAGATGGAAAAAAGTAGGCTTCACAAAAAGGATCAAATATAAGAATGGTGTCCAACTCCTCAACAGTAGCTCTAGAAGCCAGAAGGTAACTGATAAGTGTCTTCAAAATTCTGAGGGAAAATGCTTTCCCAACTAGAATTCAGTACTACTAATTAATATGAGGAAAAAATATATTTTAAGATGTGGGGTTGCAACTTTGCCCCCCCATTGCCAAGAGCATTTTCTCTCAGAAAGCTACAGAAGGATGTTGTCCATCAAGAAGGAGGAATAAACCCAGAGAAAAGAAAGCAAGGGGTCAATGAGACAGAGTAGGGTTAAAGAACCAAATTCACATTTTCCATTGTGGGGAGTCAGAGATAGAATGGAAACTGAGGGGTGCTTGGCTGGCTCAGTCAGGGCTGTGAGTTCAAGCCCCACTCTGGGTGTAGAGATTACCAAAAAAAATTTTTTTTAATTAAAAAAAAGAAAGAAAATGAAAAGTAGAAGGTAGCAATAGAAGCATATTATTTAGACATTGAGTTAAGCATGAAAACAATCATGAAAATTAGTGGCCTTGGGAAGTGGGAAATTGGAAGTAAAGGTCAGTGTTTTCTTACTACATGTCTTGGAGAACTATTCGATTGTAGAAACCTTGTGCATGCATAACTTTGATAATAAAATTAAATTTAAAAAATTAATATAGATAATGCCATTACTCACTGAAGGCACTTGGTAGGGGAGCAGTGCTGATGTGATCTGAATGATCTGAATATATTGTTTTCTGATACTCCAACTTTATACAGAAATAGCCCTCAAATAATCAGAATTGTTGACATATATCCTAGATGCCATTTCTCACAAATATCAGACATCTCAAAAAAAAAAAAAAGCCTTTGGCAAGTTCTAGGCTGCAGTCAATGGATGCCTGAAACCCTGTCAGGGGCCTGAAAAGCTGATATTCCATGCTTGTTGATGGAAGGGTGCCCAATGAGCTTAGAAGCCAGATATGTAAGTAAGGCAGAACCATCCTTTGCTTGTGCCATACCAAGAACTTCTGTGTACTCTTGCAGATTGTGGGTTAGCACACTTGCACATGGATGTGAGAGAAGAGGGACATGCACATATGCTTTTGAAGACCTTTAGAGCTCCAGAGAAGCCCAGAAATGTACTGCAGTAACACAAAAGGTGTTATTTTGCCCTGAAGAACTCTTACCTGAAAAATGCAACCTAACAGGGCTCTCAAGATGTCAGCCACAAAAGCATTCCCAAGTATCTGAGTATCATCCTACTGAAGAGTCATTTCGTAGCTATTTTAGTGTCAAAGAGTTCTCTTACAACACTCTTACCGTCAATATATTTGATGCTGAGTTGTTGCTTCCTACTGCAATAAGATAACTGGATTAGCGGCTTCTGAAGTCAGCACCCAGGTGAGAGAGAACTCTCCAGATCATCAGCTAAGAGGTTGGCGCTTATTCAGTTCATAGAATAACTGCTATTTAACTGTAAGTTAAAATAATGAGGAGCCTACAGCAAAGCCTTATTTTATACTCTTTAGGACTAAAAGTTCTTTCTCTGATTTATTCAGTAATATTCTACAAGTTTTAAAAAAGAATGGCTAATAGTCTAGTATTTAAGGACAATTTACTGTTTATGGAGTCAAGAACTAAAAGTCTTGTTATGTTGCAGAGATCCACATTGTTCTCAACTACTCATAGTGAAATAAAATAGGATGTAAGCTCTTTTGCAAGCTGCTTAATCTTCTTAGAAGATTTTAGTTTGAGGGGCATGTGGGTGGCTCAGTCGGTTGAGCATCTGACTCTTGATTTTGGCTCAGGTCATGATCTCAGGGTCCTGGGACTGAGCCCAGAGTTGGGCTCCGTACTCAGCGGGGAGTCAGCTTCAGGATCCTCTCTCTCTCTAAAATAAATAAACAAATCTTCAAAAAAAAAAAAAAAAGAAAGGTTACACCTGAAACTAATATAACACTCTATACTAACTATACTGGAATTTAACATTTTAAATACATACATACATAAAATAAAAATAAAATAAAATAAAGATGGGTTAGATAAGATTTTAATTCCACCTTAAGAGTTTTGATTTATATACTATCTTCTATAAGAAATTCGCCAGTGAATTTTTGGCCTACCGTATGAAGAGAGCAAAGATGATTACTCTAAGTATAAACCAAAGAGAAACAAACACGAATGAGACATTTTATTGGTTCAGTGGAATTGTGTGTTAGGAGAACAAATATCAAGCTAAGAGCCACAAAATCTAGGTTCTATCTTTGCTCTGCTACTTTATTTTGTAGTGTGGGGCAAGTCACTTATTTTCGTCATTTTTTAAAATGGGATTTAGTGAGTCCAAAATGAGATGATGCTCCATAAAAGCAACTTACAAAGCACAAAGTACTATGCAAATGTTTAAAAATGAGCAAAGTAAATGTCGGGAACTGGAAAAGGGAACTTGTACGGTGCTAGCCTTAGGAGTTCTGGCTCCTACAAATATTGTGATGAGGGTTATAGACTTCAGGGGAAATTTCCAAACATTTTGGCCTTGTGCCATTTTTATTGTTGATTTTTAAAATTTCATACTTCTTCTTTATTTCAAAGTGTGTTATTTTGATATATGTATAATACACCAAATTTTACACCAGTTGGCATATGTATAATAGAGAGGCCCTTGGATTTGATGAGAAGTCTGGAGACTAGAATTCTGAAAGTTGAATATCCAGGTAATTTAAACACTCAGCAGTGTATGTTCATAGTAAACACTCAACAATATTTGTTCAATGAATGTAGGTCCTGATGAAGTTCAACCTGAAGGGTACGTCAGGTCAACATAGCACCTTGACATGAGAATTCTATTGGACTACACTCTGAAGTCCAAATGGTATGCATTCCAAGAACAAAAGATACAAAGATCTTTTGCTTTGGCAAAAGATACAGCTTGGTTCAACATGCCAAGACTTTTAGGCTTTCTTTGTTTTTCAAATTTTTCAACAGACCATGACGATTACTAAGTTAATTTGTTTGCCCGGAACAATTTGCCCAAATTCCCCAAAGAGGCTACTGCCGCCTCTTTTTGGTTCATATCAACAACATGTCTCCTCTATGTTCTGTCACCAGATGGCAAAGTAGCATAATACCTCTATGTAATTATGTCTATTCTATGTGATTATCTCCTAGACACAACAGGAAGTATGGAAGTTGTTGTTATCTCTGATCATCTGGGACATTCTAGGAAACTTAACAGGTTGTTAGTTTCTGCTAAAATGTTAAGATGCTTTTATAAAACTCTTTCCTGGAAATGTGTAGTGACCTTTCAAAATGAAAGTAGAGGTTTGGATTTATAGCAGATATAGTTCATACATAATTAGAGAAGCTACTCTGGATATTTCAGATTTATTAGGCTTTTATGTTTATGGAGCTCTTTTTATATTATTTGGAGAGGCAGTTCTGATTATAAAAGAAACATAAACTTATTGGAGAAACAAGAGAGAGAAAGGATAAAAATACAGGAAAAAGACATTTCCTTAAATTTTACCACATAGTAGCAACACTTAAACATTTTGGTGCATTTTTGTCCATTTTTTAAATTTGTTTTTTTATATAGTTATGATTATATTGTGACACAAATTTGTAGGCAGATTTTTCTTATTTAACAGTTTATAGTATTTATTGCCCCATGCTATTAAAAATCTTTTAAAATCTGGGGTCCCTGGGTGGCTAAGGTTAAGTATCTGACTTTTGATTTTGGCTCAGGTTATGATTCCAGAGACCTAGCCCCAAGTCAGGTTCTGCGCTGGGCAGGAAGCCTGCTTAAGATTAGCTCTCTGTCCCTCCCCTGCCCTTTCCCCCTCCCTAAAAAAAAGGGGGGGCACCCAAGTGACTCAGTCAGTTAAGCATCTGCCTTCAGCCCAGGTCATGATCCCATGTCGGGCTCTCTGCTCAGTCGGGAGCCTTCTTCTCCCCCTCCCTCTCCCTCTGCCTGCTCTTCCATCTGCTTGTGCCCCCCCCGTTAAATAAAATCTTTTAAAAATTTCAATAAAAAAATTTAAAAAACCTTTTAAAATCTATTTTTAGAAAATATTTTTCAGATAACGAGATATAGAAAATTTTAGAAATATATAGTAGTATAAGGAAAATAAAAATTATCCACAATCCTACAACTCAAAGGTAATCATCAATACTTTGGCATTTTCCTTCCCTTCTCTTTAAATGCATTTCCTTTTACACAGATAATACTTTTATTTTTAATCCTGTTTTTCTTCACTCACGTGTCTTAAGGAGTTTCCCATATGATTAAAAACTTTCCACAAAGCTTATTTTTAATGTCTGTATAATGTTATATCATATCCATATACCGTAATTTGCTTCACCATTCCTCTCCTTAGTGCTTTTTCTAACAGTTTAATTCTTTCCTTGAATGACCCAGAGGTCTTGAATTTTATATTAATTTTTAATAAATAATAAAATAGCTTGAGAAATTTACATCAATAAGCTATGAAAGAAAAAAATGGGTCATTACAAATGTGAAGTCAAGATGTAGTCATTCATCGGGGCGCCTGGGTGGCTCAGTTGGTTGGGCAACCAACTCTTGATTTCTGCTCAGGTCATGATCTTGCGGTGGTGGGACTGGACCCTGAGAGGCATCTGGCTCTGCCCTCAGTGGGGAGTCTGCTTGGGATTCTCTTTCCTTCTCCCTCTGCCCCTCCCCACCCCATGTGCGTGTGCTTTCTCTCTCTCTCAAATAAATAAATAAATCTTAAAAAAAAAGATGTAGTCATTCATAGTCATAGGTACGGTGCTAGACTCTAAATATACACTGCATAGACATTGATTTCTCACCTTTTCCAAGGAGGATTTGAGGTGGTTTATAGAGATGCTCAGAAATTAGGACAAAGTAAAAAAGGTGCCAATGGCAGGCCACAAATTTAATTCTGAGCATCCAGCAGCCAAAGAAATTAATGTTAATATTCACAATTTCCTTACAATGAAAACCAAGTTCAACTCAGAAGGGCAGCTACCTGGTATTGGAACATAAGAGCAATCTTTACAACAGGGTTCAAGATGAGGGCATAGTCTGTGGTTTATACCTGAGTCTAGGAGATAGGAGGTCTGAATTCCAGCACTGGCTTTGCCACTAACCAGCAGTGCAAACCGGGTAAGTCACTCAATTACTCGGTAAGGCCCTCATTTCTGTCATTTAATGTTCATTTGTAAGTACCCACTATGTGCCAGTAGGATTACAAGGGCAAATAAGAAGTTTGTGTCCTTAAGGAGCACGGATTCTCATGGGGAAGACAAACATATAAGCTGCTGATGTGGATACACAGCAGAAACTACAATAGAGGGGCGCCTGGATGGCTCAGTTGGTTAAGCATCTGACTTTGGCTCAGGTTATGATCTTGGAGCCCTGGGATTGAGCCCCACTTCAGGCTCCACACTCAGCGGGGAGTCTGCTTGTCCCTCTCTCTTTGCCCCTCCCCCATTAATGCGTGCGCGCCTGCGCGCATGTGCTCTCTCTCTCTAATAAATAAAATCTTAAAAAAAAAAAGAAACATTGTAATAGAGGTATGAACAGAGATGTGAATGTCCCATCTGACATCCTGACTTTCAGGTTAATCTAGACACCAAATATCACCTTCTGTAAAATTCCATTATGTTTGTTAAAATCAATATCCTGAATTAAGAAATATTAAAATCTTAATAGGATTGAGTTGACTAAAGTATTGGTGAAGCAACCATAACTGGGAATGGTAATCGTGTTAACGTAGAAAGCTGGGTACGCACAGGACAGACAGAAATGTCTGTTGTTTTCCCGCTCCCTTTTGTAATTATAATGTGGGTTGTTTTGCAGAATCTGTTCCATCAGAGGATTGTCTTTTTTAATTGTATGCTTTGTCAGAAAACCAACTCTCTCTATTTCTTTCTTTTCCTACATCCTCTCATGTGCTTCTCCTGGAAAATAGTCTGGCTAAGCTCTCCTTCCAAAATCGCTACCTAATGCCCCTCCCTGTGTTCCACATTGTTACTGCAAATCTCCCTTTTCTGTTTCACATTCAAGTTTAACATATTCACATTTCCTTGGCACTTATTTTTCCTTGGCTTCTTGTACCCAGTCAATCAAATTCTACAACTTTTTTCTGAAGAACACGTTCAGATTTTTCATCTGCCTCTGTTGTCACCGACATTTCCTTGCCTCCATGGTGGTAAACTCATTTGGGATCCTCCAGTATCTTCTTCTTGTGCTTCTCGGCCTTTATTTCCCACACCCATTCTAATTATTTCCATGCCTCTTCACATCACTGGCTTCTCTGGTAATTTAATTCTTAGAATTCCTTTAATAACACTGCCACTTTCCAGAGTGAATGACTAATTTGGTCTTAATGGAAAACTACAAAGACTCTGATCAGGATTTTCCATCCAAGCAGGTTTTATTGCACACACTCGCTCTTTTCACATAATCCTTGTCTCTCAGGTGTGAGACCTCTCATTGGTCACTATGATTATTTCTTCTCTCTCTCTTTTTCTTAAAGTTTTATTTATTTATTTATTTCTGAGAGGGAGAGAGATCACGCGAGCAAGCCTGAGCAGGGGAAGGGCAGAGGGAGAGGGAGAAGCAGACGCCCTGCTGAGCAGGGAGCCCAATGCGGGACTCAATCCCAGGACCCTGGGATCACAACCTGAGCTGAAGGCAGACGCTTAACTGACTGAGCCACCCAGGCGCCCTATTTCTTCTCTTTTAAAACTCAGAATCCTGGGGTGCTTTTCTGATCACAGGATTGGTTAAGGAGTAGACTTATAAACCAGTCTGAGCCAACCATAATAGCTCATTCCCTGCACAACAGTGAGTGATTCAGAGGGACAGGTGACCTAAAGGGGGCCAGAATCATCAAGAGTTGAGAGAGAAAAGCCAGTTTTTCCCTTGTATTAAAAGCTGTAAGGACGAGAGCCTGGACCCTTTGGGTGCTACATCTTCTACCACAGAAAAATGATCTGGGAGAATGGCTGAGAAGCAGGGAATTCTTTGTTCATTCCTCTTCTTGCCAACCTGAGATTTAATTATTCAACTCTTTATTCAATTCTGAGAATGCTCTCAATTAGTTGCTTTTATTTGTTTCATCTGGTTTGAGTTGGGTATCTGTCATTTGCAACCATGAAGGTCCTGATTCATATAATATTTAAACTATATTTTGAAATCCTGTACCACTGATCTGTAAAATGGTGACCCCTATTTACAATATGCCTCATATCTCACCAATCATCTTAACTTTAAGAAAATGACCTATAGAAGAAAATTCCTGTTGTCAAAACTGTCTAAATCCTATCCTGAAATTCTTCCTATTTACTCCCTAAGCCTTTTGGTCACAATACCTGAAAGTTGATGCAAGGCAGAATTTATTTCATCTTCAAATAAAGCCAACTACTACCTCTCTAAAGTTATAGACTCTTTTATTTGCTGATTATCCCTTAAAACAGTGATTTGCTTATTTTACATAACAAATACATACAGAAGGCTTATTTTGAGCCAGGTGTTGTGCTAAAAATTTGCCGCCTCTATCCTCCCAACAAACTGTTATTATCTCCATATTCAGTGGGAAAACTGAATTGCAGAGAGATTGAGTAATTTGCCCTAGGTCACAGAGTTAGTGCATAGTAGAGCTGGAATTAATTCTTTTTTTTTTTAAAGATTTTATTTATTTATTCATGAGAGACAGATGGGGAGAGAGAGAGAGAGAGAAGCAGAGGGAGAAGCAGGCTCCCAAGGAGCAGGGAGCCCGATGTGGGACTCGATCCCAGGACCCTGGGACCATGACCTGAGCCGAAGGCAGACGCTTAACCATCTGAGCCACCCAGGCGCCCTGGAATTAATTCTTAAATTTTATTATGCATCAGAACAACTCCGGTGTGTGTTAAAAATGCAGATTCCTGGGACCTGCTAATTCAGAATCAGACCAAGCTCCCTGCAAAGGAATAGCAGAAACAGGTATTTTGAGAAAGACTTGACCAAAGAACATGCTCACTACTTAATCTTGTAGCGTTCCTTACTCTATCACCCAAATAGAATAAATCCCCCACAAATCCACATACTTGGACTTTGTCAGTTTGGTTCTCTGTGGAAATGCTTTCAACCTTTCTCAACCTCTCTCTCAATTAACTAGCTCCCATTCAATGCTCAGTTTACTACAGGCTGGTATTGTCCCCACCATGCTTCTAAAGCCACTCTTGCTGAGCTCAGCAGCAGCCACCTGGAGACAATATGATTTAGAGGTTAAGGAGGTGTTCTCTGGAGCCAGTCCAGCTCAATTCAAATCCCGCTTCTGCCACCTCCTGGCTCCGGCACCTTGCTGAACCCCTCTATGCTGCTCACTGTTTTTACTTGTAAAATGAGGATGATTATGGTACCTACATCCTCGGTAATTGTGAGGAATGAGCAAGGTAGTAATGCTCGTCAGGTGATTAGAACAGTGCACACAGTACAAACTCAATAAATGCTTTTCACCCGAATGGAAGCTCCTCAAGAGCAGGATCAGCATTTTGTTCATGACTATCTCCTCAGTGCCTGACATATAGTAGTTACTCAAATATAAATGCCAAGAATCAGTAACTCCCAAATCCAATGTCATCTTCAGGTCCTTTCTTAGTGGATCTTACTGTGACATTCAGTCAAACACTCATATAGCAATTACCTGTGCTAGGCACTGTTCTAAGCACTTTATAATCATGTACTAATTTAGTCTCCCTAACAATCTTATGCAACAGGTACTTTACTGTGAGCATTTTATACATGACGAAAGTGAGGCACAGAGATGTTCAGTACTTTGCCCTAGAGCTATACTGGAACCTAGGCAGTCTGGTTTCGGAGTTTATGCCTTTAACCTATGTTTGCCACTAATCATTACTTCTTTGAAACTCTCTTCCATTGGCTCGCACGAAAACACCCTCTCTCAATCTCTCTGACTCCTCCTTCGTTGGTTCTTTTCTCTCTGCTCAACTCTGAAGCAGGGATGACATTTCCAGAAATCTGTCCAAAGCCATTGCCTTTACTTACTTTACACACTCCCTAGTTGAGGGCATCCACGTCCGTCCATACTCAGATGATTCCCAAACCTGTATCTCTATCCCAAATATCCTTCCCAAGGCTCAGACTTCAGTGTCCAATTGCTCACTGGACAACTCTCACATTCAACACATATAAAATAATAAATGTATTCTTTTCCGCAACAAGCAGGCATTTTGTCCATTTAATTCTCTGTCTTAGGAGATGGTATCCCCCCGCCCCCCCATAACTGAAGCCAAAAATCTATCATCTCTAACCCCACTCTCTGCTTTTCCCATCATGTGAGGTCAGCAACCTATCCATTTGCTATTTGACTGTGCCGCTTAAACGTCTCTGCATTCTCATAACCATTTCCCTAGTTTTGATTATCTTACTCTGACGATAGCTTCCTAACTGGTTGTCCTGTGCCTGTGTAACCCATCTCCCTCAATGCTACTAGAGTTACTTAAAACAAACAAACAAACAAAAAAGAAACAAAACAAAACCCCAAAACTCATGACACCACTTTCCTGATTAAAACTTTTTAATGATACCCTTTTCTAAGAGAAGAATAACTGCATTCCTTGACATGATATACACGGCCTTTCCCAGATTGCTGTTGTCCTTGCTTCTGGTTTCGTCAGCTGCCCCTCTCTAGCTTGAAAGCCACTGGCTTTAGCAAATCTGAGCTCCTTGCAGGTCCCTGGGAGAGCTCTGTGCTCTCCGGAAGCTGTGCTTTTTCAAAGATCTCTCTTGTAAATGCCCTTTCCCGGCTGTCTCTCTGGGCACCCTTCCTTCTTCCTCAAGAATCAGATCTTCAGAAAAGTAGCAACCAAATGCATAATGCAAAACAGGTCATCACTTAATAGATTTTAGCTACCTTGACACCTTCCACCCTCTTTCCCTGGCAAAATTAATGATGTGTTCTATCGTATAAACTGCTTGTTTCTTTTAGTCTACTAATCACGATGAATATACATTTATTGTTAAATTATAAACCCATTTAAAAAAATAATAAATTCACTTTAAATAAACCAACTTCCATCTTTTTTCATTCAAATGTATTGTACTCTTTACATTAAAATAATAGGGGGGCGTTTGGCTGGCTCAGTTGGTAGAGCATGTGACTCTTGATCTTGGGTTGTGAGTTTGAGCCCCACATTGGGTGTAGAGATGATTTAAAAATAAAATCTTAAAAAATGATAGTAACAGAGTGCCTGGGTGGCTCAGTCAGTTAAGCAGCTGCCTTCAGCTCAGGTCATAATCCTGGAGTCCCGGGATCGAGCCCCATATTGGGCTCCCTGCTCAGCGGGGGTCTGCTTCTCCCTCTGACCCTCTCTCTCTCACTCTCTCAAATAAATGAATAAAATCTTTAAAAAAAAATAGTAATAATAGGAATCAAGAAAAAAACCCACAATCTTATCCCCAAATCAAATCAGTATTTTATTTGTCCATCTTATCTTTAGATCCTTATCCATGTGCAGATCCTGTTTTCTACATTCATATTTAATGTGCTCCAAAGACTTATATATTCCACCTCTTCTGATGAGGTCATGCCTGTTTCTCTGGTGTGCTTCTGTCATGTTTGACTTGCCTCCTCTCCCTTTCATCCTTTCCACTGGGAAACTAGTGACAACAGTTTGGTGTGCACCTTTCCACACCTTTCTCCTGTTGAATCAGCTATATTTGGGGAGGGGGAAGGGAGGGTTTTGTCATTTGTTTTACAAAAATAAGCGTGTATAACACACGTGTCTTTTCCTCCTGCTTTTCTCATTTAACAATGCATGGAAATAACTCCAGGCCAATGAACATAGCTCTACCTCATTCTCTCAGCTACCTAATATCATAAGGGATGAAGACACCACAATCCATTCAGCCATTCCTGTGTTGAAGGGCATTCAGGTTGTTTCCAGTTCTTTACCACTACACACAGCAACAAGCAACCTCAAATGGACCTATCCTTGCACACGAATGCTTTTGTTTCTATGGGATTTAGTCCCCCAAACGGGAACTGTTTATAGTAACTAGGTTGGAGCATGATTTGTAAATAAACAAAAGCACATGGCATAGTGTCATACATTCAAAGAAGTTCAGTAAATGGTGATAATGATAAAGGATATTTGACTATGTGGTTACCTAGCAGCATTTTGATGGGAAAAGATATGTTTCCTGGCAACTAGCAAATATACATCATTGAAGGAGAATTTGTAAGGAAAGTACAAAAGACAGAACCTGGCGCATAGCAACTGAGAATCATTGTTGCAAAGCATATTTCCTGTTGCACTTGCTAGGGTATCTTATTGATAGGGCACCAGGGTGGTTTGAAGCCCTATTACTGCATACTGAGTCCCTGACCTTCTGAGCTAATCAAACGGTAATATGCTTTCAAAAAAACCTCAGCTTTGAAAGATCTCCCCAGTTGTTTTACCTTGAAGCCGGTGACTTCAGAGTTACAAAGGTGTCTATTTAAGGCAGTTGTATGTGAAAGCGCATTAGATGAGGAGTCAGAACACTAATCCTTGCCTCTGCCAACTTGTCAGCACTGTGGCATTTTGAGCAAGCCTCAAAATCCTCATATATTAAAAAAAAAAGCTAATAATACTCATGCTGCCTACCTTGCAGTATTGTAGTGAGGAACAAATGGAATTATGTAAATGAAAGTGCTTTGAGAGAGCTATACATATATTAGCATTGTTAATATTATTCTGATTCTTGAGTAGGCAATGTACTGTGTGTGGTGGCACCTTCCTGTTCTTTGTATCGCCAGGAAAGAATACATTACCACTGAAAAGACTGATTGTGTAGCAGCCATGAAGTGCACTACCAAAGTACAGAATAATCGATATAAAAATAACAGGCTAGATGTCAGCCACTGAATCTATCGGCCGATATTATTCAAAGAACATTTTTGACAATGAAGATATTTACAAAGCTGCCTCGATTTTTAATGTTCCATATATAAATGAAAATAAAATCACACAGTATGATTTTCCCCCCTCTTTCCTTTAAGTTTCTATTTTTAACTCCTGTACAATATCAGATGTAATACCCTTGTGTTCTTTCCCTAGTCCTGGCTCCTACCCATAAAATATACACATGCTACAAGAATCCAGGTACAACCTGGGATGCTTCCTATCCAGTTACTGTTATTTTTATTGTGGTTAAAACACTGAGAAATTGGTTCCACGATAGATCAATACTCCATATATATTATGAGTGGATATGTCTAATGGATGGAATAGCAGAAACCACCTAACAGACATGAGGGATGATTCATTTCAGACATGTGGCATACATACAGGATTCACTCTTTGGTGGGACAGAATGTTCGTATAAGGAGCTCAGAAACCTCAGTGCCAGTTGAAATTTGGCAGTTGGTTCCGCCCAGCTGTTCCTAAAGGTATTCTCTCTGCAGGGATTTAAAAGTGGCTCCTAGCTATGGCTTAAGACTTTTATGTTTCGCTGTTTCTGTTTTGATTCTTCCCTTTGGAAAATAGAGAAAATGAGATGTGTATCCAGTAGTGAAAGGTTTATGAAGTTCTGTAGAGTTAGATCTAAATGATCACAATTGTCAATACTTAGTAAAATCCATGGGGGAAAAAAGTCATCATGTATAAAGTATACAATTACATTAATTAATTATTATTATTGTTTTACCTTTTGACTGGTGGTGGCGGTGGCATCTGGTAGACAACCCACGAGAAAGAAAAGCAGAGATTCCTTGGAGTGATTTCAAGTTTCAGGCTTTGTCAGGGTCTTTGAAGTCATCATTTTGGGGATTGCTTGTCATGCTCTTCAGTGTGCATCTGTTGAAGAAAAAGGAGAAAGAGCCAAAAAAACCTCTGAGATTGGAATTGTCTTTATTTAAAATTGTTTTTCAGTCTAAATCCTTTTTCCAAAAGGGAGACTTCCGTTGTTGATCATTTCCTATTCCTTTAAAGAGTTAAATATATTAAAATTTAAAAGTGTAATGCATAACATGAATATACTGTAAATAAAAATATTAGGACATACGCCATATCTTCCTTACTTTACTGAGACGTGAAGAATAAATGTGATTTTTTTAAAAATTCTCTTTTCTTTTAGAGAAAATTGAATTTACAAAATGGATAAATTACAGGAATGATGGCACACATTGTAGAAGGGCTCTCTGATTTCCAAAGCACCATAAAGACGAAACAGCTGAATTTCTTAACATACACAAATCATAGTGCATACTGTTCAATATACAAGACATTGTAGTGAAGAACTCTATTGCACAGAGCAAAATACTCCCATCTCATAAATAGAAGTAAAATTTGAGTGACCTACTCTTAATTTTATATCTATATAACACAACATGAAATAAAGAATTAGCAATTATGAAAGGAAGGAGGACTGTTAATTATCTTACAGTTTTGTCATAAATCAGAGAAGAATTTTTTTCTTGAATTATCTAGAATATAGGTAGACAAGTAGTCTATAAAATGAGTACCATCTAAGCAGCTTGAATTCACTCTGCACTGTGTAGCTCTTGAGAAAGGCTACTTGTAGGATGGACTTGAGTGTTAGTATTAAGCTATGGAACATCATGTATGCACAGTGAAAAAACTCTCACTGTGTTTGAATTTTTAATAGTTTATGACCCAACGGAAATTTTTGGTTGTTCAAAACTCTTTATCAATTTTTCTTCTTAATACAAACACATATAATGCAAGTTTGTTTCTGAAATCACATAGAGAACAGTATTGAAAACTAGTAAGATTAACTGTAATGAATATATCATACTAATGTAAAGTGATCAGGGACACCTGTCTGGCTCAGTCAGCAGAGCATGCAACTCTTGATTTTGGGTGTTGTGAATTCAAGCCCCACATTGGGTGTAAAGATTACTTTAAAAAATTTTTTTAAAAGTAAAATGATGAAGGGCACCTGGGTCATGCGGTCAGTTAAGGGTCCAACTCTTGGTTTCAGCTCAGGTCATGATCTCAGGGTCATGAGATCAAGCCACATGTTGGGCTCCACATTCAGCATGGAGTCTGCTTAAGACTCTCTCTCCCTCTCACTCTGAAATAAATAAATAAGTAAATAAATAAATAATATTTTTAAAAAAGTAAAATGATGATAATTGAGGAAATTGGGTGTGGGATACATGCAAACTCTTGGTACTATCTTCTCAATTTTTTGGCAAATCTAAAACTGTTCTTAAAAAATAAAGTCTATTGCAAAAGAAACTAACGAGCAAAACTTTTTTCTGTTTTATTCAATCTCCTTGTTATAGGATTTTTTCCATTACCTGTAAAATGTTAAGTACTCAGATGTAAAAACAAATATTAAGATATTCCTGTAATATTTTCCTTTTGAAAATGTCACATTTCTTAACTATTTGAACCATTTCCGGAAGTTAGTGCAGATCTCTATCTAACATTTGGTTTACTAATACCTAACAAGAAGAGGACAACATAGATTTTTATTTCCTCTGTAAGGCAAAAACACATGGAAAATTTCTTGCTCTCTATTATCTCTACTAAGTTTAAACTCTATCAGTTTTACTTAAAGAATTAATCTTTTAGAGTTAAGAGTGAGATTCATTTTATATTTTACAATTAAGTATTTTCTAAAACTAAGGACTAATAAATAGATCTTTGGAACTTTTTTTATAAAGGTTACAATAAAAATGTGTGCAATTTTACAAGTGATAATGTGAAATTTTACCTTAACTTGAACTGATATTTTAAATATTATTTAAAAGCTACTCATATTTATTACCCTGTTTATCCTTTTAGCTGTTTTGATTAAAAAAAAATTTGTTTACCCCCATTGAAGATGGTAACAAATATATTCTAGTTGCTGTATTCTAAAGCAGTGCTTAGAAACACTGATGCTGAGTGCTATTTCTGTGATTCCTTTGATGACATTTTCTGAGTTTAATTTTTTCATTACCCAGCTATCTTCCAGAGACTGGCATACTGACTTTTCTAATTAATATTCTGTGTACTGGGAATGATATTCTTACTTTCTATTTGTGGAGAATTGAACAGCACAACCACTATTAGTGATGTGCTGGTATGTTACCTTATAAATGCTCAAGGTACAGCTTCTAATGTTGAAAAATAGAAAAATAAAATGACCTTGATGAAGTGTGTCTTCTTTTGTCTGTTCCCAGGAAAGTTTATTTCAGGTATTTCTACTGCTGAAATGATTAGCGTTAACAGCTTTTTCCGTCCATTTTATTTTACAGGGTGTCTTCATCTTCCTGATATATGGGGTATACAACACAGAGGTAAGTCTGCTTGGAGTATCTCAAGGCTGACAGAGTGAATGAGAGAAATGACAGGTTTCTTATCTTGATAACTGAGGAACAAAGTTGGCTTTTCACATGAGTGTCCTACTGCCCTTCATGCTTGGACTAGCTTATATGCATCCCAGCTTACCATTAAACACTGACACCCTGAATAAAGGGACAGCCTCATTTCTCATAGGCATTGACTAATATTTTACTACTGCCTTAAGATTTTGAATTTTCAGTCTTTCTTTTAACACTTAACTATACTTGATGGTATTAAAGATTCACAGTTTTAAGTGGCAGAATGCTTATATGTAATTGCATAGAGTTAGAAAAATATTATTTCTTACCTCAAAATGATCATTAAATATTATCTTTTAAGTTTTTAAGCAGGCTAAGAGAGGCCCATAAGGAATAATGAATAGTATTTATGGTCTCAATGGTGAAATTTCTCAGAGAAGTCATTTATTATTTATGAGAAGTTATTTAGCTAGAAATAGAGAAAATTGACTTGAAATTTCATTAAGAAAATATACTGTTAAGTAAATTATTGTCATAGTTCTAGTTCTTTTATGAAAAAAATTCTGTGATTTATAAATAGTCTCTGGTAGGCAAGTTGCTGCTTTAGATTTCTGCATGCTTAATATGAGAGTGAGTGCTTTGTGTACATTAGGCACTGAGTATAAAGACTTGTTTGATTTTTGTTGGTCTTTGATTTCAAGATTTTACTTCGTAATTTTCCCTTAAGAAAAAATTCGTAATTTTGCATGCATTTCTCAGCATTCCATGCTCGGGGAGGGCAGAGTGAATCCTAGTAGAGATCTTAGCAGGGCCTAGTAGTTTTTCACAAGTAACATAAGGGGCTAGGCAACAATATAACACGGCAAACAGACTCATTAGCCAGACTGAAAAGGTATGTGGGAATTTAAATAACATCTGATGATGATGAAGTATGTGTGTGGGCGTGTTTTACAGGGCTGCTGCACCTGGATTACACGCGGTTTCCTTTTCCAGTAGCCTTCAGGTAGGTTGGCAACAAGACTTTTTTTTTTTTTTTTTGCAACGGTACCTCTATTGCGGTTTCAAAGCAGGCTCCTCCTATAAATGCAAAGGATACACGCCCATTATTAAAATATTTCCAAACTAAGAGGGATAACAGAAGCAATGTTTTAATAAATGTTGTGCACTTGAAGTTTACTGCTTTTAGGTAGAACCAAAAGTGCCCTAAGTGATCCACTTGTGGGTTTGGATTTTGATTCAATACTTGGACTGCAAACTAAAGCAGAGAAAGCCCCCACATTCGTCCTCAGTTTCCCCCACCTTTTCCGCCAGCCTCTTTCTCTGCAGCCCCCAAGCCACGCTGCATTACGGTCCTGCGTAATTCCGCCCCTTGGGTTCCACCTCCTGAGCGGCCTCCCCCAGAAGCCCTCATCCACGTCCACCGCCGTCAGTGCAGCCCACCAATCACGCCTGCTCGCCTGGAAGCCTCTTTCTACAGGGCATCCAAATCCCCGCCCCTCGAGCCCTGGGCCTCCCCTCCGCCCAACCGCCCCAGTGATTGACAGGCAGGCCGGGCGGAAGCTGCGGCGCAGGCGCCGTGGCTCCACAGAGCTCCCCTCTGGCTGGGTTGAGGAGTTCCCAGCAGACACCGCGCCGCGGCTGCGCAGTACAAGGGAGGCTTTTAATTCCATTGTGGAGAGGACGGCGTTATTTTTATTAACTGGAGGCGACGGCGGCTACGGCGGCGGCGGTACCCGTAAGTGTTGCCGGTGGGTCGGAGAGGGAGAGGGCGAGGCCTAGGGAAGAGTCGCAGGACCATGCGTACCGGTGCCGGAGGCGACCGGGCTGGGAATTAGTGCTGGGCGCGTTGCGGTCTGGGCGGCGGCGCGGCGGGGTCCTGGGCGCTGCGGTGGTCCCGGCCCGGGGCCCGGTTCCACCCCCTTTCCTCCCTCTTCCCTCTTCCTCCTCCTCTCCTCAGCCAGGCCTCCTCCGGGGTATGAAAATCGGCAGTGGGTTCCTGAGTGGCGGCGGTGGTACCGGCAGTAGCGGTGGTAGCGGCTCCGGCGGCGGTGGTAGTAGCGGCGGCGGCGGCGGCGGCAGCAGCAGCAGCAGCAGGAGGGCAGAGATGGAACCCACCTTTCCCCAGGGTATGGTTATGTTCAACCACCGGCTTCCCCCGGTCACCAGCTTCACCCGGCCGGCGGGGTCGGCCGCCCCTCCCCCGCAGTGCGTGTTATCCTCCTCTACCTCCGCAGCCCCGGCCGCTGAGCCCCCCCCTCCGCCAGCCCCGGACATGACTTTCAAGAAGGAGCCGGCGGCGTCAGCCGCGGCCTTCCCCTCGCAGAGGACCTCCTGGGGATTCTTGCAGTCTTTGGTTAGCATCAAACAGGAGAAACCCGCAGATCCTGAAGAGCAGCAGTCCCACCACCACCATCACCACCACCACTATGGGGGGCTGTTCGCTGGGGCTGAAGAGAGATCTCCAGGCCTAGGAGGTGGGGATGGGGGGAGCCACGGCGTCATCCAGGACCTCAGTATTCTCCACCAGCATGCCCAGCAGCAACCAGCCCAGCACCACCGCGACGTATTGCTCAGCAGCAGTAGCAGGACTGATGACCACCATGGCAGTGAGGAGCCAAAGCAGGACACTAATGTCAAAAAGGCAAAGAGGCCAAAGCCAGAATCTCAGGGAATCAAAGCCAAGAGGAAGCCAAGTGCATCTTCCAAACCTTCTTTGGTTGGAGATGGAGAAGGTGCCATCCTGTCCCCAAGTCAGAAACCTCATATCTGTGATCACTGCAGTGCTGCTTTCAGAAGCTCCTATCACCTGCGGAGACATGTCCTCATTCATACTGGAGAAAGACCTTTCCAGTGCAGCCAGTGTAGTATGGGTTTCATTCAGAAATACCTACTGCAGAGACATGAGAAAATTCATAGTAGAGAGAAGCCATTTGGATGTGATCAGTGCAGCATGAAGTTTATTCAGAAGTACCATATGGAGAGACACAAGAGGACACATAGTGGAGAAAAGCCATATAAATGTGACACTTGCCAACAGTATTTTTCAAGGACTGATAGACTGTTGAAGCACAGGCGCACATGTGGTGAAGCCATAGCTAAAGGAGCCGCTAGTGCAGAACCTGGGTCATCAACCCATAACAGTATGGGTAATCTGGCTGTGTTGTCTCAGGGAAATACAAGTTCTTCAAGGAGAAAAACGAAGTCAAAAAGCATAGCTGTTGAAAATAAGGAACATAAGACTGGTAAAACAAATGAATCACAAATTTCAAATAATCTAAACATGCAGAGTTACTCAGTAGAAATGCCTACTGTGTCTTCCGGTGGAGGCATAATTGGCACTGGTATTGATGAACTGCAGAAAAGGGTGCCAAAATTGATCTTTAAAAAAGGAAGCAGAAAGAATACAGATAAAAACTACCTGAATTTTGTGTCACCATTACCAGACATAGTTGGGCAGAAGTCCTTGTCTGGGAAGCCAAGTGGCTCACTTGGCATAGTATCGAATAATAGTGTGGAGACCATTAGTCTTCTCCAAAGTACCAGTGGCAAACAAGGTCAAATAAGTAGTAATTATGATGATGCCATGCAGTTTTCAAAGAAAAGAAGATATTTACCAACTGCCAGCAGCAATAGTGCCTTTTCTATAAACGTGGGACACATGGTCTCCCAACAGTCCGTCATTCAGTCTGCAGGTGTCAGTGTTTTGGACAATGAGACCCCATTGTCCCTTATTGACTCCTCAGCTCTAAATGCTGAAATTAAGTCTTGTCATGACAAGTCTGGAATTCCTGATGAGGTTTTACAAAGTATTTTGGATCAATACTCCAACAAATCAGAAAGCCAGAAAGAGGATCCTTTCAACATAACGGAACCACGAGTGGATTTACACACCTCAGGAGAACACTCAGAATTGGTTCAAGAAGAAAATTTGAGCCCAGGCACCCAAACACCTTCAAATGATAAGGCAAGCATGTTGCAAGAATACTCCAAATACCTCCAACAGGCTTTTGAAAAATCCACTAATGCAGGTTTTACTCTTGGACACGGTTTCCAGTTTGTCAGTTTGTCTTCACCTCTCCACAACCACACTTTATTTCCAGAAAAACAAATATACACTACATCTCCTTTGGAGTGTGGTTTCGGCCAATCTGTTACCTCAGTGTTGCCATCTTCATTGCCAAAGCCTCCTTTTGGGATGTTGTTTGGATCTCAACCAGGTCTTTATTTATCTGCTTTGGATGCTACACATCAGCAGTTGACACCTTCCCAGGAGCTGGATGATCTGATAGATTCTCAGAAGAATTTAGAGACTTCATCAGCCTTCCAGTCCTCATCTCAGAAATTGACTAGCCAGAAGGAACAACAGAAAAATTTAGAGTCCTCAACAAGCTTTCAGATTCCATCTCAGGAGTTAGCTAGCCAGATAGATCCTCAGAAAGACATAGAGCCTAGAACAACGTACCAGATTGAGAACTTTGCACAAGCGTTTGGTTCTCAGTTTAAGTCGGGCAGCAGGGTGCCAATGACCTTCATCACTAACTCTAATGGAGAAGTGGACCATAGAGTAAGGACTTCAGTGTCAGATTTCTCAGGGTATACAAATATGATGTCTGATGTAAGTGAGCCATGTAGTACAAGAGTAAAGACACCCACCAGCCAAAGTTACAGGTAAGGTCCCAAAGTGACCAGGCTGGAGGTCTAATGTAATTTTGTTTTATTTTGAGAACACTGCCATTGGAATGTTTCTACACGATCCTATTAAGAATAATGTAATGCCCTTTCAATGCAACTTTTCATATTTAGTTTATTTTGTTAGTGTGATTTTAGCTCTGTTTGTATTATGATTTTTAATCAAAATCAATAGATTAAAAATAGTTTGACATTCAAAGTGACAATGTTTAGCAATCAAATTTACATGTATAGATCGTCAGGGAATAGCCCAAAAGTTTTAAATGCAAAAAAAAAACAAAAAAAAAACAAAAAAGCAAAAAAACAAAAAAAAAACCCCAAAAACAAAAAAAAACATACAAAAAAAACACAAAAAAAACAAAAAACACACAAAAAAAACTTTGTTGCTAGGATTAAGGTTATTCTAATTGCTTTACTCTCAGGAAAGTGTAATAACGCATGGGAATTCTGTACGTTATCACTGTAATGGAATATCCAATTTACAGATAGTATGATACACATTTCATCATTTAAGTAAGGGATCGAAAACATTTCAAATTGCTCTATCTGGGCTAATATACATTTCATCATTTTTAAGTAAGGGATCGAAAACATTTCAAATTGCTGTCTCCATCTAGGCTGATCCAAAATTCTGAGATGTTGGCTACCTATATTTTGTTGCAGCTTTTAAATGTACTCTGAACTTCCAAACCATTCATTCCAGCCTGGTAGAACAAATATTCTTGGATCTTTGATCAAAGCCTGGAATGATAGCTTTAATAAGAGAAGAAAAAAAAATAGCACCCTCTCCTTATGCCAACTGTAACAAGGCTGTAGTTTCATTAGAAGTTACAATATCTGGCAGTGTTGATGACCCAGTGGTTGGTTGGTACCAGTATTAGAACCCAAGTTGGAATTACATAATTCTTTGAAATTTGGGGTATGCGTTTTTTATTATACATGGCTTAAAACGTGCTCTTGTCTATGTTATTACTTGTCACCCACACTTCTGTTTTTTTGTTCTTGTCCTACCCTCTTAGAGTTCTGAGCCTGCTTTGTTCCCTCTTCTCTCTGGACAGTTTAAATTTTAGAACGATTTACATTCCATTAGGTAATTCATTAGGCATTTTATATGCCTTATGGCATTCAAATACTAAACAATAGGATAAACAACCCCCCATGTACCTTTTAAAAAAAAAATAAAACCCATACAGATTTCCATGTATAATGAAGTCCCATACTCTGAGCTATAGGTATTATTATTAAGGTTGTAATTCCAACTGGTGACATTGCTAATGTGAGGGATAAGAGTGTCTGCATTTAGTAATGACATCAGAACCTCTTTGTGAAATTGCAGCCTTTAATGTACATTTTAAAAGGGTGCATTAGTCAGTATTGTACAGGGGTCTTGTAAAGTCATCAAAATTTGCTATGAACGCTAATTGCCATTTGAAGCTACTGATAAGACAGTAGCTCTGCTCTAAACCACTTTTTAGCAATTGTATTTTTTTCCTGATTATATTTTTTAATGTACTTTGATGTTTATGCTGATGAGTTTTTTATGTACTTTTGGTGATGTTTCAGTCTTATGTACTCTTCTGACGTCAGAAAAGTACCACTGGTTGTTTGCAGTCTTATTGTGTAATCAGCCTACCACAGGCTTCCATGTATAATAAAGTAATTAATATTGTGCAAGTGTAAAACACTTCTGTTATGAAAGCAGTGTTTGGAAAATAAGAAATTATTAAAAATGGTTACAAAATATTAGTTAATTTCCTTTCCCCACTTTCCTCCCTTAAGTCTGCTTACCAGCTAAAGGGTCATCTATTTGTCATTGCAAGATTCTTAGAAAATGTGTTTAATCCTCTTAAATACACTCAATACTAAAAAGTCTGTATTTCTTATTTTGGTAAGTGCGGTAAGTTCTATTGGGTACAGAGTACAAGCTGTAATCAAAGGATGGAGAGGACCTTTACCACTGTATCTCTTAAACTGTATGATTTTTCTCCAGTGTTTGTTTTATACAGGTTTTGAATTTCTTTAACTTTTATTGTGTGTACTGAATACTGCATATGTATTATTCTGATTGTTTGCTCTAGTTTACTACCAATAAAAGACCTGTTAATCACAAAATTGAAGAAAGGAGATATCACTTAATATCCAGTAACATTTTTCAGGTTTTTTTTATTAACTACATTTTCTAAAATAATTCCTTATTCTGGTGGTATAACCTGCATTTAGGGACTTGTATGTTTATTGTGGTTTTTGGGTTTTTTTGAACTTAAATATTTTATATTTCTAGGTTTATTTGAAAATTGGGTGAGTATTTTCTTTGTGTTTGAGGTGCACTATATGGAAGGGTAGAAATTTAAAATTATGTAAATCAGAACATGTTTTGTTGAAATTGGGTTACCTATCCTAAATATTAGAGACACTATTGAGACCTCATTTAAAATCAGATTCCAATATCTTTTGGTTCTAGATGGATCCTTTTTGTCTTAAAAAGGTTGTAATAAGATAACAGTATGACAAAAATGGTCGAGCATTTTCAATAGGAATAAAAAAAAAAGTATTAGTCATAGTTTAACCATGTTTAAAAAGGTTGAAAGTATAGATAGCAGAAGGAAAGAAGTAAGACATTTAAATATTAGAGATGCGGAAGAAATGTTTGGAAGTGTCTTTTAAAGATGGAGAAAAACTGTAAGTGGCTATGTAAAATAATGAGAAAATTGTGCTTTGAAATCAGTGGCTACAAATGTTGAATTAAGGAGTAAAAATATTAAAGGATAGAATAGGTCTTTGCAACTTTGCCCTTTTTTTTTGGGCATATGATACTATTGTAGGGAAATGATAAATTATTATATTAAGCGTGAACTTGGATTTTTCTGTAGAGAAATGTCTACTCCTGGACCCACATGATTGGGGAAAAGTAAAATAGTTCTTTCTTTGCCAAGGTCATTTCCTAGATTTGGTCATTTTCTTCAACAAGAGTGCTAAGCAGAATCTCACTGAGTCTGCATTCAAATCCAACTCCTGATTTATCTGCACAGATGACTTCTCCATTCTAGGTTAACGCTAACTTTTTTTTTTTTTTTTTTTTACCCACCTCCCTCCCTCCCTTTGTTTCTGTCTGTGGAATGTCCTTATCTGAATACGATCTTTTTAAAATAAAGGTTTTTACTTTTAAGATGTTTGGGTATGGGTAGGAAACTGTTGTGTTGCTGTACATTCAGGATGAGAACTACCATAATTTAGCAGTTGCTAGTCAGTAATTTGGTAATTCGATAATGAGAACAGAAGTATGTGGAAAAGAATCTGTACTTAAAATTTTTTTTAGTAGGCTCTACACACAACTTGGGGCTCGAACTCGCAACCCCTAGATCAAGAGTCAGCCAGGCACCCCTGTACTCAAAATTTTTAAGATTTTAAAATTGTGAACAGTGATAGAAATATTTCTACCTCACATTTAGTTTTATGTATTGCACTAATCATGTAAGAGAGGCAAAACTTTTTGTTCCTTCCTGGTATGTGGCATTTTGTAGTTTACTTGTAATTAGTAGCATTTGAGCCTGAACTGGGTGACGGTTTGAGCAATATGGCCTCATGAGGGCATATACAGTCCTTACTTTGCAAATTCATAGGTCTTGTTAAACTGAAGAACTTCCCTCAAAAAAAAAAAATAAGCTTCTGAACTTCAGAGTTGTATTTTTAGAGTAAACTACATCTGAAGACTATCATTTTTTGAGTTTTATGGTCTTCGTATTTTTCTAATCCATAGTGACAGGATTTTAATTTTTAAAAGTGTGATGCAAGATTCCTTTGTTAGTGCAATGATACAACCCATGCATCATGTTGTGTGAGGTTATGTCAGTAATATTCCATGAATATATTTGTTGCAGAATCCCTTACCACAGAGGAGGATCTGTGGTGGTTTGCCAATCTTGTAGTTCCTGATAGATTTTGAGGGAAAAAGTTGTGTTAGTTCCACTTGTTATATTTATTTACATCCTTAATAATTGATTACTTGAACATTAGCATGAAGACAGCACCATGAATTCTGTTGTCTTATCCTTGATCAAAAAACTTGAAAATAAAGCCTCTGAGATTACAGTGAGTTTAAAAAGAGATTAAGCTATAAAGAGGGCATACACTTTTAAAATTATTTTTCTTTGTGTCTGTTTTGCTTTTTAAAAAAGTATTGACTGCATGTGAGTGACCAACTTAAGTAGATTCTATTTAAATTTTCTTCTAGGGAAGAACTGTGTAATGTTTTTAGGGTTACAGACTCCTTGGGCAGCTAATGATAGAATTGATACCTTCCTACCCGCATTCATTAGAAATATATTTGCACATGAAAATTTTCAATCTAATCTGTATGCCCACAAGAACCACCCCCCCCCCCCCAAAAAAAACCTCCCAATAACCTGTGGACCTTAGGCTAAGAATCCCTGCCTTGGGGCACGTGGCTGGCTCAGTGGGAAGAGCATGCAACTCTTGATCTCAGGGTTGTGAGTTTGAGCCCCACATTGGGTGTAGAGATTACTAAAAAAAGAAATAAACTTAAAAAAAATCCCTGCCTTAGAAGACTGCCTAAATATTGAAATTTTATTTTACAAATAGTCAATACCTAAACTAAAACATTAGATATTAAGAGTACTTAAAAGTTTCTTTATATGCAATTTAATTACTTAGCATTTATAGAACACATTTAGGTTACATAAGGCCATAAAATTTTATGATAAGCTGGTCAAATAATGAGTTGAATATAATGCTTTGCACAGTTTCTCATCTGATAATAAGTGCCATAGAGATGCTAGACTTGACAATGGTTCAGTATTTTCCATCAACAAAGAAATGTGTGAACAGTGTATAATAACTACAGTCGACTACTGTGCTGCTTTAGTTGTACAGGAGTAGCTTCCCACATAAGCATGTGTATCGACAAAAATGAAAGCCCACAACCAACCCATACCTTTTTGCCTAGAAAGAATAATACTGAGTTCTTAATAACATGAAAACTCTGCTTCGTCTACCCTGAGTGACTAGCTAGGTTGAAATACACTGTGCAAGATAAGCCTTGAAAAGTATGTTGTTACACGTTGAGATAGGTATCTCTTGGGAAATGTAGATAAACAGCTGGAGAAAAATGTAATGATTTGGATCTTATACTCCAAGGGGAAAATTTTGTTTCCTGTGTTTGTAGGGAGTAAAAGAATAATGGGCAGAGGTTGTGTGTTAAGGGAGGTAAGGAATATGTTAGGATAGGAGAAGGAAAGGAATAGGTTTGAAGGAAAATAGGGAATATAAATTTACTCCAATATTGACAGGGGTCCTGAAGAATTTAAGTAACTAGAGGAGTAAAGGAGATCTTTGAAAAACTGTTCTTATTTTGTCATTCTTTCACTTTAGACTTCTTTAGGTACTTTGGTTTGGTATGAACTTTAGTACTATTGTGGAACAATTAATAAATAACAGACAACTGTGGTGAACTTCTGTTTACATTCCCAATCTAGGAAAAAGATGGCTAATCTTTGTGTTTATATATTAAATCTTTTCCTTAGTAACTCATAAAATCACACAGCTTCCATGGTTGATGAGAATTGTAAATAACTTTTTATCAAAACAATTGCAGTCAAAATTATTGTCATGTGATGAAGTGAATATGCACAGAATTTAGGAATTGAGACAGGATCCCTGAATCTGCACCCCAACCCACCAAAAGAGAAATGTACACGTACAGCATATAAAGGCATATTGTGTTATGACAAAGGAAAAGTGTGAGTGATTGTAACAAGTTGGAAACTCCCTAATTACTATTTTTTAGGTTTTGCTTTGGAAAGTGTTGTTTAATTTTAACTTGTGACTGACTCATTTGTTCATTCTACTTTCTATAAGATCTTGTTTTTATAAGCATTGTCTATTGGAAACTTAGGAGCTAGAGTTTTAATCTTGATTTTTGAGATAAATACAGCTTTTTAAGTCTGGAAGTGACATGTTTAGATTAATTTTTTAAGAGTGGATTGCAAAATTGAATGACAAGATCAGCAATGTAACTATTTTATGTTGGGTTGCACATAAACTAGGCTCTTCCTACAAGGAAGCCAAGTATAAACATTTGAAAGAGAGTTCCTTCTTTTTGGAGGATAATGAGAACTGTAAATGGGTATCATTGTGGGTCTCCATGAATAGACAACCCATGACCTTGATCAGTTTAGTAGTAGAACTGGAAATATCCTCTCTGAGGCTGCAGTTTCTTACTTAGTGGCCGCAAATAACAAAACCGCTAAGTAGAGATTGGAAAGCAGACTGAGGTGGGACCTGGAGTTTTCATCTCGCAAATGGATCAAGTACAGGAATGAAAGTTATTATGAGAATATTTGTATTTAATAGACCCAACATGTAAATTTTATTGTCATAAGCACAACATTAGAAAACTGAGTAAGGTTCATGGCACTGCATAGTGCATTAAAACATTTTTAAAAATTGGTCTTGTAGGATCCACTTTTGTTTAAGTACCCTTTCAGTGAATATCTTAAAATTGTGTTAATAGTGTGAAGGATTATGTTGTTTCTAAGGTAAGTTACTGTGGAATTTTATTTCTTTGAATTTGGGAGCAATGGTGCAGAAGTTCCAAACATTTAATCATTTTTTTAATGCAGTCCACTAAAATATCATATGTTTCTATACTCTGTCACATTTGGAATAGTCAGCTGTGTATTTTTTTTTTTTTTATGAGTGTTAAAATTAGTGATTTGGCTGATCTCTTAAAAGCTTGGTTAAAAAAAATTTGTAAGAGTAATCTGAAACCATTACAATCTTAACTTCTTTAATTGCCTCATTTTTAGTAAAGAAAAAAATTATGACTAGACTTAACATAGTTCAGGATTTATTTGAATATAAAATACCTAAGAATGTTGGACATAGTATAAAAAAAGGATTAAAACTGTTGTGACAGATTTGTCTTTGAAAGGGAAGGAAGGACTGTTGTGTAAAGGAAAAGTAAAGGGATGTAAGGAGATTAATATTAATGGACCTGTTTACCACTGTCGTAAAAGATCTTAAAGATTTGAATGAGACATTTGGGAGACTGGTAGTAATGGTAAACTGATAATAGGTTACTGCTGGTGAATCACAGTAATGTATTATGAAGGCAAAATTAAAATGCGATTTGGGAAGATATCTAGAGAAGGCTGGCGGAATGAATAGAAAATTACAGTTTTCAGTTTGTTCACTCTTTGATTTTATTAAACCTTTAAAGCAAATTGATATTTGACAAGGAGAGAAAAGGTGTATTAGTGAATGATATAATGTTTTTTTTGCTGAATAATGCTAGATGTATGACCTATAAAAAGGAGAAAAAGTAGTATTTAGGGAAAGATGGGAGAAAAGGGGGCATCTTGCATTATCATATATTTCTAATAACATTTAAATTTCCTGTCTTGATTCTGTTAGATTTTGAATTACTGTAATTTACTATGGGTGAACATCTTAATTTGTTAAAAAAAATGCTATCACAAACAACTAATTGGTTAATACAAGGTAAAAGAACACTTTAATTCTTAGCTAAAAATTAAGTAGCAAAGAATTATAAGGGGGAACCTTTCTTTTTTGCTTTTAAATCCTGTCAATTCATCTGTGTTTGTAATTGAAATCTTATATAACATGCAAGTAAAATTTTACAGGATTGGATGTATAATTATGAAATAATTTCAAGGCTTCCCCTGGCATTTAATGATAGAAATTATTTTTCTGATTTCCCAACCCAAAATAAATACACATTTTATAATTTAATAAGAAATCACTGTGGATTATATTCAGTCATTCACCCAACTGAACCAATACTCCATCTGGAGCTAAAATACAAAAACATTTTAAACGGTCTGAAAGTACTGCTTGTTAAAAATGTTCAGTACTGAAATATCAGTTGGAATTTTGGCAGCTGAATATGAGAGCAGAAATTCAAAATATTTGTAGAATTGCCTTTCATAATTCAGTTAGTGATTTTGTTTATAAGCCACATACAAATAATTATTTAGCTGATCAAGTTTATTCTCACTAACGCCCCCTCCCCATGTACTTGCTTTGAAATAAAATATTCAGAACACAAATTACTGGGGCTGAATATATTAAAGAATTATATTTTCAGATGGAATACTAGCAGGAGCAGATGGTAGGGACATTGCTCAGCAATAAATAAGATTAATGTGTTTAGAGCTATTAAGATTGTAAAGAGAAAGGAAAAAAGTTTAGCCTGTCAGTAGGAAGCAAACCACTGCCTAAACCTGACTTGGTTTAAAAAAGTTCATTTCTCATAAACATGGCTAGAGGATTGAGCTTCACAAACAGATACTATTTTTTGAAATTCTTTGTTCACATAAGGTTTAAGGTAGATCCAGTTTCTCCCTGTTTTAAGAACAGGCACTTCAAATCTTTCAGGAGGCTTTCAAATGTTAAGAGAGCAGCAGTTGTCCTGGCTTATTATAAAGTGTGAGTCAAAGATCTTTTTTTTGAAGAAAAGTGAAATTTTTCACATGGTAAAATTACAATGCATTTCCGGAAAAGTCTATTGAAGGGTAAAATGAAATACTTTATAAAAATATTTAGTATTTACATTGTGAACATGTGAAGTGAATTATTCTTTTAAAATGGTCACTAGAGTGTATTTGGACTAGAACAAAGAAATCATAATTTTAGTTTATACTTCGGAAATGGATGACTTCAAAATTCTAGTATTCCTCTCTGCCATTTGTTCTATGAAACCCTTAGGTTGGTTGAAGCCTTATTAACATTAATTTGTAAATAAGTTTTAGTCATATTTTTTCTCAAATATAACATCACTGGAATTTAGGAATAGATAAAAAAAGTTTTGATAATTTTATAGTTGTGCTTTGGTGATTTGATTTAAAATTGTCTTTGTAACAAAAATAAATTGAGCATTTTACTCTGGTAAAGAGGCTCTCATAAGTAAACATAATTTTTAAGTTGGAAACTATAGTGCTGAGTGTGCTTTTCTTGATTTTGATCCCAATTACATTGTTACCCAAATTGAAACTGGAGGGACAACTGCTTGGTCTTGAATTTGGAATGTATTCTACTTCTCCATTTAGCTAATTTTTAATCTCAGTCTCTCAACTCATAATCTACCAACTACAAAATTCAGAGATTGTACTATCTGTTGGATTAAGCATTAAATAACGTTGAAACAGAATGTGGAAAGGAAGGCTTTTGCTAATCAGTGAAATCAGATACATTAGTCATTTGTATTTTGTATTATATGGTAATCAGAAATTAAGCTAAGTATGTTTTTTAATATACATTTCAGCATATTGCATATAGATAATCATTACATCATGAAAAAGATGCCATATAAATGTAAGAGATTATTTAGTACTGGGATTTGCAAATTTTTCATTCCATAAAGTATTCCATGCATCTATCTCATCAGTCTTAAAAGCTGAAAGGAAGGCAATACAGAGAAGTATGGGCATGTACTTTTCGTTAGCAAATAACTCATCTGCTTAGTCTTCTGCAGTCCTGATTCTTGTCTCAGTGAAAAGTTGTTCTAGAATGTTTTTAACATTCATCAATGCTCCAATACCTTCTCTTTGGCTTTCCTTTCTCATCTCTAATCAAAGTCCATCATTTCCACAGGTCCTTAATTCTAGTTTTCCTGTTTTTGTTTTTGCATTTTTTGTTTACTTTTTATTATTGCAATTTAATTGACGTGTAACATATTAGTTTTAGGGGTACAGTTTGATACATTTGATACATGCCACACTAAGTTTACTTAACATCCATCACCACTCATAGTTACCATTTTTGGTTTTGGTTTGTTTTTTGTTTCTTTTTTTTGTAAGATTTGGTTTTATTTATTTATTTATTTTTTATTTAAGCGATCTCTACACCCAACATGGGGCTTGAACTCATGATCAAGAGTCACATGCTCTTCCAACTGAACCAGCCAGGCACCCTATTTTTTTCTTTTTAGATTTTTTCTTAAGATTTTTTTTTTATATCTATTTATTTGACAGAACACAAGCAGGGGGTACAGCAGGCAGAGGCAGAGGGAGAAGCAGGCTCCCCACCGAGCAAGGAGCCCGATGCAGGGCTCGATCCCAGGACCCTGGGATCATGACCTGAGCTGAAGGCAGTTGCTTAACCAACTGAGCCACCCAGATGCCCCTAGATTTATTTTTAAGTAATCTCTATACCCAACATGGGGCTCGAATTTAACAACTTCGAGATCAGGGGTCACACTGCCAGCTGAGCCAGCCAGGCACCCCACAGTCTTTGGTTTTTAAAAATCACTGAGCGAACATCTGGGTGCCCACCATGTGCCAGGCACTATTCTAGGTGAGCAGAGGTGGAAAGAGAACACAATTAAGTGTCCTTAAAGTCTAAGTGGAGGAGCTGGGTGAACAAATGCTTTCTGTGGGCTGGGGTGGGATAAGTACTAGGAAGAAAAATAAAGGGACCAGAAAGTGAAAGTGAGTTGGGTGCTCTTCCAGATAGGGAAGTCCTGGAAGGGGTAACATTGGAACAAAGACTCAAAGGAGGTAGGAAAGTGAATCTGGGGAAGAGATTCTAGGGTGCTGATAACCAATCATGAGGATTAAAAAAAATGACTGATAATTATGCTTTTATGTCATAGTCCACATGGTACTTGTGTGCTATAGGTGGGAGTATGTTCTTAAAAAATTTTTTTTTTAATTCCAATATAATTAGCATACAATTTTATATTAGTTACATGGGTACAGTGCAGGGATTCAACAAGTCCCTACGCTGTGCTCATCACGATAAGTGTACTCTTAATCCCCTTCGTCTGTTTCACTCACCCCCCCACCCTGGGTGGGGTACTTTTCCTAACTCTGGTGAAGAACAGAGATCCCGGGAGGGAAGTGACCTGGTGTCTTCTAAGGTTGTAAAACCCCTTCATGAATCTAAATCTTCTGGGTTTATTTTGTTTAGTTTTTAACTCTACTCGTCCTGCTATGCCTTCTTTTTTCAGTCTTTGGCCTTATGGAAAGATCCATATAAAAAGCACTATAGTTAGGCCTAATTTAAATTCTTGGCTCTGGCACTGTATAGAAAAAGTTACTTCATCTTCCCGAACCTGGGTTTCTTCATCTATAAAGTGGTACTTGTAGCAGCCACCATGTGAGGCTAGGGCTCATAGTTCAGAGGCATTAATAGTTACCATTAAATCAGTATTTAACTGCCCCAGGCAGTGCATGTGCACTTCAACAAGGGTCTTGTGGAGGTAGAGACACCAGAAAAATGACTGCATTAGTGATTCATTCAGTCAGGAGGAGTTTTAGCCCCCAGGGGACAGTGCACAATATCTGGAGACATTTTTGGTTATTGCATCTTGGAGCCAGGTCGTGTGACACTGGCATTTAATGGGACGAGACTAGAGATGTTGCTTTACATCCTACAGTGCCTAGCACAGGCCCCCACAACAATTATTTGGTACAGAATGTCAATAGTGTTGAAGAAACTCTTAATGGTGTGCCACTATTGGGATAATTTGGGGACAGAAGGGGAGAGCTTTTGGAATACTTAAGTAATCTGACCAATCGCTGTCTAAGAAATGAGTATAGGGCTCAGGTGTGATTAAAGATGGAGCAATTTTTAGTGGGAAACTTTCCTAGAAAAATTTACTGGGCCTATCTGATTCAATTATTTAATTTTTAAGCTTCTTTTAAAGCCCATTACCTTCCCCCCCCCCCATCATTGTTTTTATCTGACAACTATTTTGGTAAACTGAAGGAACTTGCTGCTTCTTAAAATCACTGATGGAGGGGCTCCTGGGTGGATCGGTCCCTTGAGCATCCAACTCTTGGTTTCAGCTCAGGTCATGATCTCAGGTTCGTGAGACTGAGCCCCGCATCTGGCTCTACGCTCAGATTTCTCTCTCTCCCTCTGCCTTCCCCCCTCAAAAAAATAAATGAGCTTTTTTTTTTAAATTTCTGATGGAATATTAGAGGTTATCTATACGCTTTACTCAAAGCTCTAATAATTCTTGTGTATTCTGGATAATTTCTGGGTCACTGTAATGATAGATTTGGGATTATTACATGGTATTTAGAGTTTAAGATTAGCCTAATTTCTTTAATGAGAATAAATTATTTGAAGTTAACTAAAACTCCCTCTTTTTATATTAATTTCCTATTTATATAAATTAACATTTAAAAAATAAATTAGTCAAGGAAGAGAAATCTAATCCCTCTTTCATTCCAAGACTCCTTTTCTTTAAAAAAGAAATCTCCCTTAAAGACAGGTCTTATTGGGGTGCCTGGGTGGCTCAGTAGTTAAGTGTCTGCCTTTGGCTCAGGTCATGATCCCGGGGTCCTGGGATTGAGCCCCGCGATGAGCTCCCTGCTCTGCGGGAAGCCTGTGTCTCCCTCTCCTGCTCCCCCTGCTTGTGTTCCCTCTCTGGCTGTCTCTTTCTCTGTCAAATAAATAAAATCTTAAAAAAAAAAAAAAGGTCTTATTTTGTATGCATCTTCTGAATACCTTCATGTAGCATGCAACTGTCACAGAGGGATTGAGTAGCAATTACTGCTTCAGATCAGTAGCAGCTACGGATACAGATGAAGCAAGGAGGAGTCCTGTTACATTCTTAGGAAAAGTGGCTTACATGTGACTTGAGACTCTAGTCCATCAGTTGGAATGTCTGATTTGGGAGCTGAATACACCAAAAGAACCCCTTGATTGTTGTGTTCCCTGCCATACTGGGATAGAGTGCACTAATATACAAAGTCTGTGTCCTGAAAAACCCAGTGTTGCTTATGGAAGTTGGCACGGCTGCTTGTGGCTTTTGGGTATTCACGTTTGTTGAACACCTACTTTATGGCCAGAGACTTTGCATACTTTTCCTCATTTAATTCTCCTGATGAGCCTGAAAGACAAGATAATATTCATCTCGTTTTACAGATGAACAAACTAGGTTAGGACACTTCCAATGGAGAAAACTGGAAATAGTGGAGCAAGAATGCAAACGTGGGCTTAGCTTAGGACCCCTGACACTTTCATATGTGCTCACTATCCAGTCCGGCACCAGCTTTCGGTAGAAGTGGATAGAGATCACGCCTCCAAGTCCAGAGGCTCTAGTTCTTGGAGCAAGTCCCAGCTCCAGAACTTTTAAGCTATATGATTCAGGGAAACTGCTAAACCTTTCTAGGTTACTTCTTCTGTAAATATAGAAATACTCGCCTGCCTGTTTCTCAGGACTGTGACTATCACAGCAGAGAACAGGAAATTACTCTGCAGTAAGTAAGGCCTTATGGCCCAAGGAATCCTAACCTGCCTGAGTTAAAAGAAGTTGACTGGCAGAACTGGGCTAACAATGTGTAGGAATGAAGGGTTTCTATTTTTATTCATTTTTACAGAATCTTTCCATGTCCTATTTGTGATTCCCCGGTTAGGCACTATCTATTCTATTGTGCTCAGCTGTTTGTTTGCAGTTTTCAATGTGTGTAGTTAATAGGGCTAATATTTGGAATTTGCACAGTGGGAAAGTTTTTTTGAAGGAAGCAAATTTTGTAACATGAAAAAGATTATTTTCTATCGCTGTGATGTAGATTATTTTTATAGTTTCCACTGGAAGGATGAATATAAAGGAAATTTAGTATAAATATTAACCACCTTCCTTATTTTGTTTCCCCAAAACGTAACAATTTATAGAAACACTTGACTCTTCTTGTTATCCTGTCATAGCATTCTTGCTTAATAAATATTAATAAGTAGATCAAAGGAAATATATTTTCTGAAATAGAAATTATATAATGATGTCAGTGTTGTTTATATACTGTGTAGTTTGATTTGTTTTCAGAATACTTCAGATGAAAAATAGAAAATGATAATATTCAAGAGTAAAAACTCTAGTGTTATTTAACTGCTTTTGCGAATTATAGTCTACTGAGGAATTTTTGCTGAGGCAGTTTAATGTAAGACTGTTTAGAGAATGAACTGAGAAATTGAAGATAATTTGAAAATATTTTAAAGTTTCTTAAAATAAAAGTGCCACTTGGTTTTCTATTGCTTGTGTTTATTATCTGATGACGGTTTTTCTGGGACTCCTCATTGTTTAGCCAATTGGCCACTTAATTTTTTCCAAAAAATAGGTAGAAAGGAAAACAAAATTTGTTGCTTGTATTTGGGATTTGACTTCAATATTCTAAGTACATGAATGTGAACCATAAAAGATATAATTTAAGAAAGTATAGGCACTTCTAAATGCAAACCAGTATTTTGTTAATATTATTAAGATGCAATTCATACTTTTTCATTTTTAAGGATTTATCTTGACTAATACATCTGGTGATTTTTAGCAAAAAATTTTTTAAAGATATCTATGTAAGATTAACAATATCATAGTTATATGTAACAGATTTTCTTCATTGTTGAGACCTCACATCTGAACATGCTGACATACACTAACCAGTCTTTTCCAGTGGTTTTAATGACATAAACTTTTTAAAAGGTGATTCTCACAGGCACCTGGCTGGCTCAGTTGGAAGAACATGTGACTCTTGATCTCTGGGTTGTGAGTTCAATTCCCACGTTGGGTGTAGAGATTACTTAAAAATAAAAAATAAATAAAAGGTAATTTTCAGTAACAGCTTTCTAAAACAAAAAATTGCCCAAAAGGAATAAATTACATGAGCATTTAAAATGGTACATGTTTCAGGGGGTGCCTGGGTGGCTAAGTCCATTAAACGTCCAACTCTTGATTTCAGCTCAGGTCATGGGATGGAGCCCTTGATCAGGCTCTGTGCTCAGGGAGGAGTCTGTTTGAGATTCTCTCTCCCTCTGCACCCCCCAAATAATAAACAAATAAATCTTAAAATGGTCCATGTTTCAGATATTCTGTGCCGCTCAATAGACCCCAACATCAGCCAGGTATGTTGTTGTTCACAAGGGAGATCAAAAGGGCTAATCAATGTAAAATCAATCTGTGCTGGTGGTAAGCCAATTTTATATCACTTTCCTTGTGGGACAGTCTTTACATACAAAGGATAACAAATGAGGTAAGTTTGGTGAAAGATCTAATGTTATGGTTTCACTTTTCAACTCAAAAATTACTCTACTTTTAATGTTTCAGTTTTTAAAATATTATTTTACCCCATAACAGTATTAATTGGGTGCCAGGCACTGCTGGCTGCACTGAAGTTAAGAATCAGACAGGGTTCTTCCTCTCCTCTCAAGCTTAATTAAGGTCTAGTGAATTAAAAAAAAAGGGGGGGGCCTGAAGCAGAATATAATGAGAGAAAGAGGTGAGGATGCTATAGATGTGTATAGTTGGGAATTTACCCTGGTTTAGGAATCATGGAGACCTGAAATATGAGAAAGAATTAGGCAAAGAGTAAGTGTAGAGAAAATAAGTGCCAAATTTCAGAAGGACCAAGACTGTACAGCAAGTGGTAGCAGTTGGAACGGACAGGCATAGATTTGCCCGGCAGCGAGACAAGGCAACCGTTGGAAATGGAGGGTTGGATTGGGGTGGAATCCAAGCTGGAAAGAAGGGGACAGGAAGATGGGAAGAAGGAAAGAGCCCTCAGACGTTTAGAAAACAGCTGTGGTGCTATTAGATGAGGAAACCCAAAGGAGAAGAGGTCCCAGTCAGAGTGGCATTCAGAATTTACTTCAGAGAGAGAGCAGGTCTGGACCCGGCAAGGTCTTGGGTGCGGCCATGAGAGACGCGACTGAACTGATGGAGGGTAGAATCGTGTTGGAGATAAGGGTGGTCAAGAACAAGAGGGGAAATGTATGGATGGCTGGTTCCCTTGGATCTTGAAGGTATTCCGAGAGATGGCAGGACTTGGGGAGGAGAGGTGACCCTCTAGGACATGGCTAGGTAGTTAATAGATGGTGGAGGGGGATACAGCCTAATGCCACGAGGTTCAAAGAACTAGCTTTGCAGAAAAGTAAAACTTTTAGAAAGTTTTTAGGAAGGAGGGGTGTGGGAAAGGAGGACACTGACCCACCTAGCCCCAAGCGCTAGTCTTCCTTCATTCTCCCCATTTCAGTTTACTGGTAGATACTACTGACTGGCCTCCAGAATGTATTTTCAATCAGTTCTGTTTATTTCCACTGCCACTCTTCAGGTTCAACCCACCAGCATCTCTCGTCCAGATGGTTTCAACTGCCTACCTCTCCTCTCCATTTTCATTTTTGCCACCACACAATCCATTTCCGCTAGAACTACTCAGATCATGTCGTTCCCCCACTCTAAACGCTTCAGCAGCTTCCTACAGCTCTTCGACTACAATCCAAACTTCCTGTGAGGCCCTGCACAGCCACTCTGCTTCAGCTCCTCTCAGATCGTGCCCTACTCTCCTGACACACGGGCTTCCTCTCTGTCCCTGCAAGAAGGCAAGCCCAGTGCCAACTCAGAACACAGCATTTGTCACTCTTCATGACCACATTCATGGTGCTTTGCACACTGTGGCACTTGGAAGGTACTTGATATTTGTTAAAACGGGTGAAAAAACAGCCTCTTCTTCAGAGGACTGTGGGAGAGAGAGGTTTAGGTGAATGCCAGGAGGTTAAGGTTGTAGGAGGGTTTGATTATGGAATGCACTCCAGAGGATACAAAGGAAGGCTTGAGGGACTCTGGTTAAGTGGAAGCACAAAGAATTTTGAGGTTTGTGGTACTAGCAGGCTGTATAATTAGGGTATAGCAGGTAAACTAAGTATTAAGAAATAGACCAGGATTTAATGTGGCCAACCTGCCAACACTTTTCATATGGTTTTGGGTAACACAAAACTTCTGAAGTTTTAATGTTTGGGTTAGGGCATAACTGTAGAACCCTTCTGTCTCAAGTAATTTTTTTCATACTTTCTAGGAATACTTGATTTGGGGATTTGATTTTTTTTTACGATTTTTCTTTTAAGTTTATTCATTATTTTTAGTGATCTCCACACCCAAAGAGGGGCTCAGACTCACCACCCAAGATCAAGAGTTGTACACTTTACTGACTGAGCCCGCCAGGCGATTTAATTTTTTATTAGGGTGGGGAACAGTAGTGTATTGATGATTTCATTGTTTCTCTCTGACATTAGAAGCTTTCAAGCTTTTTTTCATGACCCCACAGTCAAAAATACATTTCACATCACCTATTATCCAGATCATATAATAGATACAAAGTTTTCACACAAAATAATATCTTTCTTATTGCCCTCTCATAGATTTTATTCCATTTTATTCTTTTCCAGTTTCCCTGAGAAACAGTTGGCATACGTCATTGGATAAGTGTAAGGCGTACAGCATGATGGTTTCATTTATATACACTGTGAAATGATCACCACCATGCGTTCACCAAGTTCTTTTTTAAGATTGATTTATTTATTGGAGAGCGTGCGAGCAGGTAGAGGGGCAGAGGCAGAGGGAGACAAGCAGACTCCCCACGTAGTGTGGAGCTCCATGCATCTCTCAATGCAGGGCTCAATCCCAGGACTCTGGGACCATGACCTGATCCAAAATCAAGAATGGGGTGTTTTGTTTTGTTTAGATGTTATTTATTTGACAGAGACAGCGAGAGAGGGAACACAAGTAGGGGGAGTGAGAGAGGGAGAAGCAGGCTCCCTGCTGAGCAGGGAGCCCGGATGCGAGGCTCGATCCCAGGACCCCGGGATCATGACCTGAGCGGAAGGTAGACACTTAACGACTGAGCCACCCAGGTGCCCCTATTTCATTTTTTTAAAAAGTACTGGATGGGACCTACTGAAAACTAATCTGTAACTTGAAAAACATTACTCTAAAAGATGAGGAGTATCATTTCTCTGAATGATAGAGTGGCTTATACATCTGTTTTGATTTCATCCCTTCTAGAGGGAATGAGGGAGGGAGATGGAAAGAGGGGAGAAAAAGGGCTGCTGGGGTGCCTGGCTGGCTCAGTGGGAAGAGCATGCGACTCTTGATCTCAGGGTTGTGAGTTCGAATCCCACCTGGGGTTTAGAGACTACTTAAAAATCTTCTATTTGTGACTCTAGTTTTTACATCAATATTGACGACAGGTTCTGAATATTGTTGAATGAATAAACAATTCAAAAGGCCTCTGTCCTATTTACTTTTTCTTGCTCTGTTTGCAAATGCCCATTGCACAGGGCCGTGAATTGGAGAGTGAGGAACTAATTCTTTTCCTTTGATCCACTTTCTGTCAGTCTTAATTGTCTTTATTAATGGGAAACATCTTTTATTGCTACACATGTCATAAGTAGGCCTTGAATTGCAAAGTTACTGTGCTGTTAAAAGCTCGTATAAATTATATCAAAGAAAGGCAAATTTTAAACTTTCATGAACTCTCCAAAAATTATAGAACAACATTTAGAAGCAAAGGTATTTTAAGTTCTAGTCCTTTAAATGAACAGTGGCCATTAACTGTAAGCTAAGATGCCAAAAATAAAACTCCAGGACTCTCAGACAACTTGGTAGCATTATTACTGAAAGAAATGAAGCTCAACAATAGCATACGTTTTTATGTTTCTTTTATTTTTTCCTGATTCTCATGAGTCTGATACTTATTGTTAACAAAGTTGGAGGATACAAAAAAAGAAAAAGCATCCAGCACTCAGACAACTATTTGAGTGAACTTTTGTTATATTTTCTTTCAGTTTTCCCTATGAAATGTAGTTTTTTTTTTTTTTTTTTTTTAAGATTTTATTTTTAAGTAAACTCTATACCCAGCATGGGGCTTGAACTCACAACCCCGAGGTCAAGAGTAGTATGCTCCACCAACTGAGCCAGACAGGTGCCCCATGAAATGGAGCTTTTAAATCTTACTTTAGTTCATCGGTATCTTATTACTGGTCATTGGTAATTTTTCACTGTTATGATGAAATATACAACACTCTGAATGCCTTTGAATATAATTCTTATGCCTGTCTCTGGATTATTTTAGTGTGATAAAGTCCATAAGTAGACTATACTAGGTTAAAGGGTTTGAAAATTCTTAAGACTTTGAAACTGCTAAATTGGCCTCCAAAAAGTTTGTGCCTGTTTACTTACTTACCTGCAGTGTGTGAAAGTGCCCATCTCATGCTCTTTTCTTCTTGCCAACTCTAGATATTTCTAAGAAATGTTGCCATTTTGATAGAGGAGAAATGTAATCATTTTAATTTGCATTTTTGTGATTATTTTGAAAGTTGTTTTCTTATGTTTATTGGCCATTTTTCTTTGTTAACTGATATTGCCTACATTGAAGACATCTTTTAAGTTAAACACACTGTTAATGTAACATCCCTTTAAAGTGGACTAAACTTAACATTTTGTAGTTTATATTAGGATTGCTTTCCTGGAGGTTAGTTTATATCAAAAGCCTTAAAATATGCATAGAGCATTTGAGCCACCAATTACAATTCTAGGGACATTTTCCATGGGAATATTGTGGGATGTGTACCAAAGATGAGCAAAGATGTCCATCCCAGCATTGTTTATAGTAGTGAAAAATCTAAACGTTCTAAATGTCCAGACAGGTTAACTAACTTATTCTATTTCTATAGAGTGCAATCATTAAAAATGATTTTGTAAAAATGGAAAGATGCTCAATATTTATTCAGTTTAAAAAAAGAAGCTGTAAGGGGCACCTGGGTGGCTCAGTTGTTAGGCTGCCTTTGGCTCAGGTCATGGTCCTGGGTCCTGGGATTGAGCCCCACATGGGGCTCCCTGCTCCGCGGGGAGCCTGCTTCTCCCTCGCCCACTCCTCCTGCTTGTCTTCCCTCTCTCGCTGTCTCTCTCTTTCTCTGTCAAATAAATAAATAAAAATCTTAAAAAAAAAAGAAGTTGTAAAATACAGGATAACTTTTTTCTTTTTGTAAGAATGTGTACATAGGAAATAGCCTAGAAGTATTAACAAAGTATTATGTCTGGGTGATGGGACTGTGGTGGTTTTTTTTCTAGGTCTTGCTTATTTGTATATCCTTGTTTGTCTACAGTGATACATGTATGCATACAAAGTAAAGCTCTGCAAAAACCAACATGAAAGAGGTGACCTAAATTTTATAAAGTATGAGTATCATCAGAAGCAAAAAGCATACTTGATGTAAAGTTATAGAGTATATCGATACATGGTTACTTTACTTGCAATATTATGTTTTAAAGTAAGCTAAGGTAAAGTATCTTTAAACTCACTCTCATCATTTAATCAGAATATTTGCTCCATTTTAAGTTAGTGTGAGATTTAAATTGACTTTTATGATTATTGATAGATCCTTTGTTAATATGCTAATATGAAAACTTCTTATCCCAGCTTGACTCACACTGTCAGGCATCTGAGATCTTTCTTCCTATGCAGAGAAGACACATTAGTGCAGATTATTAGAGTATGTTTAGAGTTTTTCTGAACTCTTAGGATGGTTCCATGTTTGGCAATAAATCCTATACCTTTTTTCTTTTTGAAGGACAATTAATTTTTAAAGGGAGGCTGAATTGGGTTATCTCTTTAACAGATGAATATTAAAAAATATGATAGAAATTCATTTTAGTTATATATCACCTGTGTCTTTAATAGATTTGAGCACTGTTACATTCTTTAAAACTCCCAGCTCTACCTGCTCAGAATGATTGTTTCTTCCACATCTTTATAGCTTTAAAGGACCAGCATACCTGGAATTTTACTCTAGTTTTTGTCATTGCGGAAGACAGTGTCACATTTATTTATTTTTGATGCAGCTGTTTGCATTCATTAGTTACCAAAAGCCACGTGTGAATATTGCATACATAGAGAATGATGCATGGCTCAAGAATAGGTATCCAGGACTTGGTAGAATATAAGTGGGGTAGAGATCTCTATGGAATTGAGAAAAGTGTAAGTTTGCTAAAATTTTTAAGAATTCTTTTGTTAGTTCTTTCTAGAAAATCTCAGTGCACTTTTTAAAGACAGGTTATGTTGAGCCCCATAACCACTAGTGACCCAACTTCTAGTAACTAGAAGCTACAACAAATTGTAAGGCAGAATTGATAAAACTTTTGGGGTTTTGTGTAGTCTCTTCTTTGCTGAGTTTTCTTTTCTTCTCTTCTCTGTTCTGATTCCATGGTGACCCTGAAGTGCTGTGTGGCTACCTTGAAGAGTCACACTGGGCTCTTAAGTCATATGTGGTAAAGTTTGCCATAGGTCCTCCAGGATTTGTGGTTTGGCTTTTTCAGTCTTTGATTCCTTCTATTAATTTCCTTGAAAGAGAGCTACCTACTCTTCTCACCATGGTAGTTTATCAATTTATTTCTTCCTAATTAAATTTCTTTAGTATCCTCATATAGAGATTGGTCCTTTAGGGAATAGAAAAATATAAAACATTTAGCAGAGTGTGTCTGTGTATCAGGGTGTTGGACTGTGTGGGACAGATCTTATCAAGTTCATTGTGGCTAGAATGGCCAATCCGCAGAGAAGAATGAGGATTTGAATGCAACCTTCCCTGCAGGCGCTCACTAATGTTCTTCTATTACCTTCCTTCTGTGAAATGGGTTCTAACCAAGAGATTTATAGATTGTAAGTAAATTAACATTCCATGAATGGGGGGTTGGGGGAGAGAATGAAGCCCCAATTTATATCTATGTAGTGAGCTCATTCGGTCTTCTTAGCATTCATTATATGGATTCATTCAACAAATAGTACCTAATACAGTACCCCCCCCAACCATCTGAAAGTTTGTTTTATGTCACTTTGCTTTTACGAAAGACCTACATTAGTACTTGTTACTAACTGAAATAAATCTGAAGAGTATTTCCACTTTTACAAAATGGCAATTGCTTCTTTGCTTTAGGCTGTTTGAGCCTAAGAAAGGTTTCATAGGAACACACTATTTTCAGGTAGCAGGGGAAACTTCTACCTTTCCGGCACTGTTTGAGGCCCTGGTGTTATAGCAGTGAACAAAAAGTAATGTCTCTCCCATTAGAGTGTTATAGCTAGTATCTTTATTTTTTTAAAAGATTTGATTTATTTGAGAGAGAAAGAGAGAGAGAGAGTGAGTGCACAAACAGGAGGAGCGGCAGGTAGAGGGAGAAGCAGACTCTCCACTGAGCAGGGAGCCTGACATGGGACTCGATCCCACAGCCCCAGGATCATAACCTGAGCCAAAGGCAGACACTTAACTGACTGAGCCACCCAGGTGCCCCCCTAGCTAGTATCTTTAAAGCTGGTTTCTGAGTAGGATGTGCATTTAAATAATTTCATGAACAATTACTCCAAAATGGTGCTAAAGAAAATTCAGATGTTGGGGCACATCTCATAAGCTGTCACAGGGGATCACAACTTCCCATAAATTCCTGGGCTGGATCGACCAGTCATTGGATATGACTTCTTTCCCACTTCTCCAGTGCTTTACTTGATATAAACAAAGCCCATCACATTTTAATATTCATCATATACTTCCCGGAACACCTATATTACTCATGTTTCTGAGAACAAACTTTTAAATCTGAGTTGAAAGGTAATCAAGATGTGAAAATATTCATATTCTTTGACTTGGTAATCCCAGCCTGAGAATTTGTTTTAGACTCTAGTAAGATGTATCTGTAGTGTTGTTTCTGATGGTGTCCCGCAAACAAAAGAGAAATGCCTAATATCCCAGAGAAGGAGGATTAAAAAAAAAAAAAAACGCAGAATTTTATCAGGTGGTATATTTAACCACTGAAAATTATAAATAGGAAGTGTCTGGTAACATGGAAATACATAAAGCAAAAAGGACAAAATTCTAAATAGCATGTATATTATGAATGCAATTTAAAATTATGTTCATGTAGGGGCACCTGGCTGGCTCAGTCAGAGGAACATGTGTCTCTTGATCTTAGGGTCATGAGTTTGAGCCCCACATTGGGTGTAGAGATAACTTAAATAAAACTTAAAAAAAAATAATGTTCATGTATTGATAAGGAATGAAGTATTTGATGTGGTGCAATGGCAGTTTTATGCCATTAATCCTTTTTTTCTTTATACTGATTTCCATTAATGTTGCTATAATATTTGTACAAATGTAAAACAGCTGAGTTAATAACATCCATGCTATACCTGGTTTAGGAATGATTATTGATGCAGGCAAACATTGTGTTATATTGAACCCAGTGTATGGGAAGGTGGTGAAAACAAGTAAAACAGCTGAAAGTCAATATTGGACTTTTATGCTTTCTAAATTTTTAGCGAGGCTTTGAATTACCATGATGATGCCATGAAATATCAATCTGTACCATGTCTGAACATATCTCAAGAAGGTTGATCCTAGTGTGTATTTGTCTACGTTGTTAGAGTCGCATTTTCAACAAATGTTTTGACTGGAATCAACACAATCTTTTAACTCTAAGATTACTCAAGGTAGAGCTTGTACCATACACATGATGTACCCAAGGAACCGGACTATATTGTAAAGCCATAGAATAAGTCAGGGAATGCAAAATAAATGCACTGCAGTTAGTTAAACTAGAATTGAACCCCAGTAAAGTTAGAGAGGTCTAGATTTAATTTCATACTTACTGCTGATAAGGAAAGTTCCTGTTAGGTGAAATCTTTTCCTATAATGAAAACTAGACTATCCTAAAATTATAGGTTAAGGCAAAATGAAGAAATTAAAATGTCTTTGTCTGATAGAGCATCTACAAATTTACTGTTGAATTCGTGAATTGAGTATTTTTACTATACTACTGATAATTAAGCATGGCAGGGAATGTATAGTTGCTTGTTAAGTTGAATGGGCTTGCAGTGTTGTAGCTGGAATCTTGTTTTTAATACTTTCATTCTTAAAAAATTATTTTTGGTAATATAAGCCCCTCCTTAAATTTGAGAGTGGTTTAAACTTTGAACTGTCAAGATCTTTCTTAGAATCTGTCTGGAATGGGAAGACTTGTATCATTTATCCATAGATAATATGTCAGTTACTCAGAAAGCCTTTTTACCAAATCTTATTTAAAAATAGAATTCCATATTGTCATATAGCAGCCTAGTGTAGTGGTCTGAAAATACTTTTACATAGGCCTTCCTGTAGCCAGTGATAAGCTATTGACCTCACCCTTGGGTCTAGTATTCACTTACTCACTCATTCATTCATTCTTAAGAATTTGAGTATCTGCTAGGTACCAGGCACTGTATCAGGTGCTGGAATACACTGATAAACTAAGAGAGTCAAGGTTCTTACTCTCCTGGAAGTAACATTCTAGTGAAGTAAGCAGAGAATAGCAAACAAGATAAGTGGATTGTTGTAAGTGCTACCAAGGAAGGACACAGGATGGTGAGCTAGAGTAGAACAGGGATGGGGTGCACTTTAGATTGCATCCCTGGGAAGAGTTAAGATGAATTTTGGACTGTATTTCTTTTCCTAACACTCCTAGAAACAGCCTCTGAGCCCATTAAGTCAATTTGACCAAGAAACTTCTGAAACTCCAAAATGATCAAGTCTATAGAGACAGTCTCTAGAATAGCTCCAATTTGGTATTATTAATTCTTCCAGCCATGTTTTACATGTAGGATCTATGCTTAAATTTTAACACCCAGTTTTTAAATGTGGTAGGTAGCCAACACATTCATTTTTAAGCAGGATCCCTTTAATGACTTAAGGCAAGTATGCATGCCTCTATACTTTCACATTACAAATTTTATTTTGATGAACTTTGTTCCTTTATTTGTGCATTCATACATTTATTCAACAAATACTGAGAACCTAGTAGGTCCTGGAGATACTGCAGTAAACAAAATAAATAGTGATCACTGCTCTCATTAAATTATAGCATCTGGTTATGCCACTTGATTCCTTTTCTTTTTCTTTCTAACTTTATACTAATATACTGTTAATATCACTGCTTAACATAAGACCACATTTGGAGGACAATCTTTATGTGATATAAATAGATCTATTTCATGTTCTGCTGTTCTTAACACTTAAACATTATTATTATCAGTGATTTTTATTCCTTGGGATGTGGGTAATTTAACTTTTATTAAGGTAATTTTGCTATGTTAGATACTCAACTCTTTTGGCCATTAGAGTGCTTTTCTTTGTTTAGGAGCATATAACTACTTGTCCCTGACTGATTGTGCAGTCAGGACATAGCTAGTGTCAAGATCCAACTTTAAACACTGTGAGATAAATCATTTCCACATTCTTGCTTAAGTGGCCATTTTAGTGTAGAGAAGCACATTTTCTGTTGAAAGCCAACGTGAGTGTCTCCTTGACCCAAGGTCTCAACAGTTTTTGAACAACATAGGTGTGTGATGGTTTAGAAAGAGCTTGATAGATAAAAACAAATCCTGCAAAATTTAAATTTTTCCCTTCGAAGAATTAGTGACAGAAGCATTCATTTGAAACAGTATAATTATGTGTGTGTGTGTGTGTGTGTGTGTGTGTGTGTATAGAGATATATATGAAAATGGGGTCTATTTTCATTTCTTATTATTTACTGACATACTAAAATGACTGACTTCACTAAGCATTAGCTTAGCAACAGCTTACTTGTCTAGACAGATTTCTGAGTTCATATGAACAATTATCTCAAGACAGTGAAAATCTGTAGAATTTAGTAGGTGGTTTTTGTTTTTGTTCCTTTTTAATGCTTTATATAACAAGCAAAAACTCTGTCTCATTTCATGTGTGAACATTAATAACCAGTATCTGCATGAACTCAGAGGTCTAGTAATCAAAGTTAAGGCTCATTCCCCACTTGACTTGTGGGGGGATGAACTCCTTTTGGTAGCAGACCAGAAACAAGAGGAGAGCTCCCACCTCTCCATTTACCTGTGAAGAGCTGTAGGTATGTCCAGGTTCACTGGGTATGAAAAATCTGATTTAGAGGAATAAACATGAAAACAAAGTCCTCACAGCTGTGTACTTTCCTACCTTTGGGTCTAGGATCCAAAGTCCAGTCTAAAAAGGGCTTACTTGCCTTCCAGAGCCCAGGGATAGTTGCAAGGGGGTGGACCCAGAGGTTTTCACAAACTGGGTCCCCTACAGAAGTGGTAGGAGTTTGGGATGCTGAACTCCACAACCGGTTTCTTTAAGACAGGGAGCTTCCCAGGGGTGGAGCCATGTACCTGTTCAGTCTGACTGTATCCTGGACTCCGGTGAATCCGGTTTGACTTTGGAAAAGTTAGGGGGTTGAGGCAATACTGATGTGAGTATTCTGTCAGCTGTCGAATTTTGGGCAAGTACCCTGCCCCCAATTTTTAAAGGACAAATATTTGAAATGAGCTGTATATATTTTTTAAAGTATTTATGTGCGGTGTGAAGCATTTTACATAACTTTTTTTTCTTTTGAAGTTTATCAAAACAGTAAATCAACATTACCAAAAAGTTAAGGGAAAAGGGGGGTAAAAAATAACCCATAATCCTGCCTTCTGTTTTTCCTACATGAAAATAGATTTGAAAATGGTCTCAAACATAATGCACATACAATTTGTATTCTGCTTTTTAATCTAATAATGTCCTCAGCATTTTCCCAGATTGTTAAGTCTTCAGAATTCATTTTTAATGGCTGTGTAATATTTCATTAGGAAGATGTACCATAATTAACATTTTTCCTATCATTGGGTATTTAGGTTGATTCTGATTTTGTAGTGAACATCTTTAGGGGGTGGGGAACATTTCTTAAGATCAGTTCCAGCAATAAGATTACTGTGTCAAAGGGAATAGACATTTTTATGAGTCCTGATACACATTGTTAAACTGCTTTACAAAAGGCTTGACCTTCTTCTTTGCACAACTTCAAAGGTGAATCATCAGCCATGAGCCAGTGCTTACATTTTTGGACAGTTAATTATTATTTCCATATTAGGCAGGGAGAGTTCTGTGCACATCTGAACTTCTTCTAATTGCTTTCATTACATAGAGCTGACTTGTTGAGAAAAATGTCCTGGCTCTGAGACGTTCCAGACAACAGAGCCATCACTTTTGAAAAGTTTGGAGCAATCCCAATTTTGTAATCAGTTCCCAGGGTTGTTCATATTTCTTTTGGCAGAGATGTCTGTCGCTGTGGTCAAGTGCAGCTGAATGGGTGAAGTCACAGGGCAAGCTGATCAAGGTGCCTATTTTAGTGTTCAGTTGGCAGCCTGTGGCCAGGTGTCTGGGTATTTTGAGAGAAGTAATTTTGAAAAGTAATTTGCAATTCATAACTGTGAATAGCCTCAGAAGAGTCATATGCAAGTCTTCTCTGGAAATTCTCCCCCCTCTCCTTCCCTATACCGATTGGAAGATAATCCTTGGGTTTGGGTGGAGACACATAAGTGCAGGGAAGTCAGGATGCGTTAGTCCTGGCCACACATCTCATGGTGACTGTGCTCTGCACGGACTACTTGACCTGGGTTTCCCCTCAGACAGGCAAGAATGTTGGAAGCAGGAGTCCCAAAGTCCCTGAAATGTTTTAGGTTCTCTGTCCAGTGGATGACTCCAATGGTATCTTCACTTTTATAGCCAAAGATGTAATTTCCCTATTCACTGGTGCTTCTGTCAGACAACAATGGGAAAGAACAGGATGTGAAACATAAACCAACGTTAATATTTAGACATTTCCACTAAAAGATTGCATGGCATATATAATTGGAACTAATGGCTATAACTATTTTAACTACCTATGGCTTGAAATTACTTAGACCATTCCTGTTCCTCATTAATATGTTAAACAGAAAACCAGGAAAAAAAATAGCACTCACTCTCGCCCAGCAGGTTAAGAGGAAGTTGATCCAATCTGTGGAACTGGTCTTGAATTTACTGACCATTACTTTATTTGCTGACTGTAAAAATTTTAGCATAAAAAATAGCACTCTCAGCAGCAACATTTTCAAACACGAAGGCCAACAATATTTTATTTAGCATAGCATTTTTAAAATCTAAAGGCAATTTGATAAGAAAAACTTTGGCCCTTTAGGGAGGAATAAAGGGTGCAGTCACTTTCTGTTAGCTATACTGAATTATTTTTCATTTAGTCTCTTGTAATAGTAGTCATTCTTATTTTCTCCCAGGAAGGCACAGACTCAGAAGAGAGATTTAATCATGAAGCTTGGTGGTCGTTTTAATGTAGCTGCTCTTAGAAGGCTTTTCTGTGGACTATGGAAACTCCATCATGAGAAGCAAGGTGAAGGTCACTCTCCCTGAGCTGGAGCAGTTTGCTCAACTTCTCTGTTCTGTACTAGTAAAATGGGTTGTGTAGATTCGAGCTAATATAGTAAAATCACGGAGCGTCTCTCTTGCCTGTGAGGATACTATATTTAGAGAGGAACCCAATTCTCAACCCCTCCCCAGGGAATAGCTGCAGGAGAGGGCTGGATCTCAGGCCTGAAGAGCTGAGACTGTTTGGAAGTAGCTTTTAGCATCATAAAGCCATCCACATTCTTTCATCAAATTCAGCATTTTTTTTAATGCCTTTTATGAACCAAGTACAGTTTCAGGTATTAGGGGTACTGCTGTGAACAAAACAGAAAGAGGCCTTGCCCTGCTGGGGCAGACAGACGATAAATAAGTAAACAAACAGGATTCATCAGATGGAGATAAGTGCTATAAAAAAAAAAAAGAAAGAAAAAAAGCGGAGTACAGAGATAAGATAGTGATAGGGTGGGAGGGATGCTGTTTTGGATAGGGCTTTCAGGTCAAAGAAGATCACCAGAAGACAGTGGAGGAGTGTCCTGAAAGAAATAAGGGAGCTCCGAGCTTGTGATATGAATCCTGTTCTGTCCCAGACAGAACAGTCTGAGCAAAGGCCCTGAGGCAGCAGCATGCATGCTTCGTATGTTCCACCTAAAGAGGCCAGTGTTGTGGCCAGAGTGGAGTGAACAAGGAAGAGAATGGGATTAAGGACTAAGACCACAGAGCTGGGTAGGGTGGCCAGATCACGCAAGGCCTTGTAAATTAAAATAAGGGCATTCTTTGGCTTATATTTTGAATAAAATGGGAAGTCATAGAGATTTTTGAGCAGAGAAGTGACAGCACCCGACTTTAAAGGAGACTTTATAGTGTGAAGCAGAGTCAGGAAATGGAGGATAGGGTGGATGGGGAAGAGAGCAGATAGAACTGTGTTTTCCAATGCGGTAGCCACTAGCCACAGGTGGCTATTTTAGTGTAAATTTGTTAAAAATTTTTTTAAAAAATACAAATTCATATTCTTAATTGCACCACCCACATTTCAAGTGCTCAATAGCCACATGTAGCTAGTGGTTACTGTATTGGACAGTGAGATAAAAATAATTTCCATCTTCACAGAAAGTTCCATTGGGTAGTGCAGATGGAATCTTAGAGGCCTTTGTAGGGTCTTTGGCTTTTATTCTGGGTAAATGGAAAGCTATTGGAGGGTTTTAAGCAGAGGCGGATGTGCTCTGAGTTATGATTTCAAAAGATCACCAGGGTTGCTAGATTGAAAATAGACTATAAAAGGGGCAGTGGTGAAAGCTGGGAGACCATTAATCGTCTAGTTGAGAGATGATTGTGTCTTGGTTGAAGTGGTAGCAGTGGTGATTGTGAGAAATGGTTGGATTTTGAATATAGCTTGAAGGCAGAATCAGTAGGCTTTTCCGATGAAATTGATGTGTGATTTGAGAAGAAATTGATAAAATTGTTGGAGGTGATGATGACGGGACAGAATATAAGGCACAAATGGAAGGACTGAACACATAAAGGAAAAGTCCCATTCATCACGAACCAGGGACAATGGCGGGCTGTGGCTGGAAGACTGAGGTCTAGAGACCCCTCATCTGAGTAATAGAAGATGAAGAGGTAAAAGGGAGAGACAGGTGTGCTGGGGAGTACAAGGATGGTGAAGATTTCAAATAGTTGTTGGAAAGGACCCATTTGAAGTTGGTGACCATGAAATGGTCTACCCCTTTGATTTCCTCTAACAGAGTTTGCTCCCACGCAAGGAAAGGGGGAAGAGGTGACTGGGTCAACATCATTCAGGGCTGATGTTTTCCTGGATGGATTTGTAGGAAATGCAGAGGGGAAGGGAGTTTAAGTGAACAGGGACAGGGGTATTATAACATGGAATCTAAATGGATAAAGAGAAAAGTGAAAAAAGCCAAGGGCTGATGAATTGGGAGGAAGCAGAGGGATCAGTAGACCGGAGGCACTAATATTTCTAAGGACAGCTGCAGCATAGACCAAGCAAGTTGGAAGGAGAGATGCTTACTCCAACACTGAATGCCGGAGTCAGTAATTTTGCAGGTGGAGCTGTTTCAGGTGACGACAAGGTCGGGCCTTTGGAGTTGATGCAGCGGTATCTTCATTCTGGGCTGACTTGCTAAGTCCCAGAACGCCATAAAAGATGATCTCACTGCAGATCCCATGTAAGGAGGTTTGGTAACCAAAAGCCCAAGAGCATGGGTTTGGTGCCTACCCCACAGTTCCAGGCCTGTCGAAAACTGGCTGTGTAACCACTCACCTTGAGGAAATGAACTTCATGGTCCCTTCCATCTCTAATCTGTGACTCTATGGCCTCATTATAATTGCAGTCTCTTTCCAAACACTGACCTTCAAGAGGGACCCTGGGGGATTTGCCTATTAAGAATATGCAACTTTGCAAATATTTATCTGCTGTTTCTTGGAATATTAAACTCTTGGAAAGCTGCTTTGTGGATCACAGGGTGGAATCTTGACCATGTGGTCATCAGAGCTGGTGTGAGAGGAATTCTATACCAGCCACATCTGAGGCTCCGTGTCCTTCAGGCCCTGCTCTCTCCAATGCTCTTCACCTAACAAGCATTTCTAGTTCTCTTTCTCTCTTTTAAAATGTATTTAAATAAACTCTATGTCCAATGTGGAGCTTGAACTCACCACCCTGATTGAGAGTCCTATGTTCTACCAACTGAGCCAGCCAGGCACCCCATATTTTTGTCTTTTAATTTTCTTAGTGCCTTATAGGGGAGCTCCTTCAGCAGGAATGGTAGAAGCTGGTTGCTCTCAGAATCGGATGCAATGGTATGACCTGTAAATTCCTATGAACATTTGAACATTTTATTGATATTTATTCAGGAGAGATTCCAAAAGGCCAAACTGGGCACCCCCCCCCCCCCATCACTCTTCCCTCTCTAGGGCCAAGAGAGTGTTAAGAACAATCTAAGGTAAATTTTTAACAAGATGGTCTAGCTTGGGCTTTGTAGGCTTGACTAATGAAGTAAGTGGTAGTTTTTAGCTAAAATAACCTCATTGTTTGGACAAGTTTTCTCCTTTGAGTTTTCTAGGGTCATTAGAATGATCTAACTACCTTACCTGCTATTTGAACTGGCTGAGCCTCTGGAGGGACAGAAAACAAAAGAAGGGTGTAGAAATGCAAATAGATAGCTCTAAATTCCAGTCCCAGTCTGCCAAAATAAAGCTAAAGCTGACATGGAGGGTCTCCACAGAGGTCTGTGGAAAGGCTCTAGAAAAATCTCACAAGATGAATTTCTTTTCATGGATTGGAGTCCTTTGGTAGGTAAGAAAAACAAAAACAAAATAAAAACAAACAAAGGATTTCATACTTGGAAGTTGCTCAGTGCTAGTTGAATGGCTAATTGTTTCTTGTTTTCTCCACCCCCCCCTTTTTTTTCTGCCTGAATAGATAATCCTTACAAAACATCCATTCATTCTACAAGTGAAAATTTCAGGAATACTCGACACTGGCCTTGGCAAGACTAATGGACCGAGATTGAGTGATGGATTTGTGTGTGTTGTGGCTGACGTGTGTTTTGGTGTTTTGTATGCTAGTTTAAGAATATTTTAGCATTAGAAGATTTATGACATTTTAATTAATGAATACGATGAAGGCTTAAACTTGTAGATGAAATTATAAGATACAATATTTTTGTAGCTTATTTTTGAGCACAAACTTGATTGTTTTTGTTGCTTTAAGAAAGGACCTGCTGATAATGTTAGCTTTCTTTTCTGTTTCAGTGTGACCACTTTAACTGATATGTAAGCCATTACTTTTTAAGGGAAATAAAATGAGGCAATACAGCCTAGTGAAAAGGACACACAGTATCAGATTCTTAATTGCTAAATTAAATTTGGGCTCTTACTTGATTTCTGCTATGAACTGGCTGCACGACTTTGAATAAGTTATTAAGTTCCCCTTTAAAAAATATAAAATTGGAATGAGAAATATGTGATAGTGAAAAATATTTGTGAAAGTGTTTTAAAGTCCCATGAAGAAAGCACAATCAGAAACCACAGTTGGGTTGGCTATTTCACTGAAAATAATCTGATCTTGTCAGTAAACCTAAATTTTAGTAAGATTGGTTTATTTTTTTTAAGCCATTTAATTTCAGATGCTTAGGAACTCTTCAATTTGTTAATGGAAAGAAACGCTGTATACACCGGATGGCTACACAGCAACTTTATTCTGGTAAAATAATCTCTTAAATCCTTGTATACACAGTCACTAACTGTTGGCTTTATAAGGTCAGTGCAAGCATACCAGCCCTGTGGCTGTTAGGAGCTCAGCGCGTCCAAGATAGCACTAACTCGAACAAACACACAAAACAGCAAATAGTTTAAACAGTGCCAGCTGATTTGTGTGTAACCCAGTCTGAACAGAGGATTCTAAAAAAACTCACCAGCAAAGTTACATTAGTTATGGAGATTGTTAGGTTGTATCAGTGACAGTTAGCTATGCCTTATTAAAAAGCAAAGGTTAGAAAGTGGAATCTTGAATTCAGATACTCTTAAACTATTAAGGACTACAAGCGGCAGGCCAACTTTTACTTCTGACTGCTGACTACTTTTGAAGGAGAAAGCTTTGGAAACTGACATTCCAGTTCCCAGGTCCTCAAAGAAGCATAGTCTAGTGAAGAAGTAAAATTCTGCTGGGGTTAGCAGAAGCCTCGTGGCTTGCCTCGTGGTTTTAGGAACTAGGGATGCCAGGCTCCCAGGTTCTGAGTTCCAATATTGATTCTGTCCCTGAGTCACCCATACCAGTCACCCACTGTCTTATGTTTCCTTCTTTAGAGAAGAGCTAAGACTATTGACTTTTTTTTTTTTTTAAGATTTTATTTTTAAGTAATCCCTACACCCAATGTGGCTCGAACTCATAACCCTGAGATCAAGAGTCACACGCTCCACCAACTGAGCCAGCCGGGCGCCCCAGACTATATTGACTTTTTCAGAGGTTGCAAAACACATTAAAAAAGGATAGGAAGGCACTAAACAAACATGTAATTATGAAATATTAGAGGGGGTGCATTTTAATAAAGGTAAGTACATTCTATTTTTTAAAGATTTTATTTATTTGAGAGAGAGAGAGAGCGAGCGAGAATGAGTGGGGAAGGGGCAGAGGGAGAGGGAGAAGCAGACTCCCCGCTGAGCAGGGAGCCCGACTAGGGGCTCAATCCCAGGACCTGAGGATCCCAGAACCATGACCTGAGCAGAAGGCAGACTTAACCAACTGAGCCACCCAGGCACACCCCCCCTTTTTTAAATGTTTTATTTTATTTATTTTTAAGATTTTTTTTAATCATTTGAGAGAGACAGAGAGAGAGCATGAGCAGAGGGGAGAGGCAGAGGGAGAAGCAAGCAGACTCCAGGCTGAGCGGGGAGCCTGATGACAAGGGGCTCCATCCCAAGACCTGGAGATCATGACCTGAGCCGAAGACAGCCGCTTAACCATCTGAGCCACCCAGGAGCCCCTTTAAGATTTTATTATTTTTTATTTTTAAAGATTTTTATGTATTTGAGAGAGAGCGAGAGATTGAGAGAATGACTGGAGGGAGGGGCAGAGGGAGACGCAGGCTCCCCGCTGAGCAGGAAGCCGGACGTGGGACTCGATCCCAGGACGCTGGAATCATGACCTGAGCCGAAGGCAGACGCTTAACCATCTGAGCCACCCAGTGCCCTAACATTTTAAGTAATCTCTATACCAAGGTGGGGCTTGAACTGACAACCCTGAGATCAAGAGCCGCACACTCCACTGACTGAGCCAGCAAGGCGCCCCTACAAAGGTAAGTGTATTCTTTGGATAATTGGAAGGGGATATTCTTTGTGTAAGAGTAGAGAGTTTGATTTCAGAATAGAGTTTTATGTTTGAAATCTCTTATTCGAACATTGAGAATTTGGGTCCTTGTTGGCTCAATCTATGTTGCTTATTGAGAGGGAACTGTTAACAAGTAGCCTTACTGGAGTGGTTAATTGCTTATCAGAGATCAGACCCCCAGGCTTTCTAGAAAGGTATATTTAAATTTAGTAACCTGACTTTCAAAGAGGGAGACTAACAAGTACAAGGCACTGTGCATGGGCTTCCACACGTTATAAACAAACGTACAGAGTGAGTTCTCTAGAGACCTTAAAAAAGTTGTTTGTTTTGAAGGAAATTGATTGAAACACCCATTTTATTCCTCACTTTCCCAGGACTGTTCAGCACCAGGTTGGGTTTTGAATTCTTTCTTCTTGTTGGACATCACTTAGATTCCTTATTAACACAGCAAACCTTTCAGAGATGGAACTCAGTGTTTGTTAGTTTTTCCTAATGGTGCCTCTCATCATTAAAAAAATGGGTGTAGTTTTTAACTCTTCATCCTTTCAGTCTTCTTTAGACTCTCTACCAACCTAGCCAGTCCTGAATTCCTTTCAGTTTTTCCTTCTGTGTCTAGCATCCCTCTTCTGATTCCCATTAAAAACCGGACTATATTCCCACCATCCAGAATGAACAGTTATTATTATTTTTGTCCTGTTTCATTTTTTTAATGACATAAAACATTGGAGATAAGGTCAAGTTTCCTTTGAATACTAATTCCAGTTCCATTTTCTCCTATCCTCACCTCACAGAGCCCCTGTTCAGTTTGATATGTGCTTTAAAAATATTTTATATATTAACAGGTACACATAATAAATAGGTAGTATTGTTTTATGAGTTTAAATATCTATAAATGGTTCCATGTATACCTGTTGTTCTATGATTTGCTTACTTTCCTGGACATTCTTTTGATAGCTATCCATGTATCCATACATATATATGTATAGACCAGATAGATATATATACATCCTCATTATTTTTAATTTCCTGGTATTTTATGGTACAAATAATACCATATTTTATTAATGAGTCCATTAGTGGATATGGGTTTTAAAATTTTCACTAACGTAAACAATGCTTACATTATTTTTACCTATGTCAGATACAGGTATTAATTTCTTAGACTAGGTGCCCTGCCCAATTTCTCTTTTAAGAAATATCACCAAATTGATTTGCAGCTGTTTGAAAACTGTTCCCCAAATACTCTCAACACTTTTCAGACTTTTTTTTTTTTTAAGCCCCACAATCCCAAGATTAAGACCTGAGCTGAGCTGAGATCAAGAGTCAGATGCTCAACTGACTGAGCCACCCAGGCGCCCCGAGACTTAATTTTTTTTAATTTATTTAAAACAATTTTTTTGGCAGGGAGACTGGGTGGCTCAGTCATTAAGCGTCTGCCTTCGGCTCAGGTCATGATCCCAGGGTCCTGGGATGGAGCCCCGCGCATTGGGCTCCCTGCTATGCGGGAAGCCTGCTTCTCCCTCTCCCATTCCCCCTGCTTGTGTTCCCTCTCTTGCTGTCTCTCTGTCAAAAAATAAATAATAAAAAAATTTTTTTAAACAATTTTTTTTCTTGTGATAAGAACTCTTAAGATCTCTTAAGCAACTTTGAAATATGCAATACAGTATTGTTAACTATTGTCACTATGCTGTACATCCCTATCAGGCTTCTTAATATTTGCCAATTTTAGTGGTAACAAATGGTTTTCTCTTGGGTTTTCAAGTTTCATTTCAGTTCATTATATTCACAGTCCTTCCCTAAGGACAGCTCTTTTCCGAGCACCCTCCAGGTCAAACACTTCAGAGGCTCTCCACTATCTACTCAATCCAAGCTGTAGCTGACCACGGCCAAGTCCTGTGCAAGCAGCCTGTCTAGCTTCGTCTCTCTGTGTCTGGCTGCACCAAAATGAGCTACTCACCATTTTCTCAAATTCGGCTTTTATTTTCTGCCTCAGCAACTTGATCACTCTCTTCTGCGTTACTTTATTGATTCAATAAATATTTAGTAAGTTCTTGACTTCCTGCCAGGTGCTGAGAATGTAAGAGTGAACAAGAAAGACAATATCTAGGCACTCATGGAGTTTACCATTTTTAGTAGAGGATGGGGTGGGGCAGAAGGAAACCGGTAAAAATATAAACAAGCTAATTTTTCATAGTTGTAGGTACTATAAAGAAATTAAAGGGGCGCCTGGGTGGCTCAGTCAGTTAAGCATCTGCCTTCAGGCTCAGGTCATGATCCCAGGGTCCTGGGATCCAGTCCCGAGTTGGGCTCCCTGCTCCCCCGGGGTGGGGGCGGGGCGGTCAGCTGCTCCCTCTTCCTCTGCCCCTTCCCCTGTTTGTGCTCTCCCCCTCCCTCAAATAAGTAAATAAAATCTTAAAAAAAAAAACCAGAAAGTAAAATGGAATGCTAATTTGACTTTCTGTGGTGTTGTGTATATGGGGGTGGGGGGTGGTCCAGGGGATGTGGGCATATCCAGGTAGGAGCCTTAGAAGGGCAGGTGCTCAGGGAAGGCTTTGCAGAAGAGGTTATATTCCTCCTGAGAACAGCTGGAGCCTTTGTGCAGGAATGGCCTGGGTGTCCTGACGAACAGAGCTGCCCTTGGGATTGGGCAGTCGGGGCTAGGAGAGTGGTAAATGCGGTAGGAGACACAGGCAGGCAGAGCTGTTCCTCTCAGGGCCTTGCTGGTGATCTCTTCAACTGTGGTTTGCCACTTATTTATTTATTTAGTAAACTCTACCCCCAACGTGGGGCTCAAACTCATGACACGGAGATCTAGAGTCACATGCTCTATCAACTTAGCCAGCCAGGTGCCCCTGGAATTTGCACTTTAAAGCCATGATCAGATCTTTTTATAACCATCCCTGAGCCTGCCAGCTGACCACGATCTTTCTGGTCCACCATGGCAAGTGGTGGTGCCTCTTAGGACACTATACGTGGCACTTTGGGACCTTGGGATCGTTTCTTCCTTTCATCCGTCATTTTGTTTCTACCTTGCAAGGGACAATATTTTATTTTATTTTAAGATTTTTTTTTTTTTAAGTATCTCTACACCCAACATGGAGCTCGAATTTGCAACCCCGAGATCCAGAGTCACAGGTTCCACTGACTGAGCCAGCCAGGCGCCCAACAATACTCTCTTTGAGAATGAGTAAAGTAGAGGGAGAAAAGGTACAATACAGAAGAAGCCTGTCCCTTCTGACTGAGTCACTTTGGAATGAACTGAGTTTCAGTAAAATAAACTTAGTGTATCCAAGCTAATTTTCTCAGTGGCAAATAAAATTAACTTAATTTTCTTTAATAATTGGTAAGACCGGTTGTAGTTCCCAAAGTGACAATTTTTTTTACTCCACCCAGGTTTTTTCTCAGAATAACAATTAGTTATTGCTATTAACAATTAATAATCATGAACAGTCTTGGTTCTTTTACCTTTTTAAAAAGTCATCTTTATACCCACCATGGGGCTCAAACTCATGACCGCAAGATTAAGAGTTGCATGCTCTACCGACAGAGCCAGCCAGGTACCCACCCAGCAATCTTGTTTTTGTTGCTGTGCCCACTCTGAGCTTTAGCTTTTTATGAAGAAGTGATGGTGTGTTATGTGCAATGGGGACCCTTCTCCAGCACCACCCGCTGCTGAGGGTAACATTGTGTGCTAGAGACTGTGATACGTGTATTCATGTGGTTATATCCCTTTATCTTCAGTATAATCTTTGAGTTGTGTGTTAGATTTATTTTCTAGATTAAAAAAAACAGGTTCGTAGAGGTCATTTTTGGACCCCAGCTTATAGAATTAGCAAATAGCGAGCTGACATTTAAATTTGGGGCTTCTGACCACTTCTGTGTGAAGCTGCCATGCTTTAAATAATAATATAGCAAACACCAACCACTTGCTATTTCCAGACACAACCTTAACTAACCACTGTGCTCTTAACTACTGTGATGTGCTGTTCATCTCTTCTTCCTTCTTTAACTCTTATTTTCTGTGAGCATGTATCAGACAGTGAGAAGCAATTTTAGCAGTAGGTAAGAGATGGGCTCTGTCTGGAGCTAGATCGCCTGGGTCAAGGGCTTCTCTACAAGCTTCCTGGCTATGTGGGCAAATTACTTCACCTCTCTGTGGTTTGCTTTCCTTATTTTTAAGGGGGGGGGGGGTGGATAATAACCATATTATCTCGTTGGGTTATTGCAAGGATTCACTGGATAATTCACATAAAGGGCTTAGAAGGAGCCTCCTGACCCCTGGAGCTAGCGTGGGCCTCCCCGAGGCACCCCACACCTCTGCCCTATGCACCCTGCCTACTTCCCTCCGCCTGGTCTTCCCACATCAGATGGACCGCCCTGTTTCCCTGAAGGCAATGCGAGCTCTTGGTGGGTGGGTCTGCTTTTTCAAATCTTAGGCTCCAGGGCAGTGCCTGGCCTGTAGTCGGCTCTCAGTGTGTATTTGTTGAATGGCCCCGTGTTTCTGATAAACCTGAACTCCAGCTTCCATGTTGAACAAAATAATTGCTACTCTGGTTTCCTGTCAATGCCCTGTGAATTAGTGTTCCCTGAAACTCCATTTCCAGGGCTTCAAATATCTCAAATGACTCATGAATCGGTTCTTCTTGTTCTGACCATTTTTAAAAAATCTGTTAGGGGCGCCTGGGTGGCTCAGTCGTTAAGCGTCTGCCTTCGGCTCAGGTCATGATCCCAGGGTCCTGGGATTGAGCCCCGCATCCGGCTCCCTGCTCAGCTGGAGGCCTGCTTCTCCCTCTCCCACTCCCCCTGCTTGTGTTCCCTCTCTTGCTGTGTCTCTCTCTGTCAAATACATAAATAAAATCTTTAAAAAACAAAAAAAAATCTGTTATCCCCAGCTAACTATTAATAAAAGAAAAGCCTGTATGCATCCCAAACTCAACATGTTCAAAACCAAACTCACTGCCTTTTCTTTCAAGCACAGCTCCTCTTCTGGGGTCCGTAGCTGGGTTGAGGATGTGTGTGCCTTACCCCCCCCCCCCCCGCCCACTTAGAGACCTTGGAGACCTCCTGTGCTCTTCCCTCTTCCCTCTCTTCCCCTCAGTGTGCAGCCAGCCACCTAAGTGGCTGCCCAAAACCTGCCCAGGAGCCACTGCCAGAGGTCTGGGGCCAGTATTCAGCCACCTGACTCCAAAGCTTGCACCCTGAACCTGAGGACTTTCTCCAGTAAGGTCCCTCCTTTGACCTCAGGATCACGGCTTTAGTTTGGACTGGATCTGTTCCAGCATGAACAGCCTCCCACCTGTGCCTCACAGGCAGCTCCTTCTCCACCCCGTGGCAAGCATTATCTTTCCAAAAACAAATTCAGTCCTACAACTTTGCTGCATTCAAACCACTGGTGGGTGGGGGAGCGCCTGGGTGGTTCAGTCAGTTAGGTGTCTCACCCTTGTTTTCGGCTCAGGTCATGACCTCAGGGTCCTGGGATAGAGCCCCCCATTGTCGGGCTCCCTTGCTCAGCAGGGAGTCTGCTTGTCTCCCTCTCTCTCAAATAAATAAATAAATAAATCTTAAAAAAACAAAAACAAACACTGGTGGTTCCCTTTGCATGTTTTAAAGTCTAAACTTCTCAAGTAGCATAAAATCGCCTTCTTGGTCTTTCCCTAGCTTCCCTCCTCCTCCATTGCCTCTACCCTCAGCAATACCTTAGCCTCAAGGTCTCCTGCTAGACCAGGCAGGTTCTGCACCTGCTGCTCTGGGTCTAGAACACCCTTTCTCCCCTTTGCTTAGCGAAGTCTTTTTTATCCTTCAACATTTAGCTCATAAGCCACATCCTCTGTGAAGACTTTCAAAGAGAGCCCCAGACAGCCCCTCCCACCAGTGTACCTCACAGAGCCTTCTGAGCCCATAACTTTGGTGAACACATTTCTCAATCAAAAGTGCAGATGTGACAGTTCACACAGCAAAGCATGTGCTCCTGGAGACAATGGGACAGATAATTGAACAAAATCCAGAAGAACCTCATAGAGATTACTCCTTTTTTCTCTCCACTACCCTGTGAGAGGGCCAGGGAGGACCCTTCCATGGCAGGGAGCTGTTCATACCTCTTTGTATCTGCCCAGTGCCTGGCGCGATGCCCGACTCAATCAGTGTTTGGCTGAATGTACCAAGATTATACCAGGCCTGAGTTTCTTTAAGATTTGAACAGATCCAAATCTCATGTGTAAATTCCCCCGAATAACCAACCAACCAAACCAAACCAGTAAAAGCCATCATTTCTATCTTGGCTTGATCATTAGAACCACTTACTTCTCCCAGCTTCCACGTCCTTATCTATGAGTTAGGGATAGTAGCAGCTACTTCTAGGCATTGCTGTGAAGATTATGTGAGCGAATTGAAGGAAATTAGCAAGCATGGGGACTGGCTAAGGAGTCTTCATTTCAGGCACAAAGATATGTGTAGCTCATCACTATAAACAGGAACTGGGAGGCAAGGTCATGTCCTAAAATAACTTTTTTAAAGTTAGGATTACATTGGGAATTTTAAAAGGTAAGACAATTTAGAATATTACTAATATTTACTAACAGCTTTAGCCTACGAAGATGCATCCTCCTAAATTTTAAGGTACCCTTTGACTTTTCGCCCATCAGTTTACAGTTGGGCTGGGGGAGGTGTGATTCACCATTTGTCACTCTGCACCTTTGTTTATCTGCTTTGTCTGATCCCAAACCTAGCCATGCAAAGGAATCGCTTGGGTGAATGTTTTTACAGATTCCTGGGCCCCACCCCACACACCTACTGAATCATAATTGGGGGCAGGAAGGGGACTGCAAATCTACATTTATAAAAACCTCCCCTTGTGGTTTGATAATCTGCAAGTTTGGGGAACTACTAATACATACACCACTAGAAAATCATAGTGTTCAAAATTCTCAATTTTTCAGCTTTATCTTCTTTATAATTAAAAAAAAATGTGTAAACTATTAGCTTTCTCAATGCCTCTTTCACCTTCACTGTGGTCTGTTCATCCTGCTGGTGGAAAAACTGGCTCCAGTTAACAATAGGAGAAAAAAAGGTGCAAACTTTACCAGCTTCCCCACCTTCTTAGCATCAGTGAGGTATTCCACCCCCCCACCCCACACCCACCCCCGTGTCCTACTGGGGCGATTTAAATGCTAATGTGTTAAGTACAACAATCTCTTTAGCAATCAGAACTGTTTTTCTGCCAATCTTATTTCTCTCTATTTTACATTTGTTGGTTTATTCATTAATTCATTCATTCACTGGCTAGAGAGGCGTATGTTTAGAATCTTCTACCTTTCAAACCTTAAAAAAAAAAAAAAGGAAAAAGAAAATTCCATCCTGGTATCTTCTTCTCTGCAGTACTTGCAAGAGGAGAGGAACTTGTCCACCCTCTAAACCTGAGATCTGCAATTTGAATGTGCTGAGTCACCTAGTCTTTGCAGGGCCAAACATTTTGCACCTAGGAAAAATACTGCAGAAAATCAAACTGTGAGCAGCTAGCTTGTATGTTGTTATTTAAATACGAATAAGGAGACTGGAAAGGGGATAATGCATAGATACATTGTAACTTATTATTAACTTTTAAACTTGTTTTCCAGAGATTTCTAATAGTCTGGTAAATCCTCTTTCTGTTTGATAATTTGTTGGTGAAATTCTTTAAATATTTCTTCCTGTTCCTAGAAAGTGAAAATGAATATAAATGGTAGAGCAGTTGTCTTACAATGTTTAGAAAAAGGAAAAAAAAAGTCTTTGCCTTTATTCTGAAGTTTTGCATAATTAAGCTTCTTGGATTAACTTTCTTTTGAAGAATTAATAATAAAAACCTAACAGTAATGAACTAGATATTGAGAGTTGTTGTCTAACTTTAGTTGAACTTTTAGGAAGTCTGTTTTCCTATTTGATCATGTAGTTGAATAGACGGTGAGGAGATGTTACTACGACTGTATTAATAGGGGAAGTGGCAGGAAGCTGCAGAGTTTCCTTAGAATCAGAAAGAAAGTTTATAGAACTCTTACTGGGAATCTGGATTATAGATAAAGATAAAACTTGGACTAATTTCTATTTAGAATTACTATCTTATTTTTATAATATAAAAGTGGTTCCCTTTAGAGTATTTGGGACTAAAGAGAATGCAAGCATTCCTTCAACAAGGATGTCAGAAATTTCTGTTTACCGGTTTTAACAAACACCCTAAGGTCATTTCACCGCATGGACACTGACTATAGAACCACTTAAGAAGATTGTCCTCCAGAGTGTTTTGAGTCATGAGTGGGGAGCAGCAGCTTGATCCCTTTTGGATGGAGCAGTGGGGACCAGCATCCCCAAACTAGCACCTGCAGAATTACAACAAAACACTGACCTCTGAGCAATCACTTCCTCTGTGCTGAGTGCTTAGTTGTATTCCCTCTATCCATCCTTACAGTCACCTAGAAAGGAGGAACTTTTATCTTTTTTAAAGATTTTATTTATTTATTTGACAGAGAGAGAGAGACAGCGAGAGAGGGAACACAAGCAGGGGGAGTGGGAGAGGGAGAAGCAGGCTTCCCGCGGAGCAGGGAGCCCGACGTGGGGCTCGATCCCAGGACCCTGGGACCATGACCTGAGCTGAAGGCAGACGCTTAATGACTGAGCCACCCAGGCGCGCGGAACTTTTATTTTAAAGCAGAAAATACTAAAACTGAAAGGCTAAGTCATTCCCACTGCACTCCTAGTCAGTGGCAGAGTGAGAATTTGAGCCCAGGAGCATGACTCTAATGCCCTGGTGTCACAGTGGAGAGTACCTCTTAGCTCATAGAAATGACTACTCACTGGCAAGGAATGTTAAATATGGAAAGAACATCATCAGTTGGTCAGAATTTTTGTTTTCTCTCAGAGAACAGTTAAGGTGGCGGGGAGTGGCGGAGTGTGATGGGAGAAAGAGAAAGAGAAGAAAGGGCAGAAAGACTGCAAGTAGCTCCACCCAAGAGCCCGGTGGGACCCAGAGCAAGATTTGAACTTAGTACACCTTCCAGCTCAAAGCTGCCTGTCCCTAGCACCTACACATAAAGATGTGGAATGTTTTCCATATCTACAATGTTTGTTTCCAGCTCAGATTGGTAGACATAATGCAGTGACTTGGCATTAAAGGAACAACAACAAAAAAAGGCCTAACTAAGCTTACTGCCTCCCACTTGGCTCTCCAGAACCGGAAGTAGGCTAACATTCCACAGGTAGCATAAGGGTCTGTGCTGGGCCAGGGCAAGTCCCGGAAGCATCTGGCATTCAGCAGAGTGGTCCGAAGAATGGGTGCAATGTAGGCCTCAGGCAGACATGGCCCTAAGCCTGGGGCAAGTGATTTGATCCCTGTGAAATCAGGATGGCTCCTTTTCTTCACAGGACCTAGCATGGGACCAGAGGAGAGACTCAGCAAAAGTGAATTTTTTTATTTTCACTTCCTCAAAATACCAGGAATAGCTAGTTCTGAGATAGAGTATCCGGGAGACCACACCTATCCCAGGTGTAGAAAGGCTCTGGGGTCAGGCGGCTGGTGAGTGCCCGCTCCGGTTAGGGCAATTCTCACGGAGAAGATGAGACGTGAGCGAAGATTTGAAGCTGCCGAGTGAGTTAGCCATGTGGGGGATCTTGGCGGAAGAGGTTTCCAGGCAGAGAAAATAGCTAAGGCAAACAGAAAATTGCCTACTGGCAAGATATAGGAATACAAAGGAATAGGGTGGCTGGAACGAGTGAGTAGGGGAAGTAATAGAAGGTGCGGTCAGAGGGGAACCTGGGTGGCTCAGTCCATTAAGCATCCGCCTCTTGGTTTCGGCTCAGGTTCTGATCTCATGAGTCATGGAACTAAGCTCCTGGTCGGGCTCTGCACTCAGTGGGAGTCTGCTTGGATATTCTATCCCTCTACCCCTTCCCCTGCTCTCACACTCTCTCTCTCAAATAAATAAATAAATAATATATATATATATACACATTTTAAAAGGTGAGGTCAGAGAAGTAAGGGAGTCCGACTGTTTGGTATTATCTTAAGGACTCTGAGTTTTATTATGAGAGAAATACGGAGCCATTGCTAAGTTTTGAGCAGAGGAGGACATGATGTGACTGAGGTTTTGAAGAGATCATTCTGATGGCTCTGCTGAGAATAGACGTGTAGGGGCAAGTTTGAAGCAGGGAAACCAGTTAGTAGCCATTGCAGTAATCCAGACAAGAGAGGATAATGGCTCTGACCAGTGTTCATGACGGTAGAGGGGATACGAAGTGATCAGATTCTGGATATATTTTTGACGGTAGAACCAATGGCTTGGGGGGGGGACATGCAGATGGAACAGAGTTGGGGGGAAGACCAAGGCTTCATATTTGTTCATGTTGAGATGTCCACCTGATATCCAAGTGGAGGTCAACAAGTGGAAAGAGAGGTGTTATCTGGTGCCACATATTTGGAAATGATCAGCGTATAAACATTTGAAAGCCTGGGGACTTAGGGAGATTCTAAAGGGAGCATTGATAGAGAAGAGGAGAGGTCCAAGGACTGAGCTTTGGGGCACCCCAACATTGAGAGTTCTGGAAGAAGAGGAGGGATCAGTTATGGAGACTTGAGACAAGGCAACCAGGGTGGCCCTTTGCAATGTGGCACTCACGAGGCAGATGGTAAGGAAAGAATTCTAGCTGAGGGAAAGGGTGAGAGCGAAGACCCAGGGCTGTGAAAACCTGATTTGGTAGTGAGGGGGAGGAGAGCAAACGGTGTTGCAGGAGGAACTCGTAGGGGAGGGATTTGGGAGAGACTACAGGTGAGGCTGGAAAATGGGCTTCCCCAACTTTTTTTTTTCTAAGACTTTATTCATTTATTTGACAGAGAGAGAGAGCATGAGCAGGGGGAACAGCAAAGAGAGAGGGAGAAGCAGGCTCCCTGCTGAGCAAGTAGCCCGATGCGGGGCTCAATCCCAGGACCCCAGGATCATGACCCGAGCCGAAGGCAGAGGCCACCCAAGTGCCCCGGCTTCCCCAACTTCTAATGGACTTGGACTGTCAACTTAAGACTTTGGCGGTTGATTTTGTGATGATGGTGGCTCGGATTCATTGAGGTCTTACTCTAATTTATCTTGTATCAGGCACTGTGCTGAGCACATCACATGCTTCTCATCATTTCGTCTTTATATCCACCCTTAAAGAAAGACTATTATTATCCTCTGTAGATGAAGAAACTGGCTCAGGGAGGTCAAAGATTTCACCCAAGGTTACCCCTGGAATAACGGCCTTAACCCAGGCAGTCCCATTCCAGAGTCCATCCTTTTAACTACTAACCTGTCCTGTCTCCTGGAGGCCTAGCCCTTCTTAACTGGGTGTTAGAAGGTCAGAGGCTTGAGAGCTTGCATCATTTCTTTGGAGAAGATCTGGCTTCACTTTGTCTCTTGGAGGAGAGGCTTTACATGCAAAAGTTCAAGATAGATCTGGGGCACCCGTGAAGGATTTCAAAAAGGGCTATGACTTGATCGTAGTAGCATATTGTAGCATCCTGATCTAGTGGCAGTGCGGTGAACAGAGTGAATGAGGGTGCCTGGGCATATGGGGAGGGAAATAGATTTGGAGCAGATTAGCTGTATGTGAAACTCTTGAGGGATCTGAGAGCTGGCCAAGCAGTGCACTGCAGGCTGAGGGTGTGCGGCTCCGTGGAGGCTGAGCTGGAGCTGTGGAGTTGAGAGCCAAAGCAGTTGAAGGGAATGAATCACAGTCTGGGTAAGGAAAGCAATTTTCAGGTGTTCATCATTCATATATAAACCCTTTTCTGAATTGGATCCCCCTGAGAACAAGTCAGCCTCCCACTTTACAGGAAAAATGCACTTCTCTTGCCTTTCTAGCATCTTACTATGAGGTGTTTGGGGGGTGTATAAAAACCTGGGGTCCAAACAAAGGGGCCATTCTCAACACTGATGCAGGTGTGAGAAAGTGAGTGACTATGCACGGGGGGTGACACTTCCTTTTACAAATCAGGTGGTTTGAGCTGTTTGCCTTCAATACTTTTGGAGGGAGACCTAAACATAATTTTTGATGATAGATTACAAAGTAATTGTAGGGCTCTGGCTTGCCTGGACGTCAAAGATTTGAATAACACTGCTGTAAGTAGAATACTTCCATTCCTTCACTTGTGTATGTTTCTCGGTGATTGCCTCAGTAAAAGGAAAGGTAGGAAGATGTAATTATACCAAACTGTTTCAGTGTAATAAAAAGGCATCCACAGACCCATGAACTGATAATTGGAAAATAAACCCAGTTCATCTCTAGTGAGGGATATATTTCCAATAAAATTTTACTTTTTATGTTTAAGAATTGTTTTTGTAATATACTTCTGGTGCTCTGATTAATTTTGTACTACTAATAATTAGAATTTGTTACACTCAGTCCAGAATTTTTGTGTATTTGGTGAATTATGGACACAGAAACTTTATTTTCATTTTTATTTCTAATTTTTAATTTAATTTTTAATTTATGTATATAGTTTGTGGGTGAGATACATGAAAAACTTATTGATAAAAAAATTTTGAAACACAGAAATAGGGGCAGCTGGGTGGCTCAGTCGATTGGGCTTCGGACTTTTGGTTTCGGCTCAGGTCATGATCTCATGGGTCATGGGATCGAGCCCGGCATAAACTCGACACTCAGCCAGAGTCCGCTTGGATATTGTCTCTCTCTGCTCCTCCCGCCACTCGCTGGCATGTGCTCTCTCTCTCGCTCTCCCCCCCTCAAATAAATAAATAAATCTTAAAAAAAAGATTTTTTAAATCTTAAAAAAATTGGGTTTAAAATCTGTGGGTAACACAAAAATTTGTACATGAATATTTATAGTAGCATTGTTCATCATAGCCTAAAAGAGAAACAACCCAAATGTCCACCATCTGATGAATAAACAAAATGTAGCATGCCCAGATAATGGAATATTATTGGATAATAAAAAAGGAATGAGTACTGACACATGCTACAACATGAATGAACCCTGAAAATGTTATGCTAAGTGAAGGAAGCCAGTAGCAGAAGACCACATATTGTATGATTCCGTTTGTATGAAATGCCCAGAACAAGCAAACCTGTAGACAAAGTAGATTAGTGGTTGCTTAGGGCTGTGGTAGCACAGCGGGGAATGAGGCGTGATTGCCAATCAGTATGAGGTTTCTTTTCGGGGTGATGAAAATGTTTTAAAATGGATTGTGGTGACAATTGCACAACTCTGTGACTATGCCAAAAACCATTAAATTGTACACTTTAAATGGATGGATTATATGATATGTGCTTGATACTTCAATAAAGCTAATTAAAAAATCTGTGGGGCAAATAGAATGCACATAGGACTTAGAAAAAAGGATGATGTACCCTTTCTGACTGCTAAAGATCTTGTGCATGCACAAAACACCCTTAATGGATTCTTTGCAACCATTTGAACTTTGGTTAAAATTTGAATGTCAAATTAGACATGGCCTAGGGTTATGGAGATTTTATTTTAGGGGATTCATGAGCAAAAAAAGTTGCAAGCCCACTCCACGAGATCTGCTAAGGAGAATGGTTAGATTAAGACAACAGGACTACAGGAGGAAAATTAGGAACACCAACATGTAAGGAAAAATGGAGGCAAAACTAAGAGGTAGGAGAACAGGGAGGACGGTTTCCAGATGGAAGGAGGGGCAGGCATCACCTGGATTGGGCCAGGGAAGGACTCAGAGCCACCCTTGGCATCCACCTGGCAATTGTGACGTCATTGACATCGGCACCCCCCCCTCTTAATAAACTAGCGCAGAGGCTGGTGGCTAGAAACACAGTTGAGAGAGGTTCGAGAAGAGAGCAAGGGGGAGGAAGTGAGGACATGACTGTGGACTGCTCTCTTAAGAAGTTAGAACACAGAGATAATGGGGCAGCAGTTTGCTAACTTTGGGGAGAAGTGGTGTAAAGGTAGTTGTTACCACTCTAAAGTGCAATCGATGTGAGCATGTTTGGGGACAAAAGGTAAGAAGCTGGTGAGTGAGAGAGTTTTAAGATGGAAGAGAGCGTCCTGCGCATCAGGCAGCTATGGCTGAGCCCCCGGGGAGGCCAGGGAACAGCTCCTGGCTTCGTTCAGCGACGGCGCCTCCCTTCTCCAGCGACCTGGGCATGTCATCACTCGGCGCTTCTGCGGGACCTCACAAAGTCCTCACTCAGGCCATGAGCCCCTATCTTCAGATACTCGGTGTCCTAAACTTCTTATCTCATTTTTAATGTTGCAGATGTTTAGGGCTCGACAGGGTAGGGGGTGGGGGATGGATCAACAGGCTTGCTCAACATTCCTTTGAATTTGACTGATTTCGGCTAAGAGTAGTTTCCAAATTTCTTGGATGGGAGTGAAAAAAAGAGGTTTAAGGTAAAAAAATTTTAACACACCTTCATTCATGTGAACTCTGCTGGAAGTTAAGAAACCAGTCCTCGGCCAAAGCTGGGGGAAATGGGTCACAGGGTGGGGGGCGGAGGAGATGCCTTTTCCTTCTATGTATGGCCTAAACCCACGCACACCAGCCGAGCCCCAGAGTGCATGGTTGAATATGCAGCATCAGACTGAAGAGGGTCATGTGAAAATTCACAGTGAACAGGGTTTTTCCCCACTGGGCGCTTCATTGTCACTCCGGTTCACTTGAGCCTGTTTCATTATTTTTACACCCTTACGAAATGCTCTCAGCAATAACTGCAACAGTTAAACAAGAAGAAAGGAAGTATTTAGTAATGTTAAGAGAGAGGTGCGGTGGGGACAATGCATCTTGTATTATTCACTGCTGCAGTGGGAAGAAAAAGACTGAGCCAAGGGAATTTCTTACATTCCTCCTGTATCTAGAGCTATACCGTCCCTGTGAAGGTCAAGGCGGACGGACACAGCGAGGTCATGGTTGGGGGGGCGCCTGACTTTCTCCTCTAAACCTCCTCGATCTTTATATAGTCTCTTTAGATGGCTCAATATTAATGCTTGGAGAACTGAGGAATATGTTAGAAGGTGGCCAGAGGACCATGTGTTTCCAGGTAGATGCACCTGAAATTCCCTGGTACTCAGTGAACAGTTTTCCAGGATACAGTTTGGTGGAAGCCTACCAGTCGTAATGGTGACAAGAATTAGCGGGAGAAATTATTTATCTCTGTTTTTGAATTCATACTTAATATTGCCATTGTGATCATTACAATTGTTTCGTGGCTGTCACCCCACCCCCCACCCCTGTGTGCTAAGAGCATTGAGAACACAAAGATAAATAGCCCACAGCCTCTCTAAAGAGCCGTTCTTATCCAGGTGTCCATGGATCTGTGTCTTTGGGTGGAATTCAGGGGCTTTGGGAACTTGAATGGAGAAAAGATCACATTTTCAGTAACCCCTAACCGCAATGCAGTATTTCCTTCAGGGAGAAATGGTGATGAAAAGCCACAGCAGGATTAGAGGTACCTGTGACTTGTCACCGGGAAGCACACGTATTTTCATATTACATGTCCTATCACAGCCATTTGCTGCTCTCTTGAAATACTACGTCTACATGTCACTACTTTGAAATAATGGCGGTTATTTGGCCTCCCACTGGATATTGTCATTTCACATGCCAGTAAAAAGGCACATGTGTTCTTACATCAAATCTAGGTTTTGCTGGTTGGTCACCCATATTTCATAATATCGTTGGCTGCATTTGCCTGTGTATTTTACCTTATTCTGAGAAGGCTCCACAAGGCTGCCAAAGGTGACTGAGGCACCAAAAATCACTGAGAACCTCTTTAACTGTACAGTTTCAAGGGGGACCTTAGAAGCCTAAACAGATAAAAATCAGTACGAAGTGGTGAGTGGCAGCTAGAGATACACCCAGGAGCTATAGGAACCCAAGGAGGGGATGGACTCAGCTTCAGAGATTCCTGAGCTGCGTCTGGAATGAAGCCTGAAGAGCAGGAGAAAGAAGCAGGTGGTCCCTTGCGGGGAGGGAACAGAATGAGTGCGGGGCCTGAAGCCACCAGGCCTCGGTGGAAGTGAGGAGTACCAAGTGTGAAATGCTTGCTTGCTGTGCCGAGTCCTGGGGGATTCATTCAAGAATGAATCGCAGTCTAGATGGTCGGTAAGCTCACCTTTTAGAACAGTTTTTATGGGCACAGGGTGGACAAGGTTCAATTTCCTTGAAAAGAATTCAGTGGTATAATACAATTTTCAAAATCAGAATTCATTGGTGTATATGGCACATACAATACATGCAGATGCGTGGTAAGTTTTGACGTGTGCTTACACTGTGGAAACGTCACCGTCAAGATAGTGCGTATCTGTCACTCCTTCCCCCTAAAGTTTCCTAGAGCCCCTCCTGCCATACAACACCCCCCGGCCCCCCAACAACTGCTTGTCTGTCATGGAGAGTCCTTCGCTTTTTCAGAATTTTGTGTGAATAGAATCATATGCAACGTACTCTTTTTGATCTGGCTTCTTTTATTCAGCATAACGCTTTTGAGATTCATCCATGCTGTTACAAATCAATAGTTCATTCCTTTTTATTGCTGAATAGTATTTATTATAGAAGTGTGAACTTTGAAAAGGGGGGGGAATCAACCCTTGTTTTCATAATACAAAGTTTAAAGAGGGAGCGAGATTTCTAATGCTTATCAAATGGGAATATGGGTTAAAAATTGAGAAATGCTGCTCTGGAGTGTGGTCAGAGCGCATTCCAGCCCAAGATTTTTTCTTACCGTCGATGTTAAGCTTGAGCACATTTGGAAATATTTTAGACCTGAAAGAAAGCATCGGGACATCAAAACAAGCACTACAGCTGAGCGGGCCTTTGCAGTCACAGGCTTGCTGATGAAAAGATTTGTGGAGACCGCCTAATGAAGTGTTCAGAAAGCATTCTGTGTGTCATCTGTTTTCCTGACAACCTCCTCATTGGGTAGGTAAGGGGCAAGAACTATTTTCCCGTGTTGCATAAATAGGAAATGAGGTATAGTGAGTTTGAGAGAATTATGACTCAAAATAGAAGTGAGTCAGGGGCAGATTGAGGACTGTACACGACCTCGCCCGATCCCCTAATCCTAGCCTTGCTGGCAGGCTGGGCCCTAGGTTTTTAAAGAAAATACAGTGATTTCACTTTCACTTTTGTTCTTGTGTGGGTTGTGATAGAATCTTTACATTGGAGGAGGTAAGGTTTGTTTTTTGGGGGTTTTTTTCTTCTTTTTTTTAAAGATTTGTTTTATTTATTTGACAGAGAGACAGGGAGAGAGGGAACACAATCAGGGGGAGTAGGAGAGGGAGAAGCAGCCTTCAAGCCAAGCTGGGAGCCCGATGCGGGGCTCGATCCCAGGACCCTGGGATCATGACCTGAGCTGAAGGCAGACGCTCAACGACTGAGCCACCCAGGCGTCCCTTCTTTCTTTTTAAAACTTTCCCCTTTCCACTTGGTAGATGCCAACATCTGTGTTGACTCCATTCAGCTGAATTCAACAACCAAATGCCTGTTTTCGGCAAGCCTCTTTCCCAGGTACCAAGCTGGATAAATCCCGGAGGTTCCTCCAGCGGGTAGGACAGAGGACCAAATGAGAATTGAATGGTGTTTCTTACCGTCTTTTGGTTCATGGAAAGTTTGAGAATCTGGTGAAAGTTATGAGTCCTCTCTCTCTCTCTCTCTCTCTCTCAAAAAAAAAAAAAAAGCACGTATGTGCACACACACACAGTTTTGCAATGATTTTAGAGTGTTTGGAGATCTCCCCCCCACCCCCAACCAAGCTTGTCCATAGAATGACCTTAGGGTGAGTATTCTGGGCATGAAATGAAATAGTAATGCCCTGAAGGAAGCACAAAGCCATAGCCACTGACTAGAAAGAGAGATTAGAGATAAGATCCAGGTGGGTCAGAGGGGCCGGTGGGGCTGGTGGGAGAGGTATTTTTTGATGGACAGGCCTGTCGAGTATTACCAGTAATACCAGGTCAGGGATCAGTCTCTGGGAGGCAGCATTCCAGCAGAGGGAAAAGTCTGAGAAAGGGAAGGGGGGCAGGAAGTAGGAAAACTCAATTCGACAAGCTGAATTTGGCAGGAGGAAGTTTACATGATGAGGAATCATCAGAATCATTAGAAACAATCATAGAAAGGCAGAGGTCATATTTTGAGTGACATTGGAAGCAAGGTGAGTACTCTCCTGCCCCTCCTCCCCCCCAGTAAAATATCTGTAATTCCTTTTATTTGTTTATGTTTTTTAGGTAGGGGTTTTGGGGTATGAGTAGTACATACTCACTGTAATGAATTAAGGAATAACAAAAATGAGAAATTCTCATGTTGTATAATCTGATCTCTCTTCATAGTTGGTATACTATGTTCTAGTTTATGAACATCCTCATTTGTCATCACTGTCCCAACTCGGACCCACCACCCTTGTTATAAAGTAAGTCCTGTAAATTTACCACAGTTTTTATAACTCTTCTCTATGTTTATGTTTACTTAAAGCACAGTAAACATTTTATACAAATATTGTTCTTATTTTTTTTTAAAGATTTTATTTCTTTATTTGAGAGAAAGAGAGAGAGTGAGCTTGAGGGAGAGCAGGAGCGGAGGGTCAGAGGCAGAGGGAGAAGCAGACTCCCCGCTGAGCAGGGAGCCTGACACAGAGCTCCATCCCAGGACCCCGGGATCATGACCTGAACTGAAGGCAGACAATTAACTGAGTGAACCACCCAGGTGCCCCATATTGTTCTTAATTAAAAAAAAAATTATTTCCTTAGGATAGATACACAGAAGAGGAATTATTGGTCAATGTGTATGACCTTCTTTGGAAGATAGTAGGCTTATATTAGTAAGCAGCTTTCTGAATGGTTATCTTGTTTTCTTCTTCTTTTTTTTCTTTCAGTATCCTTTGCTCCTTAGCCTGTTTCTTAAGTACTGGAGCTCCCCAGATCCCCACCCCTCCTGGGTCTTTTCTCACGGAATACATTCCCCTCTTGATTCTCATTCACAATAAGCATGTGTTGAATGCATATCATGTACCAAGCATTGCGTTTAGCATTATGACGTGTAATTTTCACCACAACCCTGTCACATAATGATTAATATCTTCATTTTACAGACAGGGAAACCAGAGAGGAAAGTTACTTTCCCAAGGGCATAGCCCCAAACGTTCTTGGGGAATGTCTCTCCATCCATCACCTTAAGTCTGAACCTTCAGCTTCCATGTCTCTACTGCGAGCACCCCAGCAGCACATTCCTGGTGTACATTTCCATTCGGCGTTCCCGTGGATGCCCCAGACTCAATATGTCAAAACTCAGCTTCTGGGGCACCTGGGTGGCTCAGTCAGTTGAATGTCTGGCTCTTGGTTTCGCCTCAGGTTATGATCTCATAAAAAGGTCATGGGATCAATTGTCCCATAGGGCTCCATGCTCAGCAGGGAGTCTGCTTGAAGATTCTCTCCCTCTGCCCCTCCCCACACTGGCACACATGCAGGCACATGCTCTCTTTCAAATAAAAAACCTTAAAAAAAAAAAAAAGCTCAGCTTCCAACTCTTATCTTCAAAACAGCTCCCCCATTGCATTAGTAAATCCCTAATCTACCCTTGACAATTATTTCTCTTACCTATCCCTGATCACCCCACCCTGATTTGATGCAATGAATTCAATGCTGATCACTATATCTTCCCAACCACAGGCAGATCATGATTTCAAGACATTTAGTGCAACTTAACTCCTTGGTCTCCCTGCCTCCAGTTGACTTCCCTCTCACCATTCTTGCTCCTGGCAAGTGGAGCAAACTTATCATGTCATCTCCCCACCTCAAAAACTTTCAGTGGCTCCCCTTTACCTTCAAAACACAAGTCAAGTTTCTTAGCATCACCTCTCACTGTGTGGGGTGCCATCATCCGCCCTTCTTTAGCTCCACTCTCGTCTGCCACTTTCCCATTTTTGTGCTCTGGGTTCCAATTCCAGGGAACTACTTGAAGTTATCGTGAATGGTATCCTGGCTTCCTCCTTTCTTCTTGACCCTATAGACTCCCGCCCCCCACTTCTCCTGGCTGACTCGTTTTATCTCTCAAGATCTCTCAAGATCTGGCTTCGGTGGTAGGACCAGAAGGCCTTCCATCCCTTCTCTTTACTCACCCTCCCTGCCGCCTCCAGCATGCCTGACTCCTTCATGGAGATTATCAGATTTTATTCTAATCCTCTGATTACTATTGTGTTTTTCCATTTCCTTGACTAAGAATTTTAGGAGCAGAGCCTGAGCTATTTAATCATCTTTGTATTCCCATAGACTCCATAGATGCTCAGTAAATGTTTGCTGAATAAACTGTGGTGTTTTCCCCAAGCCTCAGTGCACTTACTGGGCTTCCAGTAGCTGTTTTGTCTGTCACACAGGGTGAAGAGAATTGAGGCTTTGCAGATTTGACTTTATGAGAACGTCCCGCGAAAGTCCCTCAGTAAGAATTTGTTAGACTGTAGTGTTTTGAACTGTAAAACTCTCGCCTGTTTTAGTCAGATAGCTTTTGCTAGTAAAGCTTCCCCACCCCCAATTTAGTGGCTTAAAACAACCATATGTTTAGTTCGTGATTCTGTGGTCAGGCGATTCTGGTCTGGGCAGCTCAGCTGATTTCTTCTGGGCTCGCCGCATTTCTAGAGTCAGCCGATGGCTGAGATGGTGGCCAAATGACCAGGAAGGCTTTGCTGATGTGTCTGGCATCTGGCCAGAGAGTCTGGGTGTGTCTCCATGTTTCTTCTCTACTAGACTAGCTCAGGCTCATCCACATGGTAGTGTGAGGGCCTCAAAACCAGCAGGAGAGGAAACCCTTATAGGTGAATGAAAGCCACTGCTTGTCCTCTCTCTCTCTCTCTTTTTTTTTTTTTTCACAAATCACAGGACCAACTCCTATGCAAGGGCTGGGGAAATAGATTTTACCTTTTGATGGGAAGTGTGATATCACACTGCAAGGATATAAATGTAGGGAGGAGAATTTGTGGTCATTTTTACAAACATCTCCTTGGTCCCTGAATATATAAATTCCATAGTATCTGATAGCTACTAAGCACTTGATAAAAATCTGGGGTTTTGGATAAATTAGTGGCCACATTGATACACATATATATGGACTATAGTTATTTGGCAAATAGGGTTGAAGTCTGCCCAGGAAAAATTGAGTTCCACTTCATTTTATTTTTGGATTCTTGATATTAATGCAAATATTGCAGAGCTATTAATAAAATGTTAACATCAATACCTCAAATGCATTTTTGGAAAAGGGAGTTATTGAAGAATATTGACCTCAATGTAGAATTGAATTAATTAAAGCTGATGGCCAAAAGCCTGATATTATTGGATTAGTGCCTGGTATGGATAAAAAGCTACAGAAAAGTTTCGTTTGCATTTTAAAAATATCTTGTGTATGAAGCCACTCCATATCTTTATGCCTCATTGTCATTTCTATGTGGCAAATCTACCTACTAGAATTATTTCATGTTTCTAAAGTTGTTTTCTTTTTTGGTCAGGTTACAATTCTAGCTGCCTAACATGACTCCAGGCATACCACGTTTTATTGTACTTTGCTGGGCTGTGTTTTGCAGATACTGTGGTTTTTTTTTTTTTTTTTTTTTTTTTTTTACAAATTGAAGGTTCAAGACTTCAGTGGGGGAAGTAACTGCAGATGTGAAAATTAGCAAGAGAACTGGAATTAGAAATGGAGCCGGAAGATGTGACTGAATTGTTGCGATGTCATGATAAAATGTGAACGGATGAGGAGTTGTTTCTTAAGAATGAGCAAAGAAAGTAGTTTTTTGAGATGGAATCTACTCCTGGTGAATATGCTCTGAAGATTGTTGAAATGACAACAAAGGATTTAGAATTTACATGAACTTAGTTGATAAAACAGCGACAGGGTTTGAGAGGATGGGCTCCGATTTTGAAAGAAATTTTACTGTGGGTGAAATGCAGTCAAACAGCATCACGTGCTACACAGAGAAATCATTCATGAATGGAGGAGTCTATCGATGTGGCAAACTTTATTGTTGTCTTGTTTTAAGAAATTGCTACAGCCACCCCACCTTCAGCAACCCCCACCCAGATCACTCAGCAGCCATCCACACTGAGGCAAGACCCTCCACCAGCAAAAGGATTATGACTCTCCAAAAGCTCAGATGATGGTGAGCATTTTTTAGTGAAGTATTTTTTAATTAAGGTTGTACATTTTTTTAGACATAAAGCTGTTGCATACTTAATAGACCATTATATAGTGTACACATAGCTTTTATATGTACTGGGAAACAAAAAATATATATTTGACTCACTTTATTTGTCATATTGGCTTTATTGCATGCTCTAGAACCAAACAGTCATACCTCTGAGGTATGCCTGTATTTTCCAGATGAGCAAGCTAGATTTGGGCTACAAAACAGTGGCAGAAATAAGGAGTAAGGTGAATGGTGTTTGTTATTCTTGCATGCAAGCGTCCATCCATCCCACTAACACTGATGAAGCACCACTTAGCCATCAGTCATTGCAATAGGAAGAAGAATCAAACAAAATTCCCTGCCTCCAGAAGTTCAAAGTTGATGCTGGGAGAGAGATACATGAGTACAGTTTCAGAGACATGTACTAATAGAGTCTTACCTATTATGCCATGGAGCCTAGGTTTTTGGGGTTTTTTTGTCTCTGGAGTAGAATTTAGTGATTCATCACTTGCATATAACACCCAAAACATTGGTTCTTAATATAGGAATGACACAGCTAGCAAGAAACTCCAGTATTTTTATCAAGGACATCTACCCAGGTATTACTCCTGGCGACTTTTTTTAAAAGATTTTATTTATTTGTTTGTTTATTTGAGAGAGAGAGAGAGTGCAAGCGGGGGGAAGGAGCAGAGGGAGAGGGACAAGCAGACTTCATGCTGAGCATAGAGCCTGACTCGGGACTTGATCCCACGACTCTGAGAGCATGACCTGAGCCAAAATCAAGAGTTGTAGGCTTAACCACTGAGCCACCCAGGCCTCCTACTCCTGGAGATTGTTGTTCATTAGGTCTTAGTGGGGCCGTGGCATTTACATTTTGAAAATACACAAGTGGTCTGGTTGGGGGGACTCATACTTAAGAAAAATGGTTTATAAAATGTTAGTGTACAGTTTAGGTATGAGAATGTGTTTTAATTAAGTTTGGAGAGGAAGAGTGCCCACATCTTTTACTTCTTAGAATAGACCAGTGTCATCAATGAGTGGACATCATTATTACAAGGCAATGTATACTCTAGAAAATGTGTAAAATGTATAATGGTACAAAAAGAAAAAAAAAAGATTAGCGATAACCCTCCGAGCCAGGGACAACCACTATTAACACTTTCAAGAAAATTCTTGTACTTGTTTCCTGAAAACATACCACAAATGATCATGCTTTTATGAACTGCTATTTTTTCATTTATCTTTTTTTAAAAAAATAATTATTTGGTTAAATAATCTCTATACCCAACATGGGGCTCGAACTTACGGCCCCAAGATCAAGAGTTGCATGTTCTTCTGACTGAGCCAGCCAGGTGCCCCTGCTTTTCTCATTTAATATATTGTGATCATATTTTCAAGTTGTTAACTAATCTTTTATGGTATTTTGAGCAGTCCAAAAGTATCTGTTGTACATGCTTTAAATTACATTATTTCACTAATATCCCATTCTTGGTGCTGGGGATTGGCAGATGACATGGATATTGTCCCTTAGGAGTTTACTGTCTAGAAGAATCAGTCAACTTATCTTGGCAAATCCGGATCTGCAGAATCCAGGATGTCCCTCAATTTGAAGAATCCAGATCTGCAGAATGTCCCTCGATTTGGCTTCCTCATGAGTAGATTCAGCTCATGCATTTCTGTTGAGAAACTGTGCAGGTAAGGTTGGGTATACCACTTCACATGACGTACGTGCAAGGCCTGATCACTTGGTTCAGAAGCATTTTATCAAGTTTCTTTACCACAAAGGTACCTGTCCCCTTTGTAATGAATAAGTAGTCTGTTGGAAGATACACAGAGTCTGTGTGAATATCCTTTATTCCAGTGGCCTTTGACACCATGGTTTTAGCCTGAGTCCATTGTTTCAGTGGTGGCTGCAGAATGGTGCTTTTCCAGTAGATCATTTTATCTACATTTATTTGTGGGCAGGCTGTGACTTCATATAGCCAAGCAAAGATAATTCAGGAATTATCCGAACCTGCAAAACATTACCTTATTTGGAAAAGGGGTCTTTGCTGATACAATTAAGTTAAGGATCTTGAGATGAGGAGATTATTCGGGTGGATCCTGAATTCAATGACAAGTGCCTTTTTGGCAGAGGGAGATTCGAGACAGGAGAACACACAGACAAGGAGGGAATGTGTCCACTGAGGCAGAGACTGGACTGAAGCAGTCACTAGGCAAGAAATGCCAAGGAATGCTGACAACCACCAGAGTGGAAAGAGGCAAAGAATGGATTCTCCCCTGAAACTTCTGTAGAAAGTACTGCCTGCTGACACCTTGGTTTTGGACTTCTGGCCTCCAGAGCTATGAAAGAATAATTTTTTTTTTTTTTTTTAAGCCACTTGATTTGAGGCATTGTGTTATGGCAGCTACAGGAAACTAACACAAAGATAAAAAGGATTGTCTTTGCCTCTCTGACATGGTCTATTTCATTACTCTGTTCATTGCCTCTATATCAAGAACCTAACCTGAAATGATCTTGTTCATTATTTGGACCTCTTGCTTTTGAACATGTGCTTCCGAAGGGCAGGGATTTTGCTTGTTCCCCTTCCCTGCTGTCTCCTCAGCAGCACTTGGCGTAGTCTTTGGCAAATAGTAGATACTCAAGACCTATTTTGTTGTCTCCCTATTTCCTCATCTACTTGTCTTACATTTCCTAAAGCTGGGGGTGTCAAACTAGCTCAAGGGTCAAATCTGGCTGTCGTCTGTTTCTAGAGGATTTGTGAACCAAGAATGATGTTTATATTTTTGGATGGTTGAAAAAATCAAAAGAAGAATACTTTGTGACATGCAAATTATATACACTTCAGATTTCTGTATATGAATATAAAGTTTTATTGGAACACGGTCACATCCACTCATCGACATATTATCTACGGCTGCTTTCAAAACTGCACTGCAGAGTTGAGTTGTTGCAACAGAGTTCATGTAGATTGCAAAGCCTAACATATTTACCATCTGGCTCTTTACAGGAAAAGTTTGCCCAACCCTGTCCTAAAGGATGAACAGAAATCACTTGGATACTGATAGTCTCTCTGCCTCTTTACCCTCAATTGTTCATGTGCATGTTTAACTCTCATATTGGCATATGGCAAGAAAGCAGGGTGGGTAGAAAATGTGGGTGCTTTCCTTTCTTTGTCATGGCATTTTTGGTAACTCCCTCAGGTTAAACCACGTGCCCTGCATCTCAGACTGATTGTTTTCTACCAAAGGGACTTGAGAATCCTAACAGACCAGAAACTGGATGAAGGACAAAAAGACTGATAAATGTGCTTTCTGCTGGTGTGGGGATAGCATTACTTTGCAAAATTCAAACATCTCGATAAGCCAGGCTGTTTCTTGACTCAAACCATGGTTGTCCAGAATATCAGGGGCCATAAATTTAGCAGAACTGACCAGGCCCGCAATGCCTGAGGTGTCTGTGGAATGTTAATCATGTTACTAGGAAAAGGGAGTGGTCAAATACGGACGGGGAATGTCGAGTTAAACAAAGTGGGGCAGGATTCTTGACAGTAGACTTCTGTGACTCTCCAAGGTGGGATATTGTTCAAAGCAATGACTAGACTTGGGCCACATGCCAATGACCACCTCATCGGACAGGTGTTCCAGGGGAACTTGTTTGGGTAACGATGCCTTAGGCCTTGCTTTTTCTCTTTCCAGTTTAAACAATCCCAGTAATTCAGTGACTACAGAAAAGTCTTTATCTTGTGTCCTTTTACTGCTACTTCTAAGCTAGGGAGAAAAAAAAGGGTTAGCACCTTGTATCCAGATACAGAAAAACTTTGTTAAAAGGGATGTTGAAATTAATAATACAAAATTAGATTAAATGGTCTTGAGAGCCTTTCAGTTATTCAACAGTGATGTCTCAGTTAAAATCAAAGTAAATCTGAACCTTTCTCAAGTGTTAATATTTTTTACATATTTCAATTTGCCCCAACCTTTATATATTTCTTAAACACTGAGCGAGACCTTGGAATGTAAAGCATGCTTGAGTTCAAATGACATATGCAATACCCATTTGTATGACTAAGATGTAGGAATTGTAGCCTTTGCAGTCTGGTAAAGTCAACATGGAAATATGTGGAATTTTCTCGTAGTTTTCAGGAAATAAGGTGTCATTGTTAGGATAGTTTCCTGTCATAAAAAATTCTGTAATTCGGTTTTAAAATAGCAGCCTTAGATGTTGTTTTTGACTCAGAAATCTATAGGAAATCTAAAATTGAATGTTTGTGTGTATGTGTATGTGTAAAAGGATTTTGCATATTTTCCACAGACAAGAAACAAGATGTTTCTATTCCTGGTCATGCACAATTGTAATGACGTAAGTATTTACAACATGCACATATGAAGGCAACCTGACATTGAAAGTAGGGAAGCTCTGTGTTGATTTTGGCATTGGGCTACACGTACAGAGAGCCATCCCTCTCATACTGCCATTCCCACAGCTCCCAGTCCCGAGAGCTGGTCACCCCAGCTGGCTCACAGTAATCATCTGTGGCCGTCAAACAATTTTTTACCTGAAGCTTCTTTGGCTTGGACCCTGTTACAAGCTTCCACTTAAAAACAGAGCTAAAACATTTCTGGTTGGATGGAACAATGACTTATTTTTATGAGCAAAGAGTAGTTTGTCTTTAGTTCCTTCACATAAAGTATCAGGAAAAGAGTCTTTTCATTGTGATGAAAGCAGTTAAATATTGAACACTAAAAACCTCATTAGAGAGTTCTTGGAAAAAACAAAAAGAAAGCCAGCTGGGGAGGAAGTGCTGTTGACTGCAGGAAGAAGAGCCAGAGGTGGGTGCGTTAGGAAGGGGGGGGGCTGGTGCTAGTGCTCCCCCAGAGCGGCCACTTCATGAACCCACGTTCTCAGGTTCTCACAGCCCAGTCAGCTTCTCTTCTCTCTTCCTTTTAAAAATTGTGGTACAAGGTCTATGACAAAATTCATCAGTATAACCATTTTATTTTTTATTATTTTTTCTTAAGTTTTATTTATTTAAGTATTCTCTACACCCAGCGTGGGACTGGGATTAAGAACCCTGAGATGGAGTCACATACTCCTGTGACCGAGACAGCCAGGCGCCCCTCAATTTAACCATTTTATTATTGTATTGTATTGTTTTTAAAGATTTATTTACTTGAGAGAGAGAGCACGCACAAGCACTGAGCTGGGAGCCCGAGGCAGGGCTTGATCTCAGCACCCTGAGATCAGGACCTGAGCCGAAATCAAGAGTCTGATGTTCAACTGACGGAGCCACCCAGGTGCCCCTCAATTTAATCATTTTCAAGTGTACAATTCAACAACATTTAGTACATTCACCATGCTACGCGACCACTGCCATTCTCTCATTACAGAGCATTTTCATCACCCCCAAAGGCCCCCTGTACCACCATTCTCTCCTTCCTGTAGCCCTTGCTTCCTGTCTCTACAGATTTGTTTATTCTGGTCATTTCATACAAATGGTATCACACAGCATGTGGCCTTTTGTGTGTGGCTTCCTTCACTCGGCATCGTGTTTTCAAGGTTCATGCATGTTGTACCAGGTGGCAACTCTTCGTTCCTTTTTATGGCTGGATACTATTCCACTGCACGAATGTGCCACATCTCAGTTAGTTATCCATTCATCCATTAATGGACTTTTGAATTGTTTCCACCTTTGGGCTGTTGTGCATCATGCTGCTATGAATGTTCATGTACAAGTTATTAATTAAAAACCTGTTTTCAATTCTTTTGGGTATATACCTGGGAGTGAAATTGCCGGGTCACATGGTAGTTCTATGTTTAACTTATTGAGAAACTGCCAAACTGTTTTTGTCTTGCCTTCTAAATGCTTTTCTAAAAATAAAAATTCACCACAAAATTGATATTCCAAGCTCAATTACTGTACAGTTTAAAGAATGCCTATATATATTTTTTTAAGATTTTATTTATTTATTTGACAGAGAGTGAGAGAGGACAAGCAGGGGGAACAGTAGAGGGAGAGGGAGAAGCAGGCTCCCCGTCAAGCAGGGAGCCCAATACGGGGCTTGATCCCAGGACCCTGGGATCATGACCTGAGCCAAAGGCAAACACTTAACCATCTGAGCGACCCAGGTGCCCCCAAGAATGCCTATATTTCTAGGATAAATATTAAGCATCTAAGGATTTTCTTTGTGTACAAAATTGCCTCAGAATACTTGGCTAAATGAGCAAGCAAGCACAACCCACTTATATTTATTTACTTCCTGCCATAGTTGGCTTTTTCCTAAAACATTCAGCCTTTTACAAAATTCAGTATCTCTTAAGAGGATGGTTATAAATAGATTATAATGTCACTGTCCACTTTGGCTTTTATACTTTTTTTTTTTTTCTGGGTCAGATGGAAGCTTTCTAATCTCTTTTGTGATTTGTTTAAATGTAGAGTAATCCAAGGGCAAATCTGAGTTAGCTACTCTCTCTCTCTTTTTTTTAAATGTTACTTTTGCTTCAATTTCATGGTTGCCCAGAGCAGGATAAAAAAAAAAAAAAAAAGTAAAGTGGTTACAGATAATGCTGATAATTTCCCAATATCAAATTGTCTGGTGACCATCATTGTCCCAGCATAAAGTGAACCTAATGAAGAATGGGGCATTAGGCTGCCACAGACACAGCTCCACAAGAGAGTTGTAGCCCGTTCCTGGATAGGCAGCTCCCCAGCCCTCAGCCTCCACCCCCCAGTGGCCCAACCTCCCCCAAATATTTAACAATCAATATGGCTCAGGTATCAACCAGTCTGCACAGAGGTCATGGACCATTATATGATGCGGGAAGTTCTGGAAGCCCCCTGTGGGCCAAGCTTAATGCTATAGTTGCTGGAACTTGAGACTGTCTCGGGGTACTGGTGTTGGGGTTTAGAGGCAGTGGCCCTGGGAGGGAGTTAGGATAGTAGCTATTTACCAGCTGATATAGAAGTATTTTAGTATTTTAATAGGCCAGTAATGCTGTATTGCTAATCAAGGATTCTGTTACTAGAAGCTATGATTATATTCCTTCCTCCCTACCGTCCTTCACCAGAAATCTCTGTCTTCCCCTACTGTCTTTCCCAAAAAAATGGTTACCACTTTTCCTACTAGAGAAGGCATTATTCTGTCTACTTACCTCAGCTTCTGACAATGAAGAGATAACCATTCTAACCGAATCGGTCTAGGAAGGTTACTGTCCTGACCAGCAATTCCTTGTACTTTGAGGAATTCCTTCCTTGATTTGTTTTACTTGGTATGACCACAGTCTTTTTTTTTTTTTTTTTTTTACTAAACTCTCAGTTTCGCTTGACATTTGTCTTGTTTAATAACCATCGATGTTTTTTCAATGCCTAGATATAACCACGCACACACCCACCCTCACCAAGAAAAAAAACCACACACACAACCTTAGAATGGCATTCTAGGCCTCAACCTCATTTCCAATTTCTTTTTCAATTACAATTGCTTTTATATACCCTTCTTCCCATCCATAGACATGCGTTTTCTCCCCCAGATATAACTGTTCATCACTGTCTCCATCTCTGGATTCCCTCCATGTCATCATTTATTAAAATCCTATCATGCGGGGCTCCTGGGTGGCTCAGCCGGTTAAGCGTCTGCCTTTGGCTCAGGTCACGATCCCAAGATCCTGGGATCAAGCCCCGCATCGGGCTCCCTGCTCAGTAGGGGACCTGCTTCTCCCCCTCCCTCTGCCACTCCCCTTGCTTGTGCTTTCTCGCTCTCTCTCACTCTATCTCTCAAATAAATAAAATCTTAAAAAAATAAAATAAAATAAAATACAATAAAATCATATCATGCTTGCTGATTATTCATGCAGGGTCATATCCTTTCCTTTTTTAGAAACTTAGAGAAGGGGTATGTGACCCAAATTGAGCAGCCAGCCTTTTTTCAGGGTTGAGGTAGGCCCCTGCAGAGAGACTCTGACCATCAGCTCCAAGGCTGCCTGAACCCGGAGCTTTTGTGGCCATGGAAAGACTATCTGAGAACAAACCTGACATGGGAGCGGGGCCAAGAGATCAAGGGATGGGAGAATGTGCCCTGATAGGCATCAGCTGAGCCCTGGCCTCACTTCTTGGACTTCTCTGCTGGTGGGGACAACAAATTACCTTTTTTGCTTAATTTGTCACGAGAGTGAGGCGGCATATCTTCCAAGGCATGGGTCATATGCCAACACCTCTGTGCTCTTCTTCAGCTCAAATAATCACCTGTCTCCCCTGCCTCTTCTCTCCCCTGCCTCTTGATTTGTGCTGTTTGTGTGCATGATTCATCCTGCTAGAAAGTTAGGGCCCTCAGGAGGACAGACCCCTGGAGGTTCAAGACCAGGCTGTGTAGCATTAATTAGGGGGAGTGGGTGGTGAGGCACTGAGTACGGGTTGCTCTTTTGTGCGATGAGGCAGGGAGAGAGAGGAAAAGCTGGTAGGATCGGGGAGGCTCTGGAGGCCTCAAGAGAGCTCGGGAAACCTCAAGAAGAAAAACATTCAGCCCTGGGTATGAGCATTCATGTTTATAAATGAAAGGAGCCGGGGAAGAGGGAGGAGGAGGGTCTGAAAGCAAGAGGGCTAATTGCCAGAAAGCAGGCACAGGATCAGCAGGAGGGCTGGGATGAAGAATGAGAAGGAAGGGTATTTATTCAGAAACACAAGCGGGAGAAAACAGAATGTATTAAGATATGGTGACATTTTAACACGGAGAGGAGTTGAAGGAGTACATGCTTTGTGATTTTAATCTCAGCAAAGCAGCAAATCATCAATTTATTGGACGTATTGTTTAAATGCTTTAAGTTAAGATTGCTTTCCTTAAACCTACCTTGAGGATTAAACAGCCATGCCCTCATTTTCCCTCTAAGGGGGGGTCACCTCTTCCTAACTTCCTAAAGGGTGTTCCTTGTCCAAAGTCTTCCCAGTGTCCAGGATGCCAAGGGCCAATTGTATCTCATCACTTCAGTTCTTGAAACAGTGCAAATGCTTCCCAGAAGTTTTAGAACAAACTTTCTAGTCTTTAGTGTAGCACATAAGACCTTATATTCTGTCGGAGCCTAGTACATGGGGACGTATGTGACAGACTTCGTAGGCCATGCTTACCTGTTCAGACCATCTTCAAACACTTCTAACCTGCCCTCCCAACCCCCTTGTCCTGACTCACATGTGACACTTCCACAATGCTGAAGTTGCTTGGTATTTCTTGCCAGAACTTGTGTTCTTTCATCCCTCTAGATCTTTCTACATAGTGCTTCAGCTTCATTCAGTAACATCGGTTGAGGACGAAAGAGGTGCCTGAGGCTGTAAGCTTACCCCAATTGGTTTACCAGGCAAACTCCTCTGCTGAACATCCTCTCAAGCCACTCTTTCCTGGGAAGCTTTTCTGGAACCCTTTAGAGAGGAGCCAAGAACCATTGATTATACAGTTAAATCATATCATATATGAATATAACTTAATTTACTTATGTAATTCAGCTCTACATTTTTCCTACAGCAGGGACTCAAAGTTTCGTCTGGTAGTCAACTACAAAATATGTTACATATTCTTTTTTTTTTTTTTTTAAGTAAACTCAACCCCCAACATGGGCTCAAACTCACAACCTGAGATCAAGAGTCACACACTACCAACTGAGCCAGCCAGGTGCCCCAATATACTCTTTTTTGATATTATGGACATTTCTGTATATATATCAGTGTAGAGGGTTATATGTATGAACCTTGTATGTTACGGGTAATTCAAGGGATTTCCCAGGGAACAATTTTGTGTATACCTTAGTTTCACCTTCTCACTGACTTTAGACCTTACACCTTACTAAGATTAAGTTAAGGTATGAGGTGACCATTGCATAAATTATACTTGAAAATGTCTTAAGAAGGCCTTGGATTGGCTTTTGTTCTAGTGCTTTAGTTGAGCATGAGATGAAGCAGTTGGCTTGTGTTCGGGGCCTGGAGTGTCTTGAAACACTAGACTCTGGCTGGTGTTCACCATTGCAGAGGCATCTGTGGAATGAGATGTCCAAGGAAACCACAGAGTAATGTTCACTACAGGCCACGCCCTCCTTTTGTGGAATGGCCTGGGCTATTTATAATGTTTTATTTCTCTCTTAAAAGAAACTTACTGGATGACTATACCTGAATTCACTTAAGTCAAACACGGAAATGATGTGACCCCACTGTACTGGTCTGAGTTCATGAGAGAATTCTAGTCGGGGAATGTGTTTGGGGGAACAATCTGTGTGTAGGTAGTAGCTGAAATTATGTGTCTGGATGTGTTTAACAAGGGGGGCTTAGTCAGAGGTAAGAGTAGGCAGCCAAGGGAAGAGCCTAGGTGAATGCTGATGTTTATGGGGCAGGAGGAGGGGTGTCCAAAAAGGAAGTTAGAAAGGTAGGAGACTAGATAGTGACTTGGAGGCCAAGGGAAGGAGTTTCAAGAAACAGAGAGTGGGGAAAGATGTCTGATGCTATAGGAGAGGGCACTCCCCTATCTTAATTAAGTCAGGTCAGGTTAGAAGGTGTCCTTTGGATTTAACAACTTCTCCAAAGTTGCCTTTGCTACGACTCGGTTGAGAGGCTCCATGAGGGTCGAGGTCAGATTGCAGGGCGGGGAGGTGGGAATGGGACACTCGCATTTCAGTAATATTGGCTTGGAGGGTTGGGGGCAAGTGTGGGAAGTTTACTGAAGAGGGGTGAAGGCTAAGAGAATGTTTTAAAATTCAATAGAATGGAAATTCTTGAGGCTGTTTTATGCTGAAGAGAAGAGGCAGTTGAAAAGAAGAGATTAAAGATACATACAAGGGCATGGCCGGAGGATCTGGGAGGGGATGCTCTGAAGGCCAGATCCAATATTTGACCTTGGACAAGAGGAAGGGGAGGAAGAGGAAAAGCAAGCTTTCTGCAAGCCAGGAGTATGCCTGATTTGTGTCCTTGCCCCATGTGCATGGTGCCTGGCGCACAGCAAGGCTTGGAGGGAAGGTAGGGAGATGCAGATAACGCTGGGCTGCAGGCTGGGGGGCCGGGCATGGGGTGGGATCAAGAATCAAGAGTTCTGGCCCTTGCCTGGTTTCCAAGGGGGGGTGGGGAAGACCATCTGTTGAAGGTGTCAGGGGAAGTGGCGGAATTTGGAAAGGGAGCTATGGGTTGGGAGGACCCATGGAAACAGGTGGAAGAGGAGAAGGAAGAAACCGCCATGGTGCAGGGAAGGCCCACTGACGTCAGGGACCTTGACATTAGAGGCCAAATCTGTGGGATCGTGGAGTTTTCTCCATCAGCATGCAGCTGCTCGTAGGCAGGAGCCAACAGGGCTGGGCTGATCAGGGTAAGTAAGCTAGGTGTCAGGAGGGGAGGGGACGCAGCTCAGTTTTCTAGCTTTGGCTTTCTATTTCTCTACCTGAAATTTTTTTTTCCAGATGATAAATGTGATACATGCTCATTGTAGAAAACTTGGAAGATACAGGAGCAACTAAAAAATCACCCATCATCCTACCTCCCAGGGATAACTACTGTAAACATATAGAATTTTTCCAGTCTGTGTATTTTTTTGTATAAAATACGATAATATTCTTTATGTAACTCTGTCTTTAATATTAAATTGTGACTATTTTTACATGACGTTAACCATCCGTTGAGAGCACACTTAGTGGCATCACTGCATTTTATGGCTGTTTGGTAATGTCTTTACTCACATTCTCCTCTCTTCTTTGCTCTAGCTTCTCCCCTCCCTGTGGGTTGGCACCATCCCCTGGAGTGTAATTTGGGCTTTGGGATCCTCCACACGTGGGCCTCTTGGTGCCAGTCTGGGTTCCTCCCTTCCTGTAGATTGGCAGGAACTAGATTTGGTTGGAACACCCCTCCCTCCCACCTCCTCCCTCTTCAGGCTCACACTGAGATGCTCCTGAGCCTGGGACAGCCACCTTGTCCTGTCTCTCCTTCCACGGTGTGTCTTCCACCCTCCCCATATGTCCTGCTGAATGTGACAGCACTTTCTGATGTCCTGGATCAGGACCTCTGAGTACATAGCAGTAGCTTAAACTAGAAACAGGTGTTTTATTTTGAACGAACCCAGATTTATTCCATGTTTTAAAAAAGTGCACTTTTGTCCTGATTCTAGAAAGAAATAATTGCTCATTATGAAATAATTGGAAAATACAGAAGAGCCTAAGGAGGAGAATAAAGAAGCAACAATTCCACTACCCAGAGATAATCACTGTTACAAGTTTGGTGTATTTCCTTCCTGTTTTTAATATATGTGTATGAGTTTGCATATATAGGAGTTGATATAATGGGGAGAGGAATATATATATATATATATGTTATATAGAGATGTATATACATTATATATGTACATATATTTACATATATTATATACACACATATTTACATATTATGTACACATATATATTTACACATATATACATACATTATATATTTACATATATATTATATATGCATATATGTATTTACATATATTTTATAGATACATAATATATATACATACATAATATATACGACAGGTGCCACAATCTTATCAGCTGTAATTATGTATGCCCTGTTACCTTTGCCACGTTCTATTGGTTAGAAGCAACTCACAAGTTGTGCTTATTCTCAAACGGAGAGGATTATGCATGACCCCAGCAGGTGGGCTCATGGTGACCAGGGTCTATCTGCCATAGTAGGAATGGTCAGCTCCTCTTGCCATGTTTCAGATGAAGCGGACTCTACTCCCTGAACTTGGCCAAGCCAATCTTTCACATTCCTTTTCCTGGCCACACTGATTGGATCAAGGTTGGGCACTCAACCTGGGTCAAGCAAGCTGGGGCCCATGTGATGCAAACACGCAGTAAATGGAATGTTGAACCATCAGTAAAGCAGACCCACCCTTCCACCGGACAGGGAAGGGAGGGTCCTGGGAAGGGAGCCAATTCAGAAACAGTGGAGCTGGGACATAACTGTGCTTTCTGGTTTGTCTAGGACAGCCCCAGTTTAGACCTGTTGTCCCAGTATAATTATTACCAGCACCCCACTTTTGCTCTGTATAGTGTCAGGTTTGGAGAGTAAATTATGTGATTACCCTAGCTTTGAATTACCTTTCAGATTCACTTGGAAAGTCTTGGGGAAGCCCATCTCCAAGAATAGCCTGTCGTGCCCTGAAACCGAAGTTCAGAGGGACAACTGCTGGGAGAGGCGTGTGCCGTGTATAATTATTAAGATTCTGTGTGTAGAAAAAGCAGGGATTCTGACTGAAAATATGCCCAATTTCATCATAAAAGAATTATAGGCATTGACCTGCCATTTAGCTGCTTCTAACATGGGCACCATACCTCGTGTTCTTGGAATGGAAGTAGCAGGCATTCAAGTACTGATGAAGTCACTGGTTCAGTCAAGACCTCTAGCTCTGCTAGTGAGTGAGAAAGGGGTCAGGGAATTCAAATCCAGAGCCCTGTTCAGAAGCAGCAGACAAGAGGAAGTGGAGAGCAAGCATTAGGTGCACACCACTGGATGTGCAATCTTGAGGGAGGGAGGTGCGTAGACATCTTGGATGCCTTTCAGATTCTTCCTTCCTGTCCTTCAGAACTTGGACTGAAAATTACATGGGAGGGGAGGAGGGAGGAGGGATGGTATAGTTTCGTGTCTAATGAGCACCAGCTCTGGAAACAAATTACCTTGGGTTTGAATAGTGGCTCTGACCATACACAGTTGTGTGTGCTTGGACGAGTTACTGTGCCTCAATTTCATCATCCCAAAGTAGTTGCATTATATACTAAACTGTGAGGATTATTATCATTTTAAAGAAAGAGGGAGCGGGGGAGGGGCAGAGGGAAAGGGAGAGAGAATCTTAAGCAGGCGCCATGCCCAGTGAGGATCCTGATGTGGAGTTCGATCCCAGGACCCTGAGATCATGACCAGAGCCGAAATCAAGGATCGGATGCCTAACCAACTGAGCCACCCAGGCATTCCTAAACTGTGGGGATTAAATGACCTAATGCATGTGATGTGACTAGCATACCCCCCTTGAACATAGTACACTCTTAGTCAAGATAAGCTTCCATTAATAACATTTGCCGGCATCCTCTGTAACACGTATTTTAGATATATTACCCAATTTCATGCAATGGACCAAATATGTCCTTCATTTTATAATTGAGGAGACTGAGACTCAGAGATGATATAATTTGCCTTGTTGGTTAGTGAGAGGTATAGTAGCACTTATGTTCATGTAGGTCTTTGACGCTGTATTTGATGTATTTGGTCCACTGCACCAGGCTGCCTGGTCTGTACCATCCCTGTATCCCCAGAGCCTAGAACACCGCCTGGCACACAAGTGCCCAATGAATATTAGTGGCTGGCTGCGTGAATGCCTTATGTCTCCTCACCGTGACGGTTCCTTTGTTCTCTTTGCTGGGTAGTGGAGTATTTGGCTCACACTGTACTCCACTCCACTCATTAGTATGCTGCTTCTTGTCTTAAAGCCTTTGTTTGTGTGTAGCCAATCCCTCAGCCAGACCGGGAGTTTTCAGAAGGCCAGGGTTGCCTTGCATTCGCTAAGGCAGGAACTAAGGTCCAGCGTGTTAGAGCCCACTAGCACTTTGCAGAAAGATTGTTTTGAACATCCAAGGATAGAGTTTCCTGACTTTTTTTCCTTTAAAGATTCAGATATCAAATGCACACTGGGCTAGCGGATCCTTCTTAAGTAAGATCAAATGTGTGAAAGTCTTCTCACACGGGCAGCTCAGCCCAAAACGAATCATTTGGCATGCTTAAGCCACGGTTGCTACTTTTGTTTTTGGAGGCTGCGTCGTTCAAAGGAAAGAGCACTGGACTTGGGGTTTGGGTCACTTAACTTTTTCGGCCTCTGCTTCTGCACTTATAAAACTGGAATGATAGTGCATGCCTGCACCTAACTCAAAGCTTGGTAAAGTCAGAAGAGACAACGTGTCTTAAGGACCTTATTACTGTGGAGTACCGGTAAAATAAAAAAGGACCCTCTATAGGGTTGTTAGTGAAAAACAGGAGTTGGTACAGAGCCAGAATTGTCAATTTTAATGTACAGAGTTTCAAAAGATTATGTACGATAAAATTATAGGTTTTTTAAAAAAGATTTTATTTATTTATTTATTATTTATTTATTTAGAGAGGGAGAGTGCACAAGCAGGGGGAGGAGCAGAGGGAGAGAGAGAAAGAGAGAATCTCAAGCGACTCCGCACTGAGCATCTGATCTGGTCACGGTGCTTGACCCCACGACCCTAAGATCATCACCTGAGTTGAAACCAAGGGTCAGATGCTTAACCAACTGAGCCACCCAGGTGCCCCCAAATTATAGTTTTGTTATCTCTGGGTGATGAGTTTCTGGGTAATTTTGTCTTCTCAGTTTTGCCTATGTGCATTTCCTAATTTTGCCATTATGAACTTTTTTCTCTATTTTTGGCTTGGTTGAGTTGTTTTAAAAAATCATTCTGTACAATCGATGTATCTAAGTGACAACATAGTTAATATACGATAACACCATTATTATCATTGTTTTTTTCCTGTGTCAGTCTGATAGGTGGTTTGGTTACTTCTCCAGCCTGGCTTCTGGTGTGGCTCATGGTGGGACATCAAGCCTGTGGGAAAATAAGGTCCTGTGAGCTCTAGCCCTCTCCAGACTCCTAAGTTTGTATCAAGAGAGATGATTATAATAAAATAAATTTGTGGGGCGCCCAGCTGGTTCAGTTGGAAGAGCATGTGACTCTTGATCTCGGGGTTGTGAATTCAAGCCCCACGTTGGGTATAGAGATTACTTAAAAATAAAGTCTTTAGGGGTGCATGGGTGGCTCAGTCGGTTAAGTGTTTGCCTTCTGCTCAGGTCACGATCCCTCTCCCTCTGTCGCTCCCCCTGCTTGTGCTCTCTGTGTCAAATAATAAAATCTTTAAAAAAATAAATAAAATAAATTTGTAAGTTCACTTTAAGCATAGATAAATACATTACACAGAACTACAACAGATTTAGAGGAAAAACAATGTGATCTGTGGTCTTTTGGTCTTAACATCTCTGGGGAATTCTTCATGCTCTTCTGAATTTGGCCCTCTCCATTTATGCTTAGGATTTAAAAGATGTCACTTTGGGGTGTCTGGGTGGCTCAGTTGGTTAAGTGTCTGCCTTCGGCTCAGGTCATGATCCCAGGGTCCTGGGATTGAGCCCCAGCTGGGGCTCCCTGCTCAGCAGGAAGCCTGCTTCTCCCACTGCCCCTTCCCCCTGCTTGTGCTTTCTCTCTCTCTGTCTTGCAAAGGAATAGAATAATAATAATTTTGAAAAATTATGTTCTCTCTTGCATGATTTTTAGTGGACATCTAACATTTTCTATCATAAGTTTAAATAAATTTTAAAAATGTATGATAAGTCCCTTAAGTTGCTTAAGGGTTCTCCACCAGAGACAGTTTTGCCCCCTCAGGAGACATTCTAGCAATGTCTGGTGGTCACAACTATGTGTGTGTGCATGTGTGTGTGTGTGTGTGTAGACCAGGGATGCTGCTCAACATCCCATAATGCAACCCATAACAAAGAATTATCTAGCCCAAAATGTCAACAGTGCTGAGGTTGAGAAACTTTGGTTTGAATGTATGCAAATTAATATAAATACCAGGGGATTTTATACTTACTAGCATCCATTTAAAAAACACATAAACTCTTCTATAACATTTTTCCTTTTCTTTCTCAAAATTTTATTTCCATTATCTTTTCCCCAAAGAATTTTATCCTAATGAAATACTGTTCTATTTGAAAGCCTTACAATACCATACAATTTTCTGCTACAAGACTACATATATGTGAATTGAATTATTTTCAAACATCCTATGACCATAGTTCTAAAGGTTCATATTTTCCTTCCTGAATATTGAGTAGCATTAGAAATTGATCAAACACCAAAAATATATTATAACATTTGATAGGTGAGTTTTAGATGCAGAAACCTTTTGGTTGAAATGCTTCTCTTCATGGGATGATTTAGGGAGGCAACGTCAGGGGTCTGATAACCAGTTTTTGGTGACATGGAGATTTCCTGCCTAGGGGGAGGGTGAGAGTCTAGGATGGGAGAGAGGTGGCCTTTGAAGTGAGGTTGGAGAGTTGGAGTTGTGAATGGTGGTAGAAAATCAGAATTGACATGATCAGTTCTCAGGTGGATCAGTTTTAGGAAAGAAAACATATGGACACTGAGGATTTTGAAATAGATTTCCTCAAAATTATCTATGCCCGCATACCCTCTTGGAAGGTCTTCCTACAAACACAGAGGTGTTTGTACATCGGTTGGATTTAACTCACTCTGGCTCTCCAAGTGACTTAGCAACTCTTTTCTTTTAATGATCAGACTTTGCTCATACAGCTAATGCATGTTAAAGAAAGCTAGGCTAGTGTATATTATAAATACTTTATAAGTCAAGCAAGTACAATTTCTCACAGGAGGCATAATTATCGTGGAGGTGGATTAGCCTCGTAGCTGAGAATGCCAGTTCTAGAATCAGACCCGATGTTTGTTACTATTCTCCATCATCACCAGCTGTGTAACCTGGAGGCAAATTATTACTAGGTCTGGTCCACAGCTTGCTCACCTGGAAAGTGGAACTAAAGATAGATTTCTCACTGGGTTGTTGTGAGATTTAAATGAGGTCATGCATGCAAAGCACTTAGTACAGTGCCCTGTAGATATGAAGCACCGGGCAAATAACAGTTTTTGTTGTCTTTAGATACGACAGCGCTCTCCTCAAGGAATGAACTCTACAGAGGCAATGGGATCATTATTTGAGTCTTACTTCTTAGATCATGGAGCTTATTGGCACCCTACTGCCGTGATTCTCTGGACAGCATTAGATCTTTGAGATCCCGATGGACCATGAGTCTCGCAAGCCTGAGGCTCTGGAGCTGCAACCAGGCTTCCCACACTAGCGGTGTACTTGTTTTCAGACTCACCAAGACCAACGTAAACTCTCTAAGAACCCCAACTGGAAGCATGGACCCCTGGATGCCTGAAGTTATCTTTAATATTCTCAGAACACCATCTAGGAGTCGCATGATGTAGATGAACGACATGCAGGGTCCCCTACAGGGTCACTTACAAAAAACCTGTGTGAAGGCATGACTCCAAGTAACAATACCAAAGTACCTTAATCCTTGTATCGACAACTGTTCTATTGGGTTACACAGTTTTAATCCCAGAGGAGTTGTCTCTTGACATTAAACTGTCCAAACAGTATTTATATCTGCGGCTGCCCTGCAAGATCACTTAACCCTGCACAGCCGTTTAAAAGTAGTTAATGACAGACCCGGCATGACTTGCCCCTTATGAATGATCACATAAGTTCGACCTGTGCTGTCATGGTTTATGGAGGAAGGCAGTTTGTCCATAGCCTGCTTCAACCACAGCAGGTAATTTGAAATGAAATGAGACAGTTTCTACAAGCAGATTGATTTGGGAATCTTGCCTGTTCTTCCCTTTGACCCTTGACAAGTTGACACTACAAAGATTGTGACTTTAAAAAATGATTGGGTGCAAATACATTTAGGTAGATGATTTACTGTGTGCCGAAGCAAGGCCAGTGCCTTTCGGGTGTAACTGTGAGGAAAGGTAATTGTCAACTTTAACAACTCGTGTTTTATGTTTCTGTATTTTATTAATTATCCTACCAGCAGATCTACTAATAACCCTTAATCAAGTGCTTTAGATTCCTGGTGACAGTCTAGGTACCCAATCTCAAGATTAAGAGATACGGTATTGATGATAAACTTATTCAAAGTACTGATTCAGTGTGTTGTTTTGGTCGAAAACCCCAGCTTTGCACGTAAGAGTAAGAAATCGAGTTCTCTTTCATGGATCTCACTTCTTTCCCTCCTTCTTTCTTTTTGTAAATATGGTTAATCGTGTGCAGGAGGAAACACTGTGATTAAAAGGCTGATAGGTTTCATTTTTGATACTCAAAGAGTTACCAGAAATATCAAAAAAGAAAATCCCAGCTATGCATTACGAAATGCTTTTTTCCCCTAATCTTTTGTAATCACATTAGATTTTCACAATGAATCGTATGTGATATTTAAACATAGTTTATGTATTATTTACTTATTTTAGATTTCTGTATCTTGTTTTTTCCCAAAATTTTTATTTAAATTCTAGTTAGTTAACATTCAGTGTAATATTGGTTGCAGGAGCAGAACACTTACACGTAACACCCAGTGCTCATTGTGACAAGGGCCGTCCTTTATACCCATCCCCCACCTAACCCATCTCCCACCCACCTCCCTCCATTTTCATATTATTTTGACTGTATTCTTCTGATGCAGTCTTTTTTTTCTCTCAGATGGGATGTTCTGTCACCAATAATGTTACCATACACAGAACTGAGATGTCAACTGTTTTCCAAACAACATTAAAAAACCACCATCAGGAAGATTATTTTTAAAAGGTGGTTATTTCAGTTCACAATTATGCACTATTTATGCCTGCATGATTTTAAATGAACTTTGCAATAGAACTGCTGATTTACCAACGTTTGGATTTGTGTTGAAGTGCCCACGCTTCTTAACAATTTGCCATAGAACTTGGGCTCTTCTCCACAGCTTTTGTGTTTCTCTCTATTCTAACCACTTTGTTTGAAATATAATTTTGAAGATGCTAGTAAAAAGTATAACAAATTCCCTATTGGTCTCTGTTTAAATTATTTACTACCCTTTTGAGCCATATCTTCATTGAACTATGTTAAAAGTATTTTGCTGGAATGTTTCTTTATGTTGTCCATCGGGTTTAATAGACGTGCCATTTAATAAGCTCTCCACCTGTAAGGATAGACTATTTGACCTCTGTGCCCTGCCACTGGTAGACATAGTATAAGATTGCTTTGTGAAATAAAGCTGTCGGTAACATCAACAAAATAAAAAATGATCGTATTCCAATACTCTCTGCTGAGTACTATGACAGCACTGAAATATGGAATAAAATTGAAAGTAGATTAGTTTTGGGTCTTAAGTCATGTTTTGACAAGAAATAAGAGAGGAGAACATATCTTTGAACTTTTAGTTTTAAAGTTTTTTAATGAAAATATTTATCATTTTGTAAGGTTCCTTCTTTCTTTATCGCATCTAGGCTATATAGCCTTAAAACAATCCGTTCTCTTATTGTGAGGGATGTAAATACTGTTCTCTCTTTATATTAAATACCATAAAGGAGACTCGCACGGTGTGAGATGGCTTGGCACCTGTAAGTTAAGGAATGTCATGCTAATAAAAAAGCTTATTGAGGAGGTTGGAAAATCAGTCATTAATAAGCTACATATTTTGAAGGTATGTAAAGCATGTAAATACTGTAGACAAGCGGCTGCTTTTGCTGTATTTTTTATTCGCCTTTTGGAGTGGTTTGAATCTGAAGAGGAAGAATAAATATGTCAGGGTGCCGGAAGCCTTGCTGGTGAACGCTTTCAACCTAAAGGAATTTGAAAATTGAGGCGACATGCCCGATTGTGAAGTCATTTCTTTCACCTTCTGTGGTTATGTATTAATTAGAAGAAATCACAACTAATACATGGTGTTGATCGTCAGCAGAGGGTGTGGGCTGAGTACAGCAACCCTCCCCTCCCGGAATTTGCAAACATCCTGTGTCGCCAGATGTGAGATTGTGAAGCTCTTAAAAGCACAGTGCCTACTTGCCCTTCATTCCAAATACAGAATGATTGCAGAGAGTGCAGGTTAACTAGCGCTCCCTGTTCATCTCAGAATAAACTTTTCTCTTTTCACATTCTTTCCCTTTAAAACCCAGGATGCAAAAGCTGCCTCGCTTTCTCCAGCATGCACAGTACAATACAAAATCAGGGCGAGGCTCACATCAGGGAGCCTTCTAACCATGGCTTCTTTTTAAAAAGATTTCAATGAGCTTTTTTTCCCTTGACAAATGTGATTGACATAGTAGCATAGGGCTACAACTGGTCAGACTCTTCTGGGATTCTCTTTTTAGTCACGAAAAAGGTTGTTGTCCTCATTTTAGTTTCTGTCATCAGAAATTTTAAAAGTAAATTGAGGGGCGTCCGGGTGGCTTAGTCGGTTAAGTGGCTGCCTTCAGCTCAGGTCATGATCCTAGGGTCCCGGGATGAGTCCCATATCGGGCTCGTTGCCCGGTGGGGAGCCTGCTTCTCCCTCTCCCACTGACCATCACCCTCGGGCTCTCTCTCTCTCTTACTCTCTCTCGAAATAAATAAATAAAATCTTAAAAAAATTTTTTAAGTAAATTGAAAAAGTAAAAATTGTATTGGCTAAAAGGTTTTTTTATTTTTTAATTTTATTTATTCATTTGAGAGAGAGAGAGAGTACAAGCAGAGGGGCGGGCAGAGGAAGAGGAAGAAACAGACCCCCCCTGAGCAGGGAACCCAAAGTGGGGCTCAGGAGACCCTGGGATCATGACCTGAGCCAAAGGCAGATGCTTAACCATCTGAGCCACCCAGGTGTCCCTTGGCTAAAAGTTCTGAAGCAGTTTTTTTTTTTTAAGATTTTATTTATTTATTTGACAGAGAGAGACACAGCGAGAGAGGGAACACAAGCAGGGGGAGTGGAAGAGGGAGAAGCAGGCTTCCTGTGGAGCAGGGAGCCTGATGCGGGGCTCGATCCCAGGACACTGGGACCATGACCTGAGCTGAAGGCAGCCGCTTAACGACTGAGCCACCCTTAAATAATCTCTCCTGAGACATTTTAAAGCTGCAACAAAGAAAAAAATTTTCAATTTAGATGAATATGAATAGATGTTTCTTAGCAGTTGTGGTATATGCCAATCCTCATGGAGGTCCTGTAATATCACCCCTTAATTTGTTCCATGACGTGGTTTTAACCTTGACTTGGCTAAATAATATCTTTAAACAGGACAGTGAAATACTGTGGTCATTACATTGGTGTCATTTGTCATCATCGGTCTAAGCTCAACTCCTGAGAATGAATGTTGTTAAGTATTAACTATATAGGTATCAGCAATTCAAACCAAATTTCCACATGTGTTTCACTCATGGTTTTTCTGTCAAATATTGAGATCCAAGAGGGGCCCTGGACATCCTGGGAAGGGTCAGAGAGTGTGCCACACACTTCTAGAGGGCTGGGTAGCCACACCCTGGGAAACGTGTCCTAGGCCTGTGAAGGTCACCGGAAAAAGAACAAGGCTGGGAAAGAAGGTGACTGTAGGTAACAAAAATTAGAGGTGAGAAAAAGGAGGTGAGGTGAGAGGAAAGGTAACAAAAATTAGAGATAAGATCAATTTTAGTACTCTGGAAGATAGGAGAGAAGGGAAGAATGGATGGAAAATTTACAAGTTAACAGCACACAGAGGGTAAAGGATCTGGAGGTCGTTCCATTGTGCAGAGCTACCTTTTGGAATAGATGAGGGGACAGTTTCCACGGTGGCATTCTCTCTGATGAAGAAGCGTGCACTTGAATGTCAGCCTGGGGTTCAGATATTAATTATGCTGGAGAATAGCTGTGGTACCTTTAACAAAGGACACGAACTTTCTTAGCATCAAGTTTTTAGTCTGTCAGATGAAGCTAAGATGGAGGTAGCTGGGCTTGTAGGTGAATTAAAAATGAAATAACCTACTCACAGGTAGATAGGCAGCATGGTGGCTGGCACACGGCCCCCAGGGGGGCCTCCTCTTCCATCTTCCCAATTCTAAACTAAGGATGTCAACCTCTTTTTCCCTTCACATTGCATGAACCTGATGAGGTCCATTCCACTTTTGTGAATGGAAGTGTTCTAGAAGTTTATTTACCTTCAGTAAACCAAAAATTCTTTTTTTTTTTTTAAGATTTTATTTATTTGACAGAGAGAGACACAGCGAGAGAGGGAACACAAGCAGGGGGAGTGGGAGAGGGAGAAGCAAACTCCCCACCGAGCAGGGAGCCCGATGTGGGCCTCGAACCCAGGACCCTGGGATCATGACGTGAGCCGAAGGCAGACACTTAACGACTGAGCCACCCAGGCGCCCCAGTAAACCAAAAATTCTTATTGCAATTTCAGCTACTCCTGTTACCTAGTTTAAGAAATCCAGACTAGAGTCTTAAGGTCGATGACTTTTAGAGGTGTTGTGTGTCATGGTTATGTAACATTTCAACCTTGTCATGACCTCCAAGGGCAGAAACAGCCAGCAAGTTTAAAGGTCTACTAAGGAAAGGCAGATGACTCTGATGAAAATAAAAGGAGAAATACAATTTTAGATGGGGTAGACAAGGATTTTGTTGGAAAGGAGTTTGTTGTTTATCTCAAGATCAATAAAAAGAATTTAAGTGTTTTCACTGGGGAGAGGGAGACATGATTTGAGTTTCATATAATCTTCTTGCTCCAACATGGAAGATGGGTTTGAAATGGACTGGACATGGATGTGGGGACCATTGCAGGGTCCCAGGTAAGATATGATGCAGCTTAAATCAGGGTGTGACAGTGGGTGTGGGGAGGTGAACAGACCCCACAGATACTTTTAAGAAGCAACATCAACTAAGCTTGGTAAGGGATTAGAAAGGAGATGAGGAATGACCCTCCGGGTCTTGGTTTTTGGAGCTAGATGATGGTGCGGCCATCCCCTGAGATAGGAACACTGGCAGGAGACCATGGTGGTTTCATTCTGGACAAATTGAGCTTGGAGTCTTTGTTACCACCTTTTTTAGAGATACAAAGAATAAAGTCAAAATGTAAATATCTTCCGATGAAATGTTACAAGAACTGATGCCATGTTCAACATGGCAACAACTGTTCTCTTATGACACTGAGTTTTATATGAGCGAGTTCATTTTATTCCTTGTAGAGCACCACTTTATGTTTATGAACAAATGCATTTAAAATCATCTTTTGGAACAAAGCCTGTTACTAAAGAGAGGACTACTCTGCTATGAGTATAATTGCTTCTAAAATGTCTACTTGTAGACAGACTTGTATAAGCCATCATTAATTCTTTGTATAATTAATGTATAAAATGCAGAGTTTCTATTAATGGAAAAGAAACTCAAGCATCACACTGATATATCAATAACATGCATTTGTAATCACATACTGTAGATAACTGTAAAAGCTACATTTTATTACATTAATAAAACCTAAGAACTCCTGAAGCGACCGGGAGATGGGCAGCATCCCCACTATTAGGGCTCCCTGCTTCAGCAGTCAGGAGTCTGTCAAATTGCCGTGAGCTGGTTAGTAACGCTTGAAGTGCATTGGGGAATCTTCTCCCCCCATAAAATAATGAGCATTTATTTTTCAAGATAAAAAATTGCATGTTGGTGGAATAGCATGCTATGTGAGAGTAACAATGCAAAGATAAAAATCAAACCCAGTGAGAACAAAAAGTGGAATGGGAGAACTTCTTGTTCCTCTAGATGGACTGAGCGATCAGGTTCTGCCACCACAGATGTGAAAAACAGCTTTACGGCCTAAGTATGCTGCAGAGACAAGGGGAACTCATAAAGGGAGTGTTAATTTCACGGAGGGAAAGTGTATAGGGTTCTGAGTGTTCCGGGTTAATACCTTGGTCACACTGACAGGTAAGAAAACCAGTGTGTTGGACTGACTGGCCCAATCGATATCTCTTTAGGTGTCTGCCAATCACTCCATTAGGGAGCAAGACTGGGTAGATTAGTTCCAGCAGCTTCTCAGATGCGCTAAGGACTCGGCCAGTCTCTCTTCCCTAGGTAGGAAATGGGACAATGGCTTCATTTTGAGAAGGATCGGGGAGGCCTCCAGATCTGGAGGGCACTGGGAAATGTTCAAAACAACTGAGAGGCAGCTGACTACTCGGCAACTTGTGCGGCAGAAATATTCATAGAAACACAGAAGACATTTCTAAAAACTAAATAAATAAATAGACTACATGCACCAGACTACATCATCTGATCCAAAACTCAGCTGGGGGAGGATTTAAGATATCAACATTGGAGTGCCAAAAGCATAATGTTTCTGTTGGCTATAGCCCCCAAAATTCCCAGCGAGTCCTTCCCATTGATTAACTTTGAAATGGAATCCAAACATCCTCGGCTGCAGGGAAAAGTTTATTTATTTTTTTTCTTTTTCACACTACCTACCAGTTTTGACCTAAAAATCATTTGATGTCAAATTTTTTCTTCTGAATCTTGCGTTCTAATCATCCTCTCAGAGTGCTCACTTTCTCCCATTTTACAGAATTTTTGTCCTGGCACAAAAAAAATGAGTTGCTCTACTGAATGTGTAGTCTAGAAAGGGATACACGGATGGGCTTCAGGTTGTCCAGATTTGTCTACAAAAGTTTTTTGCATATGTGCTTTTTCCAGGGAGGGGAGTCCAGGGATTTTGTAATATGCTCCAAAGGGTCTGTGAGTGCCCCTCCCAGCATTTAAGAAGCATTTAACTGACCCTAACAGAAAGACAACATGCAACAGAGTTCTCCTACCCTCTTCCTGTGATGTGTTTCCTCATAAGGCCAAGAGGTGGCAGCATAAACACCAGCCTGTAGCTGTCCCATTTTCCTGACCAGACAGAACTTTCAAGGGTAAAATGTAAGGATGTGAAAGCCCATCAGTAACCTTGTTTTGGCTTGGACAGATTGTGGGGATGTGTCCCCTCAAACCACCCTGGCCTTTAAGGTCACATAACATTGAAAGACATCATGTAGTATCCTTTTGTTCGAGTCCCATGCCAGAAAGGCACACAACTTGATCATTGATTGAATCAAAAGCACATACTTTAAATAGAATATACTCTCCCCACCTGTGATTAGTACTTTATTTTACTCCATAGTGTCATTGTTTATATACTATACAAACTGCCTTAAGAAATTACTGGGGTACCTTGCAAGCTCAATTAGTGGAGTATGCCACCCTTGATCATGAGTTCGAGCTCCACGTCGGGTGTAGAGATTATTTTAAAAATAAATAAAAAATTTTTTAAAAAAAGAAATTACTTTGTGTGAACGGAAACATAGTTTCTTTGAGCCAACACCAAAAGATCACTTTCAGTTCTTCTACTCCATGGGGGGTTGAAAATAACAGAAAAGGGGGAAGTTGTCTGACACATGCAGATTCTGATTTTTATTTTGATAATTATCACTTTCATTTTCTGTGAAAGTATGAGAAGCACGATGTTTGCTACAAATTCTTAACCAGAGGCACACTGGATAATTTCTCTACTTTAAACATATCTAGTCGATTCAAATATAAGCATTTTAAGTAGCAGATTCTGGGTGCTAATGTGGCTGATTACAGTGAAATTTCTCAGGGTAGAGCCATGTGTTTATGTTATGCAATCCTAGTAATTCTTAGTGATGAAATTAAGCTTGTGTTTCTATCTTCAACAAGTCAAGCATCAGACCTTAAAAAGCAATCATTTGATGGGCTTAGATGAAATATATTTTGCCTATTATTTCTATTGCCTCAAAAAGTTTCCATAAAATTCATAATTATTAGGCAACAGAGAGCAGATATGCCCAGTTCCAGGCTGTTTTGTGTGAGAGAAGATGACAGAAAGGGCCTGGTGGCATTTGACAAATATCAACAGACATAATGCAAATTTTGTGGGTGGAATAGAACTTAAGAAATATTTGCCAGCCTGTGTTGATTCATTTTTCACAGTCCAGTTTAAACTGTGAGTCTCCCTTGAAATAGAAAATAATCTCCTGCAGTTAAACAAGAACTAAGTGTTCAGGGTATAAGTCCAGCTTCTCTCAGAAAATAAGTGATTTTGAAAGGGCCATTAGTTGGTCAATTAATTAATCAATTGATTAGTTTTTATGGAGCATCTATTTTTTTGCCTAGTTTTCTACTAAGTGTTGTGAAGATTACAAGACAAATGTAATGCATAATTTCTTAGTTATATTCATGTTACCTTTTGTGCCTCAATATGTGAATGTGGGGAGGACAGTGCTATTTGGGATCCATGGATCCGTAGGGGTATAAAAGGGCACTTTGTTAAGTGTTTTAATGTAAATGCTTCTCTTTCACTTTCTGGAGAATATCTGATTGAGAAGGACTAGATGCAACCCCTTTCATTTGTATGTTCCCCACTTCCTATTAGCCCAAGTGCTTGACACACCTGGAGGTCCTTTTTTTTTTTTAAAGACTTCTTTATTTGGGGCACCTGGGTGGCTCGGTCGGTTGAGCCACTGCCTTCAGCCGGTGTCATGATCCCGGGGGGCCCCGGGATGGAGCCTGGCATTGGGCTCCCTGCTCAGCGGGGAGCCTGCTTCCTCTCCCTCTGTCATTACCCACCCTCTACCCCACCCCTCTACCCCTGCCTCTGCTTGTTGTCCCTCGCTCTCTCTCTGTCAAGCAAATAAATAAAATATTTAAAAAATAAAAGACTTGTTTATCTATTTTAGAGAGAGAGAGCGCGCGCAAGCACGGACAGGAGGTGGCAGAGGGTGAGGAAGAGAGAGTTTTAAGCAGACTCAGCCCTGAGTGTGGCACCTGAAGCTGGCTGGGGGTGGGGGGGCGGGGGGTTGATCTCATCACCCTGAGATAACGAACTGAGTGGAAACCAAGAGGTGGGTACTTAGACTGTGCCACCCAGGTGCCCCCGGATTCCTTTTATGAAAAGTTTTCATTGAACACCAATTGGTCCAGATGGGCCACAGTTTGCAGGGCCTTTAGGCTGCTAGTTTGTCTCGTTCTCAAGGATGTTTGTGTGTTTTTGTCTGATAGCTCTACCATAAGGGATAGAAAATTCACAAAAGGCTTGTCAACCATGCAGATCTTCTGGTAGCATAGATCCTATTGGGGTGCATGGTTATCTTTGGGAGGCAAAGGGGGGGGCTCAAGCCATAGAACAGGTTTGGACTGGGTGGCCCTTTCTCCTGAGCACTGAATTCACTTCTAAGAGCACCGCAGGAGTCTATCTCTATGGGGACTATTTTTAAATATTCCCAGTGTATTGGGACGGATGGAGAGGCTGACTCAACAAATACAGAATCTATCACACTTTGGATTATAGTTCCCATGGGATATAAAAGGGATATGTCTGGAACCTTCGTATTCTGTGCAGTTTCAGGGTTCTCACACAGCCTCTAATCACCTACGTATTTAAGGCATCATTATTTTTTTAACACAGTGGATTTATGAAATTCACAAATAGCAATTAAGTTCAGATTCCTCTTTAAAAAAATTCTTATGCTGCAGCTTGACTTACCTCAGTTTTATCTGACCTATAATTATTCCATATATTAGATGGTCTAAATCACTAATTCCCAAAGTGTAACCCTAGAAATAAAAGTTCCGCAGCCTATTAATAAGCCTTGTTTGGAAAAGGGTTATGCAAATAAATTTGAGAAATGCCGGGCTAAGCCAAGTTCAGCAGGTTTCTTGATGGTAAGACTTAATGTGATTTGTAAACCTTGGATGGGAAGACTGTGAGGCCTTCCCCAAATGTACTGGTCAACTTTCTTTCCAGGGAGGATCTCGTAGGACCTGTGTTCTAAGAACTACACTTTGGGAAGCACTTGTCTGTAGATTTGTTCCTGTTTGAAAACACTTTATCCGAGGAAAAGTGGACAAGTTTTATGAAGGAAAAGTAGACATAGGGAAGACAGAAGACTACCAAAGGGTTTATTTTGGAGATTTTTTTTTTTTTTAATAACTTAAGACCAAAAAGGCAACAGAGAGGTCTATGGTAGTGAATGACCACTTTATAAGAAAATACATTTTACAATAATTTTTTTAAAAGTGCATTGAGGATTACAAATTGGTGAAAATATGAAGAGGCTGCTAAAATAATACCATTCTCAGGCACAATTTAGTGTAAGGATCTCATTAAGATTCATGTTCTGAAAACGTTTCATTTCTAAAATAGGCTTGGGCCTTTTATGTATAATTTAACAAGGGAAACCATAACAACAATAATGTATGGATAGGAAGAGTTTATCCTCTTGAACGAACAAATTAGGTCATCGTCAAGCAGTTTTATCTAATGGGAATCCCCGCGAGGTACTTTCATAGTGAGAAATGGGGCTCTTCTCCTGTTAGAAAAGAATGCTGAAAAGAACATTCCCCTCCGTTTCGCACAAGACCCGGCGTGTGCCACAAGAATTGTCAATGTATTAACCACTCTCACCCCCCCACTGGTGTTGGCATGCATCATCCAATCCAGTTGTCTACCAGCGGGGAGCCCTTGTTCGAAGCAAGGCCGGATCTACAACCTCTCCACTCTGCACCCGGGGCTAGATCTGAGCGTTTGAAGAAAACAGAGCCGCTTCTCACTTGCTGTCTGCCCAGCGGTTGCAGCTGGATAAGTCTAGGAGACGTCCAGCAGATCTCTGATTTGGGGCTTTTTAATAAGCGTCCATAATAAGATCATCGATCAAAAAGCAAGAACACTAAGTATGCCTAAATGTAGGAATTCTTTCTGATGAGGGTAATAATACAAAGGAAACAGAAGTTCTAATTTTGACTCCCCATGGGTGATGGGCGTCTGGTCTTAACATCTGCCCGGGGCGGGAGACCCACCTCAAACACCTCTCTCTTTCTCAGCAAGCCTGGGTCTGAAACAGGAGCGGGGGATTTGTTGGTGATGGGTTTCTAGAGCACCAGAGGAGGGAAATCCAGAACTTCCTTTGGAGAGATCGTGACCTTTCTAACAGGTACCATCATCAGGATAGTAATTCTTGAAATGTGTAAATAAAAGTCGCGTTAAAAATAGCAGTGCCGGCAGGCCAGTGTACCTAATGGATTGCTGCAGTCTGAATGCGATTCTTCCCAGGCCACAGCGTGCCAGATAAGCATCTGCTCGTTTTCGGTTTTCCTTTTGCAAGAGCTCGCCCCCCAGGGGGAGCTAAGCGGCCCAGCAGAGCCGGCGGGGCGCGGCGGCTCCGGGACTCCCTCCAGGGCCCGCGCCGCGTGGACTGTGCAGCCGGGAGAGCGCGGGGCTGCGTGGGCCCCGGAACCTCGGCGCGGAGTGGTTTCATCTAATATTAATCGTTTTAACCTCTGGTGGTTTAAGTGGTTTTATTGGCAGGAAGATGCAGGCAGCAGCGCATTAGCGGCGAAGGCTTCGGATTGCGCTCACAGGGGAAACAATGGGCTGGAATTTGAGAAAACAAACCCAAGATGTTAATTAGCCGCTAAGGCACTCGGGGCATTTTGCAAATATTAACATAGCCTACTTGTAAACTCCCGAGGGCTGCGACTTCGTTATTTGTTTGGCACGCTTTTTATTTATAATGCATTGTGGTGTCATTTCGAGTTGTAAATAATTTCTCGAGAAAGTGGGGAAAAGGGTGATCAATAGAGAGAAAGGAAATTCTTTTTCCTCCATCTCACTGTGTTCTTCTGCATTTTTGCAGACTTCCATGGATCTCAGAGAAAACCGTCTATTCTAAAGAGGAACAAGGTTGATCCACCGTAAGTGATAAGTAAAATGGCACAGACTAACAGAGGGAAGGGCTGAGGGTTGTTCTTGACTGTTTATTGCGTTGTAGGCAACTGCGTTCTTTATTCTGTTTCATCCTTTCCACCACCTGGTGAGGTAGGGGGTGTTCGCACCGCCCTGCAGGTGAGCAAGGGTCAAGAGTTCTTCCCCCCCCCCCCCCCCCCCCCCCCCCCCCCGCCGGCTGACTGCAGAGGGGCCGTCAGACTCAGTCTCTCTGGCAGGGACCTCGGGGGAGCCTGTGGCCGTCGTTGCCCTGAAGCATGGATTCGGAGCATCAGCAGCCTGCCTTTGAAACCTTGGGCTGCGTAACTTTGAGCGGGTTATTTGACCTGGCTCAGTTTCCGTTTATACCTAGCTCCTGGGTTTGCTGGAAGACTTAAGGCCGCTCACCCAGAGCCCGGCAGGAGCGGAGGCTCAAGGAGTGGAAGGAATGCCTGATTTCTTTATCTCTCAGTGGGTGGTGACTTCTGCCCCACAGCCTGCAAATAGGCTGTAAAAACTGTGCAGTAAACAGGTAGTTGAATTAGTCGCTGAGTTTGGATCGGGGAAAAGGTTCAAATCCTGGCTCTGCCCTGCTGATTGTGTGACCCTAGGCCAGTTAATTAACTGCGGGTGCCTCAGTTTCCTCCTGTGTAAAGTGAAGGTAATAGGGTGGCTATGAGAATGAAGGGGCATGCCTGGGAAGCCCATTACGTGGAGATATAGCACCTCCTGAGGGCAAAGTCATTGTTATTATTTCCTTCAGATATCAAAACGGAGCATTTTCTCTTCCGGATTCATATGCTGATGTTTCCAGAAGAGAACTGTTGGATTTCTGTCTTACTATTCTGCTGTTCACACCTCAATTTCTTTTCCCATTGACACTATTTCACATTTTTTTCTTACTGGGTTCCAGATGTTGTTCCATAATGTCCTTCTGCCTCTTTCTAGGCTGAGGGAGACACTGGACGGCTGACTCCTATTGCATTCACACACCATTATAGTGAGCCAGGTGCTGTGGGTGTGTGTTGGGGGGGTGAGGGTGGGGAAGTGCAGGGATCCAGACACCATAAAGAAGCTGTGCCTGTCCTCAAGGAACTCCAAAAGAAAGATGGAAAGACAGGGAATGAGTATTAAAAATCCAAGGCAGGGGGCACCTGGGTAGCTCAGCGGGTTAAGTCTCCTACCTTTTTTTGTGTGTGTGTCAGAGATAGAGCGAGAGAGAGAGCACAAGCAGGGGGGAGCGGCAGGCAGAGGGAGAACCAGGCTCCCCGTGGCACAAGGAGTGGGATGCGGGACTTGATCCCAGGCCCCTGGGATCATGACCTGAGCCAAAGGCAGATTTAACCAACTGAGCCACCCCAGCATCTCTAAGCCTCCTACTCTTGATTTCTGCGCAGGTCATGATCTTAGGGCTGGGAGATCAAGCCCTGCCTCTCGGATCTGTGCTGCTTTTAAGAGTCTCTTTCCCTTTCCCTCTACCCCTACCCTCTAAAAAATAAAGACAATTTAAAAAGAAGAAGAAGAAGAAAAAAGAAATCCAAGGCAGAATGAGGTGAGTGCAGGTGAGGAGCTGGTCAGGTAGGCTGTGGTAGGAGGTGTCAGAAATGTGGTAGGATCTGAGATGGGTAGAATCCCTGGAAGGATGGATTGGAGACAGAGAGAGCTGAGACAGAAGGGAGCAGCAGCCTGAGCAAAACTGTGGCGGTGGCGGGGGCGGGGGGGCGGACAGCAAAAGGAGGGTTTGGGAAGTACGTTTTCCTTTCCAAGATGGTTTAAGGGAGCACTAAAGGATGGAGCCAGGGCTGATGCTGAATGAAGGGAACCGGTGGAAGGGCCATGAGCAGGGTGAGGTTTCCCAGTGTCGGATGAGGGTGAAGAGCAGTTTTATTAATGTTTGGTAAAGTGTGAGAGGTGAAACATAAGGAGATTGTGGCTGCCTGGGCTCTGGGTGGAGACTGATGTTCCAAAGGGCACCCAGGGGGCTGCCGGGATGCTGCTCCCCCTGGGCTGTGGCTGAGTGGGGTGATGATAAAGGAATGGGGCAGGGAGAAAGTGTTTGCATTGCTTTTGGCCTTCCTGTGCCCTGGAACCTATTTTCTCAGAGAAACGGTATTAGACAATGTGTCCAGGTTCTAAAGTGAACTCATAAAGCCCATTTAATCCACAATGTTTCACATCATATCATAGTACACAAAGCCTGTTAATCCACAGTGTGTTATAGCATACCACAGTACAACTGGTATGTTTTACCAAGACCGTGTCTTAGAATTTAATGTCTGTGGGAAAATTCATTGCAAATTCCAAGTAATGGGCTAGGAGCATGATGGTCAGCTGGGGACTCTCTGATATGAAACAGTTACACTGTGTGCCCAGGGAATGTTTACCTGGGGAACACCTGTTCTGTTGCAAACCAACATTGGGGTTGGCAAATGAGAAAAGAAATTTCTTTCTAGTAGCTTATGTTCTATGCTTTTTATGGTTTAGAATTTAAAAGACACAGCAAATATTATTCTTGTGTTACATTTGCAGATAATAAATTTTTATCCTTATAACTGAGGAGAGAATATACTTCATTGACAGCATTTGTTGTCAATGGTAGTTTTTGATCATTGGCCTCTTAAACTGGTCCTGGGACATTTTTCCTGTCCTGGGATTTTAGAATCAATGACTAGTACGGTTATGAGAGGTCACTCTTAGACATCTGTCTGGATAAAAACTACAAAGAGCTCAATCATGGAGTATTTTAAAAAGTGAATCCTTTTGAATAGATATGACATGTTATTTCTTATATTATTGTCACCTTTGCCAATGTCATTATAATCAGCAGTAACATCATGCCATTTATTAAATGCTTACTGTATGCCCAGGACACCCTTTGAGAACCTCTACCTTAAAGCACCTATTACCATTTTGCAGCAAAAACTAGTTTTTGCCAAACAATGCCCCGGAGAACTGCATTAGCCATCATCTAAGATTTTTTTTTTTTGGTCAATCAACAAACATGGACCAAATACTGTGCCAGACACTGGGAAATCAGTTCTGATTAAAATGAATCTCTGTTGTCCTAGAACTTAAAGTTGGAAAGGTACACAATTAAGCTAATAATTACGTAAATCATTCCAGGTACATGAAGTGCTATGTAGGGGTAGTGCAGAGTATTGAAGCATATGGGAGCGGATCTGTTCTCAGGGGAGAGTGGTCAAGGAGGGTTTTTACAGACAAGATGGACAAGACAGAGAGGCAGGAGTCAACCAAGTAAAAAGAAGGATCATGAGCCCACAGAGGGAGTTGAGTGTATGGAGGTTGAGGCCTGGGTGAGAGTGTGGTGTTTGAGGAACTGAGAGGGGTCAGATACAGTTGGACGTGAGAAATTGACCGAGAAGCTGCTGGAGATGAGGCTGGAGAGAGGATAGGAGTAAGGCTTCCTGAAGGAGCTGGATCGCAATGCTGAGGGCATGGGGAAGTCACTGAAAATTTTGGAGCCAAGAATAATCAGATTTGTATTGTCTGATCAGATTTGTATTGTAAAAATTGTCACTTTGCCAGTGGAGACTGTACTGGAGGGGTCAAGAATAAAGGGGACGAGGTAGACGTGTCCAGGTGAGATATAAAGGGGTCTGGATTAGGGTGGTGATGCTGGGATCAGAAGGAACTAAGATTTACCACGTACCATGTTACACCAATTCTGACATGTGTACGTGTCATATTTTCATCTCTGAAATTGTGATAAGGCTTAGATTTGGTGGAGGTTTTGTTTCTTAGAGGCACACAAGACAGTGATGCATCCAGTAACCTATGGCCTCTGATGTTAGATGAAATATGGTGCGCAGGAGGTCAAACCTGCTGGCCTTGGTGGTGCGGTGCTCACAGGGCCAGGGGCCTGAGCAGCCAGTTGAGTGGTGGGGTTGCAGTTCCAGCAGAGAAAAGGCTTTATGAGAACAGTTTTATTCTTCCGATTTTTTTTTTTAATTTGGCAAAATCCAAGTGAGAAAAAACCATTGGTTAATACATACCAGGAGACGAGGTGCCGATTTTAAGGACTGTGAAGTAGTCTATCTAGGTTTTAATTGTCGATATGAATTGTTGATATTAAATTGCTTTTATTCATTTTATTAAATGTTGTTTTACTAATTGCTGATGCTAAACTGGTTTCTCATATAGATGTGTTTCCCAGTTTGATTGCTCTTGATCTCCCTTTAAGGCAGTATATTTACATTTCCTGCTGTGTTAGCATTCCTTTCTATCAGTTTTACTATCTGTCTCTTGAGGATTCAGTAACTTTAATTTGTGCATGATAGACCACGTGGTGATACCAAGTATTTGTTGTGTTGGTGTCTTTATGGCTCAGTTGTTCTGGAATGTCCTTTCACTGCCTATTAGCAAAGCAACCACATTCAATATAACTGTCGTCTGGAATAAGGAGTCACTGCAGGTAAATATTGAAAAGATTTAGCTGTCTTCCAGTTTATCTTGGAGGACATTTTTAGCTGAAGAATAACAGGCTTACAGGTAATAGTTGTTAGTAACCTGACTAAAGAGTTTAGAAATTCTGGAAGTTCTGTCCTAGACTTGCCTATGGCAAAATTTGAAACATTGATGGCTAATGTGTTCTCTTCTCTCTCTGTCTTGCATATGAACCTGATAATGGTTTAGAAGCATTATACTGTACCTCTGACCAAACAATTTTAATTTAAGGGTTAGAAATTAAATTTCTGATGTTGTTGTTTTGAAGATGATCATGTTTATTTACTTTTTAAATGCATGCAGCATTTAGAACAATTTCCAAGTGCTTTCCTTTGCTGTGGGGTTGGCCTGACAGCAGACCTTGGAGGTGAATCTATAACTAGTGCGGGCATTTGTTAAAGTAGATTCTTCTGATCTGTGACTCCTGTTTTGGGAAGATTATCAGATGAGTCTCCTACAGTGTCATTTCCCTGTGGGTCCTGGAACTTTGGAACTGCAGCTGCATGTTCCCTGGTCTTATCCTGCTTGCGGAGGGGGGCAGAGCAATCCCTGGAAAAGGGTAGAGCAAGGGGAGCTATACCTGGAGGTCCAGCTGAGTGAACAGAGTTCATTTGTCTCGCTTGGCTGGAAATACAGTTTTGAGTGGTGTCTGATTTAGCTAGTTCAGGTCTACAGTTGAGACTCTCTAGCTGCTGGAGGAGAGAAACCTTTTTTTAAGAGGTAGGGAGGGACAGAGGGAGAGGGAGAGAATCTTTAAATGCTTAGCATGGGGCCTGACATGGGGCTCGATCTCATCATGATCCTGAGATCATGACCTGAGCCAAAATCAAGAGTACTGAAACAACTGAGCCACCCAGGTACCCTGAGAAACCAGGAATATTACAAAGTAAAACAGTATGAACTTCTGATAGTGGTGAGAGCATGGGACATGCCTCCTCTGATAATGGCTCTTTTGCCGTGGCTATCAATAATAATTTAGCAAATCCTGTCTTTGTTTATATGCACACTAGTATATGTTCTTAAGGGGAATAACCAAAATTAATTTATTTAGAATGCAAGGAGTCATTTTATAAGTTGGATGATAATGTTTATCTCATGAAACACAAGGAAGGCCGATCAGATCAGTCCCTAGATGCGCCGGAAGGGATTACAACATCGCATTGCATGTCCGTTTTTTATCTATAGCTTTAAAACAGAATAGTATTGCCTGAGCAATTTCATGTTCTATGATAGGCAGAATACCTAGAGAATAAGCCTTCCTGTGGTTTCTTTTTTTAAATTTTTTTTTATTTTTTAAGATTTTATTTATTTATTTGACAGAGACAGAGAGAGCGAGAGCAGGAACACAAGCAGGGGGAGTGGGAGAGGGAGAAGCAGGCTCCCCACCTAGCAGGGAGCCCGACGACCTGAGGCTTGATCCCAGGACCCTGGGATCATGACCTGAGCTGAAGGCAGCCGCTTAATCACTGAGCCACCCAGGCGTCCCTTCCTGTGATTTCTACTCTGGCACTTGCTTTAGGATCTAGAAGAATGGGAGCTATTGGCCTCTGGTACATTATCAAGCTTTCTGATTGTGAACATTAATAATAAACATCTTAGATTTTTATTAGATAATTTAAAAATACATAAGTACTTGAATACTGAATCTTAGCTGTTTCTTGAGAATACTTGTCTCATTGTTGGTGATTCATGTTTATTATTAACTAAGTAATAAAAAATTAAAAGCATTTTATAATAATGAATAAATTATTTTTAATGAATGTATAAAAGGGATTGATGTTTTCAGTAGACAAAGAATAATGGCTTGATATGGTGTGCAGGTGGGAAAAAATTGTCGCAGGATGAATGACGCTAGGCTGCCACGGGTTCTCTTCTATTTCTGATGAGGGTTTCTTGGTGCCATTATCAAAGTGACCCTCTTCTCTTCTTGACTTCCTTCCTAAAGGGCCCAGTGCAGGTACTACTTTCTCTCCAAAACCTCTTATGCCTTCAACCCACTGAGATTGCCCTCCTTTGAATTCAGGTAGTATGTGGTGTGTATAATATACTCTCTTAAAATTATTTATATTGTTTCTTTATTTTTAATGCTCATGAGGACAATGATTTTTTTCTTACTTCTCTATTTCCCATAGTGCTGTGTTCTTTAAATCGAGGAGATGAACAATGCATGTTGTTTGAATTCATTCATTGGATTTATCCTATTTAGGAATTGGACTTGGAACATATCTAATTTCCTCTCTCTTGGGAAAATAGTAAGTTTCCCATTCCATTATTACATTAAAAATTTATGATTTTAAATGTATATGGTATATACCATCATAAATTTACTTTGTTAAAATAAGGGATTGAGAAACATGGTATAATGAAAAATACTAGTATTTCTAAATTTAAGTTGACTATTCAGTAACTGGGTAGCCATTCTCTGCTTTAAATTTTCTTAGCTAGAAAATACGAACTTTTAAGAGCTTAAAACTATGTTTGTCTTATGGACAAGAGCTTTGCTATGGAATTTTACTTTTATATAAAAAAATATGCCCCTTCCCTCTCTGTGCTCCCGTAAGTTGTGGCTATGTAATTGCCCTCTAGCCAATGGAATGTAAACAGAAATTTGATTAAAAAAAAAAAGACATCTCTTCCCTTGGTTTTGTTCCTTCCTTCATCCTGCTGCTTGGAGCATTGAGGATATAGGCCACATCCTAGGCTGCAGAGTGGGGAATTTGAAGGAGCCTGGGTCGTGAGGACTTCATGGAGTCAAGTTGCCCTACCAGCCTTAGACTACCCATGAAAAAGAAGTCAACTTGTCTTAAGTCACTATTTTGTGCCTCTGTTGCTCACAACCTAACCAAAACCTTGTTCATACTCCATGACTACTCATTTATTCATCTTTTACTTTCACTAGACTCTGAGCTCCTTGAAGGAAGGCACTATACCTTACTCCTGTTTGAATTCCTAGCACCTAGCACAATGATTTGACTTATAGTGGAGTACTCCATAAATGGTTATTGAATGAATGCATGAAAAAGCAAGTGGGTTATTACTTGCAGTGGCAGCTAAGTCTCTTAAAGTTTGTTCTGGAAAGTTAAGGTCAGTGTCTTAGCCAACTGTTCTTCATCCAGGTTCCCAGAATGAAGATCGTACATGGAGCAAAACTGAAGATGACATGCATATAACGAGAGAAAAAAAATAAGCCTTTGTTTTTTTTTTTTTTTTAAGCAAACCATTATGCACTTGGACAATTAGAATTGCAATTCAGAAGACACAGATTCGGATAGAAGTCTGAATTAGATTCCCTAAAAAATCAGTCTTTGTTGTTGTAAGCCATTAGGATTTTTGAAATTGTTTGTTACTGTAGCACAACAGAGTGAAAAGCTGGCTGATGTTGTGGGCTTCATATTTGAGAAAATATGAGACTGGAAGGATGAGTGAGAGTTTGCCTGCCTGGAGGAAGCTGGTGGCTTGGGACATTCGAGGCAAAAAGAAGACCCCCTTGAGGGATACATTTTCTCAGCACACCGAATTCTGTAATATCAAGATCTAGTTCCCAAATCCCCTGCTTGTTCCATGGATTTTGAATTGGAAGTACTCGAGAATTTTCATCTGTGTCCTCTTCTCCCAAAGTTTGCAGCCCACATATGTTAGATGTGAAAGAGACAGGAGGTACTGAGGGGAGGGGAGCCAAGAGGTACTGAGTACCCACCTGCCAGTCTTGGTGCTGAAAGCATTTTACTTCCCACCGTCATTTGCCTCTCTTGGGCTCTGAATGAAACTTCCATGTCATCACTCTTCTGTTTCACCAGAAAAATGTAAAACTTTAGCTCCTCCTACCTTAGTAAGTAGGGAAGCTCTTTACCATTTGACTCTATAAGTGATTTTTGGGCGGGTTCCTCATTTTGCACTACATAAATCGGATCGCATTTTACTGGCTACTGAACCAGTAACAAACAACTCAGAATGTTTTTGGTGATAAAAGTTCCAGTTATAAAACAAACTGTGAAAATAGTTCCCTGGATCTTGGACAATGAGACTCAACTGAGAGGCTATAGGAAACAGATAAACCCCCCAGGAGTCTGGAAGGAATCTTTTTTGAGCCTAATGCGGGGCTTGAACTCATGACCCTGAGATCAAGACCTCAGTTGAGGTCAAGAGTTGGACACTTAAATGACTGAGTCACCCAGTCACCCCAGGAAAGAATCTTCAAAAAAGTCACATCTTGTGTTTTTTCCCAAATTATTTCAGTGCCATATGCACATTGTAGAAAACCTGGAAAGAGATATAAAAGTATACTTTATTAAAAATTGTTTTCCCTCCAGGATTATATATATCATATATATACAGCTTTTAGTTCCCCTTTGGAAGATATATTTTCTCTGATTTTTAAAAGGTAAATGCTTGGGGCATCTGGCTGGCCCAGTCGGTCAAGCGTCTGACTCTTGATTTCGGCTCAGGTCACGATCTCAGGGTCATGAGATGGAACCCCACATAGGGGGCTCCACAGTCAGCATGGAGTCTGCTTGAGATTCTCTCCCTCTCTCTCTGTCCCTCCCCCTGCTTGCTCTCTCTCTCTCTCTCTCTCCCTAAAAAAAGAAAACAAATATGGCAAGTATTTGCCTGTTTTTTCTTTCTTTTTTTTAAAGATTTCATTTATTTGTCAGAGAGAGAGAGAGAAAGAGAGCACAAGATGGGGAGTGGCAGGCAGAGGGAGAAGCAGACTCTCCGCTGAGCAAGGAGCCCAATGCGGGCACTCGATTCCAGGATCCCGGGATCATGACCTGAGATGAAGGCAGACACTTAATTGACTGAACCACCCAGGCGTCCCTGGTTTTTCTTTTTTGGCACCCAGAAATTTAAAACTTTTATTTATTTATTTATTTTTAAAGAATTTATTTATTTATTTGCGAGAGAGAGAATGAGAGATAGAGAGCACGAGAGGGAAGAGGGTCAGAGGGAGAAGCAGACTCCCCGCTGAGCAGGGAGCCCGATGCGGGACTCGATCCCGGGACTCCAGGATCATGACCTGAGGCGAAGGCAGTCGCTTAACCAACTGAGCCACCCAGGCGCCCTAAAACTTTTATTATAGTCAGTTAATTTCCTTTGTGATTTTTAGGTTTAGAAAGGATTCCCCATCTGAGATTAGATAAATTTTCATGCACATTCTTCTCTAAAAATTTTGTTTCATTTTAAAATTTCCTTTTATTTTTACATCTAACTATTTAATTTCTTTATTCGGGTGTGCAGTGAGAGCTACCTAGATTTCTTTCCTGGCATAGAGCGGGTGCCCACTCCATCCTGTGCCAGAACGAATGAGTCAGATAAGGATGCGTTTCCCAGTGAGGGCATTTTGGAAATCTGTAGGGGCATTCTTTGGTTGTCACGGTGATGGGGGCAGGCACTGCTGGCATTTAGTGGGCAAGGACTGGGGATACATCTTGGCCTTTGTGGGACAGTTCCAGAGTCTACTGTACTTTTGAACACCCCACTGAATTGAATACATTATAAATACAAACCAGTAGTACTTTAGTACATAATAACACTAAAAAGTCACAAAATTACAAGAATGGCCCATAATATAGTATCATGTTATTACGGAGAGGGACGCTTAAATGAAATAAAGACATTTTCTTCTTTTCCTCCCTCAACTTTATTGAGGTATAATTGACAAATACAATCTTGAAATCTTTAAAGTGTACAGTGTGGCGATTTGATATACATTCCCCCCATCGAGCCAATGAACACATTCATCACCCTCACGTATTTACTTTTTGTGTGTGAATAAAGACGTTTTCTTAATGTCGTTGAATAATATAATGTGTGCATCCTGCCTAGTTCAATGTAGTCTAGCGTTTCTAACTGCATCCTTAGTTGAGAGATTTTTTTTTTATAAGCTAGGCAACTGACTGCAAATGTGCAACAGAGAATTGTGATTCCTTTAAACATTCTTTTCTTTTTTTAAGAAAGATTTTATTTTGTTTATTTGACAGAGAGAGACAGCAAGAGAGGGAACACAACAAGGGTGAGGGGCAGAGGGAGAAACAGGCTCTCTGCTGAGCAGGGAGACTGATGCGGAGCTCTATCCCAGGACTCCAGGATCATGACATGAGCTGACGACAGATGCTTAACCAACTGAGCCACCCAGGCGCCCTTTGTCTCTCTTTCTCTTAGCAAAGCAAGTAAGTTTTGTCTGTTACCATTTATTCAAACACTAGATTTTATTCTAGTGTCATTTATATCTCTGCTTCTTCACCCTCCCGTGCTTCTCGTATGGATTGGCTTCTTATGCTCTCTTTCTCTCTCTCTCTCTTTTTTTAATTAAGCTCTATACCCAACGTGGGGCTTGAACTCATAATCCTGAGATCAAGGGTCACAGCTCTACCAACTGAGCAAGCCAGGTGCCCCTTCTTGTATTCTCTTAAATCCAAACTTACTAAGTTTGTATAGGGGCAAGCATCTGACTCATTATGTCTTCTAATGTAGTTGTGCTGCTCAGCATTTTAATGTTAAAAATGTATTTTATTTTGTTATAAACCCTTTATGATACAATTGGAACAGTGTATATTTTTCTGAAATTATGTGTATAGGTTGGTTATTTTTTTTTTAAGATTTTATTTATTTATTTGACAGAGAGAGACACAGCAAGAGAGGGAACACAAGCAGGGGGAGTGGGAAAGGGAGAAGCAGGCTTCCCACCGAGCAGGGAGCCCGATGCGGGGCTCGATCCCAGGACCCTGGGATCATGACCTGAGCCGAAGGCAGATGCTTAACGGCTGAGCCACCCAGGTGCCCCTAGGTTGGTTATTTTATCTGTAAGTTATATTTTAGGATGGTATGGAGGCCTAAAATTCTTTGTTATCTTAAGAGATTAGGTTTGAAATGGTTGGGATCACTGGGGAAATAACAAACAGATTTTTTGATAAGTGCATAGCTAGCTTGTCCATAGGTTTAAAAGAAGGAAAATCATAGCTATCACTTTTGTGGCACTGTTCTGTTTTATGTGTATTAACTCACTTACATCTCATAACAACCCTATGAAGCGGGTACTATTATTCACATTATACGGAGGAGAAAATTGACGCACAGAGAAATTAAGGTCACAGCTGGTAAGTGGCAGAGATAAGATGTACTGAGGGATTATTATGTCACAGTGTGGGAATAGGGATTATTATTAATCATAGTATGATCAAGCAACTTGCTTAAAGTTACACAGTTTGGCGGATCCTGGATTCAAACCCAGGCTCTTGGCCCCAGAGTTTATGTTCTCAATTACCACACTGCTTGGTCTCTGGCCAAGCTCTGTTTTATGGTGTTTGATTTTTTTTTTTTAAGATTTTATTTATCTGAAAGAGAGGGGGAAAGAGAGAGCCCGAGCAGGGAAAGGGGTAGAGGGAGACAGAGAGAGAGAGAATCTCAAGCAGACTCTGTGCTAAGCACAAAGCCCAATGTGGGGCCCGATCTCACCATCCTGAGATCATGACCTGAGTTGAAATCAAGAGTCAGACGCTTAATCGACTAAGCCACCCAGGCGCCCCATCTGCTTTCTGTTTTTGTTTTTGTTTTGTTTTGTTTTGTTTTTGCCATCAAGCTACACTAACCTTGCAAAAAAAAAAAAAGAAAGAAAGAAAAAGCTTCTCTGTATAGATAACCGAAGAGGTATCTTTTAGAGATATCATATGGTATCATAAGAAATCTTTGATTTCTTCTTTTTTTCTTAACTATTGTTGCCATTGAGCTATTTTTGGTGTTTCTAGACTGTCGTAAGTTTGGGAACTTAGGATAGTATAAACACTGTAGCAGCAGCTTGAAAGATCTTGCAGTCAGTCTTGAAAGTTTGCCACGAAGTTCAGAGAGAGAGAGTAAGGAGGTGGTCGGACATGGGTTCTACTGGTAACTTGAGGCCTGGGGACCTGGACGATGGTCCCTTTGTTGCTGTACTGCTCTCAGGCTGGTAGTTAGACTCAGGTGGCTTGGAGCAATAGCAGAGACAGTGACAAGCAAGGAGGAAGGGTAATTTGCCATTTATGTCCAAGTTCCTCTTCTTCATTGTCATCAATGGTACTGACATTAGGAGGCCCATGACATTGACCTCACTCTCAGAGACATGTCCCTGACATGGCAAAAAGGATACTTTGACATTCTGGCTTCTAATTTTGAACTTAGGAAACTTCCACCCCTGTTGTCCTTCCGCTCCATTTTTGAAGCCTTCTGGAGAGGGATCCTTTCTTTACGTCTCGTCCTTTTGTTCGGTGCATTGGCGCATTTGCAAGCCTGGGCTCAGTTGAGGGCCCTGTGACCCTGGGCATTCCTCTCATGCTTCCAGGCTGGCCCCCCTCCCGCTGTCCACTGCAGCCCTTCTACTCGGCTCCTCCCTCCCCTCTAGGCCGCAGTGCTGTTCAGCACTGCCCTCCCCGGATGGCCTCACCTGGAGCTGGGCTGAGCCTGGAAAAGAGCGTCAGGTGAGAAGTTCCTCAGTTTCCCTTCCTTCCATTGCAAACGTATCTGTTTTCATCTATTCATCCATCTCGGCTTCCCCTCCCGTTGCTGAGAAAGCAGTGGCTCTGGACCCTTCCGAGACACATGACTCCTTTCTGCAGTCTGTGGTTGGCTTTTGCTGTGGCCACAAACAACCTGCAATCCTAGTGCCTACAATTAGAGCCTTCATTTCTCTTTCAAGGTCCTGGGCGGGGCCGGGCGGGGCAGGGCTCCCGTCGGCAGGTCTCGTCAGGTGCGCGCTCTGCTCTCTTTGAGGTCCCAGGCTGTCGAGGCGCCTCCTGCCTGGGCCCCGCTGTTCTCCTGGCAGAGGGCGCAGGTCCATCCAGGCCTCTGGACCTCTGTTGGGAGATGGCATATTAATCATTGTCTCCATAGTCCACTGGTCAAAGCAAATCATGCCCCCAAGTCGATGAACAATAAGATGGTCCACCACCTGCCTTCTCTAAAATCTTGAGCCCCCCAGTTGTATTTATTCTTGCTTATTTATTGTCTGTTTCCTCTCAATCTGTCTCTTTCTTCATCGGCTTTCCCACCCTACAAACAGGTAAATCATTCCTTGTCCTCTAGGAAAGATTCCTTTTTTTTAATGATGACTGGCCTCCAGCTATATTCTTTACCTCTTTTGCTTCACCTCCTAACAGAGTATTTCCTGTCGTCTCGTCATCTTCTACTTGTCCTTAGCCATTACTACTGTCCCCAAAGCACGTGCTGGGCCCACCACCATCTTCCATCCCCAGAACCCAAGCACCTCGGCCTTGTTCAAGTCCACAGACCAGCTGATTCCCACTCTAGCACCCCTTCTTCTTCCCCTTCATTCTGTTGCTGTGTTTTATATGGTTTATTCCTCCTCCTTGGAAGTTACTCCTTTTGGATCCCACAAAACTAGTCTCTCCTGATTGTCTTCCTTCTTCCAACAGCTCCTTCTCTGTCTTCTTCACAGACCCTTCATTCTTTCATTCGCTCACTTTGCCAGTATTTATACTGTGCCTTGTCCATGCCACACAGAGATCACGGACCACGTCCCTGACCTCACACTCGATAGGATCACAGGTCGTCACAGCACTGCAATGTGGTGTGACCACGGTATACTCCTCCATGCTCTGCAATATCCTGACAATCTGACCCTGTTTCACATGACTCCCTGATGCCTTCTCTTTCGCTAGTTAGGCCTACCTCTTGCCTGATCCAGGAGAACTTTGAATTCAGCCCTGATGGTGTCATTCCTCTTGCCACTAGCATCTTCCCACAAAAGCTCTATACATGTGTTAGACTTTGAGAGTTTCTTGGAAGATTATTTTAAAACCATTCACTTTTGTTGGGAAAATGTCAATTTTCAGTGTTCTCGGAATTCTTGGATAAAACTGCAGATGGAAAATCTTAAGATACTTTATGTGCTTCCCCCAACCCTCCTCCGCCACAATGAGTCTAAAAAGCAAGAAGTTAGTCTGGGTCGAAACTCACAAGGAGTAGTGGGAGGGGCTGAGGCTCTGGAAATCTGTAGATGTGGCTTTGAATCCCAGCCCCACCTTTGTGTGAGACATGCACTTAACCTTTCTATCCCTCAGTTTCCTCATCCAATCAGTGGGGAAAATATTACTTCTAATGTTTGTGTTGAGTGCCAAATAGGACTTTTGTAAAGTGCCTGATAAATAGTAGATTCTTAACAAATGAGAAACACCCCCCCCAACCCTCGCCGTCTCCCCTTGCTCTCTGTGCCCTGGTTGGTCATAACAATTTTCCAAAGTCAAATGTATTGACAGTTTGAAAAAGCTGGAATTATTTCTTTTCTATTAATTTCTCAGTAGTGTTTTAGAAGTACTTCTACGTTGTGCTGCTGTTATGTTCAATCAGCTGGAGAGTGATAGCTGAAGTGGAATGGGAGCTTACTATGGAGAATTAGGCAACTGTTAGAATCAGCCGAGTAGGCCTACAAACTACAACATTGATAGATCTCAAAAACACAGAGCATAGGAAAAAAGTAAGAAATAGAATGTGGTATATAACCTAATACCATTTATATAAGTAAAAACACATGCATGTTCCTAGGAATCGATCCTATAGAAATAAAAGCACCCAGGGGGCCTGGGTGGCTCAGTCGTTAAGCGTCTGCCTTCGGCTCAGGTCATGATCCCAGGGTCCTGGGATCGAGCCCCCACATCGGGCTCCCTGCTCAGTGGGAAGCCTGCTTCCCCTCTGCCACTCCCCCTGCTTGTGTTCCTGCTCCCACTATCTCTCTTTCTGTCAAATAAATAAATAAAATCTTTTTTTAAAAAAAATAAAAGCATTCTATATATGGATTCATGCACACAAATATTCCTTGCAGCTTTGTTTGTAGTTGTAAAAAACTGAGAACAACTGAAATGCCCATCAGTAAGGAACGGTTGAATGAATCATTGAACACCTATACCATGAACTATTATGCAGTTATTAAAAAGAATGCATTATAGCTGTATCTACTAACCTGGAAGGATGACTACCACATATTCTTAAAAGAGAAAAGCAAACTGCAGAGAGATGGATTTTGAATCCATTTTCATTAAAGTAGATCTCTCTGTCTCTCAGACACACACACGCGCGCGCACACACACACACACACACACAATGTGTGTTCACTAGCTTAGGGGTTTGACTGACCCTGGAGAAATGTGTGGGGATAGACACTGCCCATGCTGTTAGCAGTGATCACCTGCTGGGGGTGTAGGGAGATAAGAAAAAAAAGACTATCAAAGACTAGAAAAAAAGTCCCATGACAGAAAAAGTAAAAAAATTAGTACACAAAGACCCTATCTCTGAGATCACTTCAAATGTGCAAACAATGAAAATGCAAATGGACAAAGACCAGACTGAAACACGAATAAAAGAAAATCTGGGTAAGAGGATTAGGAGCAAAAAGAAAAATATGTGGACACCAAACAGCAATATCCCAATATCAAAGCAAACAAAACAAACATGAAGTAACTTAGGCTCGCTGCCTATGGGTTGCAGGTGAGGAGGATAGGGGTGAGCAGGGAGAGCAAAAGGGAATTTACAACATTTAAAGAGAGGGAACAGGTGTGGACCAGTGATGATGATGTGCCAGAAACTGAGGCATAAGATGAACTCAACGCTCGGCCCCTAAGGTTAAAAAGTCAAATAAGAACTTTCCCCCAGAGCAGCTGATGAGAAGAACAATTGTAATAGAACCTACAAGATTAGGTTCTAATCTTGGACCTGAGGGTTCACTTCTCCACAGAGCTTAATTCAAAGGTGACCTCAGGGAGCCAATAAAAGCACCCAGGGGCGCCTGGGTGGCTCACTCGTTAAGCGTCTGCCCAGGAAAATAGTAGCTGAAGTTCAGGAGGGGTCTGAGTAAGACCTACTAAGTGTCATTAATATTCCAGGCATGGGAATTCCTAGACTTGTGCTCCAGGGACTCAGTCCGGTGTTACCTGTATCGACCGATGAGAGAGAGAACGGTCAGCCCCTCTGTGCACTCGCTCTCCAAACCTTCTAGATCACTCTGGGGAGAATATTAGCTATTAATTATTTCCCTTAAATAGTGGCTTTGAACTTTTGGAATTCAAATTAATTGATGGTCTCAAAGAATGCCATGTAATTTTTATGGCATTGAGTCTTTTTTCCCAGGATTAATCTAACTTTGTTCTTTCTCCCTTGTTTTCCCAGGCTTGCATCTTTTTAGCAGCCGCCTGCACTTATCTTTTGAGCTTTGAACCATGCCCCAGTGGATAAGTAATTTCATTTAGGTAAACAGTTTCCAGAAATAGATTCAAACTGCAAGCAAACAGCTTGTTTGCGATAACAGGCCCTGCCTGCGTCTGATGTCCGAGCCTAATGATCTCACGTCTGCTGATGCCGGTGGCTGACTTCCCTTCTTTGTCAGCTGTCCCGCAGATGCCTTGCCTTCTCTCAAGGTACGAGTCAGGGAGTCAGGTCGTGTAAATAAACTGCGTTTTGCCCGGCCCGATCTGGGAACCGGGAGGAGTTGCGCACACCAGCAGAGTGGTCAGTTCGGTCCCCGACGTAAGGGACCTTCCTGCCTGGTGTCGAGCACCCTGGGCCTGAGCTCTTCCGGCTGCTGAAAGACCAGTTAACACAGTTGCCATCCCTCTGCCGGAACGCGTCCTGTGCAATGGCACTCATTATAGTTAATGAGCTGTTAGCATTTCCATTATGGGATTTTTTTTTTTAGGGTTTATAACCTGGTAATAACAATAATTTGTCTCAGCCCTAAATTCCAGTAACAGCCAATGGCCCAGCCATTGCTTTTGCTCTTACTAATGTTGCCGGGGTGGGGCGAGGGGGTGCTGCCCCATGTGTGTGGCGTACAAAAGGGAACATGTTTAGGAACTAGAAATCTTTTCCTTTTTCCTTTTTAAAAATGATCAAATTGGGGGCGCCTGGCTGGCTCAGTTAGGAGAGCATGTGACTCTTAATCTTGGGGTGGTGAGTTCAAGCCCTATGTTGGGTATAAAGATTATCTAAATAAATAAACTTAAATAAAAACAATCAAATTGGGCAATAACTCTATTTGGTATCAATAAAATGTTGCCAGAGAGGAGAGCCTCACCAAGAACCCCGGATGGAGTCAGGACGGCTGCAATGGTGAGAACTGTGGGAATGTTGGGGTTGGTGGCCCTGAGAAGCCAGATATAGAGAGGCCAGCTAGGAAGCCCCAGGGTTAATAGGACTCTGCAGTACATTAGCCTGGCTTCCCGGGGGGCAGAGAGACCCCTAGACCTTCTTAACCACAGAACTCACAAAGGCCAGGTGGTCGGGCAGCCCCACAGTTTCCAGTGAGATCCACGAAGGATTTAAGTTCATCCAAATACAAAAGGGGCCTGGGCTCTGAGAAAGGCCATCAGCATCCTATAGGCCCCAGGTAGTGTTCTGTTTGTCTCACTTACCTAATGGCCTCAGCCTGAGAGGCCTACAAATGTAGGCCAGGTGTTCTGCTTTAAAAGGTCACGAGGGCACATGGCTGGCTCAGTCAGTATAGCATGTGACTCTTGATCTTGGGGTTGTGAGTTCGAGCCCCACACTGGGGGTAGAGTTTACTTTAAAAAAATAAATAAAGGGGGCATCTAAAAATAAATAAATAGGGGTGCCTGGGTGGCTCAGTTGGTTAAGCATCTGCCTTTGGCTCAGGCCATGATCCCAGGGTCCCGGGATTGAGCCCCGCGTCAGTCTCTCTGCTCAATGGGGAGCCTGCTTCTCCCTCTGCCTGCCACTCCCCATGCTTATGCTGTCTCTCTCTCTCTTTCTCTGTCAAATAAATAAAATCTTTAAAAAAAAAAGAATAAATAAAAATAAACAAATTAAAAAAGTTTACAAAGCATCAGGAGAAACTTTTGGCTAGTACTGTGAAGAATCCCTAAACTGAGCGGAAGAAGTGGTTTAAGAAGGCAGGGAGCTTCCTGAATAAATTCATTTTGCTGGTAAAATAATAATAATAATAATAATAATAAAAGAAGGCAGGGAGGGAGTGAGGGAACCAGACTGTGTAAGCGTATGGCAGCATCAGAGATGTGAGGAACTCTATGGCGTTCTTCTCTGAAGTTCTATCGCAGGTGAGTGGCCCAGAGTCCCATGGTGCATAGAGTAATAAGGGGGTGTCAACAGCACTGGGGGTGAGGGATCCTGGTGTGAGCATAGAGAGGAGGACTGGACAAAGGAGTGGGGAGGGGGGATTTCATGTCTGGGCTGTGCAGACTAAGTTAGCTGTTGTATGAGCTTCTGAGACTCTGAAGAAAGATAGGAATGTGGTAATGACAGGACCCGGCAAACCCAGTGACTCCTCATACCTTCTGCTAGCTTTGGGGGTAAGAGGTGCCGGAGTCAAAAAGAAACCTGCAATGTCTGAGGACCCGAATTCCAGACGCAGGTTTGGAAGGATTGGAAGGGTAGATTGCTCTTTTGCCTCTTCACATATGTCTTTCTGAGGGAGAGCTGGGTTGGCTCTAGGAATCCCAGTCCTGCGAGCTTGTGAAGACGTGGAAGATGCACTTAGCAGGAGAGTCTCAACCGAATTAAGAGTTTAAATGTAAAGTTTAAATCTGAATGTTGAACAATTTATTATGTGAGAAGCATTCTACTATAGAAAGAAGAGGTACATTTTTCAGGAGAAAAGGCTGCTATTCAGAGCCACTGTAGAGAAAATATTTATGTTCTCAGATGTCTATTTGTTGTCTATTATCTTGGTCAGCTCAGGGCTATAACAAAACACCGTAGACTGGTAAACAGCAAACACGTATTCCTACAGCTTTGGAGGTGAGAAGTCCCAGATCAAGGGTTCGGCAGATTCAGTGTCTGGTGAGACTCTTCCTGGTTTGCAGATGGTGGCCTTCTTGCTGGGTCCTCAATGTGGGGAAGAGAAGTAGGATTCTGGCCTCTTTTAATAAGGCCATTGATTCCATCATGAGTGCCCCACCCTCATGACTTCAACCTCCCAAAAGCCTCACTCCAAATACCACCTCACCTTGTGGCCTTATCCCATCACCGTGGGGATTCTGGGCTTTGACATATCGATTTTGGGAAACACGAACATTCAATCCATAACATGTATGTATTCATTAAAAGTTTAATTGCGCATATGCAATTAAATGCATATATCTACACATACAGACACATATGGACACACACATACGTATGGGCAAAACTGGGATTATATTGCAAACTGAACATTTTGTGTGCTCCTCTTGCTGCTTGAAACGACCTTGTGACATAGTCCTATCTCTGTATATTCTTTGAAACTTCTGAAGAAGGAAGCAGAGCAGATTCTTAGGTTGCCTTCAGCTCTTATGTCTCTAGCATATAGTAGGCACTCAATAGATACTGTTGAGTGAATGAATTATTGTTCAAGAGAAGTAGACCTAATACAAGGGGTAATGAATTATAAACCTTACAACTCACGGGACTTGAACTTTTAGGCAATGGGGCTTATCATTTTAAACCCCTAAAAGGGGGGACAGGAAAAAAAAAACCCACTTTTTGTTTGGAATGGAGGTTTCTGATGGTCAGATGCACTCTCTTTCTCACTGGCAGACCTTTCTTCAGAATCATTACTTGTGTTTGTCTGTCCAAAAGCCTGCCTTGGTCCATTGCTAGAGCAGATCTTTCTGGGCTGCTGGAATCCTGGGAGAATCCATGTCAGGAATGTAGGAGGGAATGCTTAGTTACCTTGGGAAGGGCGTTCTGGCCGGAGGAGTAGAAAATGCTGGCATAAGGAAATTGTCTTTGGGCCGTGTGGCCCAATCAGTGTGTCAGTGGGTGGAGTAGAGCTATTATTTTGTTCCCTCATTTTCCCATCAAACATTTATTGAGCACTTACTGTGTGCTAGGGCCAAGGGATATAAGATGGAAAAGGCAGATTTCTCCCTTAAGGGTAAAAATAAAATAGAGGTGATAGGAGTAAAAACCAGTAATTGCAAAACACTGGAAGTAGGTAAGTATGCACTGGGGCGGAGAGGAGAGAATGAGAAACTCTGCCCTTGTCAGGCAAGGGGAGACCTTGAAATGCCTGCACGGTGCTGTGGGTAGGACAGCTTAGAGCTTGGTTGGTGGTGGAGCTGGTGAATCAGCGGCAGTCAGTCTCAGTCTACATCCTGAGGTTTCACTGTCTCTCCAAGCAACCAGGCAACTGCGTCAGAAATCTGGGCATCCCGCTGGGTCCCCACTTGCCATCCCTGTCTGCACCCAATCAGGTAACAAGTCCTGTTGTTACCTGCCTCCTGGAGTCCTGTTGAAGGAGTTTTATCCTCTTCACTCCATTGCCTCTGCCCTAGTCCAGATCCTTTCCCATTTATGACTGGAATACGGCAGTAGCCTCTAAATTGGCTGTCCTGCCTCCTCTTATGCCTTTCATTAGTTACCTATTGCTGTGTAACAAATTGCCCCCAAATTTAGCAACTGAAGATGGTAGATATTTATGACCTCACATAGTTTCAGAGGGTCAGGCATCCGGCAGTGGCTTAGCTGAGTGGGATGATGTTAGCTGAGTGGGTCTGGCCCACGGCGTCAGGAGACTCCAGTCAAGCAGTTGGCTGGAGCAGTTCCCTGAAGGCTCACTGGGCCCAAGGAATCCGTTTCCAAGCTTTACTCACATGGCAAACAGCAAGAGGCTTTAGTTCCTCACCTTGTGGCCTTTCTATCAGGTGACTTCTAAAATGGTAGCTGACTTTCCCTACGATGAGTAACAAGGTGGAAGCTATAGCCTTTTATAACCTAATCTCAGAAATGAAGGACCATCACTTCTGCCATATTCTACTGGTCACACAAGACTAACCTGGTACAATATGGGGATGGGGTAGGGTCCCACAGGTAACCATCTTGGAGTGTTTTTTTTTTTTTTAAGATTTTATTTCTTTTTTGACAGCGAGAGAGACAGCAAGAGAGGGAACACAAGCAGGGGGAGTGGGAGAGGGAGAAGCAGTCTTCCTGATGAGCAAGGAGCCCAACGTGGGGCTCATCCCAGAACCCTGGGATCATGACCTGAGCCAAAGGCAGATGCTTAATGGCTGAGCCACCCAGGCGCCCTTTGGAGTTCTTTTTTTAAAACAAAATTAATTGGGGCGCCGGGGTGGCTCAGTGGGTTGGGTGTCTGCCTTCACCTCAGGTCATGGTCCCAGAGTCCCAGGATCAAGTCCCACGATCGAGTCCCACGTCGGGCTCCCTGATCAGCGGGGAGTCCGCTTCTCCCTCTGCCTTTCACGTGCTTGTTCTCTCTCGCTCTCTCAAATAAATAAAATCTTTTAAAAAAAAAGAAAAAAGAAAAAGAATAAAAAGCTAATTGTGTATTTTGTTGTAGTAAAATATACATAACATAAAATTTACCATTTAAGCCATTTTTAAGTCTACAAAGGCATTAAGTGCATTCATATTGTTATGCACCTATCACCATCATCCATATCCAGAACTTTTTTCATCTACCTAAACTGAAACTCTATACCCATTAAACACGAATTCCCCATTTTCCCCTCCCCCCAGCCCCAGACAACCACCATTCTACTTTCTGTCTCTATGAATTTGACTACTCTAGGTACTTCATATAAATGGAATCATACAGTATTTGTCCTTTCGTGACTGGCTTACTTCACTTAGTATAATGTCTTCAAAGTTCATCCATGTGGCATGTGTCAGAATGTCATTCCTTTTTAGGGTTGAATAATATTTCATTGTACATATATGCCTCATTTTGTTTATCCACATATCTGTTGTTGGGTATTTGGGTTGTTTCTATCCTTTGGCTATTATGAATAATGTTGTTATGAGCATGGGTATACAAATATCTGTTCAAATCCCTGCTTTCAATTCTTTTAGGTATATACCTGGAAGTAGAATTGTTGGATCATGTGGTAACTCTATGTTTCACTTTTTTGAGGAAAAAACCAGACTGTTTTCCACAGTGGCTGCACTTTTTTACATTCCCATCAGCAGTGTAGAAGTGTTCCAGTCTCTCAACATCCTTGCCAACACTTGCTGTTTTCTTTTTTTAAAATTGAGTAGGGTCCACACTCAACATAGAGTTCAAACTCATGGCCCTGAGATCAAGAGTCGCATGCTCTACTGATTGAGCCAGCCAGGTATCCCAACACTTGCTGTTTTCTGATTTTTTTTTGTTTATCTGTTTGTTTTTTGAAATAATAGCCATCCTAATGGGTGTGAAGTAGTATCTTATTTTGGTTTGGATTTACATTTCCCATTAAATGATCAATGATGTTGAATATCTTTTCATGTGCTTATTGGCCACTTATATATCTTCCTTGGAGAAATGTCTTTTCAAGTCCTTTGCCCATTTTTAAATCAGATTGTTTGTTTTTTGTTGTTGTTGAGTTGTAGGCGCTCTTTGTGTATTATGGATCTCAATCCATTATCAGAGATACGACTTGCAAATACTTACTTCTACTTTGTGTGTTGCCTCTTCACTCTTTTGATAGTGTCCTTTGATGCACAAAAGTTTTAAATTTTGATGTAGTCTAATCTATCTATCTTTTCCCTTTGTTGTCTTTTTTAATCCAAAGAATCATTGCCAAATCCAATGTCAGGAATCTTTTCACCTATTGGAGGTTCCTTTAACCCATCTTTTTCGTCATTTGGCTTTGCCCTCAGGATCAAGTCTAGACTCATCATGGCACTTAGGGCTCTTCATGTCCTTAATGAAAATGTATCTTCTCATTTGTTCATTCAGAAATTCAATGCCTATTTGTTGAATATGACCATGTTTTGGACATTGGAAACAAAAGAGATGAAAATCTTTGTTCTTGTGGGTCTTACAATCTAGTTAGAGAACAAAGAAAACAAAGTAAGTATGTAAATAAATTACACTTTTATGTAAAGTTATATAATGGGGTAGATATTAACATTCTTGGCCATCAGTAGGTGATAGTTGCCATGAGGGGAAAAAAAGATCAAGGTAAGAAGGATCAGGGGTTCTTGGGCGGAAGGCTGGTTTGCAATAAAAGAAAGGTGGTTAGGGTAGGCCTCTGAGTGGGAGACATTTAAACAAAAACTTGAAGTGGTGAGAGCACGCGTCACATGGGTATCTGAGGAAGAGCCTGTGCAAAGGCCCTGAGGTGGGGATGTGTCCAGTGCATCCAAAGGCTGCCAAAGACGCTGGTGCAGCTGGAGTATTCAGAACGAGCAGGTGATGGATGGAAAAGTAGAGTGTGAGGTCAGAGCAGTTGTGGGGAGGGGAATATCACACCCTGTGGGACCTCAGAGGCCACTTAAAGGCCGAGTGAAGGGCGAAGCCCAGCAGTGTCATGATCTGACTTGACATTGATAAAGGCTCACTCTGGACCTGGACTAAGAATTCTCTGTGAGGGGAAGGACTGGAAGCCGTGTAATCTGTGAGGAGATTATTGTAAGAATCTAGGTAAGAGACAGCCATGGTTTGGATCAGATTGCTAGCCAAGGAGGTGTGAGAGGGGAAGGGTGCCTTGGTACTAAAACCATAACTCTAAAATCCCATTTCTTTTCGAAGTTGAAGTACTAGTAGATGGCTTAGTGTGGCATACATGTTGTCAAATGTCACAGCCCTAGGAAAATCCATTTCCATATCACTAATTAATTAATAAAGTATCTCTTACACCTCAGGGTTAAATTACTAGTTCGCTATAACCTCTGTAGCCAAAGGTCCTCTCTAGGAAAAGTGTTAGGTTATCCGAGGATGTTAAGCTGCACAGTTTTTGACCTTCCTGTCCCTTCAAAACAAGAGGGAAATACAACTGTAGTTACTTGTGTATGCAGCTGTGGTACCACGTATTGGAAGATGGGGTGGAGGAGACTGGGAGTGTCGATCATAACTCACTGGCTTTGTAATTAAACTCTTCTGTTATTAAAGCAGAAATTCTTAAAGACCCCTGCCTGTGTGGGACTGAGAATTATTTATCACAGGAATTCAGTCTGCTCTGCTATAAAAATGTTGCCATGTTATTGTGTTCATGAGGTCCAAAAACTCTGATTTTGAAATATCTGTAGGTATAGATATGCAGACATCATATCAACTTTCTCACTAATGTCCAATTTATTGAGATTTCTATGTGTGTGTGTATATGTAACTAACATTTTGACCTTTCTTTATTTAATCTGACTTTTTTGCGGCACCAAGACTCACAGGAGTAGGTAGTGTGGGGGACAAAAAAGAGTATCCGAGCATAATGTATCTCTTTGCTATGTCCAGTGCACATCTGTCTAAGTCCCTAGCACCCTGATGAAGGCAGTATTCATCAGTTAAATAAACAGTCATTTCTACTGATGGCAGCAGCCTCAGCATGGGTGCACCTACCATGTTATTCAAAACTGAGGGACTTTGCTGATGGAGCCATAGATGAGAATTAACCAGTGACTTTTTCCTTCTAATTGGGGTTAATTACCAAGTAAGACAAGTGAAACTAAGACAAACACACATTAAAATATGATAATAATGATCTATTTTAAATAAAAACACATTACAGGTGCCTGGCTGGCTCAGTCTGAAGAGCATGCATGCGACTCTTGATCTCAGGGTTGTGGGTTTGAGCCCCACATTGAGTATAGAGATTACTTAAATAAATAAATAAATAACCTTAAAGATAAATAAATAAAGGGGCACCTGAGTGGCTCAGTTGGTTGTGTTTGGCCCTTTTTGGCTCAGGTCATGATATCAGGGTTGTGAGATCAAGCCCTGCATCAGGCTCTGCACTGAGCGTGGAGTCTATTTGAGATTCTTTCTCTCTCCCTCTGTCCCTCCCCCACTTGCATTCAAATAAATAAATCTTTTAAAAAATAATAAATAAAAACATGTTAAATCGTGGTCAGTGTCGTTACTTATACCTTTCTCATGAATTTTCTACTATCCTTAATTGGAGCTTTTAATATAGTTGGATTCAAGTCTCCCATCTTTGTTTTGGATTTGTCCCAACTGTTCTTTGTCCCTTTCTTCCATCTTTCTTGCCTTCTTTTGGCTAAATTGACTATTGTTTTGTATTCCATTTTATCTCCTCTATTGGCTTGTAGCTATCCCTCATTGTGTGTGCGTGTGTGTGTTTGTGTGTGTGTGTGTGTTCATTTTACTGGTTGCTTTAGAGATGATAATATGCAACTATCACCGTCTACCTTCAAATAATATTATGCTACTTCTTTACCATCACTTTAGTGAATTTTTCATATGATCATGAGGGAAAACAATGCAATACCTATTATATTTATGTGAAGATTAGCTGTATTCAGATTTGCATTTTAAAATCAATGTGGGTGCAGAGCTCTCCTCCGCCTAATCACAGAATTGATTATGCAGCTCACAGATGTTTGTGCAGTTGTTGGTTGCTGGCTTATCTGGGTGTTTCATTTCTTCAGAGACAAATAGCTCTTTGTTTTTCTCTTTTGAAATAGCTAATGTAAATTAAGAAAACAAAAGGAAACATTTAGCAGAAATCTTTCTTTAAAGAGAAGACGAAGCAGGCCTGCTAGAGTACAGGTCATGCAGTGATGACCTTCTTTTTACATTGAAGTTTTTATCTCTCAGATACTGGAACCGTTTTATTGGGGTTGAGTTGACTAACTCATAGTCTCAGGATGTGAATGGACTGGAGAGACTCCGTTTAGGAGACAAAACCCTTAGGCATTCATCTTCTTGTCTTTTACAGATGAACCCCTTCTTGCCTCCCTGATTGACACGTGCACCTCATCCCATTTGGCATTTCTGTGTCTGTCCCAGAGTTAGTGTCTTTCTTTTTTAAGATTTTATTTATTTATAAATAAATAAGAGAGAGAGAGCACAAGCAGGGGGAGTGGCAGGCAGTGGGAGAAGCAGGCTCCCCACTGAGCAAGGAGCCCGATGCGGGACTCGATCCGAGGACCCTGGGATCATGACCTGAGCCGAAGGCAGATGCTCAACTGACTGGGCCACCCAGGCGCCCCGAATCCTGGAGAATTCTATCGGTTATTATTTTACAATGTACAGGAGTTCATGTTCCATATCAGCATGTGCATTTAATTTTCAAAATTGCATGTCATACCTTATAGTAGGTTGTGCATGAGTGGTTATTTTAGCTGATTAGCAATATTAATGGGTAGAAAGAGGTGTGGTTGTGATGATTAAGAAAGGAAAAGAAGGCATGCTTTATTATTCAGATTTACCTTCCAAAGTACTTTTCCGTATTTTTCGTGCACATACACATTCAGAAAACCCTCATCTGATAACTCTTTTGCTTTTAACTGGCTACCTGGAATAGCTGCTTTCCAGGTTCTTATCAGGAAATATCATCTCAAACACATGGCCATTAATACCTTTTGCAAGCTCTGCAGAGAGAAACAGTATTTACGGAGGATTGCCTGAAGTCTTTGCTGTCCATCCATTTTTTAGATAAGTCATCACCAACCTGTTGTCTTACAGACCCCTGGGAGAGTGCAGAGTTACTGCAAGGTTGCCTGCAAATCCTCTATTGAAGGTATTACGATTGCTGTCACTGTTATCTATAAGGACACAACAGTGACATTGAATAGTTTGTTTAAAGGAATAGAGCCTTTTCCAACATCCAGGTCTTTACTTAGTAGAAAATCATGTGATAAATGAAGTCAGTAATAGGATATGGAGCTAGTTTCCAGGCTTTGAGCTTCACTACTTGTGTTTCACACACCACTTTAGCTTCATCAGATCCAGAACATTAGCGTTGGAAAGGACCTAACCCCATCCTTGGTTTAGGTCAATCATGCACTTCTGCACGGCGAGTACTAGGCAGCACTTAAGTGACATTTCCCACTGGTGGTCGTGCATTTCCTGGGATGCTCAAAGCTGTTCTTTGTAGTTGCCCACCTTAGAAGCATCTGCTTTAAATAGCAGTTTTTACAATTTTAGTAAAGAAAATGATTTTTCAGAATTTCCGCCTTTGAAACGTAACAGTACAAATAGCACATCCACTGGCTGGGGGCAACCGGGTGAGCCCTTGCGCACTCAGCCACCACCCGCAGAGCTGACCTGCAGTAGCTGCCACGGTGCTTTGCTTGCGGTCACGGTCATGTATTGCTGAGTTCAATGCCCACAGTGAATATGCCTTAAGGGGGAAACATAAGGAGCACTGACTTTGAAAAAAGGAAGATAAGCACAAAAATGATAGTAATTCTGCTGATTTACCTCAAGATGCTCTTCATTAAATATGTAAATTGCATTAATCTGATCTGAATTCTAATATACACATCAAGATGCCTCTAGTTTTCAAAAGCCAGTGGCAAAAGAGGGAAAGATGATGATATCCACTTTAGCTCTTCATTTATGGAGAATTAAAACTACCCATGTGGGCAATGTGGAAGTACTTGCAAAGAGTAACTTGAAACCTTCGTTTTTCTCTTGTCATTCAGAAATAAAGCAGATGATAAATTAACTATTTTTAGTGCAAAATATAAGAATTCTAAACATCTGTTTCCGGCGGTGACGACCTCCCCACGAGAACATGCCCCTCGCGAAGGATCTCCTGCACCCGTCCCCGGAGGAGGAGAAGAGGAAGCACAAGAAGAAGCGCCTGGTGCAGAGCCCCAACTCCTACTTCATGGACGTGAAGTGCCCCGGATGCTACAAGATCACCACCGTCTTCAGCCACGCGCAAACGGTAGTTCTGTGCGTCGGCTGCTCCACCGTGCTCTGCCAGCCCACAGGAGGGAAGGCCAGGCTTACAGAAGGATGCTCCTTCAGGCGGAAGCAGCACTAAAAGCACCCTGAACCAAGATGAGTGGGACACTCTCCCAATAAACAGATTTTGGATTAAAAAAAAAAAAAAAAAGAATTCTAAACATCTGGTCTTGAAGGCAGTTTTTAACCTGTATTAGGTGTAGTTAAGTTTATTCGTTATATTTAATGTACATTTTGTCCCCGAACCAAACATAAAATGATAGTTTAAAATTTGTCATCAAATCATGTTTTTTGTTATAAGTACCTTAAAGTAAGTTAAACATGTTACTGATCAATGGGAAAATGTCAAATTTTATGGTTATGTAATGTGTATCTTTACATATAATGTTTAAATCCTCTTTAATAATCCCTAACTAAAACAAAATATTTTGGGCACCTGGGTGGCTCAGTCGTTAAGCATCTGCCTTCGGCTCAGGTCATGATCCCAGGGTCCTGGGATCAAGCCCCCGCATCGGGCTCCCTGCTCAGCGGGAAGTCTGCTTCTCCCTCTCCCACTCCCCCTGCTTGTGTTCTGTCTCTCTGTCAAATAAATAAATAAAATCTTTAAAAAATATTTTTTCCTTACTTAAAATCTCTCTTTAATCATATTTCTCATGAAAGTGACACAATTAAAACTTCCAGAGGGGATGTGTAAAACTGTCTAATCGGTTTGAAAGTCAAGAGGTTTGGGAAATACTAATGGAAATTATATTTTAAGAAAATAAGAAAGAGCAGGTATTAGAACAATATGTATTATTTTATAAAAGGCAAATAAAATAAATCAAAAGCAAAAAGCTAAGGCGGCGGCCAAGAGAATGTGTCTCTTGGATCTCCTGCTGCAGAAAGTGTAACTGATCCATGATCCCCGCTGCTATCCCCTGAATCCATTACTGCTGAGTTTTGTTTAGGTTGCACTTCTCAGGGGCTGCTCCCACCCAGTGATTCTGTTAGGGATGTTGGCGGAGCGGTGGGAAGGAGATACTAAGGCAGGGCTGTTCCTCTGACAGGCAAAACTTTTAAAATTGCACTGCAGTTTATGACCTATCTTCCTTCCATCTTTCCTGCCCTTCCAACATCCTTCCCATCCTCCCTCTGTGTCTCCTCTCCTCCTCCTCCCTCTCCCCAGGTGCTCAGCTCCTCAGTTTGACAGCAAACTTTTCCAGCACCCCCATCTTCCCTTACTGGTATCCCACCCTCCCCAAACCTCTTGCACCTCTAACCCCATCTTAGTGTTTACCTTTGAGAGGACCTAGGCTAACAGAAAACTTTAAAAAAGAAAGTTAATTATATTTAAGCCCAACACTGTGCTGCTGGAGCACTAAAGATTTCCGGTATAGTGGGGTAGCCACCATGAGAGATGGGCATTTTATACTGAGCTCTCTCTGGAGATTTTTAATATATCCAATTATATCTAAAACTTAGTCCCTTGGGGATGCTTTATTTATCAGTCAATCAAGATACTTAATATACATAGGAAATATTAAATTAATAAATGCAACTTAAAATCTTCAAAGAGTTTAACACCCGAAGTTTGTAAAGGGAAAGAAATATTAATCCTCACCCTAAAAGGTAATTGTAAATATTTGCAATTTTATAAGTAAAATAATAAGATATGAAATAGTTCTTAAAACTTAAGGAAAACATAGCATTTTGAATTTGAACACTTGATTCACATTAAGTACTGATTAGAAAAAAAAAAGTCAACTCAGTTGAACGGTATTTTCTACATACGAAAATCATCTTCAAGAGTAACCTCCCAATTTCACAGTTAGTAAAGATTAAGCCAGGGTGTTCACATGGATGGTAGGCAGTAATGTGTTGGTAAATATTTAAATCACAGGTTCTCTTGGGGAGGGAGGAAAGGTGTGCAAAAATAGATTTACATAAGTTTATTATAAATTATGCTGATATTAAGAATGTGTAGCACACAATTTACTATGGATAATATTAACACTCTTTATTGTAAATTCCATGAAACCAGCTGATTTTCACAGAGTGCTATCATTAATTTTTGAGTAACTCCTGTATCTGTAAGCCAGCCTATGGTTTAGCAATAGGAATTGGATCCCATGGGCGCCTGGGTGGCTAGGTCGGTTAAGCCTCAGCCTTTGGCTGAGATCACGATCCCGGGTCCTGGGGTTCTGGGATCCATCCCCATGTGGGGCTCCCTGCTCAGCCGGGAGCTGCTTCATCCTCTCCCTTTGCCCCTCCCTCTGCTCGTGCTCCCTCCCTCTCAAATGAAAGAATAAAATCTTAAAAAAAAAGGAATTGTATCCCAGTCCACTAACTCATTTCCCAATAAGTTTGTCATTAAATCTATGTGAGCTATCATAAAACGACTTCTCACCACTGTACCGAACGATACTCATTCAACTAAACCCTCTTTCAGTTTCTGCACTGCTTTTGAGTTTAGTCTGCATTATTAACATTTTGTTCTTCACTTTCTTAAGTCTGGACATTCAGCAAAACAATAAATAAAGCCCTGAACAATTTCCACAGTGTGAACGCTCCCCCGGTTCCCGGCTGCTGCTGTGAGGGTGCCGGAAGCCAGTCGGGAAGACACGCCCGGAAAACCCGCCATTACCGGATATTGCCAATGTAAGGCTACGGTAGGACGGAAATAACCTCGAGACCAGAGGAAACAGAAGATAATAGTAAAGCGTAGTAAACTAATTAAGGGCTGATGCATTTTGAGTTATTATTACCTTTAAAAAAAAAGATTATCTGTTGAACTGTGTCCGTAATATTATTTAAATAATAGCCCGATCTAATAACCAGCTTATAAAATTTTTGAAGATCTCTCCATTGGTTTTCATGAGTTACTGCAAGCCTGCTCCAACACACCACCGATGGTGGGACAGAGTAGAGCTTAGGTTTCAAAACAAATACGGTGAGGCAAAGGCTCATTTTGGTCAAAGAGGAGTGTCCCAGGGGTCTCTTGATGAGAGGAAGAGGAGGAGCAGAGAGGAGGGAGGTGTAGCCAAGTGACAGGATTGAAGGAAGTGGGCTTTACCTGGTTGTCACTTCCTCTTTTTCAGTATTGCTCACATTGGCTCCTTTTGATCCTTATTGCCACCAGCCTAATCTAGGTCTTAGAATGCAAGTTTGGATTATTGCCCTGCCTCCCAGCTAATCTTCCTGCCTTCAGATTCTCCCCTCACTGTCTACTCCATACTCAGCTTCCAGAATCATCTTCCCAAACACATCTTTGTGCGCATTCCTCCCCCCTCCAGCCACCCCACTAGAATTTTCTAAACTAAGAAAACTGGTGTTTCAAAATTTTTCAAAATTGCACCCTTGCCTTTCCACTTTACCCCTACACATCTCCCTCCTTCCCCCAACCACATCCCTCCTCATCCCCCTGCCTTGGGAAGAATTGGCCTCTGACCTATCATTGGTTGTTAAATATGCCAGTTGCATTTAGGCTTCTGAGGCTTTGTGGGCACCACTGCCCTGGTGAAACATCTTACTCCACACAACTGTATTTGCAACTAGTTCTTTTTTTATTATTTTATTTTATGATTTTATTTATTTATTTGACAGAGATAGACAGCGAAAGAGGGAACACAAGCAGGGGGAGTGGGAAAGGGAGAAGCAGGGTATCCCCGAGCAGGGAGCCCCATGTGGGGCTCGATCCCAGGACCCTGGGATCATGACCTGAGTCAAAGGCAGATGCCTAATGACTGAGCCACCCAGGCACCCCACCAGTTCTTTTTTTTTAATGAAGCACATCAAATCCTACATACTCTAAAAACTTGTTAAAATGAACCTTCCTCCTCTGAACACTCAGAGCACTTAAAGTTTGTACCACTGGTTAGGTGTACGTTGTTTTGCAGTCCTACGCATTCCCACATGCTCCTGTTTAGGTAAATACATGCTATGGCTTCCTAACTAGACCATCGACTTCTTGGGGGCAGAATTGATAGATACTTGGGAAATATCTCTTGTTGATATCAAGAAACTGATGTTCTCCAGGATGGAGTATTCCTGGATGGAATTGTTTGGTTTGACCCAACTAGTTTCTGATAATTTTTTAATTACTCTTTGTTGCTTAATCCTCTGTGTGTTGGAAATACAGTCAGAAATGTGAGGCTTATTTGCACACGGCCTTTTTTATTCGTCTACTTGGGCTGCCTTAAGAGGATACCACAAACTGGATGACTCAAACAACAGATGTTTGTTTTCTCACAATTCTGGAGGCTGGAGGTCTGAGATGAGAGTGCCAGCAGCGATGGTTTGTTCCTGGCTTATAGATGGCCGCCCCCTCACTGTGTCCGCTGTGTGCACAGAGGGAGAGACATCTCTGGTGTCTCCTCATCTTCTTAAGGGACACCAGTCTCATCAGATTAGGGCCCCACCCTTATGACCTCAGTTAACCTTAATTATCTCTTTAAAGCCCCATCTCTGAATACAGTCACAATGGGGGGTTAAGGCTTCAACGTATGACTTTTAGGGGGACACAATTCAGTCCATAACACCTTTAAAAAAAAAACCCACACATTTATTTATTTATTTTAGAGAGAGAGAGAGAGAGAGAGAGTGCACAGGCAGGAGGAGGGGCAGAGGGAGAGGGAGAGAACCCTCAAGCAGACTCACCACTGAGTGCAGAGCCCTATGCAGAGCCTGATCTCAGGACCTCGAGATCATGACCTGAACTGAAACCAAGAGTCCACACTCAACCGACTGAGCCACCCAGGTGCCCCAGTCCATAACACCTTTTAAATTGAGTTCGTATTTTTTTAAAATAGCATTTTATTTCTCTTTGATTGTACAATGATACTACATCTACCCCCCCATGATTAAGTGAACTTATTATTGTTTTTTAAATATTTATTTATTTATTTATTTAGTAGGATCCCCACCCAGCACGGAGCCCAACATGGGGCTTGAACTCATGACCCTGAGATCAAGACGTGAGCTGAGATCAAGAGTCAGACGTTCAACCGACCGTGCCACCCAGGAGCCCCCAAGTGAACTTATTATTAAAATCAAGAGCTGAAAAGTCCTCAATGTCAAAGCAGCTGCACCATGACAGTGGCAGCCCAGGGGCGATAGCACAGTGGCTTAGAGCACAGACTGAGCCAGACTGTTACGGTTTCAACCTGACTCTGCCATTTAGTAGCTGAATGACTTGGGTCATGTTACTTAATCTCTCTTTGCCTCGGTTTCCTTACATGCAACATGGGAATGCTATTAATGGTTCTACCTTATAGGAAGGTGATGATGTTGTAGTGGAGGTTAAATGAGTTAATGTGTAAAAAGCACCTGGCATATTAACTATTGTGCTTACTTTGGAAATCTCATTTTAAATGCCTGTAGCAGTGTATTGTGTCTCTATAGCACCCCCGTGAGGCAGGTAATGGTATGGGAACATTATTTAATGCTTAGGTCAATTAGAGGGGCCCATATTGCTCTCAAAGAGCTAGCTACCAATCAATAGAAGCCCTGGCAAAAAGGATTCTGGCACAGGTCACACATGTATCACTTATCACTTATGTTCAAATTCCCCTGAATTTCAACAAATGTTTATTGAGAACTTAGTACGCAAGATTATGGTCAGTGCCAAGATAAAGGCAAACATAGATATCACTGTGAGTACAAAAGAGGACAAGGCTTAGCTTGAAGAAGATGGTGGCAACTTAGAGGACCTCCTGGAAGTGGTGATGTCTGAGCTGAGTTTTGAAGAATGAGTAGAGACTGAAAATAAAGTGCCTGTTACCAATGATATACTGAGTTGATATTGTTTTTTAAAAGGATTCAACAGTATTTCTTCAGCAGTGAAAATTCTCTAGTATTAGGGTTAGCAATTATTGAGAAGTAGAAGACAAAGGAGTCCAGCAAAAATAGTGGAAATTTTCACTTCTTAAGACATCTTAGGGAACAGGTCAGACACATGGTCCTTGCCTTCATGTGTAAATGGGAACTCAAGGAAAACAGAAAAACAACCACAAAAGTGTGAGGATTGTTAAGACAGTGGAAGCATAGGATGTTCTGGTTGCACATAGCAGGGGTAAGTCATGGAGGCCTTCTTGGAGGAAGCAGCATTTAAATCTAAGTGATAATTAGGAATTATTTAAAGAAGTGAATGGAGACAGTTTCTCAGGAAGAGGGAACAACATATGCAAAGGTCTAGAGATAAGACTGTGACATTTTATTAAAAACAAAAATGTCTATAGTGGCTGACAGTGGCTGAGAGATGAGGCTGGAGAGAGGTAGGCTTGGGCCAGTGGAGAAGATTGTAGGAAACCATCTGAAAGGAGATCGGATTTTACCCCGAGGGCAATTGGAAGTCTTTGAAAAGTTTTTAGGGTGGTGGGGGGGGGGAGCGTGATCAGATTTACATATTCAAATAAGTAGTGTGGCTGCAGGCAGGAGAATTGATTGGGTATTTGCCCATGCAGTCATGGGAAACTTAAAAAAAAAAACAAACAAACCCACCAACATTTCTATTTGACTTGAGACACTACAAGACCATAGTAAAGAAAATCTCAAAACATGATGAAAAAAAATACCCATAATTCTATGCTTTTACTAAATTTCTTCTCTATCCCTTCTTTTTTGCATTCTTTTTCTTCTTGCATATTCATTTCCTACAGAGTCCCAGTGGTGGTGTAAGGCTTCCTTGGCATTCATTAATCATGGCTAAATAAATCCCAGCTGTTACTAGCCCTGGAGCATGCTAAGGAGTTGCCAAAGTGAGAAGCATCTCAATTGTAAATCAATTTTCAGTGGTGGCTCTTATTTGTGACTTTGAATTGGGGGTTTATATTTGATTCCATTGTTTGCTTTCTCTGTTCACAGAAGCATCATAATTGTAAGTCTCCCCAAGCTGGGTGGCACTGGCCTCTCACTTTACCTTAGACCCAATCGCTCTAAAGCGTGACCATCTGTAATAGTCTAAATCATCATTCAGCTAACATTTGATCCCCTCCTCGGGAGATCCCCTACCACGGGCAGAGTATACTTCTCTATTTCACTGATAGTGGACTTGGCGGTGTGACTTGCTTTGGCCAAAGGACTGGTAGTAAATGTGCCATCAGCTGGAGCCTTACATGTGCTGGCACACTGGACTTGGATCTTGTGCTTCAGAGATCCACTCTGAGCAGTACATACTCCAGGTGACTGTGCATCTGGGGTGGATGAGAGATATGTGGATGAGAGATATGAGGTTTGTACCCAACAACAGCCAAGTGCAGGTGATCTATGCCTACAGAAGAGCCACTTAGCTAAGCCTAGCCTAGACCCCTCAAACTCAGTTGTCATAGGGCACTGAGTTTGTTTGATAGCATTATGGTGACAAGAGCTGACTAAATTAATTGTGTCTGATGATCCTCTCGCAGGGCTCCTCTGAGAGAATTTTGTATATTCCACAGAGTCCGCATAAGACGACTATCTCTCTCTCTCTCTATTTTTTTTTTTTTTGAGAGAGACGGAGGGGAGGAGGAACAGAGGGAAAGGGAGAGAGAGAATCTTAAGCAGGCTCCACGATGTGGGACTCGATCTCATCATAGCCCTGAGATTATGACCTGAGCCGAAATCAAGAGTCGGATGCTTAACCCACTGAGCTACCCAGGCATTCAAATAAGACTATATTTTAAATTAGTCTAACCACTTTTTATAATATAGTACTATGCATTTATACACACATATCATATTAAACCTCCATTAGGGCCAGGCACCATGGATATAAGTAATAAAAAGCATAGCTCCTGAGCTCTTAAACTTTAAAGCTTAATGAGGAGGATGGACTTAAATGCCCATATAAATAAATTGCATAATTATTAATTGAAGTAAAGTCCCTTGAACATAGTTCTGTGGGTGCATAAACAAGAAAACCTGACCTAAACTGAAGGTCTGAAGGTCTGCTATGAAAATGATGGAAGTGAGATCTAAATGATGAGGGATAATAATACTTCTGGTAATACCAATAATAAATATTTCAACAGAGCTCACTTGTTACTGGATCCTGCTGTGAAGGCTTTAAAAATATGGACTGTTGAGGGCACCTGGGTGGCTCAGTTGGTTAAGCGACTGCCTTCAGCTCAAGTCATGATCCCGGAGTCCTGGGATCGAGTCCCACATCGGGCTCCCTGCTCGGCAGGGAGTCTGCTTCTTCCTCTGACCCTCTTCCCTCTCGTGCTCTCTGTCTCTCATTCTCTCTCTCTCAAATAAATAAAATCTTAAAAAAAAAAACTAAAAATAAAAATATGGACTGTTGAGTCCTCACAGTTCCTCTCTTGTTGGCAACTAGCCCAGCAAAAAGTGGGGGTGGTGGCTGAAGCCAAGTCCTCGGGTTCAGGGAGCATCATGAGGAAGGGCCTTGGAATGGGTGCGAGCATGGCACATCTGGGCATCTGAAAGGTATCCATGGGTAGAGAGCTCCTGGGATGAGATGAAATGGTGCGGTGGAAGGGTCAGCTGTGGAGGGCGCTATGGGCCTTGCTAAGGATTTTGATCTTACCACTGAGAACAATGAGAAAGTCACTGAAGGGTTTTAAGTAGGACATGGAATGGGTGATATGATCAGGTTAGACTTTAGTACAGAGAGTTCAGGCCGTTGAATGGAGAATGGACTGAGCTAGGGGCCCAAGGGTGGGGGGGGGGGGTTGGGGCAGCAGTGAAAGGAGATAAGTAAGGGGGAATCTTGCAATAAACCGGGTGTGAAATGATGGTAACAGACTAGAGTGATGAGCATGGAAATGGAGAGAAGCAGACATATTTGAGTGATATTAGGAGATAAAATCTGCAGGGTAATGATTTAATAGAGACCCTTCATATTATTTATTAGCTTCTCTGTTGAATATAAACATTTCACACCTATCTATGCAATCCCCATGTTGGCTTCTCAGTGGAGCCACAGAGCTTGGAGGAAGGAGTGGTCTTCTGGCTCAGCAACTCCTCTACAGAGGACGTAGAAGAGACCTTCCACTGATGAGTGAAACATGGCGTCAGAGGCATTGAAGGAAGTCAATGACTGGGTAGACCATATTTTGGGTTTGCACCAGTGGCCACTACTTGGAAATATGAACTTGACAAGCATAAGTGCATAACAATTTACAATTCAGGTAAATTGAAAGTTTTAGCCGTCTTTGAAATATTATCATTTAAAATTTCCATGAAGGAATCAATGACTTACATGGAGAATACTGAATAGGCTTGAAGGGTGTCTTCGGTGCTGGGGATTCTCACAGTTATTTAAAATGGATTTCCTGTTGCTTTTCAAGGTTTAGGAGGGTATTAGGCCCTTCTCCAGGAACTAAGCTTCTGTTCACTTAATGTTCCCTAGTCTTAGAAGCTGTTCTAAACTAAGTGCATGTTCTACACCCAGAATGAATGTAAATTTAAGGGAGTTTAAGTATATTCTGTTCACCTCCTCCACTAAAGGAAAATCTGATTTTGGTTTTTAGTGCTTTGGGGGATATTTAGGAATATTTTAGGTGATAAGCAGGTAGAAGTAGTTTGCTTCTGGTAGGTTTTTCTTGAGCATTTTAAATATTGAAAAAAAAGTTTTTTTGAAGATTTTTTTTATTTATCTGACAGAGAGAGAGACAGCGACAGCAAGAGTGGGAACACAAGCAGGGGGAGTGGGAGAGGGAGAAGCAGGCTTCCCACTGAGCAGGGAGCCCGATGTGGGGCTCGATCCCAGGACCCTGGGATCATGACCCGAGCTGAAGGCAGATGCCTAATGACTGAGCCAGCCAGGTGCCCCTAAATATTGAAATTTCAAATAGAATTATTTTCATTGTAATTCAAGATACCAATACCATTTAAGATAATACCTTTAAAAAAATCTTTCTAAGGTAAAAAATGATAATGTGCCTAATATATAAGGCACTTTGTGTCAAAAATATAGTCTTACTCTTAGTTGATTATTAAAATATAAGGTACAACCTTCCAGTTATAAAATAAATAAGTCATGGGATGTACAGTATGGACAGTACAGGGACTATGGTTAATAATACTGTATTGCCAAAAAATACACTTATTATGTAAACATATGGGCACCATATATATATGGATTAGTTTCCTATGGCCACTGTAACAAAGTACCACAAACTTGGCTTGTTAAAAACAATACATATCTATCCTCTTACAGTTCTGGAGGTCACAGTCTGAAATCAGTTTCACTGGACTAAAATCAGTGTGTCAGCAGAGTTCTGCTTTCTCCAAGGCTCTAAGACAAAATCCATTTCCTTTCCTTTCCAGCTTCTAGAGCTGCATTCCTTGGCTCATGTCCCCTTCCTCCATCTTCAAAACCAGCAGGATAGCATCCATTCTCTCTGACTTTGCTTCCTTCTTCTTTGGTCACATGGTTTTCTTCTCTTCTGTGTCAAATTGCCCTTTACCTCCCTGTTATAAGAATGCTTGTTAGCATTTGGAGTCCACACAGGATTATCTCCCCATCTCAAATCCTTCATTTAGTCACATCTGCAAAGTCCATTTTGCCAATATACAGTCACATACACAAGTTATGGGGACTGGGACCTGATGTGTATTTGGGGCAACTATCCAGTATTCAGTAGTATAAAAAAAAAGCAGTCCTGTCTAATTCTGCTGAGTAGTACCTTTGTGTACGGAGGCAGACTCACTAACTACCCGCTCTTTTTGTGGTAAAATATACATTACATAGATTTACCATTTTAACCATTTTTAGGTGCATGAAGTACATTCACATGGTTAAACTACCATCACCACTGTACATCTCCAGAACTTTCTCATTGTCCCAAGCTGAAGCTCTGTCCCCATTAAACACTAACTTCTATTCTTTCTTCCCCCAGGCCCCTGACAACTACCATTCTAATTTCTGTCTCTTTAATTTGACTGTTCTAGGAACCTCATACTAATAAAATCATACTATTTTTAAATGCTTTTACAGATACATTTTTAAATGATTTTTTAAACTCGTTGATCTTTTTTTTTTTTTTTAAAGGCCCTATTTATTTGACAGAGACACAGCCAGAGAGGGAACACAAGCAGGGGGAGTGGGAGAGGGAGAAGCAGGCCTCCTACCGAGCACCGAGCCCTATACGGTGCTCCACCCCAGCACCCTGGGATCATGACCTGAGCCGAAGGCAGACGGCCAACGACTGAGCCACCCAGGTGCCCCTAAACTCGTTGATCTTAATACAAACATTCTCAGACTGTTTATTTTGTGATAGACACATGGGTCAGGGCAACATCTAATGTGAAAGTTAAATGCAATTAAAAATAGGCACTAACCTTCTTGGGAGAATTGCTAGAAACTTCTGGAGACCATTATCATTCCAATAAAGAAAAGGAATATCAAGATTTCCTTTAAAAAAAGATTGATGTGAATGGCATACGCTATTCATGAAAGCATTTCCAGGTTCCTCATACTCCACTTTTGATTTCTCTGTTAAAAGAATTGGATGGGGTTGGGACTGGTCCCAACAGTACAGGTTGGAGACAAGTAGCTCTAAAATAAACTCCCAATAAACCCGGCATTCCTCACACTCAGTAGAAGAATGGAATAATGGTATAAGCATATATGTTCACTAAAACCCTGAGAACTCTTTGTCTGGTAAGAGGAGGTAGGGAAAACTATTTGCCTGAACTATTTTAAAAAGTAAAATAGGGTGCCTGGGTGGCTCAGATGGTTAGGCGTCTGCCTTCGGCTCAGGTCATGATCCCAGGGTCCTGGGATTGAGTCCCGCATCGGGTTCCCTGCTCCTTGGGAGCCTGCTTCTCTCTCTCTCTCTCTCTCCCTCTGTCTCTCATGAATAAATAAATAAAATCTTTAAAAAAAAAAAGTAAAATAGATTGGGGGCACCTGGCTGGCCCAATTGGTAGCACATGTGGCTCTTGATCTCGGGGTGGTGAGTTTGAGCCCCATGTTGGGTGTAGAGATTACTTAAAAATAAAATCTTAAAAAAAAAAAAAGTAAAATAGACTGAACATGGTCCTCCCCCTCCTTCCAAGACCCATTCCCTGCCCCCAAGCTCCTTTTAAAAAGATTATTAGTGGTGAGTCATTTGAGATAGAACATCAAAGTACAGGGTATTTTATTTTTTATTTTTTTTAAAGATTTTATTTATTTATTTGAGAGAGAGAGAATGAGAGATAGAGAGCACGAGAGGGGGGAGGGTCAGAGGGAGATGCAGACTCCCTGCCGAGCAGGGAGCCCGATGTGGGACTCGATCCCGGCACTCCAGGATCATGACCTGAGCCGAAGGCAGTCGCTTAACCAACTGAGCCACCCAGGCGCCCCCCAGGTTATTTTAAAATAAACATTGAATATCTATGTATTAATTGACCAGTTGCTTATTCATTCGTTAATTTGTTCATCACACAGGTATTGAGAACCAACTTTGTGTTAGTTCTGGGGAGTCAGCAGTCAACAAGATAGGCAAGGTCCCTGCCCTCAGGGAGTTTCTGTCCTTTTGAGGTGGGAGAGATAAATAATTGGAAATAATTGGACGTGTTATTCAGGTTGTGGTAAGAGTTGTGAAGGAAAGAGCGTGATAATAACAGAAAGTAAAGAGTAAATGTGCCTGTGGGAGGGGCTCCATTTTAGGCCCAGCGGTCCTGAAATATCCAAAGGAACCAGCCATGCTTCCAGGGGGAGAACTGGAGTCCCAGTGATCACAAAGTGGGAGGAGGTTGTGGTCAGATCCAGCCATTCATCTGTCCGTCTCTCTGTACTTATCCACCCATCCATTTATTTATACGCTTTCCCTGTCAAATATGTGGAACAGCTTGTACAAATATACACCATGGTATAAAATGAAGAAATGAAGGCAGAGGGGGCAACTAGAAAAAAAAATAAAGCTGGGAGATTAGCATGCAAAATGCAGGTGTCATACACCCACACACTTGCCAGAAGTAGTCTGCAAATTGAGCTCGGAGCTTCCTAGCGGTCTAAGAGAGAAAAGATCTCACTTAAATGATTCACGGTGTGCATGAGACAAAAACAAACTATTTCTTTGGAAGAAATACTTTATTCTGTCTTGAGAGCTGAGAAAAACGTCATGGAGTCTGTGGTGGTTTTGTGCTGTATCATCTTGGCTAAGCTGGACCTTTGATTCCCAGCAACCCCTTCCCTAGATTCCCCAGCTTGGAACTGGCTGAAAGAAAGTGGTGCATGATTTACGAGGTAAGAATGAACCAACAGCTTTTACGCTCAATAGGTCAGCAGAGTCGGATGCAGTGAGGGACAGATGGAGCCCGTGCCTGTCCTCCTTCATTCCACATCTAGCTCCTGTGTCCTCCAAATGTCTGTGAGGACAAGAACAGTTCCAGGTCCACCACAGCAGCGAGAGTGGCCTTCTGGGATTCTCCACCAGCTCCCCTTTACCCCTGACTCTAGGAACTAGAGGTGTCTGGCTTTCTAGAGTGCCCTGTGAGCCCCGACTGTCCCCCTCTGCCAGTGCTTTAGGAGGGCTGGTTAGTGACATCTCCCTGATCTTTCACTGCCCACCCCAGCTGTGTAATGTTTATGTCCTGTCATAAATCCCTCCATCTATAATACTCATAGTGGTTCTGCCTCCTGATCAAACCCTGACCGAGAGGGCGTCTGCTAAGGGGACATCGTATGGTGCCATTGGAAGGCATCCCCACAAATATCCCCCCAGTAAACATGATCGCTGGGAATTTCTCTCAAGAGTGAAGGACATGAGCAACTCTGGATTGGCTGCCAGGATGAAGAAACCTAAGGTGAAGGAGAGGATTGATGTCACTCACTGGCCTGCCAGTCTATCACGTATTCCTCTGGAATTGCTATGTTCTTTTTTTTAATTTTTTTTTTAAGATTTTATTTATTTATTTGACAGAGAAAGAGCACAAGCAGGGGGAGTGGCAGGCAGAGGGAGAGGGAGAAGCAGGCTCCCTGTAGAAGGACTCAGGACTTGATCCCAGGACCCTGGGATCATGACCCTAGCTGAAGGCAGTTGCTTAACCAACTGAGCCACCCAGGTGCCCCTAGACCTGCTATGTTCAATCAGAACCTGCTAGCCATGAGGTCACTGGGCACTTAAAAAGTAGCTGCTGTGACTAGAAAACGGATTTTAAGTTTTAATTAGTGGATGAAGAAGATGTGGTATATATATGTATATATATATATATATATATATATATAATGGAATATTACTCAGCCATCAAAAAGAAGAAATTTTGCCGTTTGCAATGACATGGATGGAACTAGAGGGTATTATGCTAAGCAAAATAAGTCAGTCAGAGAAAGACAAATATCATATGATTTCACTCATCTGTGGAATTTAAGAAACAAAATAGAGGAGCATAGGGGAAAGGAAGGAAAAATAAAATAAGACAAAATCAGAGAGGGAGACAAACCATAAAAGACTCAACTTTAGGAAACAAATGGGGTTGCTGGAGGGAAGTGGGTGGGGGAATGGGGTAATTGGGTGATGGGCACTAAGGAGGGCACTTGATGTAATGAACACTGGGTGTTATATGCAACTGATGAATCACTAAATTCTATCCCTGAAACTAATAACACACCATATGTTAATTAAATTGAATTTAAATGAAAAATTAAAAAATTAAAGTTAAAAAAACTGGTAACTCGAGTCTTTTATTGAAAAACTTTCAAGTATTGTTCAGAACAACTTGAGTATACATTTTCATCTTTAAGTTTTTATGAAACCTAAATACATATTCATCATTTCTGATGAAAATTTATACTTTAAATCAAGACAGGCTGTGAGTGTAAAATACACAATAGATTTTCAAGACAGCATAAAAAATCATAAAATATTTCATGAATAATTTTTAATAGAAATCCCATGTTGAAATAATATTTTGGATTCAATAAAACACAGTGGTAAAATTTCATCTGTTTCTTTTGACCTGTTTTTTTTTAATGTGGCTATAAGAAAATTTAAAATTATGTATGTGGCTGGTGTATTTCTGTTGGACAGGGTGACTCCAGAATTCAAGGCACCACTATGGACGAGATGACTTATCTGTTATTTGTACATCTGTGTGTTAGTGGAAGGGACTGAATTACTTATTGGAAATGTGGTTGGAATGCGTCTGATATTTTGAAGAGGCGTGCTAACTCTGATTCTCCTGGGCCATCCAGTTCAAATCAGACATTGTCTTTACACTGTGAGGAATTTTTTTTGCTAAATCTGTGACATGAATGAGAGACAAAAATATAAGCTAAGAAATACATTTCACAGTGGAGGCAAAGATGGATATCAATTGATCTCACTGTTTTTCTAGGAGAAATTTTGTTAGAGAATTTAGATCTCCATATTCATCACTTTTTAGGACAGTTTGTAATTTGGACAGTTTTTGTACTTGGGCCTGACATTCATCAGGCCTCCAGGGAATCTCAAAATTCTGGGTGTAAAAAGCCTTTCTTTGTTGAAAACAAAAAGAGTCTCAGGACATTTTTATAAATGCTGACATTAAGTAAGCACAAATTATATGCAAGGAGAATTCCTCTGGGCATGTAATATTGACTAGAGTTAAAACAGCTTTGTTTAATATCGCTACTTTAATTGGAACTTGCGAGTGTCAAACTGAGGTACTTATGAATAAGAACACAGCTGGTGTGAACTTCTTAAAACTTTCTGCATTAATCCACAAAAATTCTTTTTTTGTCCCATCTGGTGCAGAGCCCTACATGGGGTGGAAACTGGAGGGATGGGGGACCAGGGGCGAGGGGCGGAGGGTGGGTAGAGTCAGCTGTCTGCTTGAGTTTCTAGTGTTGTGTCTGGGATAACAATCGTAATGGGAAAAGCTCTGTCCTTATGGTCCTGGTGGAAGCTCGATAAATATAAGCCAAAGGAAAAATTTAGAGGAAAGGAAATTGTAACACTTAGGAGTCGGCTAGGTGTTCCCTGACATCACTAATCATTCATTTGGCCTCCTATGGGTCTTCTCATTAAAAAAAAAAAAAAAAAAACCTGTGAAGAAGAGCGACCATCAGACTGAGGGAAGAACCATTTATGATGAATGGTAGCTCTCTGTGGAAAGTGCTTTATGTTACGATTTTAAACTTACTTCACGGAGGATTCCAGGCACTTGACCTACACTTTATCCGTGTGCTTCAGCCTTTTTCGCTCCTCAATTCACCTGGCCCCTTGCGGGGAACAGAGGTCACTCTGAGAAATAGATTATTGACTCGTACTAAAATATTACTACCAGAAATGGTCAGACCGGGTCAGTTCCAGTGAAATAAGATTGGTGTGAATCCTAGACCCTTGGAAGAGTTTTCACAAACACAAAATTTAAACAATGTTAATGTGTTCCCCAATCACTAATAAGCAAATGCCTTCGGCAAAGAAACGGTTTTCTTCAATTCACTGTGCTTTTGTACAAGTCGTGGCCTCCTTTTCATCTTCCTGGTAATAAGTAAGTCTGCCTACAAAGGCGCTGGCTATCCTTAAGGAGGCAGAGCTCTGGAAGGGCTGGCTTGAGCACTGGCTGGTAGCTATAGATGATGCCAAGTTTTGCATTTTTTTGTAGGCAGAGGAAGAAGAACCGTGGAACTGGTTCAGTAGCTCAGTGTCTTGAAGCTGAGTCATTCTGCCCAGGTCGTTTTCAACTGTGCATAAACCCCTGTAGCCTTACTCAACAACAGGGGGTCTGCTAGCACCTACTGGTCTCCAAAATGAAGTGTGTGCAACTGTGGGCGTACAAAAGGAAAACATGAGTCTCCTTTCCTATTTTTATTTCATCCCCCTCTTATCTATTTTTTTTGCATGTTTTATTCCATACCTAATGTAGTAGTAAAAGTTCACCATCCCTTATTCACATCCCTGATGTCCAGAAGTTATTTTGTAATTCATTTGGTGACGCAGCCTGGAACTGACCTGAATTGAGATGTGGCTATTTATAGCTCTTATTTAGCAAAACGAGTGCAAGTCATCAGAAAATCAGACATTCTCTGCCCAAGTCTTGATGTGTTCCACCATGGGATGCTGCCCTAGACCCTCCATTGGGAATGTTGCCTAATATATAGGGTATGTACTTTATTACCTTGCCAAAATTAGAAAAATTCAGAAGCACATTTGGTTCTGAGGATTTTGAATGAGGATTTGGGACCTGTATTTGTATATAATTTATAGATGACTAAATATACATAAGTTGAGAGTTTAGGCGCAAAAGTCTTTTCCTGACAAAAGCTTATGATCTTGGAATCTACCACATCAGGCCATAGTGACTCTGACATTGACCTTGTCAGGATGTGGGTCTCCTAACTCATGGGGCAGGTCAGGGCAGGTTCCACATGGGGAGACTTTTACTGAGCAACCTTGATCACCACCTTAAGTTAAAGACAGGTAGGGAGAAGGGCAGATGTGACGTACAAACCAAAGACAAAGAGAATAAAAGGTTCTATGTAACTTTGTAAGAAAAGTCTGATGGCCTAGAGGCCGAATAGGCATTTCTTAGGACGGGGAACTCGTGGCAGAATTCTAGAAATTAATATTTATTTTTTAGCTATGTAAAATGTATTTTTTTGATAATAAAAATTTAAAAATCATGTTTTAGGGGCATCTGGCTGGCTCAGTCGGTAAAGTACGTGACTCTTGATCTCAGCGTCCTGAGTTCGAGCCTAAGCTGGGGGTAGAGTTAACTAAAAAAAAAATTTTTTTTTAAAGATTTTGTTTATTTATTTGACACAGAGAGACACAGCAAGAGAGGGAGCACAAGCAGGGGGAGTGGGAGAGGGAGAAGCAGGCTTCCTGAGGAGGAGGGAGCCCGATGCGGGGCTCGATCCCAGGACCCTGGGATCATGACCTGAGCTGAAGGCAGACGCTTAACGACTGAGCCACCCAGGCGCCCCCCCCAAATTTTTTTAATAAATAAAAATCATGTTTTAAATAATGATTTTTTGACAATTAATGGAACAAGTTATTCATATATTGAAAATGAGAAAGAGGGAGATGGTGAGAGAGAAATGTAGGTCTGAAAACTGTGGATTAAGTTAAGATTTCCAGTCTCTTAACTGACATGATGTAATGATTAAAACACAACAACAAGAAAAATCCAATAATTGAAAAAAAGTGTGAACAAGTGTTACGGCATCCCCAAAACGTTTTAAATTAGCTTCCCTCAAAATGAAAGGGGGGAATCGGAGGGAGAGATGAACCATGAGAGACTATGGACTCTGAGAAACAAACTGAGGGTTTTGGTGGGGGAGGGGCTAGCCTGGTGATGGGTATTAAAGAGGGCACGTACTGCATGGAGCACTGGGTGTTATAGGAAAACAATGAATCGTGGATCACTACATCAGGAACTAATGGTGTATTGTATGGTGACTAACATAACACAATAAAATAAAATTTAAATTTAAAAAAATTAGCTTCCCTCAGTTTTTTCATAAGTCGTTGCAATATTTTATACTCAGCGCCCTATGAAGTAAACTTGGTAACATTCTGAAGGATCTTGCCAGTAAACTTTTGCATTTGCCATGATGCCAAAAGTGCAAAGGTATAGCATCCTTTCTGCTAAGAGTCTTGGACATCTGTCTTGCTATTTACTTCATAGTAGCAGAACGGCCCGTGCAGCGTTTGCTCCTGAGTTTTTCGGTTGACTCTGGGGACACCGAGTGTCACTCTGACTCCAGTAAGTAATGCCAGTGGCACAGGTAGATGGATCGGACAGGCCTGAGGACTAACAGCGTCTCAACCGCCTCTCTCCAATGAAGGCTATCCATCAGCGCTCGGAATCTGCAGGAGTCGGAGAGGGTGACAAGGGAATAACATCCCTTTCTCTTCCATCGACAGGGGTAATAACTCCTCACTCCCTGGGGACAGATTGTAAAAGCCAATAGCCAGGAGCTGTGAAGCAGGGAGGGTGGAAGAATTGAAAATTAAAGAGGGAGTGGAAATTTTGCGTAAGGCTCTAGTGAGATGGAATAAACCATCACACGTCAGTCTTTTAATTGCCTCGTTGTTGACACAGGGGTTTGCGAATGTTCGTTCGGATTGCTTAATTATTTTAAGGGATTATTAAAATCATGTACATTACATAAAGGTGGGTTTATGCCTTATGTATATGTTTCACCAGCAAGTTCTATAATATGCTGATACTTAATATCTGGGTGTTTTTGAAGTCACTGTTGAAAAGTCTATTGACAGTATATGTTTAAAGCTCTATGGACAATGTAATTTAAAATATCTCTATGAAGAAGGCCGCCTGGTGCATTAGTGCTCAAAATGTTTAATCTGATGTCTTTATCTCCTCCTGCATACCTGTGTATTTATTGCAGTGGAACATGAAGATATTCAGTTTATGGGGATCACATACGGTATTTTTCAACAGTTAAGAATTTCTGTTTTCGAGCAGCCTTCAAAATGACTTAAATGCCTCGTGGGCATGGTCCTCCAATGGCAACCCATGGTCAACAGATAGTTCTTAAGGTCTGTAGTTTTACCAAAAGCTTTGCATTCACGGCCCCACACAAATGAATGAGTTCTGGGGGGCCCAAATGTGGCTTTGAATGTAACGTAGCACAAAGAAAGATTTAACTTCTTAGAAAATTATGCCACTTGGAAACATGCCTTTGAATGCCTCCTGCTTTATAGGAAACTCCCTTATTTAGTTTTAAACTAGGACTGGTGTTTAGTTAAATCTCCTGCAGACTCAGTTCACTGAAGGTGACAGAAGTACTCACTTGAGCTCAATGAGAACTAGAGGCGACAGTAAATTTTTCAGGCAGCGACAGGAGATCTTGTTATAGGAGTCAGAACGGGGGTCAGGGCAGAGCCTGTTGATGATTGAGGAAAAGAGAAGTAAATTCATTCTGCTTCAGGCACTTTGTCAAGTGCCAGTAGCTTACCATTGAGAACTAGTCACCCGTTCTAGTCTTATGGCCCTAGAGGTCACTCATTTGATATAAATCATAGCACCGCATGGCGCAGCAACCTATTGCCACTCGGGATGAAATAAAGAAGAGGAATGCTGCTTTCGGAATGGAAATGACTGCGAATATCCCACCACATGTTGCTGTTTAATGCAATATGTGGTTAGATATTGATCTGCCGAATCAAGTCATTAAAATGTGCAGTTTTTGTTTATTGGAATGAAGCAATTAAATGGTTCAGTTATGCCAGACCTTACCTTTTCTGATGAAAACTATTGATTTCTTGCCACAGCTTTATAAGCGACAATGTTTTTGATTACTCTTGACAAACCTCCTTGGAGTGTTAATTAAAATTGTACCAGATGAGCAGGTGTGGGAGATCATTAGATCGTCCGGATCACACGTCTACACTTCATATTCTGCAGCCTTGCATAATGAATAGGGCACAAGAGGGGAAAAACAATATCTTCATCAGCAGAATTAGCATCTTCACTTTTTAAAAAACTAGGTGACATTCCATGTTATAGGACAGATGCTTTGGAATTATTGGCTCTCTCCCACCACTACATTTGATCAAAATTTGCTTCTTGTGTTTTGCTTTACTTTTTTTCAGTATCTAATGAGTTGCTGTTTTTGTTTCTGAGGTAGCAAATATTTAAACACATATTTATACAGAAAATTGAGGAATCAAATAAGGCTCTTCCAGTGCTTATGCAGATGAAGTCATGAATATTAATATGATTTCCATTTAACACTTTAGAAATCCCCTCAGTAAGATATCTTCGACACGATTTTAAGAAATATTTTACTACTTGTTTTGGGGACCTGCGTGAAATACAACTATTTAGGAATCTGCTCTCTTGAAGACTACAGTCTGTTAATTTATAATCGCTATTATGAGATTGTTATATTTTAAAAATAAAAGATACTCAATGATAATTTATAAAACCGAGGCAAATAATATTCATGTTTTTTAGAAACAAATGATCTTTACATTAATGCTATTTGTTACGAATCTTGATTTAATTATTACTATTTCATCAACATAGGCATCAAGGTGGAGTTTTTTCATGTTTGTTGTAATGCACAGAATTTAAGTCATTGAAATTAGATTTCAAATACTCTGTGATCTGGTGTCTATATATAGCAAGGCAGCTCGTATTTCTCAGATTCATAGGCCCTGAAAAGAACTTTAAAATGTCATCTAATCCAATCCCCTGCTGCCAAAGTAGCTGTTTAAAAATGCACTATTTTTCATTAGCCTGGAATTTTAAAAAGGATTAATGAATTTATAAATGCATTATTTAAAATGTTCTGATCATGTATATCTAACTGGAGCTGTTAGACTTTGAAATGATGTGGGTTTTTTTTTTCCTTTTAAATCTCAACTTCTCGTCGTAGAATGTTTCAGGGTTTACAAAGTGCTTTTCTGTGTGTATTTTCTCATTTGATCAACAACCAAGTTTTATATCTTGGGAAAATGTTTTATAATTTTTTAAATAAACCTTTGGCTCAGTTTACTCAACTGACTTGATAATATTTATATGCTCTAATTCTTTGAAGCTATATTGTTGTTTCATAGCCTCTGTTATGAATAGCTTCTGGAAAGCATAAATTAACCCTAAGCTAGTCCTTGTATTTTGTAGATGGAGGGAAATATGAAGTTCATGTAAGAGCTTCAGTATAGTTCAATATAGTTCATAGTACTAAAAATCAATACAAGCAAGTCCTACAAATAGTAACTATATCAACCATTTAAGCAAAATATAAATAATAAACATAGAATAGCTTTGCAGGATCTTAGCATTTTAATGTTAGAAAATATATCTGCTTATTTCTGCATAATAAACCACCCCCAAACTTAGTGGTCTCAAACAAAGAAATTATTGATTTTGCTCGTGAATCTTCAGTATGGGCGGGGTGGGTACATCTGCTGGGGCAGCTGGCCTAGGAGATAGAGCATCTGCTTTCAAGATGGCTCACTCAGATGGTTTATGAGTTGGTACTAGTTGTCATCTAAGGAACTCAACTGGGGCTGTGGGCTAGAGACTTCTCCATGTGGGCCTCCCCACAGCCTGCTTGGATTACCTTCCAGCATGGTAGCTGGGTTCCAAGAACAAATGTCCTGAGAGAATGAGGCAGAAGTACATGGCATTTAAAAATTCTAGCCTTAGAAGTCACATAGCATCACTTCTGCCCTACTCTTGGTTGAGGTAGTCATAAAGATCTGCTTAGGTTCAAGGAGAGGTTTGCTTAGGTTCCCTTGAAAGGAAGAGCATCAAGAGTGTCCAAAGAGCTTGTAGACTGAGAGATGTGGCCATCTTTGGGTGATACAGTTTTTGTTTTTTTTTTTTTAAAGATTTTATTTATTTATTTGGCAGAGAGATACAGAGAGAGAGCAAGTAGGCAGAGAGGCAGGCAGAGGGAGAGGGAGAAGCAGGCTCCCCGCTGAGCAGGGAGCCCGATGCGGGGCTCAATCCCAGGACCCTGGGATTATGACCTGAGCCGAAGGCAGCCGCTTAACCGACTGAGCCACCCAGGCGCCCGCTGGGTGATACAGTTTGCCTCAGAAACCACTTGTTCAATCTCTTTTTATGACAGATATTATTTTGAATATGGTTTAATTTGGGAGAGAAAAAGTGAATGGAAAATCCAATAAAATTCTAATAATTCATCTGCAGTTATTCTTCAAACAATGCTTTAAGTTGTGTTTTATTTCAGAGAAAATGGTATAGAGAAGGATAATTTTTTAAAAGATTTTATGTATTTATTTATTTATTTATTTTAGAAAGAGAGAGTAGGGGGGAGGAACCGAGGGAAAGGGAAAGAAAGAAGCTCAAGCCGACTCCGTGTTGAGTGTGGAGCCCTACACAGGGCTCAATGTCATGACCCCGAGATCATGACCTGAACGGAAATCAAGAGTCGGATGCTCAACGGAAGAAGACACCCATGTGTCCCAAGAAGGATACTTTTTAATGAACTTCATATTTCCCTCCATCTACAAAATACAATAAATACTTTTTAATGAGATAATGAGTATGAAAGCACTTTGAAATCTATAATCTCTATTGTAAAACAATGGAAAATAAAAATCATGGATTAAAAAATACTATTTTAATTGTTCTAACCTTATAAATTTTTTTTATTGAGATATAATTGACATATAACAATATATTAGTTTTAGGTGCACAATGTAGTGATTCAATATTTGTATTTACTGCAAAATAATCACCACAACAAGTTACCATTTAATTGATGTATTAGAAAACTAAGCTGAAAGTGTTATTTCTGCTTCAATTTTAATTTTGTTTGCATAAAAGATTTTTTTGTCCTACCTTGGTAAAAATTAGATGAACTGGTTTCATTTTCAAAGTCTTTATTTTAAAATAAATATGTATCTTTGTATGATTTGTAAGTGTACCCACAGGTAGAAATACATGTGTTCTTAAAACTATTTTGTATGTTTTCATTTCTGGGCTACATTGTAGCTAAATATTCTTATCAAATCTCAAGATAATTTAAATGTATGAAATAAGTATCTCAGTTATGTTACCAATAAAAGAAGACTGCAAATATTTTTTAAATAAAAAAATGCATTCTATGTTTGTTATAGAATACATAGGATATTAAAAATAAATTTTATTCATAAAAATAATAACAAATAACAAATAAATAAAACAAATAATCATTGTTTAGTTAACATCTGCCTCATCAACCTTTGAAAGTCAGTTAAGTCCTGATGAAAAGGAGTCTCACTGTTTCAGAAAATTCTAGCTATTTGGTCAGTTCTTGTTGTTGCTGTTGTATATTGTTTTCTTAGAAACTCATAGTGTCATTTGCTGCGGTAACCATATTTGATGTTTGCTGAAGGTTGAGATTGCTGTATTATAGAATTACGTATTTGCGATCTTCAAGAGTTCCCTCCTTCATTCAGTGAATACTTACGGTGCTTTTATAACATGTCAGCCACTGTTCTAGGCGCGTCAAGGGTTTTTTTTCTCAGACTATTACTTGCAATGTACACAATTATGTAAGTATAAATCTTATTTAACCTATGTAATACATTTCTCTGTGATTTTTTCTTTTGAACTATTGAAAAGGTTTCCTTTGTTTAATTTGTAATCATGAAAAGAATTAGGAGGTAAAGGCAACTTTTAGGAGCTATTGGAAAGTTTATCTTGCTCTTGGTGCATAATTAATCCATAAGTGGAACTTAGAATGTTTGGTATAAATTATTCAATGAAACACAGTGATCTCTGTCCAAAAAAATAGTGTATTTAGCCACTTATTAATGCATTTTTTAAAAACACTATTATGGGTCCTTATTTGCCAATATAACAACCTCATATAATCAACTTTTCAGAATAGATTTTCGAATGATCATTTTCCAACCACCATTTGTTGAAATACATTACCTGGTGGCAAGCATCTTTGTGTGCATTATGTCCTTTAATCCTTAGACGAAACCTCTGCTGATGTATCATCTCCCCATTTCACAAGTTAGTCTATCTCTGCTCATCAGCTTTTCTTTTCCTGCAGGCTTTTTCGTACCTGTATCACCCCACCCGGGATAAAGAAGGAAAGTGCAACCTCTGTGGAACTTGCTAGAACCACATGTTATCTAGATCATGCGTCCAGGGTTATATAAATCACAGATTTCACTTATGCGTAAAATTTCTGCCCCTCCTTTCTACTGTTCACTGAGATCTGGCGGTACTCCACACACGAGAGGCTATCGTTATGTTTCTGACACGAACAGTCGGAGATCAAGTCATTACATAGACATTATCTAGTTTCTGTGTCATCCACAGTGAAGTGAAATTCCACTTATCAAGCCGTTTCAAAACTGGCACAGTACAAACAACAACGATGGAGCAGTATTTTTATCTCTGGCACTCCCGAGTCCATTGTCCCCCGGCACTGTCCGGTTTTGCCCAGGCGGCAGGGACAGCCGTGGGGACTGCGGGCTCCAGAAGTGCAAATTTAGCATCTCCCAGATGTTCCAATAAAGCCAAACAGGCTGGTAAGTGAGCCAGGGCAGATTTCTAAGCTCTTCCTTTGCTCGGCAGGGCACCAACTGTGCTTGTGTAAATTTTATACATAGTCATGTTGACTGACTTAGTTCCGTCTTTTTAGAGTGGCATTTCTCACTCCAGACTAATTCGGCTTCGGGCAATGTCAGGATGGACACGAGAAGGTAGCATGCATCTGCACAGTTGCACATCGCGCAGCGCTTTGTGCAGGTGGAGGAGAATATGCTTTTAAGGGATAATCTCTCCCTTTCAGAACCCTGGCCGCCCTATGTTTATTGGCGAGGTTTGCTTTGGTGGTGTTTTAATGGCTTGTTTGTCAGACATACTGCATATTAAACAAGCAAAGCCGGCATTCTCTTAGGATCTGCGGTGCCCTTTATTCTCTCCTCCATATTGAAAATCATTCCTGTCAGCCCGTGGTCTCCAAGCTGTCGGGAAGAACTTTGGCATAGTTTCCCTAACCTTTCAAACAGTAAAAGCAAAACTCTCCTTTGATAAAAAAGCCGGAGGACTTTGGCACATAGCCATTAAGGATGCAGGCGACCCGGCTGCGATCTGACAGAATATTCCACAAAACACTCAAAAGTTCTCTTTAAGGTCCCCAGAGTGGGCCAAGGCACTTTGCTTGTACTTAACATATATCAACTGTCACCCGGCGGCAGTCAGTGTTGAACCGAACACAATGGAACATCCAGATGGTCTAAACAAAGCGAACAAATGTTCACTGCTATTAAAAGCTGTTTACACCAACTTCCAGGATTTCATGTAGTGAAGTTTATATTGTGTCACTGCGGAGGTGCTCAGCTCTGTCCGCGGCAAAGACCAGCCTTTTCCAAACGCCTGTTGCTCATGCTGTCTGCACCCAGTGGAAAGTGAAGCTGGATGGTAAGTGAGGAAATTGAATAATGTCAAGCAGTCATGCAATTTCAGACGTTTTCAGTGACTTGCCCCCAATTCTGTTTTATTGATCGTCTAGTGCAGCCTCGGCCCCAGACCCAATAAACACAAAGCAGACCCCCTTCTCTGTGGGAGTGTGTCATGGATGGATGGATGGGTGCCCGCTATCTGCCTCTGCAGACAGGGCCTCTGGGCCTTGCTGGCTCCTCACTGGGGATGTTTACGCAGTGAATGGTTTTGTTTTCTTCCTCTGAGATGCTGTGATATCAGGTCCTGTCTTATTGGGGATTAATATACATGAGTGACAAACCTACGTTTTTCTGTCTTCTTCCTTTGACCTCTTCATGGCATCTCCTTTACAAATTCCAGACACACGGCCTACATTGTTAAAGGATTTGTTGTGTTGCCATTAATAGTACTAATATGAAGCATGTCCAGTTTATTTCTTGTTAAAGAAGAATCTAGAAAAACTGTCCCTGTATTTAGGTTTGTTAATCACTACCAATTTCTCCTGTCATGACACACCTAAAAAATAAGTAAATACTAAAGACATACTGTCTATTAATTTGCCTTAAAATTCAAAGTATAGAAAGAACAAAAAAGACACGTGTGCAAGCTCAACAGTTAATTTATCACTTTTATATAAGTAGATCATTTTAACATAATTTTATATCGTGTTTGGGTTCAATTTTATATATTTAAAAAATAATTAAACATCATTTGTTGTGTCCTCTCTAAGTTCCCGTGCCTCAAAGTTTCTGATGTATTTTTAAAGATGGGTGAGCTCATAAATGGTTAAACTCAAGTGTTTAAGAAAATATGACTTGTTGGCCTATTTCCTTCAGAAATTAAGATCAAGATGAGTTTCAAAAGATGTCATATGGCATGACACAGAACTGAATTTTACTGATGGCATATACATCCTCAAAGAAAGATTGATATGGAGCCATTATGAACACAGGAAAGATGGGTTCACCTCGGCTGCGTGGAAACACTTTTCTCTCCACGATTGTCCTGGTATATCAGATCATTTCAATAAATTTGATAAGGAACAAGTTTTGATCTCCTGAATTTTTATAGGGTTATAGGCCTCCTTTACACGATCACATGAAATTCAAAGTTTTCGCTCCTGTGTCTAAGTGGAAAAGAAAATATATTGCCCATAAAAGTTTAATGTGGGAACAGTATATTTTGCGCACGGATGACACAAGTGCACAAGACTCATGAAGGCCCTCCCTAGCGAGCTTTGAAGAGTTTGAAACTTTTCACTGACAATAGTTTTGCTAAATGCAATGTCAAGAAGGCAGCATGAGAACAATGAAAAAATCATCTGTGCCTCTATCATTTGGATTCAAAGATCATTTTATGGGCTGTTGGTATGGATGGTGTTTTTCGTGGCTGTCTGGGAGCGACCGGATAGGATTTTGAAAAATATGGATCGTACAGATGTGAAAATAAAAGGTAGCAAAACCAGAGCTCAGCTTTGCCAAGGGTCAAGCGCTATGCCCACTTTGAACGAGCCATTCCAGGCCTGCTTGTCAGTCCAAAGGCGAGCTGCTCCATTTCCTGTTTATGCCTGTGCAGAGTTCCACATCCGGGAGCTTGCCTCCAGCGGCAGGTTTTTCCGCACACCCCAGGAGATCTTTTCCTTAAAATGGCTCATTATTTATCATTTAAGTAAGCCATTGGAATTTCGTTAATTCCTGTTTTACTTAGCACAGGCAAAATGCTACCATTATCTAGGAGATGGTAATGTTAACTTATAACTGTTACCCAGAGTGCTAATTAATTAAGTGACTTTTGCAAAACCTGGTCAGGGAGCCTATGAAATAGAAAAGATGGATGCCAAGTGGATTACCTTCCGGGCCTGAGGTTAACAACAATTAAAATCTACCTAGTTATTTGAAGAAGTTCTGGCACTTCATCTTTACTAAACTGGTCAAAATTTAGAGATCTCGTTAGCTTCGGCCAAATACTGAAGTAGCTGGAGTTCAGCTCGCGACACCCTCATTGCTTTTGCTTCCTTCTACCCTCCCCCTGTCCAGATTCTTCACTATTGCTCCCTGTCCCTCATCAGCACTTCTAGTGTGAATATAAACTAGTTCACACTCCAGCATAAACGACAGTTTGCTTAATAGTCAACCTTTCCTAGGGCTATTTGTATTTTAAAGTAAAATAAAATTCTAAACTATGAAATTTTAGTCTTCAGGTCTAACTTGGTGGGAGAGAGATCTTTTGGGGGGCACCCAGAAACTTCCCAGGGCCCCTGTAATCATGCCAACCAAAACATTGTTTCTCCACAGCCAGATCTAGATTGTATTCTCTTGTATTTATTAAATAGTGTGGTATACTTTTTTTAAAAAATTCAAATTTAGATACAAAGTTTAGACTTCTGTACTAAGAAGTCTATTTTTTCCTCCATAAATCTGGAGATCTTATTTCTTAATTCTATCACAACAGAAAGGACACCTTATTTTCATTTTCTTAATTTATTCCTCCTAAAACACACTATCCTTTCCAACATTTTTTAATGTCGTCAGACCACTTTTATGAATTACATTGTTTTAAATTTTATTGACTTTTGAAGAAGTCCCTGTTTTAAGTCCCTATTTTTAAGCAAATGCCATCAAGTTTCCAAATTTCCTCAGTTCATTTATGCCTATCAGCAGGCGATGGGTGTCCTGGGCATCAAATGTCACTCAAGTATTTGGGGTATAAAATGTGTAAAATAAATGGTGATAGCTCTTATTGAAAAGCTGACAAACATGAACATTCTGGTTGAAGGTTGTTTATTAATGCTTTTGATTTTATAACATTTGTAAGAGTTATTTGTAGCTTTTGCCTTAATTATACACTAAGAGGAATAATTTTGTGTTATAGTAATTGATGGAGAAATCTTTCAGCACATTGCACTCTGATTTATAAAAGAGCACAAGATTAGAGTTGGGAAGATTGGATTAATCTGACACGAGGTTTCCCTATAACATACCTGATATATGGTGTGATACCAGTAAACATGTAATAAAAAGTCAAGGGAGTATATCCCAGTGTAATTAAAAAAAAAAAACAAAAACAACCCAGACTTCGTGGCTTTGTAAAGAATCAAAAATACAGCATTTGCTTAACTGATTAGGGCTGAAACACATCCAAATCTGAATGTTAAGATTTTACAGGATTGAAAAGCTTGTAGCTGGAATATTATTGCACGTTGTCGTGGATTTTACTGGGCCCTGGGAACATAGTAATCAAAATCTTGACATCTGTAAGGGGTCTTCTGGTTCTAACATTTTACGATTTGGTTACTTTCTCAAATTCTTCTGCTTCATCTTTAGATATACACAATCTCTTTCCACGTGTCCTTATTGGACCAAGTTTTCCCCATGATCAACAGCTTGAAACTATTTATATTTACAATACTGGACAATCCTGCCTACTTATGCTGCCTTTTTTTTTCCTTAATGAAAATTTTCATGAATTGTTTCAGTTCTGTGTTATATGGCTAATTGATGAAAAGGCAGTAAAAATTCAGGATCTAAGCAAGTGCTTCACAATCAGCCATATTTATAAACATAGCTTCATAAAAATAGGGCATGATATTCCATTGGCCATAGAATGACTAAACACTGAAATCCTTGGAGAATCGTGCTTGCATTGTGTGACGCATCAGCACACATGTTTTATCTATCACTGAAAGAACATCCCATTTAAGGCTTTTCCCCATGGTAATCAAGGTTAAAGTCAGAGAAAAATTATATTCCCTTCAGCGGGTACATCAAGATGAGCTGAATAGTTTTAGAAGAGTAACTTACTGGATCAATTCCTTTCTATGATAACATCACTTTAACTAAATTTGACTTTCCTGATTCATTGCCAAGATGTTTGTTGACTCTTGAGAAAATCTTGACTTCTAATAACTTTTGCATGGAGGCGGGAGTCTGCTATTTCTTTTATTATTATATGTTATCTTTTCTCAGTTGCCTATTATAAAGATTGTTATAAGATTTAGTTGGTTCAGTACTCACAGTGTCAACAGACTTTTAGTAATTTACTGATGTGTTAGAAGCTGTAAAATAATTTTAGCCCTCAGAGGTCCGTTCTTAAGAATGGTCCGTTCTCCTGTTCTTGCTGGTAACATTAGGCACTCTTTGTCCTTTGAACAGCCACAAATTTGATAAATTCATTCAGTCCACAAGTGTTTATTTAGACCTACTCTGTGCCATTCACTAGGGACATGGTGGAGTAAGTCACAGTTTAGGGGGCCTAGTGTTTCATAGGGGAGGCAACAGACATTCACATTATAGTGTGAAAAGCAAGATGAGCAAGAAAGAAAGGGCTGGCTTTTAATATCTGGAAAAGTCGGGGAGAAAGTGAAACTTGGCTGAGTCTTAGGTATGAATAGGAGTTGGTCAGCTGGATGTGCACAATATGGACTGAAAATTCTGGTGGAGGGAACAGCCTATAAAATGCACAAAGGTAAGAGAGCAGTTTAAGGAACTAACCACATGCATGTGGGAGAGGAGGGAGAAGGGGTCAGCCGCATGGCAGGGCTTAGACAGTGAAGGCTATTTAGGCAAAATGCTTAGCTTCTAAAGGGTTTTAGGTGATCACCTGACATGCTTAGAAAGGTGCAGTTTGATAGTTAAGGACTATACTCTGTGGGTTTGGATCCCTTCCTTGTCACCTTGAATGCCTTTGTTTTCCCATCTGGGAATAACTCTGACTCAAAAGGTTGCCATAAGGATTAAAGGAGTTAATACATGTAAAGTACTTCAATAGTTCCTAGTATGTGTTCTCAATAAAATGGCTCAGTATTTGTCATTGTTATAACTCTGGATTGAATGGTGACAACCTGGGTCAGGGAAGCTAACCACTCTTTTAAATTAATCCAGGGGATAAATGATAGAAGCTCAACATTCTCGTCAGTCATGGCCTTATTCAGCTGACATTTTCTGAGCACTCTGTATGTGCAAGACCATGGGCTGTGGCTTTTTCCACATAAAATGCTGGTCAAACATATGGATTCACAGACTTCTTGCAAAAATGTCTCCCTCAAGAATTCTGGCATCTGGGGTGCCCGGGTGGCTCAGTCAGTTAAGCATCTGCCTTCAGCTCCGGTCATGGTCCCAGGGTCCTGGGATCAAGTCCCACATAGGGCTCCCTGCTTGGCGGGGAATCTGCTCCTCCCTCTTCCCCTGACCCTCTCCCAGCTCATGCTCTGTCTTGCTCACTCTCTCTTTCTCAAATAAATAAAATCTTAAAAACAAACAAACAAAAGAATTCTGGCATCTGGCAACTTGAGTTTGGCTTCTGTTATGATTGAAAATATGACAACAGGGTGCCTGGCTGGCTCAGTTGGTTAAGCAACTGCCTTCGGCTCAGGTCATGATCCTGGAGTCCCAGGATCGAGTCCCGCATCGGGCTCCCTGCTCAGCGAGGAGCCTGCTTCTCCCTCTAACCCTCCCCGCTCTCATGTACTCTCTCTCTCCCTCTCATTCTCACTCTCTCAAAATAAATAAATAAATCTTTAAAAAAAAAAAGAAAATATGACAACAAATGACAAGAGACTCTGAAACCCACACACCATCCTTCTTTTGCCAATGGTTTCTCTCTCCCGTTCGACTTGAAGGGCTGTCATGACCTCTCTGAGGAGGAAATGGCTGCACTTGAAAAGAATGCCTAACCAGCCCCCAACAGGTGATCATCAACCTAAGTACTCTCAAGTTGCCTGAAGCCAGAGTCTCCGAAGAAATTAGAGTTAATAAGATGCAAAAGATCCTAAGTAATGGGCCTCTTCCTACCTCAGGAGTGCTGAGAAGTAGTGCTTCGGAACACATACTGGTGGAGGACAGACAGGTTCAAGTCCCCCTGGGCCACTTGCTAAGCATGAAGCCTTGCTACATACTTAATCTCAGTGAGCCTTAGCGTCCTCACCTGTAAATGGTGTCACTCATCTGAGTACGTGACTCACGGGGTTACTGGGAAGTCTGCAGGAGAACTTCACATGGAACGCAGCATAGAGCAAGAGCTCAGCAAATGTTAATTATCATTAACACAGGACCTAACCAGATTTAGATAGCTGAAGAGCAAGAGGATGGTAAGGTTGAGTTCGAACACACTGAGTTGGAAGAACCCAGAGGTTCAGCCAAGTGGAATTGTGTTGTAGGTGGCTCGATATACAGGTCCAGGGCTCAGGGGAGAGGGCAGGAAAAAAACACGACACATGGGCTTCCTAGACAGTGAATCAGAGTGGGATGAGCCGATCTCTGACACTAGTTCCTACTCAGTTCTCGAATTGGGCTGGAGGTGTTCATTTAAAAATTTCTGGAATCTTGGGGAGTAAGCAGAAGAAGAGAATGGATTGCATTGCTGGTTGGCAATGTGAGGAAAGACCATATGGCATTCCTTTAAAAATGTGAATCATGATAAAAGCCCTGCATAGGAGGTGGTGGGTGAGGAGGTTAGGAACGTGTATCTGAACTCTAAGGGGGGGTGTGTGGCTCAGGCACCAGGACAGCTCCTTTCTCTTCTTGGCACAGCAGTGCAGGCCTCTTTCTCTCGAGCTGCTCAGTTGCTTAGGCATGTCGGCGCCCTGGGTTCTCGGCTGTCCAGAGACTGATGCCATCATTCTGGGGCAAAGCCAATGAGAACAACAACAACAACAACAAGAAGACAAATGATTAAAAACTCACTCTTTTTTGTGTCCAGGCTGCTTTTCAAAAGGTTGCAATTCTTGAAATGCCATATTTTAGAAAAATATGAGTATTTCCTATTTATTGCACCTTAGCTTATAAAATGAGAACTTCTTGCAGTTCAGATATCTCTCATCAGATTTGGGGATAAATAGACTTCTCCACTCACCACTGACAACTGTGTGAGGAACAGCCCCATGATATGATGGAACTCCATTGATTTTTCATAAAAGTTTAATAAGATGATACAGGTCAAAAGCTTTGCAAAGTTTGCTATAAATTTTAGTGAAGAACTGAGCAAGATGTAACTGGATAAGAAAATAGGAATGAAACTTGTATCGTGCAGCGGAGATAATGGGAAAATAATGAGAACGAGTCCCCCCTTCACCATCCGGGTAGCATTTTCCCAAATGGACCAGCTGACCCTCTAGTCAACACTTTATCACTGAGGACTGAATATATTCTGTTAGCCATTAGTTATTTGAATGCCATTTAAGTTGATCAGATACATTTTAAGAATGCAGATAAGATAGGACAATCAGAATGCTTTGCATGTGCCTCCGTTTCCAGGCTGTGTTTTGGATTATGTTGTTTAATACCAAAATAAAGGATAGTGTAGATTTTCTTTTTTTGAAAATCGGCTGCTCAATTTCCAGTAATTTATGTAATATTGATTTACTTTAAATTTTCTAAAAGAATGCAAATTTATTTCATTTTTATGTGAGATGCTATCTCTTTCTTAAATGATGGCTCTGATTTTTCACTTTCATAATATATCTTAATTTAAGATTTTCAAAGTCTATTTCCTTGCAGTAGCTTTGGAAATGATACCAACCCTAGCAGCAGCATCATCATCATCATCATCATCATTATTATTAAGAAGTGATGATCTCTTTAAAACCTTTGGATAGTATCTGCCATTGATTTAAATTTTCTTGCTCAACAGTGCACACTCCATCTAATCAGTCTGTTTATAATCAATTGAAATATCACACACAAACTAGTGATATTCCTTACGACTATGTTCCTGAAGAGGTACAGAAAAGATAGACTTTAACATTAGAATTAATTCCATGTGAGTTCATTTGCCTTGTTACTTTCTCAATTGCCACATGAATTTTCTCTTTCCCTTGTTGACAAAATTTAGGATAGAATTAGATGGATGATTTTAGAATCTTTTCTCTGATATGCACAAAGCAGCGAGTTCCCACTCTGGTTTAAGAGACCTGGACCTAAATGAGACCAAGAGGAAAAATGATGCAGGCAAAAACATTTTCAGAAAGCAGGCTTATAATTTAGGATACCAGTAAATTACTAGGAAGTTGTGCAACCACTATTTAATGGACACAAACTAATTATAGCCCAAGAGTGGTGAGTCTCATCCTGCGGATATACAATATAATTCCTTTTAGAGAAGCAATAACATGTTGTTAATACCATGCCATATTAGCTTATATACCCAAAATTTCAAAGAGATTTCTTAAAAGGGGACATGGCAAAGAACCAGCATGTAGCAATCTGAGCCTTGGACTTGGAACTATTCTTTGGTAACTCTTTTGTAAATGAATCCACATAACTAAAAATTCTGAGTCACAATTCCCTAGTCTGTGACTTTTGTATCTCTGTAACAACCACTCTTACTTATTAATTACAATAATAATGATAATAGCCAGCAATTATCGAAACTTCACTTCAGTGCTTTATATGCCGTAGCTCATTTAGCCCTGCCAATAATTCTGAGATAGTATTAGTCCCTTGTTTTATAACACATGGAAAAACGGTAGCTCAGAGAGGTTAAGGAACTTGTCCAGGATCACACAGTTAATAAGTGGAGGAACTTGGATTCAAATTTAGGTTGGCCTGTGCAGTATTATTTGTCTTCATATGGGATGGCTATTTGTGCCGTTACTAGTTTGGGGGCTCCAAGTGACTGTGATTTCTCCTGTACCTTGTAGCTCTCAAGGGTATTGCATGTTCCTGGAAGGATAGAGGCTGGATGCCTCCTAAGATCTAAAAGGAATGTGTTTTGTACCTTTGCTCAAAGATTGTCCTGAGGGCAGGGGTTTTATACCAATGAGTCTGCTGAGTGCTGCTCCTGGGGCTTAGAACCCACAGATGATCCTGGGGTTCCTCATGTCTCCCTAGTGGGAAGCATCTTTATTCAGATGTCAGGTTTCTGCCTCATTAGATCCAGGAAATGCCTAGGGCTGCCAATATCTGAACTTGCTTGTTCATTTCAGACATCGTGGTAAAATTCAAGTCCTTTTGGGTCTTCTGAGAACTCAGCTCCTTGTCTGTCACTCTTTTTGCCGAGAACTTCTTGCCTATTCTAGACACTGATCTTCTTTAGAAGTTGGAATTTCTTCTTCATAAAGACTCTTGGGTCTTTATGTGCTCAGGTCCAGGTACAAGATCCTTTCTCCAGGGAGTGCTCCCCTTTCACCAGGTCAGCTCCTGAACCATCACCTGTCCCTGTGCAGAGTATCACCTAGACTTTGTTTCTTCCTTTCAGAGTGTCATGCCTGGATATATTCCAGGGTGACCCGGGTGTACAAAGAATAAAAGTACTGATATGTAAGCCTAGTGGTTTTTTTTAAGTTGATTTTGAAGCATTTTCTGAATATTTTCATGATGATTTTTGACTTAGAACAAAGAACTTTTAGATCTTTTATTTTTTTTTAAGATTTTATTTATTTATTTGACAGAGAGAGACACAGCGAGAGAGGGAACACAAGCAGGGGGAGTGGGAGAGGGAGAAGCAGGCTTCCTGTGGAGCAGGGAGCCCGATGCAGGGCACGATCCCAGGACTCCAGGATCATGACCTGAGCCGAAGGCAGATGCTTAACGACTGAGCCACCCAGGCACCCCAGAACTTTTAGATCTTTTAAAGATTTGTTTATCCACTAATTCATTCATTCAGCATCTACTATGTGCCAGTGAAGTTTTAGGTTCTGAGGATACAGCTGAAAGTAAGACAGATAAGGTTTCCACTCTCACTGGGCTTACATTCTTTTTTAAAAATAATTTTTAATGTTATTTATTTATTTTTTGAGAGAGAGAGTGAATGAGCAGGGGCAGAGGGGCAGAGGGAGAGGAGAGAGAGAGTACCCTAAGCAAACTCCACACTCAGCTCGGTACAGAGCCCAAAGCCCGATGTCAGGCTTTATCTCATGACCCTGAGATCATGACCTGAGCTGAAACCAAAAGTCAGACGCTTAACCGACTGAGCCACTTAGGCACCCTAATGAGCTTACGTTCTGGTGGTGGGAGAGTGGCAAAATAAGCAAACACAGAATTAAAATATCAAGTTAATAATATGAACTATGCAGAGAAATATAACAGGTAAAATGATTAAGTGCTAGGTAATTCATTTAGCCTGAATGGCTAGGGGAGACCACTCTGAAGCTGAGATATGAATGATAAGTAGCATCTAACCACATGATCTGGAGGAGGGAATTTTAGGCAGGAAAGAGCCAAGCCATGGAGAGAGGGCAGTGGACTGCAATGGTGGATGAGAGGAAGCAAGTTTTAATGAACATTTAGCTTTCTGTGCAGGAATATAGCCTCACCACTCTTCCTTGTACATACTAAAGTATTTAGACATTTAGAGGTCATACTCACTTACTCCACAAAGGGGTAGTGAGTACATCTACTGTGTGCCAAGCACTGTTGAGTGCTGGGTGTCTAGTGATGAAGAAGATGGAGTTCCTGTCTCGGTCCTGGGAGGGAGCTTGAGAAGGAAACAGACATTTACAACGCAGTGTGATTCGTCGCATGATAAGGGGAGGTGCAGCCGGTGGTGGAAACGTAGAGGAAACACATCTATCCTAATAAAGGGCTAGGCCACCAGAGGAGGCTTCATGGGGAAAATGAAGCCTAATTTGAGATTTGAGGTACAAGTCGTAATCAGCCAGGCAAAGGAGGGAAAGGGTGTTCTAGGTAGAGGGATTCACTTCAGTAAAGGCCAAGAGTCACAGGAGAATGAGGCTTGTTTGGGGATTGCACATACAGTGTGGATAGAGCAAATAATGAGGAGGGGAGTGCGTTTTGCAAGATGTGCCAAATGTACCTGATAGAGCAATGCATGAATACATTTTTAAAAAAGTAAGGTATAACTGACATATAACATATCAGCTTCAGGTATGCAACATAATGACTTGACATTCGTATATATTGCAAAACGATCAATGCCGAAAGTCTAGTTAATATCCATCACCATATGCAAATGCAGGAATACATTTTTAAATTTCAGGAACAATATATTGTTGTGAAAGATTAAAGAACATAAAGAGGAAAGAAATTTAAAGTATCTGTAGTTTCCAGAGCAAAACTTTTATTCTGGGCGAATTCTTGTATCCAAATGACAATTTTATAAGTTCAAATTCCCTTTATAGCAGAACTCAGGATCCAGGAAGGAGGGTCTGCTTTCGTTACTTGCTTGATCCTGGCATTTGCTTCTGCAACACACCCCCAGGTAAAACACGTGTCACTTGTTTTCAGTAACTGATACAAGCACTTTTATAAACAAGTTATCTTGGTAACAAAGGATATAAGAGCACCAGGAAGGAAGGTCAAGAAGACACTAGCATTACTGGGGGAAACATATAATGCCTGACCACATTTTTTTCCTGGGGAGAAATGTTTTGCCTCAGAAAAGGGTCACGTGGCTATCACTTTGTTCCATTCAGTGTATGCACTGAAGCTGGGATTTCGGAAGTACGGAGTTCTATTGTTTGTATCTGTCCAATACACGATCGCTGGAAAGTGAGAAAGGAAAGGAATTTGTTCATTGTATGTGAAGCAAAAATGCTGCATCCTGACCCTGACGGGAAGCTTAGCTTCGGTGTTGTTCTTGTCAAGCATTTGAGTGCATTTGAATACTCTGAGGGAAGAAGACACACGTTCCGTGTACTTAATGGAATTAAATTCAGGGAAACCACTCCTTCATGTGGTCTTGCTAGACGGGTAAACCATGGTATTTAACCTTCTAGTAATATACGACCTATTTTCGTTGAGTAGCTGGCAGAATCTTTTCCAAGATGTCATCTCATAAGGACATGTTTTACACGTTTGAAAGACGAATGCTTTGCATCGAATGTGCCTTTTCTTATATCATGAAAATTCAGTTGATTCTCAAGGGCTCTCAGGATGGTTTGGGGAAAAGTTTGAAGAATTAAGGAAGAGTCTTCTTTGGACAAGTGTGAGCAACTTCTGTTTACTTGAGGCAATTACTAATTTGTGTATGTATACACAGGAGGCTCTATACTAATGTTTCTTAATACTAATTCTGATAAATTCATTGGTTTCTATAATTTTTTTTTTAAGAATCCAGACAAAAATTACCAAGGATTTTGTAGTTGTTATTTGTATGTGTTTCAAACTGTGTGCAGTTTTGGGGCACCTGGGTGGCTCAGTCGTTTAAGCATTTGCCTTCAACTTGGGTTGTGATCCCAGGGTCCTGGGATTGAGCCCCACATCAGGCTTCGTGCCCAGCAGAGGAATCTACTCTCCCTCTGCCCCTCTCCTGCTGGTGCTCTCTCTCTCAAATAAATAAATAAAATCTTAAAAAAAAATAATCAAACCGTGTGTAGTTTCTCTTTACAGTAAAGAAACTGCATGTATCTTTCTACATATACCTTCATATATCCAACTATATGAAAAAAGAATGCTGTTACTGTACCAATTCAACTTAAAACTTTAGAAGAAATGATTATTGTATAATAGTGAAAAGAGAGGCACAAAAGTTGTATTTTGTCCCCTGATTAAAGGACTTGCAGCAGAGCTCCCTTCCTCTTTGCAAATAACCAGTATAGGTTGTCCATAAAGTCAGGAAACAGGCAAATAATGGCATTGAGAATATCTTCAATCTTTACAAAGGATTGAATAATATTATGTTTTCCACCTTTCTGGAACTCTGTATTAGTCAGCTGCTTTGTGGAAGTTTGTGCAAGAGAAGCCCGTAACAGCAGTCGGCAGGCCTGATCCCCTGCCCCGGTAGCTCTGCTGTGCCTCCCTTCCCAACACTCCCAGTCCGACCCAGCGTAGATTCAGATGGCCTCAAAGGGCGCTCTTTCTGAAGTTCCTGAAGTTGAAGTTATTGGGCATCTCTTAGAAAGGGCAAGTGATAATACAAAGTAGCAAATGACAAAAGGAATGGATAGCCAGTATCAGGGGAAAATCACCGCAGGCTGTGGGAGGTCAGGAAGACTTCCTGGAGGAGGTGGGGTTTGGGCTTGGCTTTTAAAGGAGCAGCAGGACTTGAACCAACTGCACAAGATGAAGGGGTGGCCGTGCTGGGCAGAGGAGGACTTACCACTACCAGAGTGCTCCAGAATGTAATAATGAACCCCTCCCAGAGTGCTCTCAGAATTGCAGGCACCCCTCAGCACCTTATGGGTCTCACTTGCAAAACCAGGGATCGGACTCTAGCCTCTGAGGCCCCTGGTAGCTCTGTGGTTAATCGTAGTTTATAAGCATCCAGACTTCCTTTCTCTAGAACAAACTACAAAAACATTCGGTCCAATTTTTGTTCAGCTCAATCGTATCACAAATCTCACATTTCTGAGTGGCGGATCTCTGTCATTCTTCCCTTTTCCTGTGTGAATCTTCTTGTCTCTTCTCCAGGCTTCTTCTTTCTCTATCTGCTGATTGAGACTAAACTGATCATTTAGCACATGGCAGGAAGCAGCGAGTGCTGAATCATCATTTCTGGCCTAATCTATTCTCACACAGCTGGCTCCCTCAAAGTCCTTCAACCTAGATGAAGAGAGAAAGAGGGAAAGAGCATTCAAATTCCAAGTCAGGCACTCAAAATGAGAGAAGGCTTTCCTGCCCTGAGAGGTGTTCCGAGGGGTCTGGCATGACAGATTTCAGCCACTGCTGTGTAAATGGCGAGAGCTCCCCTCTGCAGAAATCTGCATGTTGCAGAGTAAGTGACTGGATGCTTCTAGATTTTACAACATGCCGAACACTAAATGTATAGAAGTGTATTTGAGAAATTTCAGAAATATATCCCCACGTCTGCCCATAACTGAGTTACCCCTCTCCAAATGACATTGATTCTGGAGTTTCTTAAGAACTGAATTTTCAATGTTGAATTCAAGGGGCTGTGGTTATTAGAATATCAGGGTCTACTTAAGAACGTCTGCTTTGGGGTCAGCTCTTTGGCTCCAATGTCTTATTCTTCTACTTTGTGTGTGTGTGTGTGTTCACATACTAAGTGCACCTTTTCTCTTCAGACCACTCCCAAGTGAGTAGAACTCTTGTTAGATGAGATTTGCCATGAGGCTCTGGATTAAAAGATTTTTCTTGTTATTGATACAGTGATTGTTGCAATTGGCACACTTATGCCACTCTCATTTCTTTGCCAATCTCACTGTGCTAAAAATAGTGAAGACTGGCAAGGCTGCCAGGTGGAAGATTTGAGATTTAAATTTCAATCCCTCTGACATGTTGGAACCCTCTCATGGAGAACCTACATCTTATATACAACAACAACAACCACACACACACACACACACACACACACACACACACACACACACAGAGGAGGAGGAGAAGATGGAGATGCAGGCAGTTTAGACATCATGTTCAATAAAGTGAACTTGACCATCAGTTTACTGAAGGACAACAAAGTGCCCAGGGTCGGTCTAGGATTCTTTGGAAAGTTGGGTAGAAAAATGCTTGAATGACCACTAGGGAAAACAAAAAACAAAAAACAACCACTCTACAAGTGTGCAATTGTAACATTAAACTGGAGATCCCTGGAAAACTTAACAGAATCGTACATTCAACAATGATATTATTTTTTATGAGATTTGGATATGGCATTTTTAAGTTAACTTAGGAGCAGGGTATATAGTAAATGGTGGAAGAAGGATGACCAAGGAAACATCTTGAGGCTTATCAGGAAAACTTGCATCCTCGTATTTCCTTTAAACACATATTTTATTGTGGAAACTTAAAAAAATCTTATTTACTGAGAATAAGTTTAAAAAATACAAAACTTATCTTGATCTTTCTAGCTGTTGCTATGGTTTTGAGTAATACATCATTAAAGCCATGGCACTCCAATGATGTATTAAAGTAATATATCATAACAATGCCACGGCTTTGATGATATATTAATGTAATACATCGTTAAGGCGCCATTGGCCCCGTGATGTATTACTCAAAACACTACCAATTGGTTAGATCAACACACAGGGACCTGTGTGTTAGGGACAGGAGAATGGCAAATGATTTTGGACCAAAACACAATTGAACTTCTCAGAGATGTCTCGCCCACAAAAGCAGTTCTGTAAGATTGGATAGGCTTCAAAGGCTCACTCAAGAGTGGTAGGGTTGAATTGCAAGTGAAGGGCAACAAAGACATCTGCTCTGACTACATTAGAAACCTGTGCCCGGGGCCAAGTTTTCACTTGGGGGATGAGGAACATGCCTATGTTTTGCCTAGCAACAAGCCATGTGCTTTCGTTGCATAATCTCGTTTAATCCCAGCTGAAATGCTATAAGATATTATTATTTGATTTTAGAGATCAGGAAATTGAGGTTAGAGAGATGAAGTGAGGTCACATAGCTAGGAGGTGGCTGAGCCAGGATGTTGAGTCCGTGTCTGCCTCACTCTAGAGCTGCGTTGGGTGGGTACCTCTGATTTTGTGCCCTTAGTTTAGAGGAATTTTTTTTTTTTTCTATTTCTAAAGGGAAATTAGAGAATGGGCTCTCTTCCCATCTTCCCCTTCCCCCTTCCTTCCCTCCCATTCCCCTGTCTATACAATTTTGAGAGAAGGCATTTGGAAAGCAGATCTGGAAAGGCTTAGGCAAGACTAGATATGCATTTGGCAGCTTTTTTTCTTTTCCTCAGGGTCCTGCCAAATGCCTGATCCATGGTTGAGGGAGGAATGGCCCTGCTAGTGACTGAAAGCTTGGCTTTGCCCCTTCGTTCTACTCAACAGCCTCCTCCCCGGCTTCCATGCTTCCCCTCTTGCTCCCACTACAAATCCATCCTTTACACAGCAGCCAGAGCGATTATTTAAAAATGTAAATCCTATCATGTCACCATTTTACTTAGTTCTCTTCAGAGGCTTCCCTCTACCCTTAGAATAAAATCTGAACTCATTGCCCTGGCCCCCAGAGTCCTGATTCTTGGGGGGGCTACACTGATCTTCTTTCTCTCCTTGGATGGGCTTGGTGCTGTCTCAGCATTTTTGCCTGAATGAATGATCTTAACCTGCTTGGAATGGCTGGTTCTTTCTTGTCAGCTGCCACCTTAGATGCCACCTTCTCAGAGAGGTTGTCCCGGATCACTCGGTCACCCTTTACCACATTTCCCTACTGTTCATGTCTTATCACATCCCAGTATTCGATTGTTTAATTATCTGTTTATTGTCTCCCTCCTGGAACCCCCCAGTGGAGAAAGACTGGACCTTGTTTCTTGTGTTCCTGGCTGTATCCCCAGAGCCTAGGACAGAGCTTGGCATACAAGAAGTGTTCACTAACAATGACTAAAACCAAAGACTATATATTATTGACGGATTGACCAATAGTGAAGACAACTATTGGGTGAGAAGTTTCAAAGATGAGATGTTATGGAGCTAAAGGAAAAAGAAGTAGATCATAACAATACCTAAAGGACCTGAGCAAGACCTTTGAAACAATCAAGGTAAACTAAGAAATGGACCCTCTCTACAGGAGTTGGGAGAACAAGCTGGACTAGTATTTGGTGAATGCCAAAGCAGATCCTCCACCAAAGTGCAGTGCTTCTTCCATGTATGACCCATCCTATGCCTCCAGGAGGGGTGTGTCACACATTACATTGTGTGCAGATGGTCATATATTTGTGCAGACTTTGGAAAAGTGAGACATTTTAACTGTAACTGCTCTCACACTTCTCATGTTGGGTGATGTTGGAGTAGCTGTAGATATTTCATATTTGTAAGAACCAATGGGCATTATATATTTGTAGGTTTACATGTTTTTCTTAAATAAGATCCCCTAAATTGTATTAGCTTCATGCTCCCAAAACTTAGATCCACTTCTGGTTGAAAGTATGTGATAGAAAAGTTAGAATGGGGAAAAAGAGTATGGTTGGATACTCGTATCTTGATCAGTCCAGATGGTAGAAAACTAATGTCAAGTAATCCTTTCATTTTACTATGGAACGGAATTGTTTCTTGTAATTTATTATAACTATTTCTTGTTAGAGAAAGAGCTCGGAGCCTGTGAAAAAATGAGAAGTTTCTGGAACATTCTCCCCCTTTACAAATCATCTGTTCCTTGTCCTATTTTCTTGAGGTCTTGTAAAGCAATTGACTTTTTAATCTTGGATAAATTAACTCACATAAGATGTTATTGATATAGTATATTACACTTCCCAGAGGTATTTGTTAGGTTAGAGCAATCCTCAAGGGATGACATTAAAAGGGGAATGCAAGAAACCGTCTGCCCTCAAATTAAGGTAGGTCCTGACTGAACTGGCTCTTAATTAATAAACTAACTAATTGAGCCAATATTTGTCGAGTGTCTTTCGTGTGCTAACTGTTGGAGATTTAATGGTGATCAGCCTCTGAAGTCATCTCTGTTCTCATGGAGACTGCAATGTAATTTACCACCCTCACCCCCACCCCCTGCAGATGAAGGACCAAAAGGTGCTTAATGCAGACCTAGACACATCTTGGCAGGCAGAGCCCAGACGAGATTTTATTTGCCAGGGGCCCTGGGCCAGGGACCTTTGTGCAGAACACCAACACAGTAGTGGTGGCTCTGTTCGTAGCTACGAAAGACACATGAATCAAACAACTATACACTGAGCCAAGGCTTGGAGGAAATGGTAAAATTTCCTGCTAGCATATAACCAAGAACCTTGCCTGAACCAGGGCATCAGTAAGGGCTTCCTAAAGGGCTGAATCTGGCCCTGAGATTTGAAGGATGAGAAAGGGGGAGTCTGAGGGGAGAGGGGTAGGCGTGAGACTTGAGAAGTGTACCAGACAGAGGGAAAAGCATGTGCCAAGGCCCAGAGGTGGGAGAGGGATGGCAAACTTGGGGATTTCAAGAAAGCCTGTGTAGCTGGAAGATACAGAGAACCTGGTGACCATTGTGGATTGGGTAAGGAGAAGCAGGCAGGGCCAAAGTGCTCAAGGCTTCATCTTAGGAACAAGGAGATATTTTGTGAAGAGTTTTAAAGCAATGATGATATAATATGATTTGAGTATTAAAAAGGTAGTTCCAGGTTCAGTCTGAACATACGGGGAACAGAGAGGTTATGGGGAGACTAGTTGGAAGCTCTTATTGTAGTTTAGGTGAGAGATGACACTGGCTTGGAATAGGAAGGTGACGAAGACAACCCCTTTCTCTTCATTTTGTTACACGTCACCATGTCGATGTGTGTCCTTCCATAAACTTGACAGTCAAGAAGACCTAAAATAATGACAATTTCAATACTGTATTCTTTCTTTTGGTTAAATTTTAAAATATTTTCTCCATATTTCAAATAAAGGTCATCTGATTTATCTCACTAGAGACACTCACTTTTCCCTGCACAATATCCAATCTTTTAATTTGTACTTACACTAGCCTGGTTCGTCATAGAAATTCTCTTTTTATTGCTGATATGATATAAAAATGTCCTCGTTAAGATGTATTAGTTATACATGGTGACACATAACAAATCACCCCCAAAACTTGGTAGTTTAAAATAATAATGAACATTTGTTATCTCATACAGTTTCCATGGATCAGGAATATGGGAGAGGCTGAGGTCCTGTCTCAAATTCTCTCAAGGAATTGAAGTCAAGATGTCAGTTGGGCTACAGTAGCTGAAGACTCGACTGGAGTTGGAAGAGCTCCTTCCAACTTGATGCATTCATATGGTTGGCAAGTCAGTGTTGGCTGTTGTCAGGTGGCCTCAGTCCTGGGTCACATGGACCACTCTAAGAAATGGTTGGCATGTCCTTAGAACATGGCGGCTGGCTTCCCCCAAAGTGAATGGCCCAAGAGAACGAGGGGTAGCTGCACTGTCTTTTACAATTCAGCCTTGGAAGCCACACTCCTTCATTTCTACAATATATTTCTACAATAAACTACTGGTTGCACAGTCCAGTCCTATCAATGTGGGAGGAGACCAGAGACTCTCTGGAACATGAGGCCCAGGGGCAAGAATCACTGGGGGCCATCTTGGAAATTGGTAGCTATACGAGGTGCGAGACATAACATGCACACATATACACATGCACAGAAAGTGCAATTAGACAACTTACATATTTTCCTTTAAAAAGTATGTTTTTAGGAGTCACACTTCAATTTCCAAATGTAGTACGGGTCATGTTTAAATGGTCGTGTTTTATGTGTCATTCACCGTCGTTGCAAGATGTAGGGAAAGAGCTTGACTTTATTGTAAAATAGGCAGGGTCGCAAAATTCTAGTGTGTTTTGAAAAACCTAGCCGGCCTTAATTAACAATGAATAGTAATTGCTTGTAATTAAACAATATATACAAGTAGAATTCACTTTGGTAAACTAAATGGATAATTATTTGTGTTTATTGAGGGAATTGTTTAGGAGCTCAGAGATTGTGGGTCGTAAGGACATTTCATGATTCCTGAAGAGATAAAGTGTAAACTCATGGAAACAGAAGCAAGAGCATAAGAAAATTGGCAAAAGAATTGTATCTCATGGCTGGTTGCTAAATGACTTATACAGATAATAGATGCTAGAGGGGTTCATAGAAAGAGAGGATTTCTGTTGGAGAGAAGGCTGGGAGGCTCAATGGAAGTGATAGGCTCTGGGTTGTGTCTCACAGGACTGATGAGGAGCAATCAATTCGAGGAGTTATTAATCATCTACTATTTTATACGTTATATGTTTATATTTTATCTAGCATTGGGCTAGAATAATAGAAAATGATTTCTGCCTTCAAGATACTTTCAATCTACTAGTGATATAAGTAAAAGTAGAGGAAGCTTTCGAGAAGATAGACTAGTACAAACTACTGTACAAGGGGGCGCTAAAGGGGCCAGTTTGCATAGAAGGGGCAATTTTGCAAGTAATAAGGAATCCGGGGAGTGGATGGCTAAGGGGCTTCTAGATTTTTTTTTTTTTATCCTGAAGACAATAGGGAATCGTTCAAATAAGAGGGATATATTTGCTCTTTTTTGTGTTCTCAGCACCTCTAAATTTTTTTGATTCAAATTTAAATTTTTTTAACTTTTGAGGAAAATTATGTGATGGATTCCAGATCTGCCTGATTCCAAATCCATGCATTCAGGTGAGTGATTGTTCAGGTAAGAGGTGATGCAGGGTGGACTGAAAGAAGGACAAACCGACAACAGAGAGGGGGAGCAACACAGCCTGTGAGGGAAAGAGCAGAGGACTCAGAGTAAATGTGTAGAGAATCCAGGGAAATGTAACTTTGAACTCCGTAGCACTTTTTAATAACCTGAACACAATGGGGCACCTGGGTGGCTCAGTTTTTGGCGTCTGCCTTCGGCTCAGGTCATGATCCCAGGGTCCTGGGATCGAGCCCCGTGTCGGGCGCCCTACTTGGCAGGAAGCCTGCTTCTCCCTCTCCCACTCCCCCTGCTTGTGTTCCTGCTCTCGCTGTGTCTCTCTCTGTCAGATAAATAAATAAAATCTTAAAAAAAAAATAACCTGAACTCAAGATCAAGACACAATCGCCAACAGTTCCTTGCAGGCCGCCATCGACAGCATTTCATCGTCGCCCTGGGTTGCAAAGTTTTTCCAGCGATTATTGGTAATAAACCACCAGAGCCCACGGGGCTGCCACCAAGACCAGCACTGGCCTTGCGTAAATGTCACGGAGCAGGAGGAACAGCTAAGTACAGTCAGCTAGTGGTATTTTTTGGCGGGGGGGGGTTTCCAATTCCTTCATTTTGCACCTGCCTTTGAATTTATTCAGACCAAAAAGCCCAACCCTGCACCACAAAGCCTGCAGCCCCTGCGGTCCCCAGGAGCCCTGCACGTCTCGACAGCGAGACACAGTCAGGGCGCCGCTATCCGCCGTAGGGTAGCTGCTACAGGTCACAGCCAGCCTGTCACTCTGCGGGTGAAGCGACAGGAGGCGTGTTCAGAACTCACAGACTGCCTCTTTGCCATTCTCTTTGATCCGTGCACACTGCCTGGAAGGTGTCTTGTTGTCACTGTCACTTGCTGTTTCAGGCCTTGTTGATGGCTCTGAGTCTGTGGTAGGTGTGGCAAGGGACACTGGGGTCTCCTTGGCGGGGGGGAGGGCAGGCAGCCCCCAAGTTTGCCAAGGCTTGTGAACGGCTGGAGGAGTGGGGCTGGCAGTGGAAGTGCAGAGAGAGAGAGCGCAAGGAGCTGGTGCAGATGCCCCGAGCCACACTGGCCCTGGTGTCGATGAGCGAATGTGGTGAGCAGTGTGTCACCGAGCGGGTCACTGAGAGGCCAATGTGTCACGGAGCCGGGCATGTGGTCTGACACCTGTAAGGAGACAAATGTGGCCATCCTCCAGCGGTTTCTGACATTTCCTCCTCTGGCCGCATTTCTGGGACGGCTGTGTTTGCAAATGGGTTAGAAATTCACATGGAGTGATGAATAGTCCTGAATACGCTGTTTCAGGTGCAATGGGAGTGATGTGCACCCAGGTATAGAATTTCCACGTCGTGTACGGCAGATTCCTGTCTCGTAAGACACCAGTTAGTGGGTGGTGACCACGAAATGGCATCTGAGTGTGTATACCGAGAAGCATATTTGCTGTGTGTTTAAGAGAAGATGTGGAAGAGCTCTTAGAACTAAGAACAGAAAAAGAAACCTTGAGAGGACAAGGCATTTGCGCTTGCTTAAATTTCTAAAACCCTTTAAGCTGAAGGTGTTTAAGAATTTATTAACAAATTCTTTTTAAAAATGAAGAACAAAGGAAATAAAAGAAAAAAATAAATGGGGCTGATGACTTAGAAGATTTCTTGCGTCCTTAGAATGCCTGCCTTATTCTAGTAAATATTTAAAAACTCAAGGGTTTGTTTGGATTTTTTGTATACATTTCTTTTTTTTTTTTAAAGATTTCATTTATTTATTTATTTATTTATTTATTTATTTATTTATTTATTTGAGAGAGAGAGTGAACACGAGCAGGGGGAGGGACAGAGGGAGAGGGAGAAGCCGACTCTCCACTGAGCAGGGAGCTTGACTCTGGGCTCGATCCCAGGACCCCAGGATCATGACCTGAGCTGAAGGCAGATGCTCAACTGACTGAGCCTCCCAGGCACCCCAAAATCAAGTGTTTGGGGATAACAGATTTTAGTAAGTGTCTATGTGGTTCTGAGGTAGAGGTCTGACCTTGATCTTTTGGGCTTTTTTTTTTTTATTAAAAAAATTTATTTTTAAGATCTCTCCATTGATGAGAGAGAGAAAGAGAGAGAGGGTGAGAGGGAAAGAGAGCTGGAACGAGTCGGGGCAGGGGCAGAGGGAGAGAGAGAATCCTGAAGGAGTCTCCATGCTGAGCACCAAGCACAAGCACAGGGCTCGATCGCAGCTCCCGGAGATCATGACCTGAGCTGAAACCAAGAGTGGGCCACTTAACCGACTGCACCACCCAGGCGCCCCAATCTTTGGGGTTTTTCAAAAAAGCTGCCATATGGTGAAGGCTTGGGAATCTGTGGTTTCAAGTCTTCCATCCCGAAGCCTTAACCACTGAAGAGACCCAAAATGCAAGAAAAAAATGGGCATAAAAGCCTGTTTATGTTTTACACAGAATCTCTGCTGGGATATTGAAAATTAGAGTGATTGCTTCATGCAGCAGAAATGTCACTGAGCTTCTACTCCCTGCTGGGACAGGGGTTGGAGGATAAGGAGATCATAGGCAGGAGAATGGTAAAAACTAGAAATACTGCTCCTTGGGCATCCCTGCTGCTGGGTATAGGGGCTTGCGAATGTGGTATGGGCACGGCCAGCTTTGGAGGAGAGTCCTCAGGTGCTTGTTGCTGCCGGGACTTTGGGTGGAAACTGATAGAAGCCTAACTCAAATCAATACAAGGAAGAATGGAATGTATTAGCTTGTGAAAAATCTAAGATAACAGAAAAGCAATTGAAAAGGCTTCTGCAGGGCTGGTGCAGGTGCTCTGTGTCCACAGGAACCTGTCTCTCGTCACATAAGTTCTGATTTCCCCTGTTTTTGTTTCATTTTCAGGCAAATCTCTACCCAGGTGGGGGCAGCAATGGCCACAGCAGTGAGAGACATTTGTTCCAACAGCTCTGCACTCAGACAGGGAAGGGGTGCCTCTCCAAGAGTCCTAGCAGAAGTTCGGGGGGATGCTCTCGTTGTGCATGCTTGGCCCAGGGAAGCAATCATGATGGTTCTGTGTGCTTTGGCTAGGCCAAGGTCAATGCCCACACTTGGAACTGGAGGCAAAGATTTAGTTCCCCAACCTAAAACCTATGGACTGAGGGGTGGGAGGAGAGTGGCCCCCTACCCCGCAAAATGAGTCCTGTTACCAAAAGGAGGGGAAAGGGATACTGGGCAGGCAAAAATAACAGTTGCGCACCAGAGTCCTCATCTCCACGAGTCCTACATTCTCTACACCTGCAGCCGAGGTGCAGACTAGCCACTGGGCACCATCCCCCAGTCATCAGGCTACACACTCGTTCTGTGACGTTTCTTCCCTACAGTTTCTCAAGGGTGTTTCTTGTTTTAAGTAGTTTTTTTTAAATTATAAATGTAAATGATCATGGTAAATAAAAATATCAAATGGAAGGAAAAATCTCTCCCTCATCCCCTAACCACCAATCCCTTGTCCCTAAGGTGACCCAAATGGTACAGCGTTCTAGAAAATTTCTAGAGAATAAATATACAAATATCTAATTTTTCTTTTCCTTATTTTTAAACAAGTTATATATTATGCATATTGCTCTCTAACTTGCTTTTTCACTTAATAATATTCTTAGCATCTTCCCATTGCAGCACACAGATTTTTTTTTTAGAGATGCATAATATCCCATAAAATGGATGCACTATGTATGATCTATTTAACCATTTTCTTGTTAATGGATACTTATGTTACATTCACGGTTGTATTTCAAACAATTCTGTCATAAACATTCCTGTACACATGGTTTAGTGTACTTTTGCAACTATGTATGTAAGCTAAATCCTTAGAAGTGAAATTGCTCAAAGAGTATATTCATGGAACTTTGGACAGATAATAACAAAGTGACTTCTGAGAAGGCCGTACCAGTTTTCATTCATACCAACAGCATTAAGAGTGCCAGTTTCCTGACACTCAGTCACCACTGGGTATCAAAACTTTTCATCTTTGCTTATCTGACACATGAAAATGGTATACCCATGTTTTGATTTGCATCTTAAAATTAGAAATGAAGTTGAGCATCTTTTAATATGTTTAGCCATTTCTATTTAATTTCTGTGAACTTAAAATCTGTTCTTTCTACACACATGAAGATATTAGTGGTCAGATTACTTCCTAGTGTATTTTCTCCTTTATCGTTCACTTAATCCTGGTCCTGTAATCTGATACACGTAGATTCACTATTCATTGAATCCCAGAATGTTAGAGCTGGCGAAACTCCCGAGATCACTTGATGATACAGTCTCATTTACAGATGAAGAAACTGAGGTCTAGCGAAGCAAAATTCATTGTCCAAGATTAGAGACCAGGGCATCACCAGAACACATTCTGTATGAGGTATTACTTGGGTTTTTATTCTGCTGCTGACTACATTGAGAGTTCGGTCATAGAAATTTAAACCGCTCCTTGTAATCTATTAATATCCTGAAGAGTTTCTTATGACTATAACCACCAACCCAATGAGCCAGGATCTCCATCCAATTTTTCACTTAATGGTGTATTTTGTCACCATTCAGCGATCTGGAGACTGGCTATCTGTGGAGTGGTTAAACCTCTGTTGAAGCATAGCAGTAAAACTCTGCATGTCAGTGACTAGCTCAGGGAATGGGAGCTCCTTACGCTCAGTCAACACCAACTCAAGACAAATCAAGTGAGAAAAATCAATAGTCTCATTCCTGCCTTCTCTTATAGTTTTCATAAATTGTTGAATATAATGAAATAGTCACTGGAACAGAACATTCTAAAACTCTGTAATGTGTTCTCCTCTTTGTAGAGCTATTCCAAATTCCTCATGAAATTATGCCCATTTAATTTCCAGCTTGGATAGAAATTTATCTTTTTTTATATTCCTTTTGAGACTTTTAAGTAATTACTAAAATCTCAGTTTATCGTTAGGAGAATTTAAAGATGAGAATTGGTCTGGCATAGACTTTAACCTAAAGAACCCTAAGTACATGGGCCCAGCCTTCACTGTTCCCACTATACCACCTTGGGTTTTTTCCTATACTGAAGAAATAAAACTTTTCATTATCCTTATAATTTAGATACATCTTGGTCTTCTCTTCTTTAACTAACTTTTTTAAATTTAAAGAACTTATAATCTATCAGCTATAAAGTTTTGATATAATTTTCCAATGGTTGGAAAAAACATGATTTTGAAGAAAAAAATGGAACAAGACAAAAATGAGTGGCAGTTTGATACCTGAGCTACATATTACCAAGTCATCTATATTAGGAAGCCAAAAAAAGTGAAATTCAAATATGGAAGTAAGAAATAAGATATGTGTGTATTTTAAATACTATAATTAATAGAATAGGTTTCCGTATGTAGCCTCAAAATTTTTTCAGCCAAATGTGCAGCTCAACTGCGGTTCATCTGGGAATGTGTACTAAGGGGTCTAAGTGCTCTATTTATGTTTTTTGAAAGAGTTCTTTTATTTTTTTCTCCCTTTTTTATTTCCAAGTTATGTTCAGCTAATTATTGAAATGCTGAACATTCTGTCCTAATACTTGAAATCTCTCTCTCTCTTTTTTTTTAATACTTGAAATTTCTTGACTTCTGTGTAGGCAAAGGGAAACGTAATGGATACAAGGGAAATTCTCCCAGCACTCTTTTATTGACCTTCTCTCCAAGTACATTCATAAGAAACTGCATTTAAATAAATTGAATTGTACCTTTGGCTTCAGCCAAATGCAATTTGTAACTAGCTTTTTTAAATACTAATAAAAATATTCTTGCTTTCAGAAGTTAACTTTCTATGAAAATTGTGGCAAATATGGGATATTTTTAATACGTATTCAAGAAAGCTGATTTCAGATGAAAAAGCTAAGGCTTGAGGCTGGATGAAACAAGGGGATCTGGTACCCCTATCTTATGGAGAGAGCAACAAAGACTAAAAAGTTGACCTGGGAATTGTGGTAATGGAGAATGTTTCCCCCTACCAAAATATTTAAGAAAAAGTTGTAGAAATATTCCTTTTAGTTACTCTTCCCTCTCCCTGCAAAAAATACCCAGTGGCCAGATTTATCAGGACTCTGACAACTGAGACTTATCACTGACTGAAGACAATGGGGAAACCCAAAATACTGATAGCTTTGAATACCAAACAATGAATAGGGGTAAAGCCAGAAGGGAATTATGTACTGTCAGGTAAGTCAAGGCAAAGAAGGTGTTAGCTAGGAGTGCCAGGGGACGCTCACTAAGGGAAATGTATGCTCTTCTCTCTTTTGCAAACTTTCTTTTCTTTTTTAAAGACAGGGGTACAGTGGCAGAGTACTATAACTGGAAGTGTCTACAAAAGTTTGTTCTTAAATGATTTTTTTGATCAATAATTATCCGTTTAAAAAGTATACCATTGTAAAATTAAAAACCAGTGTGCCGCAGTGTGTTGTATATGGTGATGGTGAGATCAACCAAGCTGAGACTGACCATTGGTGGTTTTGCAGTGGCCCCAGTTGGCATGGTGTGGAATGGTGGGCTCAAGAATGGATCAAAAGTGAGAGTCAAAAGTGATTTTGGGGCATTTGGGTGGATCAGTCTGTTAAGCATCTGACTCTTGATTTCAGCTCAGGTCTTGATCTCAGTGTTGTGAGTTCAAGCCCCGCGTTGGGCTCCATGCTGGGCATGGAGCCTACTTAACTGCCCCCCCCAAAAGTGATTTTGCATTTTTTCTGATTTCAAAGCTTGTGCTCTTTCTCAACCATGACTCTGTGGGTGTATGTGTCTGTGTGTACAAAGCTACTTAGGAAGTTGAAGCAAAGGTTGTTTATACACATCTTTAATCATCAAGGAAAGCTTAGTAAAGAGGTTAGATGTGAGGAGAGCCTTGAAATATGGACAGGCCTTTTTTTTTTTCAATTTGGATTGTAAAAATTGTTTTAAAACTTAATATTTTTCTTATAGAAATAATACATGTTCTCTGCAGAAAAATTAGAATTTAATAATAAAAAGAAAAAAAGCCACCCAGAATTGTGCCACCAAGAGAAATCTTTTAACAACTTGATATATATCTTTTAAAATCTAATTTCCTGCGGTGCCTGGGTAGCTCAGTCAGTTAAGCATCTGCCTTCAGCCTAAGTCATGAACCCAGGGTCCTGGGATCGAGCCCCACATTGGGGTCCCTGCTCCATAGGGAGTCTGCTTCTCCCTCTCTCTCTGCCTGCCACTCTGCCTGCTTGTGCTCATTCTCTCTCTCTGTGTGTGTCAAATAAATAAACAAATAAAAACTTAAAAATAAGTAAGTAAATAAAACCTATTTTCCTTTCTCTAGATAGATTGATGGGTAGATAAATGGAGAGAGAGAGAGAATGAGCATGCCTATATCAGTGTACTGGTGGTGTATTCTTTCTGTTTGTTTGCTTAGTCAACATGACGTTATGGAAGTAGTTCACAGATTTTGGTGGGTGGAGAGGGCAGAGATATTTTCAGCAGAGTCATGGTTTAACAGGATCATGGATCCAGAAAGGATTGTAAGGTCTGACTCATAAGTAGTTGTACGCTTTGGGTTCACATTCAGGGTGGGGGGGGGGGGGTGTTGGAGCCAGATTTGCAGGGCCTGAAGCTATCAGACTAAGGAGTATGAAATTTATTTGGTAGAAAAGGTAAAACTATTAAACCATATTTGAACATTCTAAAGCTCTGCTTTAGAAAGGTTAATGTGGGGATCATATACTGGACGGACAACTGAAGGTTAAAGCTTGTTAGAGGACTCTACTCCAGGGGAGAGGAATTGGAAACAAAAGCCTCGTGGTGACAATAGGAAGACAAAAGAAGAGCCACGAAGAGGCAGAATTAATGGGGTAGCTGGGCAACTGACTTGTGTGTATGGTAAGGAAGGAAAAAAATAAAAATTGGATGAGGGCTGCCAGTGGTGGGCTGTCAGTAGTCATGGAGACACAGGAGGAAGAGTTGACCCTAGGAGCAAAATGATGACATGTCGACTTTGGGAGATCAGCGGGGCATCCAAGGTAGAGGTGTCTGTCAGGGAATCACATATGTGAACATGTGGTAAAATGGCACACGTCTCTCAGTTACCCATAAAAAGTTCCTCAAAGCCAAGCCTTAAAACCATTAGCAGCATTAAAACCATTATTCTGAGTCTTCCATTTTTGTTGAGCTTCCTAAAAAGCCATCTCTTGCCGAATGTCACTGCCATCCATACGATCTGTTTAATGCTAGCGACCATTGGTCATATTTAACTGAGCTCTGCAGTCACACATGGTTTTGGAAAATAATTGTTAGATCATAATTTCATTCTGAGATTCCTTTCTTGGAATAAGTTGATTAATTTTGTTCTTTTTGAAGATAGCAGAGTGGCTGAATCTCAACTGTATGACTAAATGAGAAGGAAATGACATCTTTTGAACAAAAAAGGAGTATAAAGAATAACTTTGTCTGGTTTGAGAGCCAGATGGCCCACATTTGGGAGTGATCATATCCACTTCTGACTCTTCCTATTACAACATACCTCCGCTAACTGTTTATGAAAATGACAAGAACCTTATTCCAAGTCATTAAGAAGATTTCATGCTATGAACCCAATGTTCAATGAACCATTGTAAGATTTGAGAATATATTGGTGTCAAACAGAAAGATTACATTAACTCTTTTAAGGCCTTCACATTTGGATTAGCTGATGACAAGCTGTAAAATGCTTTCATGATATCTTGGAAAGATGATTCTTCTTACGGTTTTGTTTTCAGGGACATTGGCTGTGTGTACTCCACCTAAAGACTGAATCTAGAAGACCAGACTTAGACCTTCTGAAGATTCTTTTTTTTTTTAACTTGACCTAGTGTGCATATATTTTTTAAATTTTATTTTATTATGTTATGTTAGTCACCATACATTACATCAGTAGTTTTTGATGTAGTGTTCCATGATTCATTGTTTGTGTATAACACCCAGTGCTCCATGCAGTACATGCCCTCTTTAATACCCATCACCAGGCTAGCCCATCCCCTCACCCCCCTCCCCTCTAGAACCCTCAGTTTGTTTCTCAGAGTCCATAGTCTCTCATGGTTCATCTCCCCCTCCGATTCCCCCCCTTCATTTTTCCCTTCCTACTATCTTCTTCTTCTTTTTTTTTTTTTAACATATAATGTATTATTTGTTTCAGAGGTACAGGTCTGTGATTCATCAGTCTTACACAATTCACAGCGCTCACCATAGCACACACCCTCCCCAATGTCCGTCACCCAGCCACCCCATCCCTCCCACCCCCCACCACTCCAGCAAACCTCAGTTTGTTTCCTGAGATTAAGAATTCCTCACATCAGTGAGATCATATGATACTTGTCTTTCTCTGATTGACTTATTTCGCTTAGTGTAATACCTTCTAGTTCCATCCACGTCCCAAGCTTATATCCCAAAAGTTTCTTGATTCTGTCCATCTTCACATTTTCCCATTGCTACTAGTCTCTGATTCAATTCAATCTCCCTGATGCTTCTTGACGTAGACTATTGCAATAGTTTAACCAGCCTCTCTACCTCTAGTCTCATCTTCGATCCCTCCTCTTGCTGCCAGCATGATCTTTCTAAAGCACTGCTCTGAATATGACACTTTCTCACTCAAAAACCTTTCAACATTATTTGTAATAGCTAAGATATGGAAGCAACCTAAGTGTCCATTGGTAGATGAATGGATAAAGAAGATGTAATGTATATACACAACAGAATATTACTCAGCCATAAAAACGAATGAAATTTTGTCATTCATGACAACATGGATGGACATAAAGGACATTATGCTAAGTGAAAAAAGCCATATAGAGAAAGACAAGTACCATATGACTTTACTTTTATGTGGAATCTAGGGGCACCTGGGTGGCTCAGTGGGTCAAGTGTCTGACTCCTGATCTCAGCTCAGGTTTCGATCTCAAGGTCATGAGTTCAGGCCCTGTGTTGGGCTCCACACTGGGAGGGGAGCCTACTTAAAAATAAATAAATAAATAATAAAACAAACATACAAACAACAACAAAACAGACTCATAAATACAGAGAACAAACTGGTGGGTGCCAAAAGGGAGAAGGGGCGCCTGGGTGGCTCAGTCGTTAAGCTCTGCCTTCGGCTCAGGTCATGATCCCAGGGTCCTGGGATCGAGCCCCACATCGGGCTCCCTGCTCGGCGGGAGGCCTGCTTCTCCCTCTCCCACTCCCCCTGCTTGTGTTCCCTCTCTCGCTGTGCCTCTCTCTGTCAAATAAATAAATAAAATCTTAAAAAAAAATGTGTAAAAAATAAAAAAGGGAGAAGATGGAGGATGGGCAAAATAGGTGAAGGGGATTAAGAGGTACAAACTTCTACTTATAAAATAAGTGTGGTACAGACAGGAATGAAAAAGTACAGCATAGGAAATATAGTCAAAATATTTATAATAATTTTGTATGGTGACGGATGTTAACTACACTTATTGCAATGAATGTTTTGTAAAGTATATAATTGTTGAATCACTGTTATATATCTGAAATGAATGTAATATTGTATGGCAATATATCTCAACTAAAAAAAAAAAAACCAAAAAGCTCAAAAACCTTTTCAACACTTGCATCATTTACAGAGGAGAATTCAAGCACCTTAGCATACCAGAACGAAACCTGATACACCCTGTCTTTAATACCTCTTCTGCAATCACTCCCTCTAACATTGTCCATACTTGCCATACCTCCATGCCTTTGCATGCACGAATTCTGTATTGGTTAATATCTTCTGCTTGGCAAACTCCTATTCATTCCTCAAAGTCCAGTTTGTATGTCAGTTCTTTGAATCTCTCTGTTTCTTCTTTCTCTCTTTGTTGGCTGAATAAATTCCTCTCTCATTTCTAGTCACTTTATTATAATGCACATCATGTTGTGGTATATAGTTAGTTATTACATGTCTTTTTCTCTGGCTAGGATGTGAACTTCCCAAGGGCAGGAACTGTATTATATTTATCTCTTCATCTTTTCAGGAAACATAAAATAAGGGTTGTTTAAAAAAAAAGTATTCTGAGTCAATTTCAATCTCTAGTTTGGAGTTTGTTATTTATAAGCCTAATTGAATGGAAAAGAGGGGAGTCCTATTTAGCAGTGTGCACATATATTTATAACTCTCATCTTTCTGTAATAAAACTGATATTTTATTGACTATTTAGAAAATGGAATGTAATAAAATTTTCTTTTTCTCAATTTACTGTTACCTCCAAAGCCTCTCCTCCCCCAACATTCCTTTTAACTTTGTTCTTCAAAATGTTATAAAATATATTGGTACAATTTCATATCTTAATGAGCGTAGCACGGTGAAAGTAATTCAGTCTTTTTGCAGTGATTGGGAATTGTGATGAGTCAAGAATCTTTAAAATGTTGATGTATCTTGCTCTGGTAATCTCTAGTAATGTAAGGAATCAACTTTAAATACAGGAAAATATTTTTGCTGAAAAACGCACAAAGTTTGTGCTGAGATCCGTGGCTATCTTGGAGGCACGTCACATAGTTCTCCCTTCAAGAGAGAGCTTGTTGAAAGAAGAGCAGTTGGCTGACAGCCTCCAGCTGCTGCACCTTTGGGACCCAACATAATGTTCACGCCAAGGCCACTTTCTCCCCAGACTGCTCATCCTCATGGCTTGCTGAGACTTTCTCAGAGCAGATGCTACACTGCAGTTTGAGGCTACTCTTAATCCAGTTTTTTCCTTCCCTCTGTTCTTCCACAGGTGTCAGACCCTTATTTTGCTCCAAAAGCTTTTCCAGAAGTTCCCATGGTAAATCTCTTGTACTTCTGAATCCATCTTGGCATCTGCCCCCCCGAGGGTCTAAAGCGGCAGACCTATAGGACGGGAATAGAGGTTACCTAAGCCAAGAAGGAAGGGAGATACGTTCAGGTAGAGTGGATAGCATGGCAAATGCAAGGGGCTGGGAAATGCCAGTGTGTTTGGGACAGAGTGGAGGGGAATCATGGTGTGGGATGACCCGGAAGGGGAGGCAGAGGCTTTTCCTTTCAATAAAACCCACTAAGGGATTTTAATCAGAGAGGTTGATCAGATTTGGCATTTTGAAAAGATTATTCTGGCATCTTTGTAGCAAAGAACACAGTTTGGAATAGTCTAAATGAGAGTTAAAGGTAGTCCACACTGGGGTGGTGGGGAGATGAAGATATATAGGCACATTTGGGAAATTTTTATGGAAATCTTGGTGATGAATCAGAAGTAAGAAGATGAGGGAGAGATGAGAGAGGGGACAGAAATGCTTTTTAAGTTTTGGCTGGTATGACTAGATGGATGCATGTGCCATGCATTGAACTTGGGAACTCCTGACGAGAACTGAGTGTAGAGGGAGGGCTGTGTCCATTGGATTTGTACACACTGAGTGCGAGATGCTCAAGAGCTCACGCTCAAGAAGGGAGGCAAATAGGCATTGGAGATGAGGCCAGGGCCCGGTGAGAGAAACGCGTGCAGATGGAGGTGCTTGCGGCTGTGGCTGTGGATGCAGAAGCCTGTGAGTGGCTGAGACGTCAGTAGAGGACTGCATCCCCTCTGCGAGGGGGCTGTGGCAGAGCTGGAGGATGAGTCTCAGAGGGACGCAGGTTTTGTCCTGATACCTTCCTTGCTGTCTTTTCATGGTTCGACAAAGGCATGGATGAGTAAGGTCTGAAAGTGGCAATGAGGAGCAGCAGGATAAGCTTCCTCCCAACACTGAGGTACACGGAGCACGGGACATACAAACACGCATGCACACCTGCACACCCACGAAAAGATTTATTTTAAGAAGTTACTCCGATTGTAGGGGCTGCAAGTCTGAAATTTGTAAAGAGGGCTGGGAGCCTGGGAACTGAGGCAGGAGTTGGTACAACAGTCTTGAGGCAGAACTTCTTAGTTTTTGCTGTTAAGGTCTTTCGATGGATTGAAGGAAGCCCACCCATATTATTAAGGATGATCTCTTCAAGTCAACTGATGGTGGCTGTTCACCACAGCAACACCTAGATCAGTGTTTAATGAAGTAACTGGGTGGGGCGCCTGGGTGGTTCAGTTGGTTAAGCGACTGCCTTCGGCTCAGGTCATGGTCCCAGGGTCCTGGGATAGAGCCCTGCATGGGGCTCCCTGCTCGGCGGGAAGCCTGCTTCTCCCTCTCCCACTCCCCCTGCTTGTGTTCCCTCTCTCTCTGTCTCTCTCTGTCAATTAAATAAATAAAATCTTTAAAAAAAAAAATGAAGTAACTGGGTGCTACAGCTGAGCCAGGTGGACACATAAAACTGACCCTCACAAAGCCTGGAAACCACGGGAGGGGTGGGGTCCTGGGACCTTGAGGTTTCAAAGACCAATGGGAGGAAGGAATGTCCTGCTAAGTTTGAAGACTCAGGGAGTGTGCTGGTTAAGGACTGGCCTTTCTAGAAGGTCTAGAAGAAGGATTTGTGAACTCAGAGAAGACCGTGGGCTGAGAATGAAAAGGAGCTACCACAGAGCATCCTATGGCTCTGGAAGAACAAGGGGGACCCAGGCTCCCCTCCCCTTCCTCATACCCGCAGGTGAGCCCGGGACCAGCTTGGCTCCTCTGAGATCTGGTCTGTCACCCCGGACCCCTCCTCCGGATGGAGGGAAGTAGAATAGGTTGTCCATGGTGGTGGCATAATGCCCTGTGCTGGGCCAGCCTGAGCACCCACTGTTCTAGTCATTTCCATTGGGCTATGCTCCTATATTTCTGCAATACTTATTTCCTAGCACAGACGGCTGTGTTTTTATAGAGGCTTTCTAAATTGTTTGTTAGCTATTGCCAACTATGCTTTGATTCAGAAAGGAAATGGCTTTCGGGAGTGTGGAAGCCAATCAGTCTAAGCAGGAACTGCCACCTGTGGGAAAACATATGTAAAATTTGCCAATATTTTTGGTGGTAAGAATATGTTTATACTTTGAAAGCACAGACTTGTTTAGGAGTGGATATTTACCCTGTGATGTCTCAAGAACTGTCAGAGCCATGAATAAGGAATAAAAAAGTCCTAGCATTGTGTGATTTGGTACATGTTTCTTGTCTTTGGACCTCAGTTTTCTTCTCTGTAAACTGGGTACAAGACTACTGCCTCCTGAGTTATTCCAGATTATTACGAGAAGCAGCTCAAATAAACAGATAACATTAATTTATTAGGAGAGGTTATGGCTGATGCAGACTGTTGTTACAACCTTGAGATTTTTTATTATCATTCTTCTTATTTACAAAGACTCTAACTGCAACTTGCAATTTTAATGTGGCCTCAACACAAGGGAACACAGTACTCTTGGGGGCGGTGCTTGGGTCTTTTCACATTACATTTAATATTAAATATTTAATTAAATATTAAAAATAGCTTATTATCGACTTGCCTCTGTCTGATTTTTTAATCAGTGTAATGTTTATTTAGACTGTCTCTCCACAGTCTGAGTCTCACCCTCTTGGATGAAAGCCCAGGGTGGCCAGGCTTTTTGACACGGGGGCCACACAGTGGTTTCTGATTGAGCCCCTGGGCCTCCCCCTCCCAAGGCTGCTCGGGTCTGCCGCAGACAAATTACACCGCCTCAGGATATTGACCGTTTGCCTGCAGGTTCATTTTATTCTCTCCTCTGCGAACAGGGGCTGAATTTGTCTCTCTTTCACTTCCAATTTGGGAGGCAGATTTCAATCTTGGAAATCGGAATTCTTTGCCCTCATATACGTGCATCCCACCGAAAATTCACAGGAATTCAAATTGTGACGGAAGTGTTCATACGGTCTCCCCGAAGCACGCACGGTTCGCGGAATTGTGGGCCATCTTTAGCGGATGTGGCTGGTGCCCCCACAACAGCAAGCCCCACGGGGCCCCACCTGCTGGTACCTGGTCACCCGCAGGGTCACAGCGTGCCTCCACAGCGTTATGGAGAAGGCAGGCAGCAAGATGTCGTTTTACATCACCTTGAATTTTATTCATCCATTTGGAAGTTGTGATTTTTAGGGCAAAGATTATTTTGAATTTTACCCTCACAGTTTTACAGGGCAAATTCATTGTGTTCGCTTAAGAAATTTTGTCTTCGGCGATTAAACTTCTTTTCAAGCACTTAGGTAGGTGACTATTTGCAGATCCCTGATATGCTAATTATATTCCATAGCCGTTACTGTGTAAACTATTCAGGCTATCAAGTTCATAGAAACGGATTGTTTGCTTAAAAATGTGGACATTTCAAGTCCCGAGTTAGAAAGAAGCTGCCTGGGTTTCAGTGGTTCTTAGAGCACCTGGCCCCTCCCCAACCCGCGCTCCCCCCCCCCCCCCGCCCCCCACCAGCCTTCTCCCCCACATCCCAAGGCTTGAGGCTAGAGCGGTCTCTTCAATATGCAAACCCGATTCTCTTTGAATACCCTTCATCACCTTCAGGCTCCTCCAGCCTTCCGGTCCTCCCGGCGGCCCACCCTCTGCCTCATTTTCCACCCTCCCCCCCAAGGCACTTGCGTTCTAGTCACGCCGAACAATTTGCAATTACCGAGGGATTTATGGGCTCTCAGGGCTGTGTCTGCGCCCCTGCACTTCCTTCCATCAGGGACGTCTTTCCCCTCTGTGTCCTCTATCTTCTGTGTGTTTCTTTCTTTCTTTTTTTTTTTTTAAGATTTATTTATTTATTTTGAGAGAGAGAGAGAGAGTACATGAGAAGGGGGTAGGGTTAGAGGGAGAAGCAGGCTCCTCGCTGAGCAGGGAGCCCGATGCGGGACTCGATCCCGGGACTCCAGGATCATGACCTGGGCGAAGGCAGTCGCTTAACCAACAGAGCCACGCAGGCGCCCTATCTTCTGTGTATTTCAAGACGAAACTCACATGTCTCGTCACCCGCCCCCTCATGCCCCACCCTTCCTCTAGGTCCCCAAAGAGCCTATCTATCATTGCACCCGTGTCTGCTGTAATTGCTTATTTATCTAGTTTCTCCCTATCAGACTGGAAGATTCCTCACAAGTGGGACTGGCTTCCAGCTCTGAACCCCAGCATCTAGTAACTGTGTGATCCTTTAGAGGCGACTCAATAAATATTTCTTGAATAAATCGTTCCTATTTTCTACACTCGTTCTAAAGTGGTTAATTTACTCTTAGCCTCGTTTCTTAGTTTATAGGTCTTCACTCCCTGAAGTGTGATCCCGGGACAGTAGTATCTGCATCCTCCCGCAGCTTGTTAGAAATGCTGAATGTCAGCCCCATCCCACACCTGAGAATCAGAATCTGCATTTTAGTAAGATCTCCAGGTGACTATTTGCACCTGGGTTTGAAAAGCACTGCCAGAGACAACTGACAGTAATGCAATTTTCTGTCTTTTAAAATACTCCTGGAATTTAGATTTTTTTAAAAAGATTTTATTTATTTATTTGAGAGAGAGAGAGAATGAGAGATAGAGAGCACGAGAGGGAAGGGGGTCAGAGGGAGAAGCAGACTCCCCGCTGAGCAGGGAGCCTGATGCGGGACTCGATCCCGCGACTCCAGGATCATGACCTGAGCCGAAGGCAGTCGCTTAACCAACTGAGCCACCCAGGCGCCCCTTGGAATTTAGATTTTTAACCCTTTATCTGAAACAGTAGTATACTATTCTAAGTTATTTTGTGAAAAAAGTGTTTACTAAAACTGTAATATGCTAAATTTAGGAGTAATTTTTAATGAAAAATATAAATTATCATTGACATTTGATACTATTGGAGATACAAGACATTTCTATCTGTAAAAAGGACATGAGATCACACGGATGAGTAAAGTATGGCTAATAAACTAAGTTTCCTCATAGGAGGGGCATAAGGAAGACCACTGGTTGGAAAAGGAGGCCCATTCTTTTGCTTAGATTACGTTACCACATTAACATGTAATTTTCCTAAAGATACGTTTATCCACATTTTATAAAGGACTGAGGAAATGCCAGCTGTTCATAACAAGGAATGACTTAACTTCCTTGCCTCTTTTTTTTTTTTTAAACCTCACATCCAATCCACCAGCAAATCCTCTAGGCATTACCTTTGGAAGGTATCCAGGCTCTGACCGTGTCTCACCACTTTCCCCAGTACTGCTCTTTATTTATTTATTTATTTTAGAGTAAAGTGGGCTTGAACTCGACCCCTGAGATCAAGAGTCACGTGCTTTACCGGCTGAACCAGCTAGGCACCCCTTCCCAGTACTGTTCTAATCCAAGCCACCTTCATCTCTTGCCCGAATTACTACAAGAGCCTCCTATCGTCTTCCTACCTCCACTCTAGCCCCCAACAGTCTGTTCTCCACTCCGTTGTCAGATCATGCCATCCTCTGCCCCAGATCCTCTGATGGCTTCTCATCGCACTCGGAAGGACATTGAAGTCCCCGTCATGGCCTGTAAGACCCCTCCATCCTCTCCGACTTCATCCCTTCTGGCTTCCTTGTCCCAGATCTCTTCTGAGCTCCTGCACAGAGGCCTCGGCGGGTTCTCAAGCCCAGCCAGCAGCTCTTCTGTCAGGGCCTTTGCCTCTATCCCTTCCACTGCTGGCAGACTTTCCAGATGGCTTGATCCTGCTTTCTTCGGGTTTCTCGCCCATGGCAGAGCCCTTCCCTGACCACATAACCCCCACCTTTCCCACCCACTACCCCTTTCTATCTCCCCGACCTGCTTAGTTTCATCTTGGTCCTTATCACCACTCCCTGACATAGGACATAGTTATCATTTTATCTATTTTTGTCTCTTCCCACTCAGATTCAAACTCCATAAAAGTAAAGGATTTGTTTTGTTCACTGCTATATTCCCTAGTCACTGGAACAGGCTAGCATATAGTAATTGCCTAGTAAACATTGGTTGAATGAAGGAATGAATAACAGTGCAAAGAGGGGTACCGTTGAGAAAGATTATTGGGGAATGGCTCAAGTCCACTATCATTATGTCTGATGGTACCTATACGTGCTCAACTCTTTCTTTGTAAAACTGAAAGCCAGAGTTGCTAATAAACTGCAACACTGTCAGATTAATAGATCTTTCTTTGTGTTCCAATGTTGGTATAATACTCAGAGGACCACATGTTAGAAGTATGAAGAAGAGAGTGCAGAAAGTTCTTAAATAATCATTATTGTTGTTCTCTATTATGACTATATCCTCTGTTTATTCACTTTCTTTCCCATTTTCCTTTTTAGACTTCGAAGTCTGTGCCACTTTGAACTGATGGGGTATTTGTTTCAAATGGGAAGGTTTATGAAGTGACCCAGGTATGGTAAAGTACCAAACCATTAGCCTAAACCAGGGTTCAGCAAACACTTTCTAAAAGACCAGATGGTAAATATTTCAGGCTTTGCAGGATTTGTTGCAACTACCCAGCCATTATAGTGTGAGAGCAAGCAATACCCAAATTTGTGTGCTTGTGTTGCAACAGAAGCTTACAAAAGCAGGCCTGCTGTATTTGGCTCGTAGTGAGCTGACCCCTGACCCCACCTAAAGTCCTAGATTTCTAGACTGCAAGTCCTTAAGGGCAGGAATGGTGTCTAACGCTTATATTAGGTACAAAGGAATCTCTGTTAAATACAGAAATAAATACAGAAGCCCCAAGACAAATCCATCGGTAATTTTATATTGAATGCAGCTGGTCACGGGTGGCGTGCTTAGTGCTTGATTCTTCCATGGTCCAGGGATTTGGGGTTTTGGCACCTGAATGACAAACCTGTAGCCAGGCAAGTGACACTTCATAGCATCACTTCTAAGACATACCTCTCCACAACTGAACTTCTTTTGAGTCAAGATATGTCTTACAATGATATCAGAAGCATGTTTCCCTTTTAGTGGTACATAAAAGAATGGTGTGTCTCACAATTTATGTGTGATGAATTGATATTAAATTTGAAGACATCAGGCATTTCTCACTTGGACTCTCAGGTCAAAGAGTGACCAAAGAACATATTCACTTATGTAAGAACTGTGTTGTTTATGATGTAATAAGTACAAGGGCTCATGAAGCTAATAGCATCTGTATCTTAAGTGCAAGGCTTTTGCTTGCTTTAACTTTCAAACAATGTGAACATTCATGGTGAATTAATAGACAATAAAAAATCAAGTAGGTTTTCATGTTTTGGGTGGTAATGGCTTTCAGAATCGTTTTCTAAGTCAAATTTTCTTTATCCTGGAAAATCAAGAATCTTGGGGCGCCTGGGTGGTGGCTCAATCGTTAAGCTTCTGCCTTCGGCTCAGGTCATAATCCCGGGGTCCTGGGATCGAGCCCCGCATCGGGCTCCCTGCTCGGCGGGAAGCCTGCTTCTCCCTCTCCCACTCCCCCTGCTTGTGTTCCCTCTCTCGCTGTGTCTCTCTGTCAAATAAATAAATTAAATCTTTAAAAAAAAAATCAAGAATCTGTTGACACCGAAATTACCAGTGAAAGGACAATTTTTGATTGCTGGATTCTCTTTGAAAGCAGTTAAAAGAAAAGTGAAGAGAAAGATTTTCATACAAATCAGGATGTGTATTCTTTTTTCAAGGGGAAAGATAGATCATTAGTACTGCTTCTCAAGTTGTTTGTGTTTTCAAAGATATGTTAATCCTAAGAAAAGCAATTAAATATTTGACTCAGTCCAAGAAATGTTTACTAAGCACCTACTGTGAGTAGGTATTGAGTTAAAAGAAGCTAAAGCTGTGAGCAGGCTTGGGTCCCTGGTGGAGAGCTTGGCCACCCAAAACTTCATGATGGAAGAAATATGGAGCATTCAGTAGACTTTTCATTCCTTTTTAATGCATTAGAGCCATGTGATGGCACATTACACTCCGGGGGATGTGTGTTTTGTTTATGCTGGGAGATTTGTGACTGATCTTTTGTAAGCTTTGTTTTCTCTCCGAGAGCACAGCAATTCACTAGAAAGGAAGTAAGGAGGGAGGAAGGAAAAATCACTGGCTTCGGGCATCTGGGCCAGGGGAGCTGGATGACTGCTCTCTCAAACTCCTGACCAGGGGTGGATAAATAGCCTGTGTATTTACTCTCCTCTGCTCAAGAAAATACATGTCTGAAATTGTCCACGCAAAGATGTAGAGCAAGTTTCAGCAGCCTGGGGACAAAGTACTAGCTGGTTTGGGGAGCGAAGTAACCTGATTTAAGGGTAGTTGGCAACACAGTAGGAAGTGAGGATGGGGGTTGGAGAGAAGTGAGAGCCTTCCTTGCTGCCCTCTCCCTCCCATCACCCTCCATATCTGGGAGCCTGATGGTTTCTCTGGGATGTCCCCAGAGATACAAGTGGCAGATGGATGTGCTCCTCACCCCATGTTTGCAAAGCCGCTACTGTCTCTTCCCCCACATCCACACTCCTAACCGGGGGGCTGAAGGAAGCCTTGAAACCTGTGCCACTGGAGTCACAGATGCCCGCGTAGACACTGAGGGGATGACAGGAGCCATTTTCCATCCCGGACCCCGCGAGAAATCCCTGACGGAGAGACAGAAGGGGGACAACATGCCTGTTTTCTGCTGGGAGAGCTCAGAAACAAACATACAGGATTAATAACTAGTATTTTACTAACTGATTACAAGATAAGCAGGCTTTGATTTTCCCTATTCCCCTGTAATTATAATGAAGTGTGTTCAAACATAAAAATATCTGTAGTCCCAATTTTTGCCAAAGTCCCTTCCTTAAGATTAAAACGGTGCTTACCCTCCGTTGTGCTTTGGGTCCTTCCTTGTATCTTCACATCTGTTAGGAGGCTTTGTTGCCTATCAGATTATATTTGGGAAAGTTTTCCGCAGCGCTTCAAAAACAGGAAATTGGCATCTCTGTGGATCATAAATCAAAGCTGGATGGAAACCCCCTTCTTTTGACTCACATAGTGCCACTAAGCTCTTGCTGCACCTCGTGAAAATAAACGCAGGAAGTTCTGAGGATGCTTCTGCAGAGCTAAAAAAATTACATATATATAAAATCACTTGATATCAACTCCCAACACATTGGTACCTTATTTGGCCATAGTTTTCCACAGAATGAGGTAATACAATAACAGGTTTAATATTAGGAAAAAGAATGACACTTCTTATTGTTACCTGGTTGATCCTAAATGACATGTTTTTTCTTTATTCAGTGTAATGGTCTCATCCCACCTTCTTTGTCTTTTTTTTCATCTCTTTTTTCCCAAATCCCTCCGTGTTTTGAGCTCGTACTTTTTATGTCCCTTCCAGGCCCTTGTCCTCTGATCTCTGATCTGCCCTGTGAATCTCCCTTGGCTCACTACTTCCCACTTCTCTTGTGTCCGTAGTCCCCTATCGCTCAGTCTCTTACACCTTTGTAAGTGGCATCCACATTTCAGTGTTGCCCTTTCCATAAAATTCTCCTCCACTAGTAACATTTCAGGCACCAATATGGCTGGTTGAGGTGTCTGCATTGTAGCGTTGAAAATAAACCAGATCCTCCTTTGACTTCCCTTTACATTAAAATGAAACGAAGCAAAAGTAAACAAAGAGAAAACAAAGATGAGAAGCAGAAACCACTGAGCTTCTTTCATTTTTCTGTTTGGTTATGCCAAAGTGATTATTTTTATTTATTTTAAAATTTTGTTTTGTTTTGTTTTAATTTAATTTAATTTAATTTTATATCATTAAGTAGGCGCTACACCCAGTGCGGAGCCCAACGCAGGGCTTGAACTCACCACCCTGACATTGAGACCTGAGCTGAGATCAGGAGTCCAATGCTTGAGCCACCCAGGCACCTCCCCAAAGTGATTATCTTTAAAGATGTGAAATAATCATCTGGTAATGGTGTGTTTCCTTGCCTTTTCTTTACATATCTATTTCACTTGAAGTTGAGAAAAGGGAGATTTATCTCAAAGAGTCAGGCAGCCTGGTGATGGAATGAAGAACTAGACGCGAAGTTTAACCATCCCTCCCTTCCACGTTTTGTTTCATATGAAATACATGGCTCTGTGGTGAGATCCCTGGGCTTTGTGTTCAGATGGAGCTGGGCTGGAGTCCTGGCCCCGCCACTACCCGCTGTGTGACCTCAGGAAACGCGCAGAACTTAACCTACAACACCACGCTCCTGCCTACATTGTAGGGTTGTGGTGAGAATAAAAGGACACAATTTAACTAATAAGGGTTCGGCACTTTAAAGGGTGCAATCTTCGTTCACCGTCCTTGTTGCTCTTTTCATAAACGACACTGGGTGTTGGGTGGGTGCAAGAGTCAGTCCCCCATGTTCTGTGTGTCTGGCAGCCTGTGTCAAGAGACTCGAGAGCTTCTCTTTCTCCCACAGGGGGGGGTCCCTCCACTTTCGGGCTCCTTTAAGGGAGGTGGAAGGATGAGTGAGCACTGACTGGGCATTGCCCAGGGAGCTTGGCTTGAGTCCGGGCCACACAATGCTCACAGGAACATTTGACACTCAAATAATACAAGGCCACAAGGCAGGAGCAGAGGGGAAATAAAACCTGTTACAGCAACACTCAGGGACAACGTAACACGTGTTTCCACACTTATTTATAGCAGCTCATTCTCCCTTCACAGCAGAGAACTTTGGCTAGTCTCAATTTGTTTCTGGGGAAAATCCTTGGGACAAGTTTTTTTGGTTTTTTGGGGGGGAGTGAAGGGGAAGGGCAGATGGAGAGAGAGAGGGAAAACCTTAAGAAGGCTCCACACATGGAACTAGAGGGTGTTACGCTAAGTCAGTCAGAGAAAAACAATTATTGTATGATTTCACTCATATGTGAATTTAAGAAACAAAACAGAGGAGCATAGGGGAAGAGAGGGAAAAACAAAACGACGAAATCAGAGATGGAGACAAACCATAAGAGACTCTTGATCATAGGAAACAAACTGAGGGTTGCTGGAGGGGAGGGGGGTGGGGGGATGGGGTGGAGGTAACTGGGTGATGTGATGAGCACTGGGTGTTATATGCGATGGATGAATAACCGAACTCTAACTCTGAAACTAATAATACACTTAATTAATTGAAGTTAAATTAAAAAATTATAATTAAAAAAAAGAAGAAGAGGGCGCCTGGGTGGCTCAGTTGGTTAAGCGACTGCCTTCGGCTCAGGTCACGATCCTGGAGTCCCAGGATCGAGTCCCGCATCGGGCTCCCTGCTCAGCGGGGAGTCTGCTTCTCCCTCTGACCTTCTTCCCTCTCATGCTCTCTCTCTACCATTCTCTCTCTCTCTCAATAAATAAATAAAAATCTTTAAAAAAAAAAAAAAAAGAAGAAGAAGAAGAAGGCTCCATGCTCAGCTTGGAGCCTGACATAGGGCTCAGTCTCAGGACCATGAGGTCCTGAGCTGAGCTGAAACCAAGAGTCAGACACTTCACTGACTGGGCCACCCAGGCACGCCAAGATTTTTTTTCTTTGCAGTTCTTTTTTTTAAAAATTCCATTTAGTTAACAAGATTTTTTTTTTAATAGTGAATACTTCTGTAACTGGGTCTATGGCAGTAGAGTGACTAGAAATGACAAGCGCAGAATGTTTTCTCTTCATAGACATTATTGCTTTGGATTCACACAGTCCTCCAAAATGAATGCACAGAGGATGTTTTTCAAATAATTTTGTGATAAAATAAATAGGGAAACTTCTAGTCAAACGGGGGTATGAGAAAGTTAGGGTAGCTCTTAAAGTTACAACATGGTCAGGACTAATATTTGGGCAAGGGGTGGTGATTATGATGATGTTTTCTGTTAAGATGGTGTACAAATAGAAGTTGTCACCCCAAATTCTCATTTATGTGAGACTCGAAGAATTTTTGGGTTGAGGATGTTCCCAAGGCATTGGCCAATCGATACCTATTTTAGCTGTCTGTGGTTAGAACCAAGCTTATTCAGGCTCTTACTGAAGCAAAGAAAAATTTTGTGATTTTGGTGCCATAATTTAAAAAAAAATGTGTTTGCCACCATTGTTTCTTTTGAATTCTAAAGAGAATGCTCATTTAATGAGATAAATGTTGGACCTGCAGGATGCCTTGGTTTGTGCTTTCAGGAAGGCACTACAGCTAAGTGGTTAAAAGCTTGGCGTTTGGACTCAGAACTGTTTGAACCCTTGCTCTATCACTTACTAGCTTTGGGACTTTGGGCAAGTTATTTAACTTCCGTAAGTTTCAGTTCCTTTAGTCCTGGGTAGGATTGTCTTGAGGATTAAATGAAATCATTTTTGTGTATGAGGGTCAATGTTAAGCTTTTGAAACAAAGATACCCCAAAATACAGTGGCTTAAACGAGAGCAGTTTGTTTCTCTCTTACCTAAGTCCAGCCAGTGGGCACTACTCACCAGGTCACCGAGAGACCCAGGTACTTTCCACCTTTTCGCTCCTCAGTCCCCTAGGCGTCAGGATTGTTGCCACACCCGGGCTTCAGCGAGCGAAGGGGTTAAGAGATGAAGTCCAGGTAAAGTGGATTGTCTCTAAAGTTGGGGAAAACTGAGAAGTTGCTCTTATCATTTCTACTCACAGCCCATTGTCACTGACCCATCTTACTCACATGGTCACCCCTGGCTACGAAAAAGGTGGAATATGTAGCCTTTAACTGGTAGCCAAGTGTCCAGGGTAAAAGGGAGGATGGATTTTGGGGAGACAAGATAGCTATCAAGTCTGTCATACTTCGTAGCACATAAATAGAGGCTGCTGGTTTCATGAATTATTTACAGTATATGTTCTTTATTTTTTTTTTTAAGATTTATGTATTTATCTGAGAGAGAGAGTATGCACGTACGTGCAAGCGAGGGGGCGGGGAGGGGCAGAGGGCGAGGGAGAGAGGGGGAGAGAAGCGGACTCCCTGCTGAGTGCGCCCCAGGGCTCCGTCTCACAACCCTGAGATCATGACCTGAGCCAAAATCAAAGATTCGGAAGCTTAACCGAGTGAGCCACCCAGGTGCCCCTAGTATGTGTTCTTTAAATGCATTTCCTTAACTAGATCATTGCCTGGAACACAGTAGAGGCTCAACTAATATTTTTCAGGTGAGAAATCCTGGATTAGTAAACAAATTTTGGGGAGGGGGTAGAAGGATGGGGTAACTGGGTGATGGACATTAAGGCGGGCACTTGATGGAATGAGCACTGGGTGTTATATAAGACTGAGGAATCACTGACCTCTACCTCTGAAACTAATAATACAGTATATGTTAATCAAATTTAAATAAAAAAATAAACAAATTGTTTTTTCCTTCAGTTAAGATATTTTTATGGACGTCCTGAGTTTTTCTAGTGTAACCTCTTTAATTTGCTCTCTTTTGTCAGATGGTAGGGAGAGCTGTAAGGATGGGCGGGGACAGTGAGTACCAGCAACTACATGAGGATTACCTCACTGAGCCAAAGGGCATCTTGCCCCTCACAGTGGAGGTGTATGTAGGGCACACCAGCAGTTTTGGATGTGTGGGTAGAACTTTTCAAAAAGCAGACACTTTCTTTTTCAGAGCATTAACTGCTGCCTGATGTAAGGGATGAGCTGGTCTAACATGTTTGGCAGGCTGTGATTTCTCTCTTGCGTCATACATAGACATCGAAATGAGCTTTGTAAATTCAGCTCTTAGACATTTAGGTCTCTGGAGTTGGCTGGATCTTGCCCGTCAGTATCTCATCATGCAAGCAGACTTCAAAGGCACAAGCACATTTTTTTTCCTGGAGGGAAGAAGTGAGGAAGAAGATCCTTCCTGAAGGTTTGGACCTGTCTGTTTGGATGGTCATGCTGGAATCTTGGACTGTCTGTTCTGGAGGGCCGTTAGCGGTGACCAGCCATCCGCTGGATGTCCCCAACCCTCGTCAACCCCAGCTTTAGGTGGAACAGTTTCTGCAAAATCACCAGCCTCTAGGAAGTTGGTTTCATTTTTGGAAAGCTTTGATTGTAGACATTTCTTTCCTTCACATCGTGTCAAACTCTTTCTGCCTGTGATATCTACCAATTTTACCACCACCAGTTTCTGCTCCCTGGTGCTGCAAAGCACCTTTCCTCTCCCTTCTGCATCTCTTTCTTCAGTTGGTGTGCAGAGATGCTGAGTACCTTGTATCCATAAAGTAATGCCATTCTCACTGCCAGGTTCTCTGGATTAACCACATGCTCAGGATGGGAGTCGGGATGCCGTCACACATGGGAGCCATCCCTGAAGGAAACGCAAAATTCATTTGTGATACTGAGTTTGGAGTGGATGAGCATGCCGGGTGAGCACTAGATGATCTCAGTCTTGGCCCCACTAAAATGTCCAAAGTCAAGGAGACTGGGGAGCACTGTCCTTATCCTTCTGTGAAGATCATGCTTGTTCTCGTCACCAGCCCGGGGCCAGTGGCTTAGAGCTGTTCCGGGCACTGCCCTTGCCCTATGCTCACGGGGCAACTCAGGCAGAGAAAGACAATGAGACCAGAGTACGATTCATATCAGAGGCTGAGGGGCCTAGAAATGGGATCTTTTGCCTTTGGTGGGGCGGCTCGTATGGGATGGGGCCAGCTAGGAAGATTTCTCCAAGTCTAGTCTCAGTTTGGTGAGCCACTGGGGAACGTGCCTAGAAGCTCAGAGGCAGGAAAGAGCAGGATTTGTTCAGGGTGGCAAGTAGCTCAGTGTGGTTGGTACGTTTTGGGGAGCGGAGCCTGGTAAGGCAGGCAGATGCTCTGTCTAAAAGGTCTGAGGTGTGAGGTCTAGGGGGGCAGGTTGGAACTTTTTCCTGAAGATATTAAGCATCACAGGACTGGAATCGAAGGAGTGACATGGTCAGCTCTGGGGTAGGAAGACACGCTGGCAGCTGTAGGGAGAGAGGCGTGGAGTGGGCTGAGATTGATGGCAGATCAGCCCACAGGTTATTGAATAATTTTAGGCAAGAAATGCTAAGGGCCTGATCTAAGGGAAGGAGAGGAGAGATTTGAGAGTTATGGAAAGTAACGGGCAGGATTTGGATGCCGAAGTAATGGGGGGGATGCATGAGGAAAAGCAGGGGTGGCCCAAGGTTGGGGGGAATCTGGAGGGGCTTCAGTTCTTGTGGCTCAAGTGCTGGAAGTTCTGGCCCAGTCAGAGCTCACTGGGCTGGGCTTCTTCCTGAGAGGTGGGGCCGACAGAGGTGGCCAAGGACAGGGGGCTGCTGTTCGATCAGGTGAGATGGGAGTGTTGTGGTCTGCGGTCCATAAAGTTCAAGAATTAGATGCAAATCAGGTATCAACACATTGTCTCCTTTTGGCCCTTTCTGACTGATGTGGTCCTGAGCACAGTTTCAGATCTAGTGTCCCAGGGCATCTGGTCTGGCATCCGTAATACCTCCTGGGCAGCCTGGGGTCTGAAGGACACTGGCCTCAGCTCAGGAGTGGAGTGTGGAAGGTCCAGCTTGCTGCAGTCTAGTGGTTTCTTGGTTGTTTAGTGTCAAACTCATATTGGGGACACTCAGTGATTAGTCTAATTACACTTCTTTTTGCCTCTTTTTTCTCTTTTCTATCAACAATTACACATGCATTGTTTCACAGATCGGTTCTTAAGTTTTTCTACAAACGAACCACAATTACTGCCTGGTATCGGCCACCAAATTATTAATTCCTAAACTAACATGAAACAAATGCCTCTGTGAAGCAGTTAAAGTATTGCAAGAATATTTATTTTGAGTGACTAAACTATACACTTCCTGCTCAGTGTTAAGGAAAATTGGTCTTTATTATTCCAGGGAAATGTCAAGATCACTAAGTATCGTAGCATTTTGACCTGTGTTATATGTTGAGCAAACTCTCCACATGTTTCTCATAAAAATATACATCAGAGATGGTTTCAAACTGAACGTCAAACTTAGTTAAAGGTACAAACCTCTTCAAAGTGATTGTGAATATCAAATGGAACAATCAAATGCACATCAGCGTGAGCCACTTTTTTCTTAGGGGCTCTATCATGCCGATGGATTTAGCAACTCTGTCATTCTAGGTGATGGAGTGAGGCTTCTGCTCTCATTAGAATGACCTCTGCGGATGCTGGGTTGGGCTTTGCAGGATCTCCCTCTCCATCAAATTTTTTAAGTGTGTATAATCACTTATAAAAACATTTTAAAAATTGATACTCTATACCTTGCTGGACTTCTGGGATGATTACCTGGGTTATACATATGAAAGAATGTATCTAGCTGTATACTTTCCTCTAAGTTATAGTTCAATTAAATATGAATATGTATTTTCATATTCCATGGAATGTCAGCAAGAATTTTTTTTTTTTAACAAAGTTCTTCCTGGTAAGAAGTTGACAAGGGAGGTGTGTTTTGTAGGCCACTATTTAGTTGCTTAAAAATCTTAGTTCTGTAATCTACTAGATCCTAAGTGCAGCGTTTTGAATCTGTTTCCTTGGTATCTTTTTGAAGGACCCAGAGAAAAATCAGTGCCTTCTTGGCAAAGAGATGACAGCCCCTGCCTCCCCCAAAGAGGCAGGAGTTTTATGGGGAGGCAGGGGCGGGGCGAAAGGAGATGGCTTTCCCCGCATCACAATGTTTCATGAGCATACTGTTTTGTGGCTCTTGACTCATTTTGTAGTAGAGGTAAATATTAATTTCCAAAATGGATTTTGTATGTATTTCCTTGCTTTAAACATCTCCAAATGCTCAATGATACCGAGAAAGGCTAATTTCAAGGACATAGACATCTTACTGTTTCTGGGTTAAACTCTAATTTCAAGGACATAGACATCTTACTGTTTCTGGGTTAAACTCCAGGAAATGTAAAAGGCTTTTAGGCTTCTAAGTTATTGATATTTGTATACTTAGCAGTGATTTGATGCCTGATTTTATCTAATATCTTTTCTTTTCGAAGCAAATCCTAGGTGTCGCCCTGGTTTAGAGACAGGGGGGAGCTGAACTGCCTGGGTTCAAATCCCCGCTCCTTCACTGGCTAGTTTCTCACTCTGAGCAAGAAACTTTAAGAGGAACCTAATAATACCACATGGAGCTGTTCTGAAGATCACTTGAATTAACAAGGCACTTGGTAAAGTTATTAGGGCACAGGGTAGACAAAAAGTTAAAGATGCTTGAAGATTTTGCTGCCAATCAGTTATAACAGTAAATAATATAAAATGCTTTATTTCATGTGGAGGGATAGGATGCACAGATCATTTAATGCTTCGAGGATCCGACTAAGGGTAAGACTACTCTAGATAGTATCTAGAGAGGGGAAAGTTATCTATTCGTGTGGAAATCTTTTGATTCCATTCCTAGTCAGGTATCTTAATTACTTAGAAGCTTTAGTATCTAACAGAATGAGGACAGCATAAAAACTTTTAAAAAATTATCAGGCTGGGCATATCAATATTTATTGAAATACTGAAAAAAAAATCCATTTTGTCGAGAAACTCCTGGCAAGAACTGACATGACAATATGTATTTCACTGATACAGTAAGAAAACGCCAACAAGTAACCGACTTCACACTCTAAACATTGCATGGATTCAGGTCCAAGGTAGCTGCAGATCTGTAATACAAATGTTCAGACATTACAGATTGTCTGTTTACAAACATAGACCGACTATAATAAACCACGCTAAGCCAAAAATGTTTATATTTGAGTCTGCTTTTACTAATAAATCTGTAATTGATAAGGCAGTTGCTAAGGAAATGTCTCGTGACAGACTGGTTAACAACGAGCACTAGAGAAATTTCATTTGCCAACTTTGGACAGGCCACAGACGTCGGCTGTGGTGCTTTCTTGTTTATCAACTTATGTTCTTGATTCAGCAGGAGTGTGGATGTAACTCTCCGTGTTGCCCATCTTTCTAACTATACTTAGGATGGAATTTGCTAGGTTAACAACATACCAGTAATTGAATTTTCTTAGGTTTAATTTTCAGTGGAGAGTACTACTGTATTATTTAAAATAAGAAAACACGGCCTTTCAGAATCAATGTATTCAGGGTTTTTTTTTGCGGTGTTAAAGACCCTCCAGGTACCTACCCCACCAGTCTCATGATTGCCGCCACCCATGTTCCACAACCAGGATGCAACCATTTCAGCAACTGTTAACAACACCCATTCCTCTCCACATGTCTTCTTAGCCAACTTGGTTTTTAAATGGGGAGAGTAAGGATGCTGCCAGTCTATTTAATGCTTTGGACATTGACTCTGATCAGCTGTTTTTCATTGTCCTTTGAGCTGTGATGACAGGTGACTGAGGCTTTGCATGAGGAGCTGTGGACATTCAGCTTAGCAAATGTGTACCCTTCACGTGGACGAATATTAGAGGTGATTAAAAAAATAATAAAATAATCCTTTTTGTACACACAGAAGTAGTAACTAATATCTTTGGTATACAACTTACAACGCTTGTAAAGGAAACCAGGGAAGACTCTACCCTTGTTAAATTTACTTGAAAACAGAGGAAACTACAAGTCACATAATTTACAATAGATATTAAATAAACTACAGTAAGAATTATGAAGATTTACAGACATTTAATCAAGTGAATGATTTTAATTCATTAAGACCCTTCTCTGTCCCTGAACTATGTTCTGCTAACTTGAAGACATGCTACAGTAAACACATATATTTGGTTTCTTCAGTCTTGGCTATATCTTATACAAAGGTGAAACCAAGGAACAATAAATTAGCATCATAATTGTCTACAGTTGAAACTATGATATACAATATAAATAAACTATTCAAAAGCCTGAAACATTTATGAAAAAATTAAGGGACTAGGAGATACTTTTAGTTTTTACAGTTTTTACAAGTGATTGTGCCGCTGATAATCTCAAAAAAATCAAAGTCTAAATGAGATTCCCGTTGTTGATTTTAGTGTCTCACGACATACAATAATTAAGTACTGTTAAAAATAATTACCAATCAGAAAAATAACATTAAGGAAATTACTGCTTTAGCTATTTTGTAATATCACAGTTTCCCCCCCTCCCCCCACAGGACCTAAAGAATGTAAACACTATCTTTTATTTGACTTGAAAGTATTAATACTTTATTTTAGACAAATGTTGATCCACATCTGCACAGCTACCTCTCAGAATTGTGAAATAAGGCAAGACTTCCATACCTGTGGCATTACATGTCAATAATACTGCTATCGTTGTTTGGAGAGTTTGTTTTGCAATTCTTTGTCCTTCAATATTTGTTCTAGAGCAGACTTTGGTCTATGACTCAGAAAGGTCAGTATCACTCTCTTCCTTTCCCTTTTGGGGAAGATTGGAATTGCTTTAGTATCTTTCCAGTCCATGTGTAGATTCGAATCACTGTTGCCATTCTACGTTTAGGGGATGTTCAACTGCAACAAGCAGGAGATTTGAGGCAATTTATTAGCTCACCTTTTTCTTTCTTTTTGAATAGCTTAACATGCTTCGGTTTTATTTTAAACCACTTAGCACTGTGACTATTTGACATCCCAGTAAGATGTGTTTCAGGTTTTATTTTCAAATGAACTACAAACTTTGATGGTTCAAAAGATGGATGTACCCTAACAAGCCTTTTGGCAAGAAATTTTTATGGAATCCGACAATGCCAAAGCCACATTTCAGTAACAATAGCAGAAATAAGGTCTAGCTTGCTTTAGCTATGGAGCATTTGCTTTAAATTTGTAGTCCTTTCCCTTAATATTAATTAATGCTTATATAACATCAGAAGAGGGATACTGTCTGCTTTTTTTTTTTTTTTTTTTAACATGAACACATGACAAAACAAACCAGAACATATTTCAAATGGCAAGCTAACATATTGTAGACTGTTCTTATTAGCTGTTTGCTGGTCTAAGACACAGACATTCAAAATTAGGCTTTTCATGATTTGCTGGAGCTACTAGTGGGTGTGGCTGAGCACAAATCCGCAAGGACAGATTCCGTGATCATGGGGCGGAAGGTGCTGGGTCCTTGAAAGGAAGACGGAAGGGCTTTTACAGGTGCAGCCGATGGATGTTTTGAGTTGTTTTAGTTCGGCTTTACCACGGAGGCATTCTGTAAGCTCAAATCCCCTGCTGTATAAGCCTAATTAATAACACAGATCAGTTCCTAAATTTCTTCACAGCGGAGATCAGTTTAAATATACAAGAACTGTCCTGTCCATTTTTATTCCGATATGGGGTTGGTATCCATCTGTGAGTTCAGTCCACTCCGTTACAATGTCTTTTATATGGAATCCTTTGGGGATGTGAAGCCTTTGATTCACAGTTTGCAATACAAATACCCTGATACATCATTTATTTGCTATTAAGTATTTGATTAGTATGCCTTTTTAAACTCAAAATCTTTAAACCAAGTTTTTAATTAGTGTTGCTTGGAGCAGTTCAGAGTTTTTTTTTTTTTTTTTTTTTTCCTTTTCTTCCTGTTCTTCTTTTCTCCCCCCACCAGTCTCTTTTTGTTTTGAAAGCAGAGCTTTTAGGGGTTGGAACCTAAGCTCTTTTTGCATGCAACATTTCAATAAGGAGGTTATTATAGGGCACATCCCCGTTCAGGTGCTTATAGTAGAGGTATTCTTCAGCCTGCATGCTGATGGCCCGGATTTCGGGTAGTCGAAGAAGTAGCTGCCCGAATTTCTCTGTTTGCTGTGGGTAGTTGCACATAGTATAGTCCAGCAGGGCGGCATTGACTTGTTCCTGGACACCTTCTACCAGCTGGAAGTTCTCAAGGTTTTTGACATCTGGATTTAAAAAACAAACAAAAAAACACCATGATATTTTAATGGAATTTTAATTCCTGTTTACTACAGCAGTGTGTTCAATTAATGGATGTATTTCCTCCTGACATAAAGCATACTTTATATGCTGCTGAATATTCAGTAAGCCCCACTCACCAAGCTTCCTGGGAAAAGGATCACAAAAGAGCTTTAGAAGAATGTCTTGTTGAAATTCTGCATATACCTCAAATCAATTAGACACCAATGGATTTTGAGCAAGGTCAACTCTTTTCATATCTTACAAAAGGAAAGGTTTGAGGATTCCTAAAGTAGAGGGATCATAATATATTGCCGGCAAATGAGTCCCTAGAGAAAGACCTATCTTAACCCAGTATATTACACAATTCATATAATTCTGTATTAATTTTTCTGACCCAAGGTGAAATCTGTGTCCAGGGTATGATGTAGTTAATTCTAATAAAAAGTGACAGCGTTCTTGTTTCTGTTTGACATTTTCTAAATGATTCTGAAAGCCTTTGACTTGTCAAGCCTATGCTAATGAACCATCTGGTACACTCCAGTGACTGGCAACAGAATATTCGCTACTGAGAACTCTCTAAAATATATATCTCAGTGACTAATGATCTTTATCAAATGAAAGCCTTGTCCTTTAGGCAGAATACGCTCCAGGATGGCCGGTGCCCTTTAACCTGAATGTGGTTTGAACGTCTGATACTTTATTCCCCCCCCCCCCCCTTTTTTTCCTGGTCTTGGGTCACTCATACGGAGAAGATGGACATGGGCAATTCATGCAGCCTAACTCCTGGTGATCATCCAGTTGTTTTAAGGCATCTGCCCTAGAGGTCCTTATAAATATTGAATAAGGGAGAAATATAGAGTCAAAAAAAGACAGACTGACATACAAATACATACACAGACAATGAACAAGGGAAAATGGTGATGTTGGAATTTCTCTTCTGGAGTTTATTTACGTTAACTACAACTTTTATATAATGTGTATATAGAAGTCTCTGGAAAAAAATATATAGATAAGTGTGTTTACATACGTCCATGCTAAGAAAGTAAACAGATGCAGCACGCCTCCAGCCCTGTTTTATTTTCTAATTGGACAAAAATAAATAAGAATGATTCTGAAGAAAGCCACATAATACTATGATTAAAAGGTTAAATGTACTAAACTCAGTTACTAGTTACCATAGTAACTAATACCCAATACTTCTGGCACTGAACTTGGCTGTTAAACTTAGCCTGTACATATGTGCACGTCCATTTTGGTATCTCTAAATCCTCTTAAAATAAGGTTACTTACTTGCCTCGGGGGGGGGGTGGGAGATAGGCAGAATGGGTGAAGGGATGTGGGAGATACAGGCTGCCAGTTATGGAATGACTAAGTCACATGAATAAAGGGCACAGCGTAGGAAACATGGTCAGTGATATTGCACTAGTGTTGTGAAAGATGGCAGCTACGCTTGGGGTGGGCCCAGCATGACATACAGAGAAGTTCAATCACTACGTTGTATACCTGAAACCAATGAAACACTGTGTGTCAACTCTACTCAAATAAAGAGTAAAAACAAACAAAAACAAAACAAAACAAAACAAAAAGGTTACCTTACATTTGCTGTTTAAATGTGTCTGGGATGATTTTAGTGTTTCTATTTTGAGCCGTAACTTCACATTAAACATGCTTCCCCCTCCTCATCCTCCAAGTCTCTGCCCCAAATTAAAAACAGTGAGGAATAAGTACTGAAATAGGTACATAGTGTGAGCACTGGATACCACATGTATTTCAAAGTGAGATGGGAGAATAAAAAAAATTGATTATTTATTAGTGATATGTACCAACAGATAAATGCTACACTATTAGGCGCTGTGTCTTCTTATGGCGTTGAAACTGGTAGGCAAGTTGTTGCCCACTTGACATTTTATGTATGTCCTACTTTACAGTTAATAAAGCATTTTCCATCTGATTTAAGACATTTTATTTTTTATTTATTTTTTTTTTTAAAGATTTTATTTATTTATTTGAGAGAGAGAGAATGAGAGATAGAGAGCACGAGAGGGAAGAGGGTCAGAGGGAGAAGCAGACTCCCTGCTGAGCAGGGAGCCCGATGTGGGACTCGATCCCGGGACTCCAGGATCATGACCCGAGCCGAAGGCAGTCGCTTAACCAACTGAGCCACCCAGGCGCCCTGATTTAAGACATTTTAAAAATGTTCTTAAATTATTATTATTATTATTATTTAAAGATTTTATTTATTTATTTGACAGAGAGAGACACAGAGAGAGAGGGAACACAAGCAGGGGGAGTGGGAGAGGGAGAAACAGGCTTCCCGCGGAGCAGGGAGCTCGATGTGGGACTCGATCCCAGGACCCTGGGATCATGACCTGAGCCGAAGGCAGACACTTAACGACTGAGCCACCCAGGCGCCCCCAAAATGATCTTAAATTATTTAAAAAGACTGATACATTTAGTTACATTTGGTTCAAAATTATAAAATGTCAACAATTGGAAATACCACTGATATTCTCTAGCTGGGTTCGGGACAGAAGAATTTACACTCGTCATGCTTTGTCCCCTGCGGTGCATGTTCTCCTTTCAAGGGCCCACACTCTGGTGATGTGTGTGGGTCCTTCATAAAGGATTACAGCAGAAAGCTAATATCATTTAAAAATAGTTCGATTTTTGGCAAATTTCTCAGTGCTTTCTCTTTTTATCTTCATCCAACTTAGGAGACAGAATTCACCTTTCTCTTTTACATACGACTAGGAAGTTGAAAAAGAAAACAAGCCACTTTCAGTGTTATAATGATCTAAACACAATTATAAAAAAACAACTGAAATGGAGCATTATTTTATGCTACAATGAAAGATATTCTCACAAGCAAGGAAATCTAACAAGAGTAATAGAGGTTAATAGGGAGGATGTAGGAATTTGCACAGTATAAAAATGTAAGATAAATTAATAAAAGTCTTTTTAGGAAGTTGTTTTTGAAACTTTCTTTTTCTTGATAAATGTATTTTTTGAGACCTAGGTTCTACTTTCTGTGATAAATTATGCCACTCTGTTAAGAAACAAAAAATCTACTAAAAAACATAAAACAAAAAGAATAGATCATTAGTCCTGGCTTATGTGTTTACTATTATCACAGAATGATCATTTAAAGTCTCCAGATTAGCATGTGCTGGATAATTTCTATAAATACTGATCCAAACTGGTACCTTTGTTCCAAAAGTTTAAAAATATATGCCATTTTCCTTCTGAAGGAAAATATACAGGTTTCCCATACTATGGCCATTTCTATAATTTTTCTCTAAAGTCCATCAGAGTTGAATTCATATGACTGAATTAATTTTCCCATTAAGCCATTTCTAAGAATTTCTCATTAAGTCTAACAAAACTTATGCTAATTGCCCCAAAGGTACTTATTGATTGTCTATTTTGTTTCTGTGTCTATAGAGATAATTTATAATTTGGTATCAATGATCCTGATATTTAAACTATGTAAGGTTAAAAAAAAAAAAGAAAGAAAGAACAAGATTTTTATGGAATTACTCTCATTTACTGACCAAGTAGTTCCTGGATCATTGCTCTGCTGGTTGACTCTACTTTCAGCTAGCAATCCCTCTCACAGCATTTTGCATTGCTTTAGTAACCATCTGTTTCCCTAGTAGACTGTAAGCATCTTGGCGTGAGGACTCTGTATTAGTCAAAGCATCTCCAGAGAATTCTCCAATTAATGTTTGCTTTATATTATTGATGTATTTGTCCAAGATTGATATCACTGTGATATTACCTATTACATTTAGCTGTTAAGTATCGTATAAGCCAATTTCCTTTCTTTTTCTAATTTGAAACTGGCTTTCAAAAATTCATTTATACAATAGATTTCTCCCTGAAATAAAGTATTGAAAATGTGACAGTGTTTTCTGGCTAAAGAATCCTGTGTGAATCCTGTGGTCTAAATAATCAAGTCTTAATTTATATGTTTTGCCAATGAGGATTTTCACTGGTCAGTTTTGCTTTAAGGGAAATGTGCCCACGTCCTCATTCCGATTTGGAATAGGGTGCCTGAGCTCCTACATTTCTTGCATCTCTGCGCTGAGAGGCAGACCATAGTTTCTCTGCTATGGTCGAGATGGTTCACAAGGACCTAAAAGCAACAGAGAAGATGAGTGCCAAAATACAGGTGACACACCTCTCAGAAGACTCAGAATTTTCTCTTTTTGTAGTTCATTTGTATTTACTTTTTGGGAAAAGTCCAGAAACTTAAGTGTGCTCCAACAATACTCATGGAATTTTTTTTTTTAAGATTGATTGATTGATTGATTGATTGAGGGCGAAAGTGGGGGGAGGGGCAGAAGGAGAAGGAGGGAGAGAATCTCAAGTAGACTGAGCTGAACACAGATCCCAATGAGGGGTGTGATCTCACAACCCTGAGATCATGACCTGAGCCCAAATCAAGTGTCAGATGCTTAACTGACTAAGTCACCCAGGCGCCCCATGGAATTCATGTCCTTTTGTGAAAATTCATATATGAAATACATTTAGAATCTTAAGCATTTTCTCTGGGATGTTCTTCCTGTAAATCAAGTTCTATTCCACATTAAGTAATGAAAGGGGGCTGGCATACTTGGGAGTCTAAATTCATCTATAACAGGACTCTGTAACACCAAAACTTCATGAATGAACTGATATTAAATTACATGAGAAAACAAAATTTGGAAAATTATTACATATTCTGGAGTCCTCAGAAATAATATATTTTTGAGATGTGCTGTTCAGTTCCTGTATAAATACCACTGTACCATATTTGGATGGTAGAAGTGGGGAGATTGACAGGAGACCAAAATTCCCATCAGTCCTTCTGTGGTATCTTATGCTGGATCTCAAAGTCTCCTGCATTTGGCCTTCTATGTTCTCCTTTGAAATTTATAAGCTTCCTTTTAATACAATTTAAAAATACAAGTTAATGAACTCTATCATTGCAAATTCAGAGTTGGAAATTACATGTAAACAGACAAGAGGCATCCCCAACACTTTTTCTATCACCTTTAAATTTTGATGACTGGCAAAAGCATTTTGTGCTTCTCCTCTAAGTATCAATCTCTTATCATCTATTCTACTTTATTCACTCAGGGACTAATTACCAACTTTTATATGAAGCAGCATTACGATAAGCTCACAATGGCATGCTCAGATTTTTTCCATCCTTATTGGAAAGTAAACCCTTAGGTCTTCTTGAATACATTACAGTACTGGCTTCTCAGTCATACACAACACTCAGACTCTTTCTGAAGATGAAGACACTGATTTCTGCCTCTCTGGTACCTGCCACATGGCACAGCCTGTAAATCTTCCTGTTCAGCACTTTTTTCAGTGATGGATCCTTTGCTGAGCAAGGGGGCTGGGAGGTTGGGAGGCTGGGGGCTCAAATGGGAGTGTGCCGTTTTTTTGCCGAGAAGATAATTATCTTTGTTAATTTTCCACGTGTGGGAAAACAATTGTATCTTGCCCTTTAAAAGAGATGAAAGTGGGAAAAAGAGGTATCATTTTGTACCTAGAGAACATTTCTTTTCCTTGAGGCTTTTGGAAGGATGGCGATCTATAAATTGGTACACAATTTGTCCTCAGAAGACCCTTTCCTTTAATAAGTCAGAAAAGGAGAAAGAGTTTTCTGTAAGGAATTTTTAAAATTATTTTTGAAAGGGCTATATTTAAATAATTTACACACGTAATTTTGTAAGAATTTTGAGAGCAACCTGCTAGTTCTTTTCATATCAACCAAGTTCACTTAATAAAGAGTGAGGGCTGTTTAGGGTTTGGAAATGGGAGGACGAGATATTTTTAATGCTGATGTCTAAGACTAAATTCTATCCTGTTTCCGGCAAAACTTCAAACTCAAGATTTTACATTCATGGCTGTTAAGTCCCCTACAAAAATGTGTTTGTGTGTGTATGCTTATTAACCCAAGAGCTATTTTTAGCAACTAGAATATACAATTCGGTGCCTTCATATGCAAATTACTAACAAGAAAATGCAACTCTTTGGAAGGAGCTGTGTGTAAAAATGTGGACAAATAGAGTATGCATTATTTATGTACACAGGAATAACAAGCCCTTACAACTACTGACACTGTAACTTGCAAGGCACTGTAACATGCATTATTTATTATTTTACACCTTTATGTATATGCAATATATGAAATATATGAATTCATCCATCCATCCATCCTTCCTTCCTTCCATCCTTCCATCCATCCATCCATCCATCCATCCATCCATCCATCCATCCTTCCTTCCTTCCATCCATCCATCCATCCTTCCTTCCATCCATCCAACCATCCATCCATCCATCCTTCCATCCATCCATCCATCCATCCATCCATCCATCCATCCATCCATCCACTCATTCATTCAGTTTGACAGTCCTGTGCCAGGTATTAAAGATACAGGAATAAAACACAGTGTCTGTGTCAAGTAGTTATAGAGATAAGCAGTGCATGTCTTGGGCACACACAGGATCAGCAGCTTAACTTTCATGCAGAAGGAGAGCAGAGGGCCAAGAGGAGGATGGGCCATAAAGTTTAAGACTGAAGGACATTGCTTGTCAGAAAGAGTCTGGATTTTGGTCTGAAAGCAATACAGAAGCACTGAAAGATTTTAAGATGGCAATGGTGAACTCTGATTTAGAATGAGCGCTCCACCAGAAGTGTGGAGAAGGAATTGGTATATGAAGGAGGGGAAGGAGGGAGCAGTCTCATGGGAGGACCAATCAGGAGGCTGTCGCAGGAATAGAGGTTACAAGTACAGTGGGCCATGGGGTGGGGGTGGGGATGGACTTGAAAGGCATCAAGATGGTTGACTCCAAAGGCCAGAGTGAAGGTCCTGGATGACTCCTGGGTGTCTGTCAAGGGAGGAAGGTGGTGGCTATCCTTTTGGCAAGAGACAGAAGAGCATATTTGAGAAGGCAGGATTTAATAAGTCTAGGTATAGCCATATTGAATTTAAGGAGCCTGTGGAACACTCAGTAGATATAGAGGAAATGGCAGGAAATGAAGGTCCAGACCTCAGCAGAGAGGCCTGGATGGTGGTCTAGATTTGGGACTCATCAATGGACCAGTGTTGGACGAAACCTCTGGGGTTGGTGAGAATGTTTAGAGAGAGAAGGGGCCTAGTGCTGGGATTCTGGAGAAGGCTAACTTTTAAAGGATGGCTTTCTTGAGAAGGTATTATAGGTATTTTGAAATTAAGACTCAGAGATTAAATAGCTTTTCTAAGATCTCAAAGTAAGCCAGACGCAGGGAGGGAGAAGCTAACATTTCAGAGCACTAGTCAATGTGCAAAGGATTTTTTACATGTTTTCTCATTTAATACTGTTAAGAATCTTGGGAAGGTATTATTATCTTCATTCTCCAGATAAAGAAACAGATTTACAGGGGTCACGTAACGTAACTCTACCTCCTCAGCTACTAAAACGCAGACCCTGGATTGTTAACAAGCTATCTGGCTCTAGAGTTCTTGAACCCCGCCCACAAGACATCGTCCTCCCTGGCCACGCCCCCCCCCCCCCCCCCCCCCGCCCCCCGGCAGAGCTTGGAACTAGAACTTGAAGGGCTCCTGACCGTCCCGGAGCTTGTCTTCCCCCTGGTGCCGCAGCGTGCAAGTTTTTGCCCCCTGCTGAGGTTGGAGAATGGGATGTCCTGGTTAATCAAATAGTTCCTTTTCTAAAGGGTCTGATCTCATAATACATGAGTGGTTTTCAGAGAATTTGAACGAAAATAATATACTATTGACATTTATATTGCTATGGCTCATACCTTAATTCATCTTTAACGATTTTGAAGGAACTTTAACATCTTAAATGCCACAGATCATTATTATAAATAGCAGGCACAACTGAGAATGAGTATAATTTAGTGTCATAGGGTGCCTTCATGGGGGTCTTTTCTGGGCAATCTCCACCCAGCCCTTTCCACTGGGACTCTAAGGTAGCAGGGCTAAGGAAAAAAAGAGTTTCTCTTTGCTTCATATATGGAGTTTAGGAAAAAGGGTTCCACTGATTTAAAAAGTTTGAAAAGCACTTGATTTTGTGGCTATAACAACATCATTCAAAGGGAATTTGGTCTAATTTAATTCTATTGACTAGTCCTGTCAAGCAAGTCTTTCAATCACTCTGAGCCTGTGTTTTTATCTGTAAAATATGGGAAATAACTGTCTTAAGTCTCTTAGGACCACGGAAAAGTAAAATATGAATTAAATATGAATAAACTTAAAAACGCACAAGTTTTACATCCTAGTCATTATTTCTTAAAATTCTAATAATAAAATGTACTGATAAAATATTAAAGTTTACTGATCAATTTGTTGGCTTCCAACACATATCCTAAACAGCCATCTGATCCTTCTCCCTGCCACGAAGTTTCGCGGACAAAACAGTCTCTGATGTTGCAGTGTTCCAAAATTAATGGAAGGCACAGTGAAGAGTTGAAAGTGTATCGCATCCTCCATCACAACATTCCAGAAAACAGGGCCAATTGTGAAGTTTCAGTTACAGACTTTTCATGCTGTTGTGTTAATTTTGAAGCCCAATTTTCCCAACTATACATGGCAGACTGCACAAAATGCTACAATGAAGCCAGTGGCTAGCATGGCGCCAGAGAAGCATAGGCTCAGGAAATACCGTTGCATAAAGAATGTCACCTGGAGCAGTGCCTGCCCTCTTGTCAATTTTTTGTTCATAATATGTCATCCCCAAGAAGCAGTGGACATTTAATTCCTCACTAATTAAATGTCTTTATTTTTAATCTCAATTCTAACTGTGAGATCATGAGCACGTCACTATTTGGGGCCTCAACTTTTCTTCATCTGGGAACTTCAAAGTTGGACTTGGTCTCTATCGTCACCCACAACCCTAATAGTCTATGACTGAATGCTTATGAACTGAAGTATGGAAAGGAAGATACTGGATTGTCAACAAACAGGTACAAGCAGTATTCTGCAATCACCCTATTAGACTATCACTGGCTTTTTTGCTTAACTGTCTGGAAAGTACTTCAATTCTCCAAGACGGTTTTTGGCCTGAATTACAAATCATTTCAGACTTTGTTTAGTATATAGTTACGATATAACACACTGTGCCCTAGGAAAAGTGGCACTAAATTCATTTACATTGATGTAGCTCCCTCCTTGACAAGGAACGATGTAGCTTTGGCATGCACAGACACGAAGCTTGCAGAAGTTTCAGAGCTAGCCCCCGTGTGTGCTCACCTCGGGCAACTTTGCCCTGAGCGCACAGAATATAGAATTGAATACAAATGGCATCACTTAACTACTTTGAACAAAACAATATTCCATGAGTTTACATAGTTTCTTCTCAGAAGAAAGCGGAAATCCTTTATCACAGTCTAACTCAGAAACCGTATCTGTTGGCCTCACTCCTCCCCAGGCACGCTGGTCTTCTTGCTTTTCTTCAACACGCAAAGCTTCCTTCTGCCTCAGGACCTTTGCACTTGCTGTTCCCTCATTCTGCATGGTTCCTCCCCTATTGTGTAGGACTCACTCCCTCACTTCACTTCAGCCTCAGCTCAAATAACATCTACTCAAAGAAGCCTTTGCTGACTACCCTTTCTACAAAAGCTTTGCCTTACTACCAAATCTCCCTCTGTGCCCTCACTCTGCCTTATTTTTCTTTAAAATATGTCATGTATCAAAGAGGTATTTGTATACCCATATCTGTTCCTAGCAGCAATGTTCACAATAGCCAAAAGGTAGAAGTAACCTAAGGGACCACGGACCAATGAACAGATAAGCAAAATGTGGTCTATACATCCAATGGAATATTAAGCAGCCTTCTTCTTCTTCTTTTTTTTTTTAAGATTTTATTTATTTATTTGACAGAGAAAGAGCGAGAGAGGGAACACAAGCAGGGGGAGTGGGAGAGGGAGAAGCAGGCTCCCTGCTGAGCGCTGAGCAGGGAGCCCGATGCGGGGCTCAATCCCAGGACCCTGGATCATGACCTGAGCCGAAGGCAGACGCTTAACGACTGAGCCACCCAGGTGCCCCTAAGCAGCCTTAAAAGGGAGGGAAATTCTGACATAAGCTACCACAAGGACACTGTGCTTTTTCTTTCTTTCTTTTTTTTTTTTTTTAAAGATTTTATTTATTTATTTGACAGAAAGAGAGAGACAGCAAGAGAGGGAATACAAGCAGGGGGAGTGGGAGAGGGAGAAGCAGACTCCCCACCGAGCAGGGAGCCCGATGCGGGGCTCGATCCCAGGACCCTGGGATCATGACCTGAGCCGAAGGCAGACGCTTAACAAATGAGCCACCCAGGCGCCCCACAAGGACATTGTGCTAAGTGAAAGAAGCCAGTCACAAAAACAAAAATACCATATGATTCCACTTATATGAGGTACCCAGAGTAGTAAATTCATAGACAGAAAGTAGGATGGTGATTGCCAGGGCCTAGGGGGAGAAGGAAATGGGGGCCGTTGCTGAATAAGTATAGAATTTGAGTTTTTTGAAAGATGAAAAGAGTTCTGGAGATTGGTTGGACAAGAATGTAAATGTATTTAACACTCCTGAACTGTACACTTCCAAGTGGTTAAGATAATAAATTTTATGTTATGGGTATTCTACCACAACTAGAAATTTAAAGATGTAATGTATAGGTAGGTTTTTAAGCATGATATAATGAACACTTGTGAATCCACCACTCTGAAGAAACAAACAGAACATCACCCTTCAGGCTCCTTGTGTGTTCCTTCCGTGAACTAATTCCTGATGCCTCAGAGTGACCACTACCCCCATTTTGTGTCTACTCTTCCCTATATCCCTAAACTATATATTCTTACTGTTGCTTGTTGGACTGACTGTACATTATACATTTGTCTAATTTTTGAAATTGCCTGCTACCCTCACCAGAATGAAAGCTGTGAAGGAAGGGACTTGGTCTAATTTGCAGCTGTATCTTAGCACCTAGGGCAGTGTTCAGCACAGAGAAGATCCTCAGGACAGTGGCCCCCTTATCCATGGCTTGGCCTTCCGTGGTTTCAGCCACGGGCAGTCAACTGTACTCTGAAAGTAGATGACCCTTTTCCGGATGTATCAGGAGGTTAGTAGCCGCCTAATTAGTCTCCTGTTAGTAGACACAGTGTCTACACTATTCACCTCCCTTCACCTCATCACGTAGGCATTTTATCATTTCACATCATCATAAGAAGGGTGAGTATAGCACGATAAGGGATTTTGAGAGAGTGGAAAACCACATTCGCATAACCTTTATTACAGTATGTTATTATAATTGTTCCATTTTATTATTAGCTATTGTTATTTATCTCTTACTGTGCCTAATTTAGAAATGAAACATTGTCACAGGTATGCACTTACAGAAAAAATGTAGTGTATATATAAGGGTTCAGTACCATCCACAGTGTCAAGCTTCCATGACTAGGGGTCTCGGAACATTTCCCCCATGGATCAGGGGGTTGGGGGACCACTGTAAATATGTGAGGAATGAACAAATAAATTTCTTGATTAAACCCTGCTTTGCCCTAAACCAAAACCTTTTCTTTTGCCTTTGACATACTACTATTCTTCCATATCAAATTCACGGCAGACTTTATTTTTGTTTCGTGCAGAATTATTTCATAACAGTAAGCAAAAAGCATGAAGTCCATTATGTATTGTGTTTTCTTGGGAAAGATTCAAAAGGGAATTTTGGCTGGGTGTTCTGACTGTAGTGCCAAGCCTGCCTGTTCTTCTTGAATCATGAGGACTTTTCTATGTGTAGAACATTTTACTTTGCCATGTTTTACACATTTACCAGATCACTCAATGACCCATATTGAAGGCTGCAGAATATGACTTGAGGTTCTGTAGATACAGCTGCTTAATGGACATCTCTTCCCCAATGGCTAGTGGGTATTTCAAACTCACACTGTCTAAAACAGCTCAGTCTCTCCATTTTTTTCTGAGCCTATTCCTTCTCCTGTTTTCCCTATGCCAATTATTGGATCGCTATCTCTCAGGACTCCGTATAGACATCATTGCCTCCAGGAAGCCTCCCCCAAGCCATCTCTGTAGATCCTATAGCACATTCCATTTGCCCATCACATAGGTCATTGGGTATTACATGGTTATCTGACTGTCAGTTCTGAGAACAGGGATACAGATACCTTGTTAATGGTTACCCTTCCTTCCCCAGGCCTAGCACAGTGCCTGGACAAAGCAGGAGACTCACACTGGTCGAGTGAAAGAATGTCCTTTCACACTAATTCATACATCAGTTCTCCCCCTGCTTATGCCTGAAAGATCTTCCAGATATTTCCAATCCTATCTTCCCTGGCAAGCTTTTCTGGTCTTCCAGTCACTGGTCTGTACCCTGCCTCCCCTACTAGATTGTGGTCTCTCGAAAGGCAGTGATCCTATCTTCTGTTTATTTCCCACACAGTGCAAGCATAGCACCACACACACACAAAAGTCACCCAATACATGTACTATTAAACTTGCTAATTTGAATTAAGCTCCCATGAATACAAAGCATAGGCAAATTAATTCCCTGAGAATACACTGAGCACCTTTTATGCGCCAATAGTCCCAGCTGTTAAACTCTTAAGAAGTTTTGAAGTTCCTCACCTTGTTAAATTCATAGCCAATTTCAAACATTACAGAAGACATTTCCCATAATTTATCTCTAGAAAAAGTATAATTTGATTCAAAATGGAAGAAACTGAGTTCAGTAAATTAGGAGAAGGGAAAACATTTGGTTTTCTGATGTTATGAAGCGGTAATCTGTATACGCTCAGGAAAAATCTATTTTGAGGCTGTACTGTGCTAAGGGACTGCATCAACTGACATAGAACACTCACATTTTCCTTCTATGTATAAATTTGCAGTTTGTTTTCCAAGTCTTGGGGATAAAAATGAGGAAGGAAGGCTCTACTAAAGAATTATTTTAAAAACACGAATTAAAATAGAACCTATGTTTCATCAAACTCTCCATACCAGATGATAGCAAAAACCACATTAAAAATTCTTGGAGAATGAAGGCAAAAATAAGGTCTCTGGGCTGGGAACTGATGGAATATTCTGAGGCAGGAAAACAAAATTTAAAGGGGCCTGGGACGAGGCAATTTTCTGGTTTCCCCCTCAATTTCAAATAAAGCTGTGTGTCAAAACAGACCTAATACCAAGGGCAAATACATACAATTTTTGATAATAGGTAGCTTTTCAAGTGCATATGACACTCAAAATTGCAGCTGTCCTGGCTGGTCAGCCTTGGAAGTCAGAGCCCTTATCTTGTTTTAAGACCATCTGTCCCCTCAGAATATGAAATGTCCACATTCATAAAAAGCAGCCCTTCCTGAGAGAAAAGCTCTTCACTACATTCTTGTAGTCACGTCCTAAAACAGTTTTTGATTCATAAGTTTGCATTTGATTTCCATTCAGGAACTTTTGTGGGTTTTGCAAAGTTTTCTTATTCTCTTAGAATAAGATATGAGGTTCCGTCTGTCCAGGTGGTAAGTCAAGACTATGAATAAACCAACGTTATCATATGAAAGAGAATTAAACAGGCAGATCCAAGTGGGGATATATTAAGCCAAATTTAAGCTCCAGTTGTTGAATTTAGCCTGTACTAGATGTCTGGTTTGCCTTGGGATAAATTCAGCTTTCCAGCTAATCGAAAGAGGAAAACTGCCTCAGGTATGATAAAATTTACAAGAGAACGCTGTCGAACAGTTCTTGTTAAAAATATTAGCTTAAAGGCATTCTTATCGTCTTTGGGATGAGGACTGTATTTGTATTTAATTATTTGATTTCAAACTTTTATGAACTTGGACCAAATATTAGCTTAGCCAATTAAAATATTATTTTGTGAGTGTGGCTAACAGCCCAATTCAGTTCAACCTACTGAGCTTTGGTAGTGATCTACAACTTTCTTACTGACTTTTGGAGAGATGATTTCTAAGAGGTAAAAAAGGGTAACATTTAAGAATTTACATGAACATTTAGTAAACAAGGTACTGTATTCAAAATAAATAGCTGAAGCGTTTCTCTGCATTACAGCATTAGTCCAGGAAGAAAAAAGATAATCGTCTAGGTATTTCCACTCATACAATCAATACTCCTTCATAATTCAGCATTTGAAATAAATCCTTTTCTTTAAAACTACTCCTGTTAGTCCATGGGCCACAGTGTGGTTGCACTGCCAGGAGCAGCTTCATGTTGGGTTTGTTCCCCACAGAAGGCTAGGTAGAGTCTGTTGTTTCTATCCTCCAGGTGTTAGAGGGGAGCAAGGGATGCTGCTCATGCAGAAAAGGGACAGGAATGAGAAAGGAAGAGGGCACCATGGAGAGAAGGGTTACATGCAATGAAAGAGCAGGAGAACACTCTTTAACAAAATGGAATTGTTGAGAAAAGGCATTCAACAATCTCTATCCAAATAATCAGTCTGTTTTATAAAGCTTTTATTACTCACACCTTAATACCCATTGTGGATTGGGCAGGGAATGTCATAGTATCTTTCGGTGAACTTAGTCTTCTGGCCCCAGGGCTATGACATGGTAGGACTCTCCAGTGGCAGAATGACACAAATGTGGTCATCACTATCCTGCTGTGCTCCCTATTCCAAATCCGTGGGTAACGTGACCCTTTGTGGCGGGGTGGGGTGCGGGGGGCATCTCTGAAATGAGCTGCCTGCAGTACCTCCTATGGACCCACACCAGGTATGATTAGATATGAACAAAGTCAAACAACCAGAGAACCTCTACCTCCCTGGGTCTAATCCTACTCATTTCAACAGAACTTTGAAACCAAGATGTGAATATAATATACTTGTCATTCTAAAGAGTAAGTACTGATTATTTTAAAAGAATGAAACACATTATGGTCAAGTCAATACAAGGATATATACAGGTATGAAGTTCTGCCTCCCAAGCAGCAAGAAATACAGAATCTGGAAAACATTACCACACTGTTCTACAGTGATTATTGTTGGTTCACTAATTCAGACTCAGCAACTTGAACTCTTGTGCAAATTCGGACACTGTTTTTAGGTTTTATTTTTTGATAGGAAGTTTACAGATGCCTTTCTGTTTCATACTCTGAGTATCCAACTCGAGAAATTCTGTCTAAAACCAGCAGCAGAAGCAGAAATTCAGGAAATTAAGAGTATTACTGATGTGTAGTTTATTTTAAAATGCAAGTTTTAAATGTTTAAGACCTTTTTCAAGGTTTATATAAATGTAGGTTTCTTGTCTATTACAATTTCTGAGGATAAAATATTTGCTTAGTTCTTTGAACTTTTATCAAAACCCTGTCATCTATTTTATTTAACTTCTCCCAACACTTTGGCAGATCTGGTATTAGCCTTTCTGAGAGAGACACACAATGAATTAGTGATAGAATTGGGAGCAAGACTAGGTATTTTAACGTTACATCTGACGTTCCCAACATCCTTTTAGTTGCACCATACTGTATCAACTACATTACTTTACAGAAACCATTGGGTTGAGGGCATTAAAATTGCATTTCTTGGGGCACCTGGATGGTTCAGTAGGTAGGTTAAGCATCTGTCTTTGGCTCAGGTCATGATCCCAGGGTCCGGGGATCCAGCCCTGAATCGGGCTCTCTGCTCAGCGGGGAGCCTGCTTCTCCCTCTCCCTCTGCCTACCTCTCTGCCTACTTGTGCTCTCTGTCGCTCTCTCTCTCTCTCTGTCAAATAAATAAATAAATAAAAATCTTTAAAAAAGCCTATGTTTAAAAAATAAAATAAAATTGTATTTTTTTTTTTAAGATTTTATTTATTTGACAGAGAGAGACACAGAGAGAGGGAACACAGCAGGGGGAATGGGAGAGGGAGAAGCAGGCTTCCCACCGAGCAGGGAGCCCGATGCGGGGCTCAATCCCAGGATCCCAGGATCGTGACCTGAGCCAAAGGCAGACACTTAATGACTGAGCCACCCAGGCACCCCTAAAATTGCATTTCTTAAAGTACATGTTAAATTCAGCTTTCTGTTGCCAAGTTGAATGGTTCTGAATTAGTGAGGCTTACTGTATTCTGTTTCCACTGGTACTAAAAAGTAACATCACAATCATTAAAATTCTTGTAGCTTTCTGCTCATCTGAGAACCATTGTTTATATATGCTTGTTCTAAATATCCAAGACTACTCTTTAAGACCTAGATACACTTGTTCCTTATTATTACATCATTTCCCTTGGCTTATTAATATCCTGCTCAGTAAGATCAGAAGTTGAAATGAAGGGAAAAAAAAATCATTCAGATGACCAAAACTTATTCTGAATTATTGGGACTATAAAAAGAAAAGAGAAGTCTTTGGGCTGAAGAACTAATACTTAAGGGAAACTGATGGCCTAACAAGATCATTAAAACCAAATACTTATCAATTTGGGGGACATAAATTAATAATTCACCCAATTGCTCAGGGATATGTATTTGTACGTGAAAGACAGAAAATCCACATTACCAATTTGTTTTGTATTTGTTTAACCATGTGGCAGAGAAAATAACAGGAAAGATTAGTCTAAGAACTTCCAAGAGCTTCAAACATTTTGCAAAGGAAGCTATCTTTTTTTTGAAGTGCTAAGACAGATAGTAATGATACTAAAATATCTCATATCTGATCATATTTGTTTTAAAAAATGCTATGCTCAATTCTAAGCCCTGTATAGGAAAGGAACTAGGAATGTGTGCTCACCATGCCTTTTCACACCCAGATATCATTAATTTAGCAGTCAAAAAATGCTTATGCATTTGCAGTTGCATTATAGCCAACTCTTGATTATTTAGGGGAATTATTGATCCTTGCATTTCCACAGCTGGGAAAAATGAAAAAGAGGTGATTTCAGATCTGTGAATACTGTGCTAGCCAACTGACCTTGGAAAGGGGAAACTGCTCTAAGTCTCGGTTTCCTCATCTTTTTTTTTTTTTTTAAAGATTATTTATTTAGGGCGCCTGGGTGGCTCAGTTGGTTAAGCGACTGCCTTCGGCTCAGGTCATGACCCTGGAGTCCCAGGATGGAGTCCCGCATCGGGGCATCGGGCTCCCTGCTCAGCAGGGAGTCTGCTTCTCCCTCTGACCCACTTCCCTCTCGTGCTCTCTATCTCTCATTCTCTCTCTCTCAAATAAATAAATAAAAAATCTTTTTAAAAAAAGATTATTTATTTATTTATTTGACAGAGAGAGAGAGAGAGAGAGAGAGAGACACAGCGGGAGAGGGAACACAAGCAGGGGGAGTGGGAAAGGGGAAAGCAGGCTCCCCGCTGAGCAGGCTCGATCCCAGGACCCTGGGATCATGACCTGAGCCGAAGGCAGACACTTAACGACTGAGCCACCCAAGTGCCCCAATCAGTTTCCTCATCTTTTAAAATGTATGGGGGCGGGGGCGGTGGGGTTAGGGACACATCTCCAAAGGCAAGGGAAACACATGCAAAAATGAACTATTGGGACTTCATCAGGATGAAAAAGCTTTTGCACAGCAAAGGAAACAGTCAACATAACTAAAAGACAACCGACAGAATGGGAGAAGATATTTGCAAATGACACATCAGATAAAGGGCTAGTATCCAAAATCTATAAAGAACTTATCAGATTCAACACCCAAAATACAAAAAAAAAAAAAAAAAAAAAAAATCCAGTCAGGAACTGGGCAGAAGACATGAATAGACATTTCTCCAAAGACATACAAATGACCAACAGACAAATGAAAAAATTCTCACCATCACTCTGCATCAGGGAAATACAAATCAAAACCACAATTAGATCACCTCACACACACTTAGTCAGAATGGCTAAAATTAACAATTCAGGAAACAACAGATGTTGGCGAGGATGCAAAGCAAGGGGAACCCTCTTACACTGTTGGTGGGAATGCAAACTGGTGCAGCCACTCTGGAAAACACTATGGAGGTTCCTCAAAAAGTTAAAAATAGAACTACACTAGGACCCAACAATTGCACTACTAGGTATTTATCCAAAGGATACAAACATAGTCATTCAAAAGGGCGCATGCACCTCAATGTTTCTAGCAGTAATGTCCACAACAGCCAAAATATGGAAAGAGCCCAGAAGTCCATCAACAGATGAGTGGGTAAAGAAGTGGTATATATATACAATGGAATATTACTCAGCCATCAAAAAGAATAAAATCTTGCCATTTGCAACGATGCAGATGGAACTAGAGGGTATTATGCTAAGCGAAATCAGTCAGAGAAAGACAAATACTAAATGATTTCACTCATCTGTACAATTTAAGAAACAAAACAGATGATCATAGGGGAAGGAAAAATAAAATAAGATGAAAACAGGAAGGCAAACCAGTAAGAGACTCTTAACTTTAGGAAACAAACTGAGGGTTGCTGGAGGGGAGGGGAGGTGGGGGGATGGGGTAATTGGGTGATGGGCATTAAGGAGGGCACGTGACGTAATGAGCACTAGGTGTTATATGCAACTAATGAATCACTAAATTCTACCCCTGAAACTAATAATACACTATTTGTTCATTAAACTGAATTTAAATAAAAAAAATTTTAAAAAAGAAGAAATGAGGTTTTAAGCTAAAAAAAAAAAAAAGGTAGCTTAACAATAATTACCATGAAGTAGGACAGTGTGCCTGGTTCATAAAATACCGTTATTTCATCTTCCTACAGTGATAACTTTGCTGAACATGAAATATTTCTGCCTACCAAGTGCTATTCTAAAAGAAAGCTCAGATAATGGTTCTTCCTGAGCCCAAGGCCTCTGCCAGCTTATACAGACAGTGGCTCTGGTCTAAGACATCAGGAATAGTGTTAATACTCTAAGCTGCTCTGAGCAATTCACTGTGCTTTCCCTGAGAGAGTGCTCAGGTCCACTGACATTCCTCTAGCTCAGGGTGCCACTCCCATACCTCCTAAGGGGATTCTCTGCTGGAATTTGCCCTACAGAACCATTACTGTCTCCTGGGGATTTTTAAATTTAAGTATCCAGAATGTAAGACAAAAGGCAAAATACTCTTCACGTGAGCTGCATGGTGGCTTAGTGAGTAGACCCACATCAGGTGCAAGGACAATCCTGAACCACTTACAAGTTTTCCAAATTGCAGTGGGTATTTAAGCAAACAGCTGTCATCTTGTGGAAGTAGATTTTAAAAAATGGTGGAAACTTGATTTTTGGATTATCTGTGGATTCAGCATTGTCCTTAAGCCTCCATTAACAGAGAAAATCAGGGATAATGTTTTAAGTTCCAGTACAGTGAAATTAGCAAAATGCCAGTGACAACTTTAGAACCACCCATTTCTATGGGAGGTTCTTCTGCGAGCAAACCATGGTGTAGTTCCTTTTGGGTTGTGAAGAAACAAAGGGCCTTCCATTTCCCAAATTTTAAAATAAATATTTCTTCAAAGTATTAAACACATCTTTAAAAAAATGATCCTTGACATGCTTGGCTGTCTTTCTCCCAGTCTATTGTATAATTAATAATAAGTGAAAATAATATCTTTTGAGGTTCATTTTAAACTCTAGGAATATCACCTGGATATAGAAATATCTCTTTTAAAGATGCATAAATCTCAGATTGCATGAGGTGAACAGAGCAACTGTTTATCTTTTCTAACACTATTTCAAAGCAAACAAATCCCTCACCATCCAACTGATACGTAATCAAGAACAGTTCTTATTTTTCTGATTAAATCAAAAGTCATGGTGGAAAGCAAGTCAGGTGGATGTATAAAAATATGTATTATCTTTCAACAGCTAAGCATTTTTAGTTTGTGAACTATGGGACTTTTATATTTATTATTGATGGCCTACTCATAAGAAAAATGTCAGCAATGAACTTCGTTTGTTTGTTTTTTTTAAAGTAAACTATGCCCAATGTGGGGCTTGAACTCATGACCTGGAGATCAAGAGTTGCAGGTCTACTGGCTGAGTCAGCCAGGTGCCCCAGCAATGAACATTTAAGTGTCTATCTGTGTTAGTGCCATCTCATTTAATACATTAGACAACCCAGTGGGGTTGATACTGCTCTTATTATTATTCCCAGTTCCGTGCCGGTTAGTGGCAGAATTGGAGACTGGATTAGCATCCAGGTCTATTGGATTCTAAAGTTGTGCCCTCCGTGCCTGTAGTAACAATCTGCTTTTTGTCTTCTGGAGACTACGTTTTTGGTGGGAGTGGAGGTGAAGGAGAAAGCTCACAAGTTGCATTTCCTCCCACCCTCCCGAGACTCTGCTGAGTCTTGGTTCCAGAGTTGTGAAGATATTTTTCTTTCTTTCTTTTTTATTAAAGATTTTACTTATGCATTTGACAGAGAGAGAGAGAGACAGTGAGAGAGGGAACACAAGCAGAGGGAGTGGGAGAGGGAGAAGCAGGCTTCCCACTGAGCAGGGAACCCGATGTGGTGCTCGATCCCAGGACCCTGGGATCACGACCCGAGCTGAAGGCAGACGCCTAACGACTGAGCCAACCAGGAGCCCCGAAAATAGATATTTTTCTAAAGCCCTGCCTACAAAGGAGGTCCCTCTGAGATGCACGGATGTGCAGAAACATGGATGGGTCAGTAATATGAAACATCTTTTTATAAACTTCTGAAAAAGCTTCCAACCACTCAGGCAGATGCCCATACCGTGAGCACGTGATAAGATTAGACACAACCCAAATTGGGCATAGGTGTATGAACAAAGCAGCTTCCCAACAACATGGTTTCTAAGACCCTTCCTAAATGTTTTGTTGGAATTCCTATAATGTCTTCAATGATCAACTTCTCTATTTCCAAGTGGTGCATAGGTCCCTCTGGCTCTTGAGTGTCACCCACTGCTCTGTGGTGACACGAGGGCCAATGTTTGATTACTATTAGTTAAAGCAATGCAAGGCCAGCAGTTTCCCTCTGACTCTGCAAGGCTTCACTTGTTGCGGACTGGAGGCAGTTATGTGAGGGCCCACGGCCGCTGCCTGAGTACAGACCTGTCCCGTTCCTGAATATGTCAAGTGAGCATACCAGCCACCAGTGAGCGGGAAGTCCGGCACAGGAAATACCACCACCTGTGAGGCCGGTCACAGAACACTCCCACACTACGAAGGACTCTTAATCATGCTTCCACATGTACAGCTTCAGGACTGCTGAGACCAATTTGAAGGGAACAAACGCTGGGAAGCCGAAGGAGGCAAGAGCAGACAGGGAACCCCTGTGGATGCAAAGATATTTCTGGAATAATGCAATGTAAGTTATAAATGGACTTGTGAAACATATAAAAGTATCCAAAATTATTTTTTCTTTCAGAATTTGCATAAATAATGTACCCATTTAAGAATTCAACTGGATCATAGGATAATATTTATGCCAGTGCAATTCTAGAATAGTTCCTTTGACTCGTGAACTTATTTTTTTCTTAATTAGGAAGAAAATTCAAATCTTTTACGAACATGATTATAGAATGAAATAACTATGATCACAGTTGCTTTGCTTAGTGTGTATGATTTTCTACTACTAATCTTTCTTTCTTCTTTCTTTCCTTTCTTCCTCCTTCCCTTCCTTCATTTTCTTTTCTTCTACTCTCTCCCTTTTATTTCCTCCTATATCACTACCTCATTCTTACTACCTTCTCAATTCCTGATTAAAATGTATTCATTCGCCATAGATATTTAAAAAACATACTAAACATCCAGGACATGTGTAGATATGTCTGCCCAGCAACCTCTTCGATGGGGTGCCTTGCTGTTATTCTGGATTTCCCCATTAATTTGACCCTACAGGGCTTAAGATGGCTTGGTTGGAAAGCCCCCTACTGTGCATAATATCCGGCTCTGGGTTTTCCTGCTCCTCTCTGTCTGTGGAGCAGGGCAGCACTGGGCCACTGCAATATTCACAGAGCGAACATTCTCCTCGGCAGCTCAGGGAAAGCACCAGGTTGTTTGGTATTAAGGTTCAATGTGTCATGAAAGGATTTCTTTTTAACTATGCAAGACAAAGTATGTGGAAAGAATGCACGTTTGCTGCCAGATGATGGAATTATTAAAAAGAACGCAAGTGAGACAAGCAGGGAAGTGTTAGCTTAGTTCACAGAGATTCTGTAATCATGCCTGGTTGAAAACCATCCAAATGATATTTCATTATTCTTAGACCTCCAATCATAGCTAGGACAACCACATCTAAAGTAGGTTAAACAGGGTGGCTGGGTGGCGCAGTCATTAAGTGTCTGCCTTCGGCTCATGTCATGGTCCCAGGGTCCCGGGATTGAGCCCCGCATCGGGCTCCCTGCTCAGCGGGAAGCCTGCTTCTCCCTCTCCCACTCCCCCTGCGTGTATTCCCTCTGTTGCTGTCTCTCTCTCTCTGTCAAATAAATAAATAAAATCTTTAAAAAAAATAAAGTAGGTTAAACAAAGAATAAAAGAAATACTGCATGTAAATAATATACAACATATCAACCAGGAAAGTGGCAAAAGAAATAAATGAAAGCAGGAATATAATTAGAGATTGGCATTATATGAATTATCTTTACAGTTTTAATCATTATGGATATTGGCAAATAAAAAGGCTAACCTCGTAGATATAACTGCTATCTGATTAACCAGGGAGAGGCAGATCTTTCTCTGAGGCAGTGGTACAGAAGGAGAGAGAGAGCCTGTTGCTAGTTTCTCAGTGTCCTCTGGCTAACTAATCTTTTCACAATCCTTATGGAGCAAACCTTCCTGAACATCAAACACTGAATGGACTGCCCACAGCTGAAAGACAGTTCATTCTTTCGTCAGAATGTCAAAGGGAAATTAAAAATCCTTACATCCTTTCTGGTTGTATGAAAGCATGGAAGGAAAACATTTCTTAAATTGGGAAAAATATGAAAGAAAACGGAATATTTGAGAAGTTCATCATTGAAATATTCCTCCCTCTCCACTCCAAAACAAATAAACCCAAAGAAATCAAACCACTTGCTCAGATTCATCGTATTTTTAAATGGTTTGGGGACGTATGTTTGCTGTTCAATGTTTTTGTTTCTTTGTTTAATATTGCTGTGATATTTCCAAAAATATTTTGTAGTTTGTTAAGACTCTCCTATGAATGTAAAAATTATCAAGGCCCAAGTTTCTATTTTCTTGCTAAATATATCATGTCTAAAGATAATTTTTGTAACTGGGATTTGGAATTGGATTGTAATAGTGAAATATGAAAAACCTCTATGTAGATCATTACTACCAGTAGGTAACAGATGCATTACCTATGTACCTGGATACATTTCTCTGTACATATATTTAGAAACTGGGAATTCAACAGGATTTATGATCTCACATGGTTCAGATTCAGACTTGTTAGATCTGTGTTGGCAATCTCCTCTTGGTGTCGCCCAAATTGATGGTGAAATGCTAGACAAGTCCTGAGGCCTTGACAGCCCCCAGACTCTCCGCTCAAAGTTTTGTTTTTCAGCATTCTTGATTTACATGCACTAATTGGTAGCTAATGTGCTCCCAAAGGCAGATAAAGGTATTTGTTGCTTTAAAATCCTGGGTTTTTTTTTCCTTCAACATGTGCTTTGAAAGAGAATTAAACTTTGTACACCTGCGTGTCTAGAACTCCCGAGTCTGATTAAGACTTTGGCAATATTACTGTACCTTCCCGTGGTTTTTAGCATCCTCATTGCCTGGCTGGGTGGGGGCACATGACGATTGCGCCATTCCCTTCAGCAGTGGTGACTTTCTGCGTACAGAGTCAATCTAGTAAATATTAAGCCGGAACGTACTCCTAATGTCCAGATGACCTTAAGAAGGCAATCGCAAGACACAACGCATGGAAACCACATCTATATGCTGCTCATTCGGCAAGGCTGCTTTCGTTCTGAAACGTGATTGTGCCCCTTGTCCGTGCCCTGTGATGGCTGCTCTAGGCTCTGTGTTCTTCCGTTTCACATACAGTTGTATTTTTAAAATTCCTTACAGTTGATCTGAACTCTACAATTTTTCACTTACTCTGGAAGGAGCCAGTCACGTGCTGTGCACCTTCCATGGTGAGCATCTAACAAGGTGTGCTCTTGTAGTCCGGGCTCTTTACTTGATGTACACAGTAATGAAAGCTCGCTATTGATTTTTCTGTAGCTGCTTGTAACTATTATAGTTGATACATCAATAGAAAAGGAAAGCACAATGTTTCATGGGAGGCAGAAAATCAGAGAATACATGATGCTCTGACAGTAAATCATGGCATAATCTTAGGAGTTGATAGATGGTTACTGCTAACTTGAAACCCATGGCTTTCCTTAAAAAGACTGTGCTATAATCGCCCGATATGTCCTAACAGACTGACTGCTCAGAACAGTGCTAAAGGACACAAGACAATGTTTCATCTTCTAAAGAAGGCTTTTTTTTTTTTTTCCCCCTCCAGGGGGTGAGCGGAGGACATTTCAGCTAGGTGGTTTGCAGTCAGGAAGACCATTTTCCCTTTTCCCTCCTCTTTCTAGAACTGAAATGCCATAGACTAAGAAAGCTCAGAGCGTAGACCATTTCTGAGAAGAGCAAACAATAGGGGGAAAAATAAGCTACTATTAATTCTTAATTCCCAAGGGCCTGGAATGAAAGAGAGAACTCGAGTGGAATGTTGGCATTGGTAGTAAGAGTATTTTAGTTATGGGGTCAGAAAAGCAAACCAGGCTGGGAGGACTTGCACCCCAGCAGTTTCTGCCTTCTACAAAGTTACCAGGAGTCTATGACTCATGGGTAATGCTCTTATGTGATTAAAGGCATGCTTGAAAAATGTTTGGGGCATCAGGAATGCTTGCATTCTGCGTTTACAAAGCCTTTAAAAAATCTTAAATCAATAACTAAAATTGGTGTGATATCCTGTGATCTCTCTCTCTTCTCCCACCCTCCGCCATCTTTACAGAACATTTCCCCACATTTATATACACAGGGTTAACCCTGAAACAATTACACCTATGCCATACTTTTAGTGTTTAAGCCATTTTACAAGCATCTTATAATCTGTCCATTAATTACTGGGGCTTTGAGCATTGTTTGCAACTTGCCCCCATCAAATGTATTAATTATTTAACAAGGAGCCATATTTTTAAGTGGTGCTGATAATCATTTAGAGTTTTACTGCTATAAACATAGAGGCATTAAATATAAATGATACTTACTAGTGTCCAGGATTGTTTTTGTCTTTACACCAGACTGGTGCTATAAAAACAAGCTAGCAATGGATAAACTGGTTTATCTATTAACTCTTTGTATGAGTAGCACAACTTTATATATTTCCTCCACTAAGTATCTACCAAGGATGACAAAATACGGGTTAGGTTCTTATTTTTCCATTTGATTTTGGTTCCCTTTTAGGTATCATTCTGGGGACTGAATAAATTGGGGTAACAAAAGTGTGTGAGAGTTCTTCAAATTGCTTAACATCTTCTAATCGATGAATATTCCTTCCTTCCTTCCATCCATCCATCCATCCATCCATCCGACCATCCTGTGCCGCTTGAATACTTATTGTGAGCCAAGTTTTGGGGTTATGGATTTTAAACAAACGGTGCAAACCCTAGTATAGATAATCACATCATGGCAATTACTACATGGACCTAAGTATGAAAACGGCATAGGGAAATCAAGCAGGCATCTTCAAAGAGGCAACATTTAGATAGGCCCTAAGTGATCAACTGGAGTCCACAGGTAGAAACAGGTTAAGTTATATAGGCAGGGATAACTATCATATTGTGAGTATTTCACTAAGTATAGTTGAGATGTAAAAGCAACGCAAATGGACTTCCCATCAATGAGAGGCTCATGCTAGGTGCACACACACCTGCCAGCACATGTGATTCTCCCAATTTGCACCACTATCTTGCTGTAAATGGCCTGGGGTGCTACTCCTGATAGCTGCCAGGGTCCTCTGAGCATGGGCCTCTCCCTAGTAGAAAGGTCCTTCCTCCCTAACCTTATACCCTCTATGGCACTTGCCAGTGTGCTAAGGGAGGGGACGCCTCGATGTGAAAACACATAGCTGAGAGTTGCTGGGGAGCAATTTAATTTTATTTGATACTTAAAAGCCTTAAAGATCTTTTTTAATGATTAAAAAATTACATCTTAAATAGAATGTAAGTTGCCTTAGAAAAGCTCTCATACTCACTAGGATGGAGATAAAGAATGGCAGATGGCTTCAAATGATACCTACTGATGGCTATTTATACAGACTATTTAAAATCACAGCTGTATCATGTTCAAAGCAAACAAATATACAACATGGTCCTATGCTTTTCTCCACAGAATATTTCCTAAAGTAGTCTCAATTAAGCAATCCAGAGCAACAATATCCATTGAAACTATTCTTTTTCCTTATTTATATTTGGAGTGATGTAGATAGCTCATATTGACTTTGAAGAATTCTCTGTATACCAAGGCAAACCTTACAGATGATTTCTGTAAGTAAATTAAGAACACAAGAAATTTATTGTTACTATTCAACAACCTTGGTACGCCTGGGTGACTCAGTCAGGTAAGCATCTGGCTCTTGATTTCAATTCTTGATGTCAGCTCAGGTCATGATCTCAGGGTTGTGAGATCAAAGCCCCTCATTGGGCTCTGGCGCTGGGTGTGGAGCCTGCTAAAGATTCTCTCTCTGCCCCTTCCCAGCCTCTCTCTCTCTCTAAAAAAATCAGCAACCTTACTAATATTTAGTAATCTAAGATCTTAACTTGAGCAAATTTATAATTTTATTTCATTTATATTTTTCCTGTGCTGTTTATTAAAGTGAGAGGTTATGTATGTGTGTGATCACATATATTCAATAAATGATTGAAGAATAAAATCGTATTTGATAATGATCTTTAGCAAAGCTTATAATCATTTATGCACTATATTTATCCCATAAATTTATGTGTTTTGAAAGTTTAAACTTCTGAAAGCAGCGTAAACATCCATATACGTACGGTAAACTATGTTCTTCTAGTATATGAATTTTTCCTTTATGCTCAGGCCCTTCTTGCAGTCATTTCAATTATTTGGGGCATCAAGTCACACTGATTTTACCTCCTATCATAATTACTGAAGGAATCACATGTGATAGCAATGTAACTGAAGTGTACATTGGGCAGCATCTGGCACACAGTAGGTTCTTAAGAAATATTACTTTACCACTAAGTCTTTGAGACTGGGTAAGATGTTTCATAATGGCAATTTTACATTATGGCAAATGCTGAGTAGAGATTGAAAAACACAAAGGGGTAATAGGAGAGAAAACTTATTTCCTAAGTAGTAGGGGGTTGGGAAAGTCTCTCGGTGAGAAAAGAAAGGGTTTGTCAGAGCTTGAAAGATTGGGGAAAGCTTTGAATGACATTTCTAGAAAGGGGGAAGAGTAAGATAGTAAGATGCAACACAGGGTCTAGCTTGCTGGGGAAAACAGCATGCTGAGGACGGAGTAGAAGACAGTGGGACATGAACTGGAAAGGCAGGCCGGAGTCTCACCGTAGAGGGCTTCAGTATGAGCTCTTGGCTGATATGTCCGTCTTTATATGTGTGTACGCATGTGTCTGTATGCAGTGGCGGTGGCAGTAGGAGGGCTGAGGGCTTGCCAGGATCTTTGGAAAGAGAGGGGATCTGCTGCACTTCAGTCAAGATGTCTCAGTGAGTTCCCATTTTGGCGTACCCTTTCTGTTGCCAACAGATCAGTGACAGAAAAATATAAAGAGAGAAAATGATGATAGTCAGGCCCCCAAACAATATCAACATGTGTGTCAGGAACAGAAGAGAAATGCAGAGCAGTGGCCAGGGCTGAAACAGTGAGCAGGAGGTGGAGTCCAGCTCCTGGAGGGTGATGGGAAATAAAACGTTGTGCATCACGCCACGAGAAGTAGGACTGGTTTGAAGTCGGGGCATGGAGCAGGGCCACCGCAGGCACTCTATTCTTCTGCTCCTTTTGTAAAAGGAGGCGACAGAAAAAAAAAAAAAAAGAGAGAGAGAGAGAAACTATTCCTAATCTAGTGTCTAAGCTACATATTTTGGCAAGCTGTAGAACTAGGGAAGGGGCAGGGCAAGATTTTATCACTGCACTGGAACTGGGGCAGGTCGCCTGCTGTTTCTGTGACTGGATCTGCTCTATCTCCAGAATCACCACAGTGCAGAGGCATAAATGCCATTATGAAGGACCCGGTCTGACCTCAGAACCTTGTAGTGTTAGATGGAAGCAAATACAGAAATGCTGAATAAAGAGAAGTGAGAGCAAAAGCAAGAAAAGACACAGAAACAATAACCACCAAAAATCTCACTCAAAACAAGTCTGCAAATCATTATGTGAAAACCATCAAAATGTATTTTGCTAAGGAGGAAGCCAACAGAACAATGAAAACATCAATTTACTCCAAAAGAAATTGTTTCTATGGAAGATTGAGATGCAAACTTCAAAATTAGTCTGCTCAGAATGTTCAAGAGATAAACAGGGGCACCTGGCTGGCTCAGTCAGTAGAGCCTGTGACTCTCGATCTCTGGGCTCTTAAGTTCAAGTCCCATGTTGGGTGTAGAGATTATTTAAAAATAAAATCCTAAAAAAATCATGTTCAAAGGATAAATAAAGGGACACTATTCATTAAAAAAGAAAACAAGTTATGTGACAACATAGGCAAAAAGTAAACACTAATAGGTACATATGGAAAATAACCCATTAGAAATCTTTAAAACAAAACAATAGTTATTCATATAAAAAATTTAATTGATGGGATATATGCTAGGCTAGATGTGGTTGAAAAGCGAATTAGAAGATTTTTTTTTTTTGAAAGTAGGCTCCAGGCCCAGTGTGGGGTTTGAACTTACAACCCTGAGATCAAGAGTCTCATGCTATACCGACTGAGTCAGCAAAGCACCCCTAGAAGATGTTATTAACACCAAGAGCAACACAATAAGACAAGGGTGACAGGGTGCGAGGCATAAAAAAGGGCACCACAGAAGACAAATTGAGAGGCTCCAACATGTCTAACAGGAGTTAGCAGAGGGGTTAACATAGAATATATGAAAAGAGAATAACAGAATTTTCCAGTATCCTCCAATAAGATGTGTACTTCTGGAATAAATCTATACTTAGACAGCTTGTAGTGAAAGTATAAGATAGCTGCAATAAAGAGAAAAGCCTCAAAGTCATAGGGAAGAATGGCAGTAGACATCCAATATACCTCTCAAGCATTAAGATACTGTCAACTTGAAGTTTTATATCCAACTAAACTATCATTCAAGATGAGGCAAAATTGTAATCATTTTCATACAAATAAAGAACGGTTTAGCAGTAAACAGATCAAACTCACCTCTTAAAAAGCAGATTATTAACATGCACTTGTCATACTGCTAAACAAATGCATTCTTGGGCACTGACCCCAGAGAAATGAAAACTTACATTCATACAAAAACCTGTACATGATCTTCGTAGAACCTTTATTTGTAATAGCCCCAACTAGGAACAACCCAACTGTTCTTCAACAAATGACGAGTTTAACAAACTGTAGGACATCTGTACTATGGAATACAATACAGCCACGAAAAGTAGCAAACTACTGATATACTCAGGGAAGGATCTCAAGGGAATACTGTTGAGAGAAAAAAGCCAGTTCTAAAAGGTTACAAGCTGTATAATTATATTTATATAATGTTCTTGAAATATCAAAATTCCAGAGATGGGGAACAGATTAGTGATTGCCAGGGGTTAAGAAAGGAGAAGAAGCCTGGTGCGGCTATAAGGAGACAGTGCCAAGGAGCCTTGTGGTGACAGAAGAATTCTGTATCTTAATTGTGTTGGTAGCTATACAAATCTATACATGTCATAAAATTGCAAGAACCACACACAAACATAAACACACAAATGAGTGCACGTAAAACTGGTCATATTAGCAAACTGAATAATGAGTAAGCTCTATGGACTAGACCAATATCATTTTCCTGGTTTTTATATTGACTATAGTTATCTAAGACATTACCATTGGGGAAACTGGATGAAAGGAATGTGGGACCTCCTTGTACTACTTTTCTTTTTTTGCAATTTGCTGTAAGTCTATAATGATGTCAAAATTAGAAGTTAAAAAAGAGATTACAGACTGGATTTAAAAAAAACCCACACAAAGTCTAGTCATATGCTGCTTATAGAAAACCCACAAGAAACACAAGAAACTCTACTGAATCAAATAAATAGCTGAAAATAAAGAGATCAGAAAAAAATGCCAATATTAATTTCAAAAATCTGTTAAAACTCTCTTAATTTCAGACAAAGCAGATTTTAACACAAGAGAATTAAAAGGAAAAAGAGACACTATAGTTATATAAGAAATAATCCACCAAGAAGATATTACATTATCAAGAATAATATAAGTAAATAAAACTTGGCACCTAACAGAGATTGTGTTTTTTAGTACATATGCCACATTTATGAAAATCAACTAAAGATAACATCAAAAAGGAAGTTCTAACATGATTATTTCAAAGAATCAATAATATGCACAGCCTTATAATGTAATTAATGTAGAATCCAAAAATTAAGATAGTCTAAATGCCCATTTGTTTAGAAAATTTAAAACCCACCATTAAATGAATCATGGGCCAAAAAAACAGATCACAATAGAGATCACAGAATATTTAGAACTGAATATAGGATCACGAGATAGGTTTGTTCAGGTTGTGAACCACACATTGCTAAGGGATGACTGACAAGAGACTATGATGCCCATGGTGTCCCCTAGAGTTTTGTAGAGTGATATGCATAAACCGGCAGCAGCATTGCCATGTCACAGAAAATTTCCCACATCAAAACTTCTGCAGATACAACTACAGTGGTGCCAAGTGGCAGCTGTCGTTAACACTAAATGTTTTCATGAAAAATAACTAAAATGTGTGACTGAATATCGACTAAAAGAATTTTCAGCTCAAGAAGCTAGAATGAGAGGGTGCCTGGGTGGCTCAGTTGGTTAAGCGACTGCCTCCGGCTCAGGTCATGATCCTGGAGTCCCGGGATCGAGTCCCGCATGGGGCTCCCTGCTCGGCAGGGAGTCTGCTTCTCCCTCTGACCCTCCCCCCTCTCATGTGCTCTCTCTCATTCTTCTCTCTCTTTCAAATAAATAAATAAAACCTTAAAAAAAAAAGCTAGAATGAGAACAGCAAAGTGATAAAGATAAGAGCAGCATTTATTGAAATTAAAGGCAAAGAAAATAGTAAAGGATCACCAAGGTTAATAGCTTTTTATTTAAAAAGAAGGCTAATACAACGGACAAAACTTTTCAAAGTAGTGAGAATTTAGAATTCCCATTAAAGATTAGAATAAGGTGTCAACAAAACCAAAAGACAACCCACAGAATGAGAGAAGATATTTGCAAATGACATATCAGATAAAGGGCTAATATCCAAAATCTATAAAGAACTTATCAAACTCAACATCCAAAGAACAAATAATCCAATCAAGAAATGGGCAGAAGACATGAACAGACATTTCTGCAAAGTAGACATCCAAATGGCCAACAGACACATGAAGAAGTGCACAACAATACTCAGCATCAAGGAAATACAAATCAAAACCTCAATGAGATACCACCTCACACCAGTCAGAATGGCTAAAATTAACAAGTCAGGAAACGACAGATGTTGGTGGGGATGCAGAGAAAGGGGAACCCTCCTACACTGTTGGTGGGAATGCAAGCTGGTGCAGCCACTCTGGAAAACAGTAGAGAGGTTCCTTAAAAAGTTGAAAATAGAGCTACCCTACGACCCAGCAACTGCACTACTGGGTATTTACCCCAAAGATACAAATGCAGCAATCTGAAGGGGCACGTCCAACCCAATGTTTATAGCAGCAATGTCCACAATAGCCAAACTATGGAAACAGCCTAGATGTCCATCAACAGATGAGTGGGTAAAGAAGATGTGGTATATATATATATATATACAATGGAATATTATGCAGCCATCAGAAAGTGAAATTTTGCCATTTGCAACAACGTGGATAGAACTAGAGGGTATGACGCTAAGCGAAATAAGTCAATCAGAGAAAGACAATTATCACATGATCTCATTGATATGAGGAATTTGAGAAACAAGACAGAAGATCATAGGGGAAGGGAGGGAAAAATGAAACAAGATGAAACCAAAGAGGGAGACAAACCATAAGAGACTCTTAATCTCAGGAAACAAACTGAAGGTTGCTGGAGTGGAGGGGGGTGGCAGGGATGGGGTGCCTGGGTGATGGATATTGGAGAGGGTATGTACTATGGTGAGCGCTGTTAATTGTGTAAGACTGATGAATCACAGACCTGTACCCCTGAAACAAATAATACATTATATGTTAATAAAAAATAAACAAATAAATAGATTAGAATAAGGCAAGAGTGCTTGTTATCACTGCTTCAAGTCAATACTGTCTAGTCAATAAAATAAGACAGGCAAAGGAAATCAGAAGGAAAAAGATAAATCTGTATTTGCAGACTATGATTGTCTATATAGAAAGCCCAAGATAAACTAGTTCAAATGAGAGAATTCAGCAAGTTCGTTAACACAAGTTCAATATATATATTTAAAAATACATATATTTAGGCCTGGGGTGCAGATCTGTATGGGTCGTGTCTTACAGTCTGGATTCCTTCTTGGTGTCTGCGATTCAGTTGTGCGAAATATGAATTGGCAAGTAAGGTCAACATTCAGACCTACAGCAAGATGAGATGATGAAAAATCTTTACAGCCAGTTGGGCCTGTGGTTGCCCAGTGGCCTCGTGCTGAGCAACCTCAAGGGGAGGAGCCACCGACTGAGCGTCAGGATATTTATACCTGATCAAGAGAAAAAAGAAGGAGCATCTGTGGTTCAAGGGCCTGCCCCAGAACCTAATCAAAAAGAACTGGCTGGTGAAAAGACTGGGTGTGAGTGTGGAGATGGTCCTGCTGTCAAAGGGAGGGGACTTGCAAATCTAGAGCCCCTTAAGATGCCAGAGACAGGCAAATGGAAACCACAGGTTTAAACGAAGACAAACTGAAGCCACGTGGGCAGTTCTTGTGTTGAAGAGTGGCTAAAATTCTCTCAATAAAGTTTTGTTCTTGTGTTGAAGAGTGGCTAAAATTCTCAATAGTTTTGCAGTTTTGTCCAAAAAAACCCCACATATACTTAAAAATCAGTTACATGTGTATTAACCAATTAGAAAATGTAATAGATAAAAGTCTGCACTCACAATAACAAATTCTATAGAGTAACCAAAATAAATCAACAACAAAGGATACCTCTGGGAGAAAATGACAAGGCATTATTGAAGAAGCTATACCAAAGCACACATGACTAAAGGAAAGACAAACTGTGTTCATGGATGGAAGAACTCAATTCTATGAAGATAATAGTGCTCCCCAAACTAATCTCTAAATACGATGCAAATCTATTCAAAGCTCATTTAGGTCCTTTCTAGAATTACAGCAAGCCAGTCCTAAAGTTCATATGGAAAAACAAAAGCACAAAAATAATGAAAGACTATCCTGAAATACAAAGTGGAGCTACTGCTCAACCAGATATCAAGATTTATAATAAGAATACTTAAAACAAGTGGAATTAGCACGGTGATAATCAAATGACAAATGGAACAAAATAGTCCAAGAAGGGACCCACCCATATATAGATCGTGAGTATATAAGAAATGTGGCATTAAAAATAGTAGGAAAGACAAGCTATTTAATAAACTGTGTTGAGACAATTGACTACTTGTGAGGAAAATAAGACAAAATAAAATAAAAACCAGATCTCTACCTCATATTATACATAAAAATAAATTCTTGGCACATTAAAGACCCAAATTTGAAAAGCAACATTTTAATATATTTGAAAAAAACCTACAGGAGGATCTATTTTATGATCTCAAAGATAAGGAAGGATTCTTAAAGAAGCTACAAATGTAAAATAAGTAAGTCCTGGCGATACAATGAGCAGCATGGTAATACACTTAATAATGCTGTATTGTGTATGTGAAAACTGCTAAGAGAATAGATTTTGAAAGTTCTCATTATAAGAAAAAAATTGTAACTATGTATGGTGATGGATGTTAACTGGACTTATGGTGATCATTTTGCAATATATACATATACCAAATCATTATGTTGTGCACCTGAAACTAGTATTATCTCAATAAAAAAAGGCTACAAGAAGCAATAAATAAAGAGGAAAATATTGATAAATGTGTCTACTTCTGTGATAGAAAAGATACATAAGTAAAATGTTAAAGAGTTAAGCATCTGCCTTCGGCTCAGGTCATGATCCCAGGGTCCTGGGATGGAGCCCCACGTTGGGCTCCCTGCTCAGCAGGGAGTCTGCTTCTCCCTCTGCCCCACCCCCCTTGTGCATGCATATGTTCTCTCTCTCCCTCAAATAAATAAAATCTTTAAAAAATAAAAATAAATAAAATGAAATGAAAATCTAGTTATCTTTTCTATTTACCTGCCTACCTACCTACCTATTTACCTATCTATTGAAGAGGTCCCTTCAAATCAATAGGAAAGACATATATCCCACTGGGGAAAGGACATGAATAGGTACTTCAGAGAAACAAACAAAAAAAATCTGTAATTTCAATGGTAATCAGAATGCAAATTAAGACAGAATAATGACAAATTAATTATAGTTTTGATGATGATATTGGGAACTCTCAGTTACTGTGGACAGGAAAGTAATTTGGTACAGTTCTCCTTGGAGAACAATTTGGCTATTTCTTGAATTAAAAAGGAGCTCCCAGAAATGTATGTACAGGAAGACATGTAGAAAAATGTTCCCTCAGTGTTGTTAATAATAAATATCCATCCACTGGAGAATGAATCAATAAATTGTGGGGTTCATCATATAATGAAATACTATGGATCAGTGAAAATGATGATGATCCGGGCTCTGGATTTCTTAAGGATTTCAGAGCTACATTAATCAAAACAGAAATCTGGAAAACATAATGTGGAGCAAAAAAGGTAAATTAAGACGTCTTTCAATCCTAAAAAGGCTTATTCTCATGTAAAGTAAGTTTCTGCAGCTACCTTTTTGAAAGAGGAAGTTCCTTGAAGTTATAATTAGAAATGATACTGTTACAGTATTCATGGACCCTGATCCCTTTTGATATGAGTGTTCCTGGAGAAATGCCAGCACATGTGGTTATCCAATTTCTCCTTCAATTTCTTGTGGCAAGGAATAATAACAACTTCTTAAATAATTTTAAAAGAAATTGCTAATACTAAAACTCCATCCAGACCATTGAGTATCAAGAACATACTAAAGATGACATGCTGAAAACTTTTATTTTGATATTCTTATAATACTTAAAAACATGCACAAATTCATTTTTAAATTTGTTCGGTTTCCTGTTCTTTCACTATACTAAGCCTAGTCCTTTGAGTTTGAAGTTATAAGAATTAAAAAATGGAAAATCTGTTAATAATCCAGGCTAAGAATCTCTGATAAGTTATCAGATTCTGTTCACAATAAAGTTTTGTAAGAAGATAAGAAATTGGACACCAGATGCTTCTTCACATTAAAAAGAAAATCTGCACAGAGTCAGCATGAACAATAAGTACCCTATAATTTCAACAGTGCTTCTGACTTTGCAGTGATAAAACTTGCAATCCCATTCCTAAAGCTGGCAAATAGAAAGCAGGGATGAAACCACACTTGGCAGTCTTGAGTGGGATGTTGGTGAGGGGTTACTGCTAACCATTAAGAAGAGGCTTTCAAGAAAGATCTAGAAAGATCAGATTTCCTCCAAATTCCTAACAGGTCTACTTAGAATGGGTTGTCTTCATCATAAATGCCAAGCACTAGTACAGTGCTTTACGGTTTATAGACTTAATCATTTCATCGAAAAAGCGTGATATTCACACTAAGTGATTAGTGGAGAATATCTGGACTTTGGAGACTGAAGTGTGTACTATTTTCTAGCTGGGGGATTCCATGTAGGTGTTTGACTTCTCTGTTTTCAGAGACGGGGAGTAAAATAGGAACAGCTAACTGCTTGTCTAAGGTTTGCACTATGAGGATGAGAAACAAAATGTATAAGATGCTCTGCTCATAGAAGACAATAAGAGGTAGCTATTAAAATGGAACACATTAATTAAGCAAGTATTATATTGATGGGGTGGCCTGGGTGGTTCAGTCATTAAGCATCTGCCCTTGGCTTAGGTCATGATCCCAGGTCCCGCATCGGGCTCCCTGCTTGGCAGGAAGCCTGCTTCTCCCTCTCCCACTCCCCCTGCTTGTGTTCCCTCTCTTGCTGTGTCTCTCTCTGTCAAATAAATAAATACAATCTTTAAAAAAAAAAAAGCAAGTATTGTATTGGTTTGTTTTAAAGTATTGCTTTTAATATAAACTATATATATTCGAGGCATGGTGCTAAATGCTAGGATTACAGAATGAAGACAGACCTGGCATTCTGGTTGTGGGACATACAAACAATTACAAAATAACAGAAGTGGAGATCTGTGTTAAGAAGCGATAGGAAGTCAGAGGAAGTGTGAGTCTGTCTGTGAAGACGTCTTAGGGAAGGTTATCTTGAACTGAGACATGAAGGACGCACCTCACACAAATAGCCTGCAAGATAGATACAGGAGTCCACATTTTGTAGCCAAGGCAGCTCAAACTCATAGTAGACTTGCACGTTGTTATGAACTAGGGATGCTGCTGACATCGGCCAAGCCCTCCCCATGCCTGTTATTCTGCTTCTAGGTGGTAGAGCCCAGAACTCTGGATTTCAAAGTTCCACATCTTTGAACTGTGTTTTAAACCATGCACAAGTTCACATTTGTCTTCACTCCTTCCACCTCCTTAGTCCCTTGAATTTGAATCTAGTAATATGAAGAAGAGGAGAATCTGCTAATATTATTATTATTATTATACAATTACTATTAGTAATTATTAAGGCATTATATTTTGCTAAAAGTGTGTTAAATAAAGTACAAAGTTAATTTCTCTAAATGTTTTCAGTTCTCAAATTCCAACTGTTTCCTTAGAAGATTAAATTACCTAGGACTTTAGTTCCAAAAGAAGTAGTCAGCTCCTCTAAGTGAAATCTTCTGTTGTGTATGTTTGAAGTCATAATTTCTATTTAACCATTTGATTTAGAGACTGTATTAATCTGAAATAAAAATTTCAACTTTTTTTTAGGTAAAGTTAACTATAGAATATTTACAATTCCAGAAAATTAGAGGGAAAAAGTTGAGGAATTTCCTGGCATAAGCATTCCCCAGGAGCATGTGTCCACCTGGTCACTCCACTTTTTCAGATCATCATTATCTAGAACCTCACCAGCCTAGAAAGAGGACTAATTATTTATCATTTGACTTTGGTTTGATCTTGGGATTCGCAGTAGATGAAATAAAAGGAAGTGGCTTGAGTTTGCTTCCTCTGACATATTTCAAGATATGAAAGGTAATAATGGCTCTTTTTGTTAGTAGATCAAAGATTTTCAACAATGGCTTGTACTGAATTAATACAGCAGTTATTGCTGACACGAGGAAGGCCTTTTTCACATAATCTGTACAAGTTAGATTATAATCGAGAAGAGGCATTTTCCAATACGGGACCCTCACTTATGGGACTTTAGCTGATGTAAACACAGATGCTTTGAATGATAATTTACTGATAATGTGTCCGATGTGTTGCTAAGTTCTTCACGGTGATTACTGCATTTAACCTCTCTCAACAATCTTTTAGGAAGATCATTATTTCAATGGTACCGATGGGAAAACTGAGATGAAGTTGCCTAAGGATGCAAATAGAAAAAAAAAAAAAAGCCAAGTTCAAACCTGCATTCTTTAACCACTAAGCCATACCACCTCAGGAAACTAGTTCTGAATGCCTCCCGTTTTCCTCTCTTGCTACTTCATGTATTATTCTTCCAGACCCAAACCCTAAGCCTTTCTTGCCTGTGTGGTATGGAGTGACAAGTCTGGAATCAGAAAACTTGGCTTGGAGCATGGGCTCAGACTCCCACCCATTCCTTGGGCATGATAGCCAAGTTCTGAATCTAGTCATGTTCCGTAAAATTACAATACTTTTTAATATTATACGTAAAAAGGGCTTTCTAAATAAAAAATTTTTGCTCGTAAATCGGAGACTGGTGGTTGCAGGGGTGGGGACAGGCGGATGGAAAGTCATTGTTTAATGGGTGCCGTTTCAATGCTGGAAGATGAAAGAAATACTAGAGATGGATGACGGTGATGGCTGCAAAACAATGCGAATGTACTTAGTGCCACTAAACTGTACACTTAAAAATGGCTAAAACGGTGTATTTTGTGTTTATATATTTTACTACAATTTTTAAAAATTAATGAAAAAAATTTTAGAAAAAGAAGTCCTACATAGATAATAATACTGGTATAACAGTCATTTTTCTCTTAGGACAAATAGTAGAGAGAAGGGATTATTTCAGGTGTGCTATCAATTCTTATTTCTTATTCTTATTTATTCCAAGACAGGAATACACCACTAGAATGTGGCCATGCCCCACAGGGATTAGGCAGAACTGTCCAAGTTGGGGTCAGCATTGTCACCCAGGTCACACTGACCTTTACGGATGTCACAGAGCTCCCTGTCCCCCCAGCGAGCTGGGAGAATCAAAGTGTGAGCAACTGTGGGCCGTCTCCCTCCACAAAGTTCAAGGTGCCCAGACACAGCATGCACAACAGAGCCCTGATGCAATAAAAGGTAATGTGCAGGGGCGCCTGGGTGGCTAAGTCATTAGACTTCTGCCTTCGGCTCAGGTCATGATCCCAAGGGCCTGGGATCGAGCCCGCATCGGGCTCCCTGCTCAGCGGGAAGCCTGCTTCTCCCTCTCCCACTCCCCCTGCTTGTGTTCTCTCTCTCTCGCTGTGTCTCTCTGTCAAGTAAATAAATAAAATCTTAAAAAAAAAAAAAAAAAAGGTGGGCGCCTGGGTGGCTCAGTCGTTAAGCGTCTGCCTTCAGCTCAGGTCATGATCCCAGGGTCCTGGGATCGAGCCCACATTGGGCTCCCTGCTCAGCGGGAAGCCTGCTTCTCCCTCTCCCACTCCCCCTGCTTGTGTTCCCTCTCTCCCTGTGTCTCTCCCTGTAAAATAAATAAAATCTTAAAAAAAAAAAAAAGGTAATGTGCATGCTTTGCTCTTCTGAGAAATTATTTTTATGCGTCACAATGATAACATGTTGAAGATTTAGTTAAGAAGGATGCCCCCCAAACTAGTAATTTTGAATATAATGCACAAGTGGGATTTCAGTATTAAAACTTCAGTATGACTATTTCAGTACTGAAACCCATGTCTGTGCTTTTTTCCCATATCTGGAGTCTAAAACTTTCAGTGCAAGGCCCAACTCTTGAGTAACTGTGCATGAGTCACTCAACGTCTGTTAGTCTCGATTTCCTTATTCAGAAGTGCGAGGTGGTTGGACACGTGGCGGGTTCTTTTCTAGGTACAATTCTAGGATTTGGTGTCCATTCAGGGATGAGGCCAAAGTTTCTGTCAAAAATCTGGGTAGCCCAGGGTGTGGGGGTTAGGTACGGTATCTCCTGCTGAGGCTCCTGGTGACCCCGTGCACCTCCTGGTGTCCCACCTCTTCTCATGCGCCTTATCACCGTCAGATTTGTGTAACGTGAGGATGGAGAAGGGTTTTCCCCCCCCCCGCAAAGATTGTTTTATGTTTAAGTAATCTCTACACCCAACGTGGGGCTCGAACTTACATCCCAGAGATCAAGCATCCCACGCTCTACTGACTGAGTGAGCCAGGTGTCCTAAGAAAGGCTTTTTCACTGACAAAAAGGGACGGATGGGACTAATGTGTGTGTGGAGCATGCACTGGTTCAGGGGAAAGAGGGAAGAGAACAGGAAGGAAGAGAAGGGGAGCAGTGGCCAGGGCATCATGCAGTGTTTCAGACTCTCCACTTGATACACTATACCTTTTTCACAAGTGTCCCCTGGGTCCAAAGTGTGGTTCTGTACCATACCGAGGAGTCTCCTTCTCTTTGGAAAGACCACGCTGCCCATTCATACCCTGGCTAGTACACCAGCTTTGCCCCATAGTAGATACTCAATATGTGTTGTCGAATTCACTATTTCAAACTGACGAAAGGCCTTTAAACTTCCTATTTGTTCACGATTCCAGGCCTGAATTGGTCTGCTTGGAATTTAACCCTCTCAACCAAACATGGCCAGAACTCAAGATTGGACTCACTGGATGCCAGCAGTAAGCTAGAAAGAAGGTGTAACGAATTCCTCAGAAGTGAGTCACTGAGGGACTCCACTCTAGAAAAACACCCTGAGGCCCCGGGGTGTCCAGTTCACTATCATGTGGGATCTGCGTGGACCACGTTAACCAACTAGCCTCTCCTGAGCATGGCCTAGTACAGCCACTTCGTTCTGCAGTTTTTAACAGGGCGGTCGGCACTGCTGAAGCAAGAAAGGCGTCCAGCCGAGCAGGCAGCATTCACGTCATTTCCCTTGTTGGCTAGTCCCGGTTTGCCAGGCCAATACATCTCTGAAAAATCATCTCACTAAATAGCACTAGTTAGCAAAATGACAATATTAGTATTAACAACTAAGAAATAATAAATATTTTTAAGCATAAGCTATTCAGAAGTATGCCTAAATAAATGCTATTTAGGCAATTATATTCTTGTGCCAACAGATAACAAATGATAATCACTTCTTCCATGGCTGTAAATACGTATTGATTAAGTTCAAACTTAGAACTCCAAAATGAATTATATCTGGTCATTGCTAAACTGCTTTGCTCACTGAAAGAAGAAAAAAAAGAAATCCACACGACACCTATTATACCGCATTTGATTAAGACAAGCATCAACTTTATGTGCCATTATTTGCTTCTGCCAAATCTCTATGGTGTAAATATTGAACAGTGGCATCCCTTGAATGCTAATCAATCTTTTCTGAATTTCAAATGATTACATAAATTTTAGGAAATGCTTATTTGCCAGCATTACCCTCAGCTGCATATATATCAGCTATGCATAGTTATTTGACAAGTGTCTAGTGAGTGTTTTTCTAAATTAGAATATCATATATGAGAAGGTAAAAGCCGAGACTGAACGCTAATTTTAAGAAGAACCCTGGGATACCTCTTTTGCTTCTCTGACTTGATGAGGAACCATTTAACCAGTGCACTTGGGTGAAGATGTGAGAGGAACGCACTGCAACACCGGGCAGGCCAGTCGGCGAGGGTCCGTGTGAGTGTGCACACACGCACATGTGTAGGGAGAGGAGCCTCTGCAGTATGTGATGTGGGTGTTTGATCGTATGTAGAGGAAGGCTATCATAAAGCAAATACTGTGACCAACCTCAGCAAGGACAAATACCACATAATGGGAAGACTGGTTTTTGCTGTTTGAAGACCACGTAAATAGAATCTTAGGATATGCAGACTTGCCCTTGCTTCAAAACGGAATATTCAGACATACCCTGTGATGTGCACAAATATAAGTCGGTACAAGTTTTCCACCCTTCTGAAGTTTTTCTGACACTTCTGGAGGGAGGCGGTCAACAAAGGACTGGGAACTGGCTCTCCTATTTCACTTGTCTAGGTTGGCTGTAGGTTTGCTTTATAGCAAACCATACCTGTGGCCTCATTCTCTGATTTATACAGTGACTAGTCCCTTTTGCTTTAGGCACTGCAAACACAGAGTTTAATCAATGTGATCAAATTTCTCTGCTGGATTTGGAAACCTCTTTTATTAACCGGACTGAATGTTACAAAAAAGGAAAAGGCAAATTCATTTTCCCCTTTGTTCCTGTTGCTTTGCTTAGAACTGTGCTTTCTTCTGCCACCCCCACCCCTTACACAAACGGGGACACTTAGTCTGATGGCAAAAAAACTCAGAGCCAGCGTGCTGCTGGGCCCCTGGAGAACTGGGCAAAAAAATTTACCCTTTCTTTTTGCAACACCTTACATTTCCTTCTCCCACGGGGTGTTGTAGGACATTTCCGGGATACTCTGGAAGCGCCGAGGGGAAGGAGCACCCAGACGCCAACCGTGACCCCATGCACACTCCCTCTAGGGGTTTGGCTCAGGAATGGTGGGTGCAGGAGTCCAGAGCCCAGCCCGAGGCACGACAACTTTTCTTTCTCAGGACCACCTCATAACTAGTCAATCATCAGGTGATCCTGCAAAACTCTTTCTTCAGCACAGGAGGTGTGATTTTGAAAAACCTCATCATGATTTACACTGCAAAGCCATGCCAACATCTGGACTTGGGTTCAAGGGTCTAACTGTAGTTTGAGCAACACAGTTTTCACACTCCTCTGCATGACTAGGATAGCCTTCCCCGGGGCAGCAAACAACCAAGCAGATGGGATGAGGTGGGTATGCACGGGAGAGGCTTTTCTTAGCACAGGACTGAACACACCAGCCTTGGTGGAGCTTCATAATAGTCTTTCTCACTGAGCAAAAAAAGCAAGGAGTCTTCCTTCCAGGGGTCCTGCCTGAACTGCCGTGCTTTCTGGCTGTGCGAACACAGAAACTTCTATGCCACACTTCATGACTGCATGCTTAGTATTCCTGCAGGTCCCGGCTGTCTCTCATTAAGTGAGATGTAAGATCAATAGTTGCTGTGCAACGCTTTGCCCATGTATAAAGCCTTCATTTTTCAAACGAGGTGTATATGTATGCCAGTTCTCACAGTGATGAGAGTTCCCATATGGGACTCTTTGTGATCAAGTCTTAAGCTATGCACAGAGGTGCTAACTTGGGCTTGGGTCACATGAAACCCATCTCCCTGTTGGCATTTTGCCTTACCAACTGCTCTGCAGGAGGCTTTAAGAAAAAAAAGATTTATTTATTTTATTTGAGAGAAGAGGTGGGAAGCATAGAGAGGGAAAGAGTCTTAGCAGACTCTGTGCTGAGCACAGAGCCCCACACTGGCTCGACCTCACGATATACCAAGATCATGACTTGGCCAGGTCGACACTGAAAGCCAGGGGGAGAAATGATATTCTTAGGAAAGGGAAAACAAGGGATAGATCTTTATTTAAATAGCAAAGCAGAATTACTAGTAAAAGTTAAAATAAAGAAAAGAATACCTATTATATCAAAAACTAAGCCTACTGGAAAGCTAATCGTGGAAAATAAATTTCGTCACCTAAAGACTAAACTCCACATTTTCCAGCTAGTGAACATGGTGCAAATTTTATTTACTATTAACAATGTCAACATCAAAATGCACGAGCAGAGTTATGGTGGGGCCCCTGGGCAGAGTGGGAAGTTCTACCTGAAGGCAGAATTTCCTAATTCTCCCCACCAAGGAGTTTTATCTCCTCAACTTTATAGACCCCTTCGGTTCATCTTTTTCTACTGTAGAGTTTTTAATACCAATGACCACCAAAGAGGAAGAGGTTACTTTCGTTCATTTTCTCCTTTTAACATTACAAGGAGCCCAAATAGATGATAAAATAGACGAGTAAGTAATAAAGGGCTTATGATCATTTAACTTTCCTAAAGTCCAGCAAATAATCCAAAGAAAATGCCAAACCTCAGGGCAACAATAAACTATAAGGAGGAATTCTTTGGAGAGGGAGGTACCAAGGTTATGAGGCAAACGCTTTCTACAAACTTCTTGAAGCCCTGAAAGCCAGAGTTCACATCATCATGAAACAAACAAACAAAAACAGTTGATGATTTATTTAGAAGCCAAGCGGAGGAAAAAGTTTTATAATTAGTTAGTATATTCAATGAAGATTGGAAATTCATATAAAGCAGTTCCCTGTTTGGTTTTCTTTTTCTTCCATATTCCTCAGGTAATTGTCCTAATTCTCTACATCATTTTGTCCATATAGAAGGTGACTTAGTATGTATGTAGTATTTTAAAAATATTGGTTGATGAGTTCAAATGTCTCTGAAGAAGACAATGTGCTGTAGCAGAGAAAACACAGCCTAACATTTGGGGATGTTAGTTCTAGACATGGCTCTGACCTAAAATGTTGGATATATTACCTAGTTTTTACAACTACCAAGTGAGAGAAACGATCTCTTAGGTCCTTCTTTCTGTAAGAGAGAAACTAAGTGATTTACCCACCTGAAGATGTTTTATTAACACTACTGGAGAAAAGCATTTCTGCCACTTCCTTCTACGGCTCATTTTGGTATTGGACACTGAGTGTCTCAATTCAAATGGAACCTAAATACTGATCATCAGTACTTAATTCCATTCATTATTTCATTCACAAAGGAAGAGTCTATTTAGTCTCTTTTTTCCTTATAAGAATTCCTTTCATAATATGAAGACATAACCTTACTTTCTAAAGTGAAAAAGATGTCAAATTCTCTAAGATTTATCCACAGGTATTTGCTAGCCTCTCATTCTTCAAATTTTGTGCCTGTATTTTTGTTGTTATTATTACTAATTTTTCCAGTTCCCATTACTTTTTTTTTTTTATCTTTGAAGTTGGAAACAAAAGCCTTCTTTCATGAATGCAATAAATATTTCTTAAAAACTTATATATGTCAGGTGGCATGCTAGGAGCAAAATAGATATACTTCCTGTGTTCATGGACATTCTAGTTTATTAATCTGATAGATTAAAAGCCTTTGCTTCATGAGTAGTACCAGAACAACCGAACAACCGTACTAAGTGTAAGCCTTAGATATTCAAAGTAGCCACAACAGACACGGGGAAAAATGCTTTGTTCATTTTCTCCTTCCAAATCATGATTTCAAAGGTCTTTTAAGGTCTGAAAATGTTATTCATCCATTTTCAAAACCCTTTACAATTTGTGGGTCAAGTCACAAATATACTGTTTTATCCTGGGACATTTCACCAATTGCTTGGATGGTAACTGACATTAGAGATGATGTGTGTCACTCTTTTAAAGTAAAGGAGTTGTGGTCTGACACTAAAGAATGCCTGAACCAAACCTGGAGATGAATCAAACAACCGTGCAGCCAGCTTTGTTCTTGACCTACGCCCGCTGCACTTTCCGTGCTTCTCTATCGAGAAGGCTCGGGTAGCATTTTAGGTGAGGGCATCTAATGGGCGGTAACTCTCCCAGGTGGGCCATTCCCCAAGGCAACCACAACCCATCTTCCCTGGGTCTGCCTCCATGAGGACGAATCTTGCCTGGGATGTGTGATGGTGTAATCAATGCTTCATTCAAAATTTGGAAATTTTGTGTGTGAAGCAAAGAGCTACCACGATGAACAAAGATATGGCTTTGTCCAGCCATTTCAGCATAGACAGGATTCCATCAATATCAAGAAGGAGTTGTACAATATTCCTTAACTACTGTTAACTGACATGGGCTGAAAGCCTATGATCTTGCATTTGCTTGGAACAGACATGCTTTTATCACCTAGTGTTAGCCATGAATATTCTTTCTAGTCTTTCTGCAAGTCAGCTTTCCCAAAGAGCTAATAAATGAACATCTCCCCTTATACATTGTGAGAATGCAAACTGATAATAGAAATAATTTAATTTTGAAGAGGTATCAGAGAGTTCTCTGAAGAAACTGGTCTCAGAAAACTAACCTGATGAGATAAGACGACCTCCTATCACATGTCACAAACCACTTTGGTAAAGCTTTGTTTTGAATTTAAAATTAAGTAAATCCATGTATGCATCTTTTTCACCAGTAATATTTTGTTAAGCCTCTGCTGTGTACCAAGCAATGTGCCATAGACCTGGGATACAGAGAAAAGTGAAGGACAATTTCTAACCCCACCTGAGACCCAGCTAGAGCATTGTCTGCAGAAGGCAGAGCAGAATCTTCCACTCCAGCCAGTGCGCTTAGAGAACCTACACTTGGGGCACATATTAGTTACTTTTTAGGCTGGGAAAATCCCCTCAAAGAGAATAACAATCTCTTTAACTCAGCAGAATACAAAACAGTGCTTTGAGAAACACTGGCTGGGCAAAGAAGAGAATAGTTTGCAACAAATCAAGGGCATTCATTAGGGAAAATAAGATGCAATATGCCTCTAGTATTTTCTCTTCCCACCTGGGATATAATAAGAGTCCAGCAGCATCCAGCAATTGAGTCTTGAGGCTAAGAAAATCCAAAGGCCAGAGTAACATCTTAGTTGGCACATTCTGATTACTTGTTGCTTTGAGCACTGAAGTCACAGTGATATTCCTGATGGGCATGAACATGTAACGGCACTATTCAGGATGCTGCGGTGGGAATCAGGATGCTGCGGTGGGAAACCAGGTGACTGCTTCCCAGTTCTGCATTTGTCTTCAGATCAAGTTTGTGGGAATTCTGCGTCTTTGGAACACATGCAATGATGACATTATTTGAGGGTCATGATTCCACAACTTCTATGAAATTTATTTCTGCATTTGGTGACAGACAGCAAATTTCCTTTCATCAGTCACTTTGATTCCTTTTTAGAAAGTGGGAGTACAAACCAATAGATAAACATAAAAAATTTTGTTTTATCTTCTCTTGGGTCATCAGGTTTAAATAGCCAATGTAGAGTATCTCCTCTTCTGCCAAGTTATCAATAGGCTCCAATTATGTTATCTCATAGTTAAGGAAAATTTTAAGAAATTATTTTATATATATATATAAAGTGTGTGTGTGTGTATATATATATATATATATATAAATATATATATATATATATAAATATAAATTTAACAGGATTTTAAGAAAACATTACTAGCAGACTGGGCCCCCAGAGGCTACTATATTATATAAAGAAATATTCTGAGAGAGAGAACATTTTTTACTTTTACTTCTTTTTTCAACCAGCTTAACTAATTGATGTCTGTTCCTGGATGCAATTTGAGGAAGAAAAAAAAGAAATCAGGCAGTGGAATGGAAAATTTTTAGTCTAACCATACATTTAAGTTAGCCCTGTCATTAGCTTTTCATGGAATCGGGAATCAGGAATCAGCTTTAGTGAAGAATGACTTTTAGGAGGAGGATGGTTTCTACGGGAATCTGATTTGGCTCAGCTAATCAGCTACTGCTCCTCTAGAGCTTTCTATTCTGGTTCAAGCACCCAGAAACCTGAGACTCATGCAGGCCTTCATCTTCCTAACTCTGTCACATGGTTGCATCCTATACCTTGTTCACGTCAGCGCATTCCTATCTCCATGAAGTATTAAAACCACCTCTGGGGCGCCTGGGTGGCTCAGTCGTTAAGCGTCTGCCTTCGGCTCAGGTCATGATCCCAGGGTCCTGGGATCGAGCCCCGCATCGGGCTCCCTGCTCGGCGGGAAGCCTGCTTTTCCCTCTCCCACTCCCCCTGCTTGTGTTCCTGCTCTCGCTGTGTCTCTCTGTCAAATAAATAAAATCTTTAAAAAAAAAAAAAAAACCACCTCTGAACACAAAGTTTCCAGCCTTGTTTGTCTCCAGTCCACTTTCCACATTACTACCAGAAAAGCAAATCAACTTAAATTAACCACACTTCACTCCTTTTTTAAAAGAATCCAGCTATACTTCCTAATTGCCTACAGAATGAAGATCATGGCACCTACTTCTGTTTACCATTGTATCCCCAGTGCCTACCTCAGCACCTGACACAGAAAAGTGCTCAGTAAGCATCTGTCGAATGCCTTAAGGACCTCCATGACCAGGCTCTTGACCACCCCTCCAGTCATAACTGAGGCTTCCCTCAAGCCATCTTGATCTCCTACTAGCTCTTGAATTCGTCTTGCTCTTTCTTGCCTTCATGCTTTTGCACCAGCCATTCTTCTGGCTTAGAATGTTTTACCTGCTAGGGCTCACATCCTACTTTCTCTCACCAGCTCCATGTGGTAAACGCGGTTTCATCTCCACCAAGAGAATACTGCTGCAGTCCTCTCTCAACGCAGCCCCTGACCTACGATCAGTGCTCATTTTTCCTCCAGGATCAGAGGCTGAAGGCTGAGCTGGGATCAGAACGTATCGGTTTTCAGACTTGGGGCGGGGTGTGTGTGTGTGTGTGTGTGTGTGTGTGTGTGCGCGCGCGTGTGTGAGTGTGTGTGTGTGTGTGTGCGTGCGCGCGCGCAAAGCTCATGAGGGTTTGAGACAGCAGGTATCAAATCTGGACTTGGGTTCAGCTTTCAAGGGTGGTTCTGCTATGATTTCATTCCCATTATAGGCAAAACAGTGTTTGGGGACTGGCCTGGGTACCCAAAGGTTAATTATCCACACACCTCAATAAAGCTGCCCAAAAAAGATTATTTATCATTGTTTTTCTGGGGGGAAATAGTTTCCATTTGCAAATTGGAAACTACCTGAAAGTTATTGCCAGTTACCATCTTCTTGCTTCTTTAAAAACAAACTCTTGAAAAAAAAATTTTTTGGTGAAAACTCTATCTACCTCTGATATGGAAGCCATGCTTTCTTTTTTTTTTTTCCTTAAACAACAGACAGGCGGAGTTTTAAGGAACACTAAGTTAGTTATTCCGTGGTCCCCAGACTCCTGACACAGTCAACACATTCAAATAAGAGAGTGTGTGGTTGAGGTTCTGGGAAATACCTGGCCCAATGGTTCAGGATGATAATTTGTGAGATTCAAAGATTGAAAGCACTTCAGAAGCACCACTCCAGCCCCTACTTCCTCAGTATTGGCAGAGAACCTAATAATTTTGAAAAATGATGAAAGAAGATAAAAGCGAGGAAAACGAAACATGGCCCATGGTTAATGTCTTTATCTTCAAATGTAATGCAGTTATTCAACTAATTTAAAATACCACTGAAGTGAGATGACTCTCTTTAAATATTTTATCACTAAGATGCAGTAAGATTCCTTAACATATATTACCACTTTTTCCATTTAATTACTGATCAAATGTGCTAGTTGAAAAGACTAAGATCTTGCCATACACCGGAATGATTTGTGAGACTAGAGCAAGCAGGCCTGTGCTATCTTCCTCTTGATTTTCTAAAAACTGTTCATGGGTAAAAGATGTTGACTCACTTGAATAGAACTTTCCTATTTATAGTGGTTAATACAGAAACCACACAGGATCCAGTCCTGGCACTGTAAACCTTTGAACACTACATCTATGAAATTCTGTTGTCTTTTTAAATTTTCAGTAACATTTCTCTTTGCTATACTTATCACATTTTCCAAAATATGAAAACGTTCTTCTTATTTTAAATGTTGACTACACGTGAAAAATTAACTCTGGTTCTATTACTTCAAACTATCCCTTTATTAGCAACAGTTGTGCAACGCTGTCAAGAGGAATTTTAAAGCGAAAGTACCAAATCTGGAGAGTAGACACATCTGTTTTACTTTGCAGTTTGTTTTATTGTTTTATTTCTTAGGCTATGAGTTCACAACTATCTTATAACTGAAGACTAAAGAAAAAACATATGTTGGTAAATCTGATTTCTGCATTTTTTTTCATTCAGGGGAAGTTGCCTCCCTCAGCTGTCTGCCAATAAGTAATAAATGGACTTGGCAAAAAGTTTATTTAAGTTGGCTTTATTAAGCCAAGAAAATACAGAAATCAAGTATGGGACAGGCAGAAAAATCTGTTCCTTTGAAGTCAATAAAAATCCATCTCCTTAATCCTTTTTTTATTCCAAGCAGTGGTGATTTTTCTCGACTGACTCACTGAGAACCTTGATTTAGCCAATCTGTCTTGCTTAGTTATCTTTCTTCTCCAAAGCTTTCCTAAAGAAGCATCCTTTCCCCTTGACAACCATCATCTTATATACTTGAATAGTGATGCATCTAGTTATAAACATTCTCTGGTTAATCCTGATCGAGACTTAAGAAACAGGTTTTTAATTACTACCCATATTTTACAATAAAAACAGCAATAGCTTGCAAGCTCTAACAAAAGGCACACAGAAATGATCAACAGCAGCAGGATGGCTACAATTTGATACCATATGTCTTTCCTAAGCCATCTCCATTCCACCTTCTGACACAGCCTTCTATGGCTTCTGCCTACTTACTCTTCATGTCCATTACAGGAGAAACTTCAGGACTCCCATGTAATAACTCCTTTTCCATGCCCCAACCCATCTACTCACAGGTGCCGAGTCATGCAGAAATATATACATAAGAATGTATTCACATTTGACGACTTTGGGATTTCAAAAGGAGGGCATTATCTTGGCAGAACAAAAGCATGCACTGACTTCGTGACACTCAGAGTTTGGCATCACCTAATAACATCTGGTCGTACAGAGTATGAGAAAAGGATTCCTTACCTAAACTAAAGAGCACCAAGAATTTCAGACACACAAACTCTCGTTGATCAAACTGTAGAGAGCGAAGCTTTACCACTAACTCCTGTGCATGACTCATGAGATTGTTGAGGGTGGCCCCGGCTTGGGACGCTATTATGGAATAATCCACCTGCAACACAGAATCAGTTGTAATGACTGTCAGAATCAGAAACAACAACAACAAAAAAGAATCAGAAACAAATATTTTATTTGCAATTTTTAGGAATTGTGGGTAAAATCAGATTGCACTATAGACTTATAAGAGGGGACATTGCCCATGAAGATGGTTTGAGACATGTTATGATTCTGAGATGCATCATAATTATGCTGATAAATCTAATCATTTTGATAAGCTTTGTAGGGAACAGATTTTGCCTACCTAAATTTCACAGGTATATGCCTTCATCTTTTTTCTATTGTGAAATTACATTATCACATAAGGTTAATAATTTTTAACTTTCACAAATCAGCTTAAAGAAAACTACACTATCAAAAAAAATTGAATCCAGAACAGCATGCTATGTGCATACGATAACATTAACTAGTACATGAGGAAAGTGAAGGCAGAGGTATGTTTCCATTTTTATTTTATTAAGAGACTATGTTTTAAAGCAGTCATTGTCCAAGAATGCATGCTTGTGGATGATGAAAGAATCGCATTTAGATTATTCTTTAGCGGGTCGCTTCCTAAAAAGCAACAACTACTATTTTCATTCATATGATTAATGCATTTCTCTCTAAAGACAGCAATGATCTTCTTAAGAGGAATAATTTCTTGATATGGAAAACATAACAAAAAGGGCTTATTTTCTTCCTCATTAAAAAAAAAGGTGCTGCAATGCACCAATCTTATTCAGGGGGACATAAAAAGTTCAGTTTATAATAATAAGTTAAGATGTTGGGATGGCTGTCAATGACGGTACTGGCTTTGCTGCTGCAATTATAGCATAATGGGAAAGCCCAGTTGGTACCTGATGCTCCCATCCTTTTTGTACCAGAGAGCTCTCAGGCAACCAGATACTCTTTCAGGTGCATTTAATATTTGCAGCAGCAGCAAATTTGTCTGGGAGGCAAGTCCTCATCTGCCACTCACCCGGAGCAGACTGTATTAAATTTTTATATTTATTGACATTTCATTACCATAATTGACTGCACTTGCTTCTCCAGGAGAAGGCACAGGGCTGCCTCCTAAGCAGGAGAACTAGTCCCTAGAGTAGAATTTGCAATTAAAAACAAGGCAGAATGGATTTTTTTTATTGTGTAAATATGATGAGTTGAATTTTCAGCTTTAACTAGAGAATACTGGGTGTACAGAAACCCTTTTTCAAGAGTGAGAAAAATTAGGAGTCGGTGGAAAGACGACCCCCAAAGGTGTCAATCAGTTTATGTAGAGTCAACTATGCATGAAAAAGGCACAGTTAATGTGTGTTCTAGGTCTGCTCTTGTATCAAGCACTGTCCTCCCTGCTTTGTCCATGTGCTGGCTTCTGTCCACTACATTTAAACATCAAGCGTTCTAGGAACTCCTTTGGTTTCTGTTTCAGAATGTGTGAAAGAAAGGGCCGGAACCCAGGCAACCAGAATCCTGAGCAGGAGGCAGAGAGGACCAGCAGATGAACGCGGTGGAATGCATTAGGATGATCTGCCTAGTCCCCAAAGGGATGTCTCAGCTTCCATTTTGCCAGTTCTCTTACAAGAGATCTTTCTACTCCAGGGAAGTTCTTCTTACTTAGAAGTGGTGCCTGAGCTCTCAATTCTTTAGCAACTATACATGGTCTCACTACACCCAGGTAATAACAGAAATCCTACGAACAGGATAGGTGAGTGAATGACAGCAGGAAGGCCCCATGGGGTCACAGAGGTGGAAGAAAACTGGGAGAACACAGGCGATCTGGGCCAACGTGGCCACTTACAAACGAAGCGTCTTGGGCAAGTCATACGGAGTCTCCAGCCCTTGGTTTCCTGATCTTTAAATAAAGCAGTTAAGCTAGAGGATAATAAGGTGCCCCCCATTTCTGTGATTATCAGGAAATGAGAGTACTTGGGCTAATACTACCAATTTAAGCTAGGAATCAGCTGTTGAATGCACTGCAGCTGGAGCTTAGTATGTACATAGCACATTTTAATCAAAATCACAAGTGAAGCTTTCAAAAAGGAAAGTGCACTACAATAAACCACAAATATGTTGGTACTAATTAATTTCTCATAGTATAAAGTTAATTAAGTTTTGCTGTGTGTATAGTTCTAACAAGTATGCAAGAAGTTCAAATACTAGAACGGCATGCTTGAAAATGTAGTGATTAACCAGAATCTCATTTTTTTAAAGATCGGTTAGTTAAAATTCGGTATGTGTACAGTTCTAACAGGTGTGTAATACTAAGTTCAAGTCCTAGAACTTTACACTTGAAAGTATAGTACATTATACCCGAAAGGAAGTGAAAATGTTTCGTAAGATTCTATTTACGGAGAGACCTTTAGGGAGATGAACTTCAGGAAATCAATTGGCATACCAACAACTTTATAGCTATACATTTATTTACATGCTAATTTGAAAGCTCAAACATGCTTATTAAATGGGAGCTCCAATAACACTTCCTTCAAGGATAATTTATCAAATTGCATGGCTCCGAAGGAGGATAGGTGATTTATTCCTGAAACAGCACATAGATCTGCAACTTCCTTACATTTTATTACAAACATAATTATATTTTCATTGTTGAATGCAGAGTTTGTGCTCATTTTAGGAGCAGCTGGCCTTGTCTTTTATGTACTTAGTAAAATTAATTTATTGCTCTCTTACATGTAATCTTTGTGCCATTAAACTCAAGGCAGATATTGAAGAAATACTATAAGCTGATGTCCCCTTTGGATAAATTTCACTCATCATGAAGGTAGAAACAGTTTTAGCTAAATTGCTTTTAGTTCTAATAACTGAAATTTTTGATGACTTGTACATTGTAAGATGCCTGTCATTTTAATATGATACACAATAATAGAAGATAATGAATAAGTTGCTGGTAGACCTATCCCTTAGGATGATGTTACAGGGGCTGTTAATTAGCTACAATATGCAAATACTAAAAGCGATCCCACTTCAGAGGACTCTGTTGTTATTTTATATATATATGTGTGTGTATATATATATACACACACACAGATATGTTTTGTGTGCATATATTTTTAAAATACTTGATAGAAACGAATTCTTGTCATAACTCTAAGATGTTAAAAATATAGAATTGATGATAATCCTGATATTACTGATATTAATACTAATTATTATGTGAGTTACTAATACTAATTAATATTACCGATAATTATTTCCTTTTTGCTTAACAAGATTATTTAACATATGCTTATATAGATGTCTGATTAAAAGACATAATGAATGCATGATGGCTGACCTTAGTTTTAAGAAATTTGGTGTGAAGCATCAAATCCTCATTTCAATACTGGGTAGTAGTGCCCTGGGCTGTTCTTTGCAGTGGGATTATTTCAATTACTCTAGATCTCAATGAACTATGAAGGGACTCGATTCTGCAAACATTTATTTAGCGAACATAATGTGCTAGGCACAATGCTAGCCATGGGACTTTTGAGAAAAGTTGTGCTATTTTATCTAACTTTCTTCTCTCTTCAATCTCCAAGTAGCAGTTCCCTGGAGGTCCCCCTCACTTAAAAAAAATTCAGTCTAGTCTTTTTCTTCCTTCTCTGTTGTAACAAATGCATCACGTTATTTACCATGAGATGCGTTCAGGAAGAAAATACCAGAATATTGGGTCAAGGAGTACCTGGGGCCTTGCATTCCTTAGTTTGTCTAGCAGAGTTGCTATAAAGCATTGTGTAGACAGTACATGCATGCTCAAGCTGACACAAAATTGCTTCCTGGGTTGCCTTTGTGTCAGGACTATAGTCCTGATATTATAGACTGAGGCATATTTAATAATACTATTTATTAATCTTAAAATAAACAGCATAGGGGCGCCTGGGTGGCTCCGTTGTTAAGCATCTGCGTTCGGCTCAGGTCATGATCCCAGGGTCCTGGGATCGAGTTCCTCATCGAGCTCCCTGCTAGGTGGGAAGCCTGCTTCTCCCTCTCCCACTCCCCCTGCTTGTGTTCCCTCTCTCGTGCTCTCTTTGTCAAATAAATAAATAAAATCTTAAAAAAAAATACTGAGCATAAATATTTTCATTTGTTCTAGAACAAGTCACCACAGGGCAGTTGAGAAAATTCTATAAGTAAACCTGGAAATTTTTTTTTAATATTTATTTACTTGACAGAGAGAAAGACAGAGTGCCCACACACAAGCAGGGGAGAGGCAGACAGAGGGAGAAACAGGCTCCCTGCTGAGCAAGGAGCTCAATGAGGAACTCGATCCCAGGACCTGGGATCATGACCTGAGCTGAAGGGAGATGCTTAACCGACTGAGCCACCCAGACACCCCAAACCTGGAAATTTCTAAAGAATGATATGGGAGTACCGTATTTCTTCTGGTTGAGGCTAAAAAAGGTGGTGGAGTTTAGTTAAAGCTTAGTTAGTTTAGTTAAAGTTTTATCCAGAAATTCCTTGTCACTGCTCTCAGTTTCTATCTCCACCTGCAAAGGAGTCTGGTCAAACACCATCTCTGTAGAAATAAGGCACTTCCTTCTAGAACTGGAATCTGGACAGCTTCACATGCCCATCTGACTCCCTTTGCAGTTCCTCCTCTGAACCTTCCATCTTATCTGAGCCCGTGTCATGCAGCTTACCTGTGAAAGTGCACAGTGCAAAGCACTATGCAAGGCTCAGGCATCACCGTCATTAGACGATAAATTACACCTCTTATCACCACTGAGTGCAGGACTGTGTCTAATTCCCCTCCCCCACATCTTTGATTTTCCTTCAATTATCAGGCCTTCAGAAATGTTTTTAAATTAAGTGAATCAAGTTGTTTTTCTCCTGTAGGTGAGTGTTCAGCTGCCCATAGGGGTATTTTACATGCTACCTTGAAATAATGTTTAATATTTTCACCATGGTATCAACATCATGACTTGAGGCTTCTACCATTGTTTCAAAGTTAACATTCTGCACAAATCTGTGGTAGTAGGTCAATGTGTTTTGGTGGCAGAGGAATTCTTTCCTTCACAAACCCAAGAAAACCCCGCATTTAGGAAGAAAACTCAACAAAAACAGTTGATTTAGGGTGGCAGCATTCTTCTTTCTAGCGTTTTCTTAATGCTGAAGTAATTTTAAAATGGTAATAATCACGTTAAAATACTTCTGAGGTTAAAATTTATTTTTACAATGTGTTTACAATGTCACACCAAAAAATTTAATAAATAAATAAAACAAAGCCATTTAGGCTCAATAAAGAAATGAATGTCTTGCTTGGAAGTTCCACAGAAGCTGTCATGCACAGAAATTATACATGAAGACCCAGTTGAGAGTCTATGGTGAAAGCAAGCTCTCTAGCATCTGTGAGATATACAGAAAAGCAGTATAGTATGTTGGTTAAGAACACAAACAATGGGGCACCTGGGTGGCTCAGCTGATTGATCATCTGACTTTTAATTTCAGCTCAGGTCATGAGATTGAGCCCTGTGTCAGGCTCTGTGCTCAGCATGGAGTCTGCTTGTCCCTCTCCCTCTGCTCCTCTCCTCACTCTTTCTCTGTCTCTAAAATAAATAAATAAAACCGTAAAAGAAAAAAGAAAAAAAAAAAAACCACGAACTTTGGAACCAGGCTTCCTAGATTGGAACATTCTACTGCTTTTATTAGTTGTATTTTGACCTTGCACCAATTACTCTACCTCTCTTTGTCTCAGTTCCTCATCTGTAAAATGGGGATGATAGTAATAATAAATAGTACTTTCTTCATAGGGCTGTTGACTTCATACATGTCAGCTTCATGTTAGCTTAGTTTTGATAGCTTCTAATTTTCATGTCTGCACTTTACAGAACTATTTGTTGTAATTCCTATTGCAATTCTCTGAAGCAGATTCCCCTACAATCCCCACTGGGTAGGTGAGGACCCTGAAACTTGAACAGTAAAGGGAGTTGCCCAAGATGGCATAGCTAGTAAGATTTGGAACAGGAACTAGAACACAGGTCAATTTGATTCTAAACTAGACCAACGTGTACGGTAGAGACACACACACACACACACACACACACACACACACACACACACACACACACACACACACACACACACACACACACACACACACACACACACACACACACACACACACACACACACACACACACACACACACACACACACACACACACACACACACACACACACACACACACACACACACACACACACACACACCATTTTCATACCAGAGAGCAAGCAGCCTGCACTAGTAATGAAAATATACTCTACCCATAGTTTGACTGCTGTTAGACTATATACTAAGAAAGAGGAAGTTCTCTCTCTTTTGGGTTTCTTCAACGACCTCCATACATTTTCCTTTTAAAAATCATGTTCTCCCTAGAGTGTGTGGGTGGCTCAGTCAGTTGGGCATCCTACTTTTGGTTTCAGCTCAGGTCATAATCTTGGGGTCCTGAGACCGAGCCCCACGTCTAGCTCCACGCTGAGCGCAGAGTCTGCTTGTCCCTCTCCCTCTGCTCCTCTCCCCGCTCTCTCTTCTAAATAAATAAATAAAATCTTAAAAAAAAAAATCATCCCCCCCCGAATATTGCCCTACTCTTAAGTCTTCACATAGTCTTTCCTTTCCATTCAGCATTACTTTAACAATCTTCTTAAAACTAGCATACTCCAAATAATTTATTATTGTTATTGTTGTTTTAACAAAAAAAATCTAGGTTTTCCCACACTTGCAGCCAGGGAGGTATTTACTGTTCTAAGAAAATTTTACTTAATATTTTCACCTACATCCCTGCATCTCAGGCTGGGGAGCAGTACAGCCCTACTACAGTGAAAAGCAACTTCTGAACGTCAGACCAGCACTGGGGTCTCAGCCCCACCACAGAAAATGGGAAGGTATAAAAAGGTATAAATGAGATGTGGAAACATGGTGGGGATGCATACTCTGGGAGTTGAGTCCAAGTTAACTTGTTTTAATTAACCACTTAGGTTACGATAGGGTGGTTCTACTTTGGTACCATGAGCTAATATTTATCATGCACCTAACATATTCAGCACTAAATAGGTGCTGGGGAGATGTAAAAATATGTCTATGACTCCACATTAAAATATCTTTCTCATTCTTTTGGAAAGGTTGCATGCTTTGTTTGGAAAAGTCTTCCTTCATAGCATTTCTTTTGCTTTTATTTAAGAAATTGCAGGATGGGGCACCTGGGTGGCTCAGGGGGTTAAGCTTTCAACTCTTAATTAAGGCTCAGGTCATGATCTCAGGGTCAGGAGATTGAGCCTGCTTAAGATTCCCTCCTTTCCCCTCCTCCCCCCCCCCCACCGAAAAAAAGAAAGAAAAGAAAAAAGAAAGAAAGAAATTGCAGGAGCATTTCTCTACTTGCTAGATGGAATGCTACCCAATTCATAATCAATAAAGCCAACTAGAGCCTCAAAAAAAAAAAGAATCACAGGAAGCCCAGAGATAGATTCAAAATGTTTTGTCTAGCCTATTCCACAATAGATAATACAAGGTTTGTTCCATAATTTTCATAAGAATGTCGTTATAATGAATCATTATGATTCTTGGATTGGATGGAAAGGGGTAGGAGAGGGGTTTGACAGAAATGTGACTCACTTTATGAGGGCAGGAGGGAGCTAGAAGACTCTGGGTGACAGGAAAGATGAAAGGGAAGAACTAGTTCTCCACCAGGGAGTTCTGTATTCTGTTGTGATGACAAAACATGAAGTAGCAGTAATTGATACTAAAGATGATAAATACCATCTATTTCTGACTGTTCTTGGTTCTGAAAATCAGAGACAAGAAATGCACTTTCTCTACTTTTTAAATGGTAATTACCTTTACCCAGGGGCAGCACTTAAGGCAAAATGAAATGTGAAATAAGGAGTATTTCTAAAGAGCAAGAATGGAAGTGCTTTGAGAAAGAACAGCACAAACCCATTTGATTTCTGAAACTCAGAATGAAATGAAATCAAATTAATTTGCGGGCTGAGGCTCCTTCTAATGCAGTTCCTAGTTGGGTAGGGCTGAGCGGGGGAACGGAGGTGGGGTGGAGAGAGGGTTGGGAGGCATACCCAGTGATTAAACTCTAGAAATGGGTACATTTCCTCCAAAGACTTGGGTCACTGGATGAAAATGCTTAACAAAAATATGGAAGTACAGAAAGTCAAGCCCATGAGACTTTATTTTCTCATCTAGAAGGCTTTTCTCATGAGATGTACAGAAAAACAGGGACCAGATAATGATGGAGATGGTTGAATTGATCCAATTTGCAAAAACTCTGAAATAGTGCTTGCCTTTAATTTGATTGGGAAAATGTGATTTATTAATAATACAGCAAATGGCGTGGAGACAGCCTTTCATTTTCAAATATGCACTGCTGTGGTTTCACAGCACATAAACATTTATGGCTAGATGTAAAAGATCACGGTGCCCGAGTCCTGAAGTATGGAAGCATTGCTGAACGCTGGAGCGATGCCTGAATAGGAATGACCCAATGGACTTATGGAATCACTATGTTCTGTGCATTTATTTTAATAACACATCAGTTATTGAATGAAGGCTAAGAACTGGGAGGGACATGCCAAAATCCTATAAAGTTGGACTTAGGTCCATTGACTACTTTGTTCCCCAGATATCCATGAAGCCAACAACGACCTCTCCTCCTTCAAGTGTTTGCTAAAACATCACCTTCTCACTAAGACCAAAGCAACTACTCTTATTGACCACAGAAATCCTTGGGTCACGATGCAACCTACTACCCCCATGGATATGTGTGCATTCCCCTTTGCACAGCATGTTCTCTTTTCTTTTCTGTGTGTGTATTTTTTAAATTTTTTTTAATATGTTATGTTAATCACCATACATCATTCATTTCTGAAGTAGTGTTCCATGATTCATCGTTTGTGTATAACACCCAGTGCTCCATGCAGAACGTGCCCTCTTTAATACCCATCAGCAGGCTAACCCATCCCCGCACCCCCCTCCCCTCTAGAACCCTCAGTTTGTTTTTCATCTTTTATTCAACAGCACGTTGACTTCTAATACATTATACGTTTCTTATATACAGGTTTGTTATAAGATGATTCGTTATGGTCAGCTTCTCCCTGCTATGATGTTAAGCATTGCGAGGATAGGGTCTTTTTCTGTGTTGATCACTAATGCATGCCAATGCCCTAGAATAGTGGCTGGCACACTGTTGGATGTTCAGTAAGTATCTGTTGTCTAAGAAAATATCTATTCAGAAAGTAGCAGGGAAGCGCCTGAATGGCTCAGTTGGTTAAGCGACTGCCTTCTGCTCAGGTCATGATCCTGGAGTCCCAGGATTGAGTCCAGCATTGGGCTCCCTGCTGAGCAGGGAGTCTGCTTCTCCATCTGACCCGCACCCCTCTCATGCTACCTCTCTCTCGTTCTCTCTCAAATAAATAAAATCTTAAAAAAAAAAAGAAAGGAGTAGGAACTAACAGTAATTTTTTCTATTTTCCTTTTGAATGATGGCTGGCTCTTGAAAACTGGAACCCCTGTCCCTTTTCCCTCGTTTGCCTTTATGCCAAATATTTAGTTTATATATGATATTTGAATCAGTCTCTTCCACCATTATGATGCCAAAATAGTAAGGATTCCACAATGTATCAGCTTTTTAAATAGCTGACAAAACAAGTGTGGTAGATTAGTGCAGAAACTTAAGGAAAAAATGCTGGGTACTAATCGTTAATTCTGATTTACCAGTTGTTTTGACCCTTCAAAGCACAACTGTCAATCCCAGCAGAGTGAAAGCAGCAGAATGTTTGTGATTGTGTTTGCTTTTACAAGTTTAACCATAATCATCAGTGTAGGAACAGAGTGCACCAAGTCAGCTTTTCTAAATTATTTGCAGCCAATCTTTCCCTTTCAAAGCACCAGAGTGCTTCTGACCTAGTTAAATTCCTGCCATTCTGAACATGCTTAATAAAAAGACATTTTTGGGGGGCGGGGGATCTCTATACTCACTTGTTGCCCAGTAACCAGGAAGATGGATCCTTCCTTTCCATGTACCACTTGTCGGTAAATGTGGTCGAGAATTAAGAGCTCACTCCAGCAATTCTGAAGCAGCTTCATTTGGTCATCAACCTATAAAAGAAATAGAAAAAAAATGACACTGTAATTCACTACATTTATTTTTGCCTAATTTTCTACATAAGAGAACTCACTATAAGCAAGAAGTCTCTGCCAATGGTCATCATGGCACAAATGCTCGGAATTTACATCGTTGCTCCTGAAAATCATTATTTTCATTTGGATAAATACTTTTTAGGCCACATATGAATACTTAAGAGTAGTATTTATAATCAATGAGCTGCTAGGAAAAGGCCCTCCATTAGAGCGGTCTGTCTAATGTTAACAGAGCTATTAGAGTTTGCTTGTGGGAGGTCCAGGCGCCTCACACTGTCCTCGCTAGACCCCATTAGAACGGCCCCAAATAGTCTGTGCTTATGTATCTAGAGTTTAATACATTGACCCAAAGCTAAAATAGTACACAGATATTAGCAAGCTGCCAAACTGAGAAGATTTCTTTAAAAGACAATTAGCACGCCGGCACGAATGACTTTGGAAGATAAAGAGACACACTGCCTTATCTGGCATCAGTATTAACTGATGTGTGTGTCCAAACTGCCCTCAACTTTGATTATTTATTTTGATATATTTATTATTGATATATTTATTATTGGTGATTATCGGAATAATCACCAATCATGGTCTTGAGGCTCATCTACATTTGCTTTATGATTTGGATGATTTTCCCAAAAACACTCTGAACTTCGGTTTCCATAACTGGAAAATGAACCGAGAACATTACCTCCCTCACAGGACTACCATAAGGATTAAAATGAAATGTGCTGGGTCACAGTGGGCATTTTATTCTTTATTTCACCTTGTCCTCCAGGGGACTGCATTCAATGACAAAACCATACTTATTTCACGGACAGTTCACATATCCACGGTCTGAATGTGAAGAGCATATTGACCCATTGCAATGGCTACTTGTAACAGTGTGCTCTTTCTTTTGTAATATATAAAAGACCCTGGTTTTTCCAAATGCAGTGGTCATATTTAGACATACACTGTGAATTTATAAAAGTAACACCTGACATTGATACACTGTGTAGTTTTTTTTTTTAGAGTCTTTGTGTATTGCTTTAGATTTGATTGACAGAACATGCCTTCGAAGTTAGCTGAACTGTTATCATTGTATTAAATTTATAGATGAGAAAATAGGGCTCAGAGACCTGCCTAAAAAATTCCCTTTCGCTCTCTCAAGCTCTAGGCTGTCTCCAAATTACATCAGGAGGTGCTAGAATTTTCTAAATGAGATGAATTTGACTTACTTTTAACAAATTCATTTTTAAGTGGCCATTCAATGGAACTCTGGATAGCTGGCTGTTTCTTAGGAAGTTTCCATTCATACATTGATTAGTACTGATATGAGCTTGTGACTAACTTTATTTCCATGACTCCGGGACATAGTGAACATGATCAAGGGAGCACTGAACTCATGGTACAAAGGATTCAAGACTCAGTTCGATACTTTCCAGCTGTGAGAGCTTAGTCAAATCATGTAATTCTCTAAGACTTATTTTCTCACCTAAAAATATGAGAAAGTTTTTGTGAGGATGAAATAAGGTAGTGGATGGGAAATCCCCTTCGTAAAGTGTAAATACACAAATGAAAATACATCAGACTGAGGGCTCGTGCCTGATGGACACGGATTCTGTGGAGAAGGAGAAAAGCAGTAGTATTGAAACTACAGAAAACTACAATTAGGCTCTGTGATTAGGAAAACACATCCCCAAACATCTCCATCAGAAATACTTTGAACCGGTTAGTCTGTTCTGACCAAAAGAATTTCATTCATGGGCGCCTGAGTGGCTCAGTCAGTTAAGTGGCCGACTCCTGGTTTTCGCTCAGGTTGTGATCTCCTGGGTTGTGGGATCGAGCCCCGAGTCAGACTCCTTGCTCAGCAGGGAGTCTGCTTTTCCCTTTCCCTCTGCCTCTATGGCATGCTATCTCTCTCAAATAAATCAAATCTATAAATAAACAAATGAACAAAATTAATAAATCTTAAAAAAAATTTTATTCATTAAATACATCGATTATTTTTAATAGCTGATTCTTTGGTGGGTATGAGTGCCAGACCTGGGATATAATGGTGAGCAAGACAAAAGCAGTCCCTACCTTGTGAGAAGGACTCTCATGGGGGACAATGTTCACCCAAACATGACTTGGTGGTTTAGTGACAGTAGGAGGTCATATTCTTCTCTACAGAAAAATCTCCAGTGTTATACGGTGTGACAAGTCAGCCTTTGGGCAGCAGTTGATGCAGATCCAGCTAAATGTTCTCCATAAACTGTTGTCACAAGGAGCAGTGGCCAAATGTCCCAAAAACATACATGTTGTGGCATCCAGGGCACATTCCAGGAACTGTCTCACCAGATGCTTGGTGTCATTTCCAAACAAAGCATACTTTGCTCTCCTGGGTTTTATTCTCATTTCAGCAAAAACATGACAGTATCTTATTTCAAATTTATCAGTCTGTGATGACAATTTGGTTCCACTGTAAGTTTTTTGGTTTTTGGGGTGTGTGTGTGAGAGAGCGAGCGAGCGAGCTATGAAGCTTTAGTTATTTATCGCTCTTTTGAGGAAAACCTAAAATACACCCCTCTGAGATTGTCTCCCCAGAAACAATTATTATACATGTTAATGTTGCAAATAATTTCAAAATGGGTGGGGGAATACAGACTCCTCAAAGTGCATTTATTGTTCCCATTTTGGAAAGATGAAAGAGCCAAGAGATTATCCGCTAGCCACACAGAAAAGGAGAAAGGGGGGAGGGAAAATGAAAAGAAGCATAAGTTTGGGAGCTATCTCATTAAGGGCTTCTTCCTCTTCATTTGCATATGATGGTCCCTTATTTTCCTATATAACAGGACAGAAATACTATGATAAGTTTTCCAGCATCAAGCCATGTTCCAATCACAAGTCAGAATCTGACTTCTCCTGGCCACCTTTTCTTTTGGGATGTTGAAGACACACTTCCAAACAAAGATATATTTTTGTCTCGTGTTCAGAAAAAGAATGGGGTGTATCATTTTCAGATTTTATGCCGAACTCTATGTGTGCGTATGTGTGTGTGTGTGTGAGAGAGAGAGAGAGAGAGAGAGAGAGAGAGAGAGAGAGAGAGAGAGAGAGAGAGAGAGAGAGGAGTGCCAGCCAATTGCCAAGGAAGAAATAAAGGTTTTATTTTCACATATCCTCTGTAAGTTTCTCACTAAGGAGGGGCTGGATATTTTTTCATCCCCACTCCTGCCCACTGCTGCTTAGGTCCAGAGGCAGTAAGAAAATAGACAGGCTTTTAAAATCTGCGTATTTCCCGGTTCCTCTGCTGCTTCAGAAATTGCAAGAATAGGTGAACATGTCTATTTCCCGTAATTAGCACTTCACTTTTGGTTTTATATTTTGTACTGTTCGGGGCATCACCTCTTCCTTTGTGTCTAGCATAGGATCTTTGTTGTTATCACCCTGTTTCTGCAAAGTACTGTAATTACTTGTAAATCTGTCTGCCCTCCTCGAGGACAGTGGTGGAACCTGCCCCTGGAGCTCCCACAGTGCCTACCACAGCACCAGGCAAAAAAAAAAAAAAAAAAAAAAAGATGCATTTTATAAATGCTTGTTAAGACAAAAACCAAATGACTGAATTACCTTCCCTTCTGCATGGTTTCTGCTTTTCACCTGTGTATCTTTGGTACCTAGCCCACAAGAGAAGCAAGCAAGTCCTTCCGTGTTGGTGGAATAAACAACCATCTTTGCCCCACGTGATGAACACCCCAGAAACATGCATCTGACCCTTCCCACGTGTGCTGGCAGGTCCCGACCCACGGCTGGCCCTTCGTAAAAACTTCTTGACTGATTGTAATTTTAAAACTCCTCCTGAGCAATTGATTCCTTGTTTTAACACTCTCCCAGGGGGCTTTCCATGCCAACATTCCATTTCACTATTTTCCAAAATTGATTATGTCATATTTCATGTTATCTTGAAATTGGTGAGTATGCAGCGTCACGGTGCTTTGGGTGACAAAGTTTTTATGCAGCTCTATGAATAAAAGCACGGGGTAAATTTGATGACCGACTTGATCCTTATCTCTAGATAAGAAAAGCTGGCAATTTTGAAGATAGTTTTTCTTTGGAAAACAGAGTTATAGGCGACATGGGGTGGGGGGCAGGGAAGAGGAGAAAAAGAATCCACTGCTTTTGAGTAAATTCTCCAGGTATGAATACTGTCAATAAACAATTTAGGGTGGCATCTGGGGAGCTCAGAAGGGGGACTGAATGAGTATAATTTCCATTATATATCAAAACCTCTCACTAGTTAGCCATACCGCCTCCTATAATCCTGTGTTATCAGCTGTAATAAAAGGAAAGACTTATCTCAGAAACCTAGTTACTCATCACAGAAACTATTTATATTGACGTTACGGATGAGTGTGTAAAGGAATACAAGCCACATATTGTTAATGAAGCACACTTCCCACAACCCAGAATGTTAATCATTAGAGATACGGGCTTCCTCCTAAGAACAGTGGATTTGGGCAAACAATTAGAAAAAGAAAAATGTGTAGAACTTTCTCAAGCCTGCACTTAACTTATCAAAACCTTTCTGTTGCCCCTTCCCCTTTACCTTTTACGAGTCTGGAAACTACACTGTGATTTCACTTTCCCTGGCGGATTTGAAAATTGACATCACGAATCACTGTGGTTAAACTTTAAGAAAGATATTTTAAGGAACACATTCTACTGACATGGATTGGTAATTTAAAAGTGGACGTGAACCCATCTCTTACTTCTGATCATTAAGTCTGGTGTTCTGGGCCTTTGTTAGAAACTTGGTTGGGAGACGCCTGGGTGGCTCAGTCGGTTAAGCATCTGCCCCCGGCTCAGGTCATGATCCCGGGGTCCTGAGATTGAGCCCTGCTCAGCAAGGAGCCTGCTTCTCCCTCTGCCTGCCACCCCCCTGCTCGTGCTCTCTCAAATAAATAATTGAAATCTTGAAAAGAAAAGAAAAGAAACTTGGTGGGGTAAGAACAGAAGTGACTAGGACGGAATCCCTGCCTTTGAGAAAAATCACAGTCCGAGGGGAAGGGACAGAAGCACAAGTCTGCTGTTAGAATTCCATGTGCAAAAGAAGCTGAGGAGAACCTTACCCTGCTTCACCTCCCAGGGGGTCAGGGAAGCTTCTGAGAAGAGGATACTTAAATGCAGGACTTAACCTTGTAGAATCACTCACTGAACTCTGTAGCTCCTGTTAGAACAACTCTTGGAACCAAGTATTTAAAAATGATGTGAGGATTCTTCACAATCATTACAAATAAAGTCCAGCTATTAGTTCATTTTTTTTTTCCCTTTCTGGCGGAAAAAAAAAAAATCCCTCGAAATGGACGTCCATTTTTTTGGGCTTCCTTTTGTGACAATGGTGGCATTTATAAAAAGGTATTCAGAAGCAGGGAGAGAAAAATCAAAACCAAGACAAATCAAAATCAACTTTTACGCATCTGAGTGAGAACCTGCTCTGGGCTAGGCAGACACACAACTACTTTAATCCTTTACTGTTTTTATAAAGAACGCTGCTGATTATCTGCAGCCTCTGTCATAAACTGCTACAAAGTCCAAGAAAAATGATTTCACATTAACAATGATTAAACAAGCACTAAAAACAATACTGTACAAGAGAACTAACAGCCAGGAAAACTCCCCTGTCAATTGTGGCAATACCCCAGGGATTTATGAGCAGGAGCTCTCCCCTGCTCGGGGATAACTAAAGTCCCCCCTGTGCACCGTCTAATTGGGCTGCAAAGACATGCCTGTCAACGCTGAGCCAGGGAACTGAACTCTTCTGGCCTCTTTCTGTGTTTCTCTAGTGAAGCAACGAAGAACTGCTTTCTCTCCCTGTGATCTAACTCCTCAGGTGATGGAAGGAGGAGGCAGCGGGGTTTCAGTGTATGATTATCTGCCCCTTATTTCCTTCCATTCCACCAACCCCTTCCCATTATACCCATTTCACCGGCCATCTGGCTCATGCCCCAACAGCCCACAGAATCTAGGATCTCAGTATGTCTACCTGTTTCTCCCTTTTGTTCTAATTCAACATATACACAGTCACCAGGAATATTTCTTTCAAAAAGGGAGAAGAAACACATAGACACAAACCTCTGGACATGAATCTCTACCAAATTCTCTAGATTTCCCTTCTGAGATGTCTACCAAGCCAGACCTCCCTAACCAGCGGAGGCTGGCAACACTCACTGATCAATGTGTCTGCTGATCCTTCAGCCTTGGGAGGCCTGGGGTGGCCGGAAAAGGAGGAAGTAAAGAGAGGTAAACGGCTGCCACCTCCAGGGAAGTGGGGCCACCTCAGCCCTGCCCCACCTCCTCACAACTAGGTGCCAAGTCAAAGAGCAGAGTGTGGTTGGGAAATGAATAAGGTAGCTGTCAGCACAGGGAGAAGGCAGAAAATAAAACAGACCGGCCTCTACTTCTTGAACACTTAATCCAGAGTCACTCAGCAGGGCAGTCAGAGGCCCCAAACCAAGGAACCTCAAAGGGAACCGCTCTGTAACCCAGTGTCCGATAGCAGCCGCTACACAGCCATGAGGAGTCATCAGGAACAGGCTCAACAAATCTGCTGTTTAAGAAGTCAGAGAATGGTGTGACTTGTGTTAGAGGTCTTCCATCAAAAATTATTAAATTTCTTGGGACACCTGGGTGGTTGAGTCGGTTAAGGTTCCAAATTTATTAAATTTCTCTCAAAGTCTAACGTGTCCAAAGGTAAGTTTCATTTATCCAGAACATTCATATGCCTGGTGCACCTTATTTCCCAAGGATGTCACATGCGTTATTATTTAAGATTTTATTTATTTTTTTTTGAGAGAGAGAGAGGATCGGGGGGGCACCTGGGTGGCTCAAACATCTGCATTCGGCTCAGGTGATTAACCCAGGGTCCTGGGATGGAGGCCTACATCGGGCTCCCTGCTCAGCAAAGAGTCTGCTTCTCCCTCTCCCTCTGCTCCTACCCCCCCACACTCATTCTCTCTCTGTCTCAAATAAATAAATAAAATCTTTTAAAAAGAGAGAGAGGGAGGGAGGGAGAGAGGGAGAAAGGGAGAGATTGAAAGAGAGCATGAGCCAGGGGAAGGGCAGAGGGAGAGGGACCAGCAGACCCCCTACTGAGCAGGAAGCCAGATATGGGGCTCAATTCCAGGACCCTGGGATCAGGACCTGAGCTGAAGGCAGAAGCTTAACCGACTGAGCCAGCCTCCCACCCCACATGCAGTATTATTTTATACAAAGATGTGATAATATCAATGTGAGTTTTTTTCATTTATATAAATGTGAGATAATTACATACGTGAGAGACATCTTTGAGGTTTGGAGATAATATTGCACAGTGTATGTACATGTTAAATATCACTTGAATTATGTATCATCACAGACAACATGATGGAATTCAGACAATTTCTTTCACATAGAACAGTAGCTATAGTCTCAGAATTTGTCAAACCAAAGGACAAAATTTTTCCCAGCTTTTATCCCTCTTGCTTTTTTTAAGATATTATTTATTTATTTGAGAGACAGAGAGAGAGCATGAACAGGGGGAGGGCCAGAGGGGGAGGGAGAGGGAGAGAATTCCAAGCAGACTCCCCACTTGGGGCTCAATTCCAAGAGTTGGATGTTCAACCGACTGAGCCACCCAGCTGCCCTTTTTACCACTCCTCTTATTCACACTTCAAAAAGCTTCTTGTTGAAATGTCAATTACTCATAAACTAACAGTAAGTTCATCATATTGCAGGGGGTCAAGTGGGAATGTGCACCACGGCAATGCTAGTCGTCTTTCCTGTTTAAGTTTTCATATGCATCCACATATAATTTATGTGATCTGATTAAGGTGGACACAAAACGGTAATGACTATTTTTCCTTTTGGCTTATGGAATACAATCACTTTCCATTGCTTTGAAGTCAAAGCATGTACATATGTAAAGAGATAGGGGAAAGAAAGTTTCTGCCACTCACAGACTGTTACCCCGACGAGTTGCTTTGACAGGACAACTCAGCATGATGGGTTGCTTCTTCCATACAGTTGTGGACTTTTGCAAAGTAATGAAGACAGGAATTAGAATAGCTATGAACTTTATGGCCAGCGCAGCCCCAGGTCTTATGTGACTGGTATTACAAAGGATGGTCTGGATGAGGGCAGGGTTAACCTAGGAGTCACTTATCTTGTCAGATTATGGACATATCCCAGTCAACAATAAATCAAACAACGTATAGCTGGGTGTTATTGAGACCTGAATGAATTTAAGACCTTACCCTCAAGGAACTTACAAATGAATTGAATTAACAAGACATATCCATGCCAAGTAATTAGTATATAAGGTAGCATATAAAGTGTTAAACTCTGTGGAACCAATAATTTGAAAATGAGTGTGTGTGTGTGTGTACTGTGTGTATACTGTGTGTATGTGAGATATATATGTTATATATATATAACTCAACTTACTGTATTTATTATAACTCAGTTATTTTATAGGCATATGTATAAAATGCCATATCCTTAAAATATGTGAAGCAGTTTAGATGTACACAATAAAAGAGGAATGGAATAAATGAGAAACTGGGGGTACAAGGGAAATAAAGGTAGGATAACAAGCTGAAGCCAAGACTAGGCTCAGTCCCTAAAATCAGCTTCAGAGACTGGAAATGGGCCACACTTTGGTTCCTTGCAGGCGGAGCAGCGTTACTAACATGATTTGTAGTATGCATGAGATAAAATCAAACAGTTACTTGCAAAACAGCCTATCTTAGTCTGTGCTGGACTCCTGAGAGAAATTTCTCTCTGAGTTTTCCAAGGAGGATTCTAGATGGTACAGTAAGCTAGGCTCCAACCACATCCTCAAGTACACACAATATTTGGCTTCACAGAGGGTGTTCCTTTTAAAGCCTATGGCTACAAGATAATTTGGTCCTGGAGCACAAATTTCTGATGGTCTGTTTTCCAAAGATACACTGAGATAATTCAGAAATGGAGAGAATGTATGTATTTTAGGCCCCTTTGTTAAGAGCAGAGATCAGGACCATTAGACACTGTACAAGAAATATATGGGCTTTGCAACTTGGAAACATGGGTTCCTATCTTGGCACTCTCGCCATGTGAACTTTGGGCAAAGAATCCAAACTCCTTAAACCCCGGCTGCTCTCTCAGCCATTATTTTTGTTAAATGACATAAGTATGCCTAGCTGAGTGACTGGCATGTGGCAGACACCCAAATAATGGTAGTTAAGCCTAACTCCGAATACAAAAAAGGAGGCAAAATACAGGAGATGCAAACTGAAGTACAAAGGAACAAATTTCAGGTGATGGAAAAGGTTGATGGATGAGAAAAGAAAAATATTTTAAAGCAGATTAATGTGAAATATTTTCCAGTGCTTTCTCTTGCTGGGTATTGTTTCATTTATGACCATTACCTGTTTCCTGTTCTCTACACTTTAGAAATCTCCTCTGTATAATTAAGCCAATGTTCCTCACACGTCCAACCAGGCAGATATATTTCAAGCAATGAAGACAAAACCCTTGAAGGATGAATATATTTTCTGTTAGCTTGGCTGGAATGTCCAGAAAGCATTTGTGAATATGATTATCATTTTCAGAATATTCGTTTTCTCCATTTCCAGACACTGCCTTAAAGGCAACAATACCAGCAGCCACAGGACTCCAGGTGTGCAGTGGGCCCATTATCTGGACATCAGTGACTAAGGCATAAATTAAGGAATGTTTTGGCTGCCCTACACCTTGCGAAATGGGCAGAGTTGAAGTCCTTGGAATACCAGTGTGGTGAAGAAAGGGAGAAGCTGAGGATAGTCTAGTGAGCATGCTCTGTGACCCTTAAGGTCTTAATGTAACTTCTTCCTTTCTAGACTGCATGTCAAAGCTAGAAAAAGAGTTGTCAGAGGCTAAAATGTCCTTGGGTCCTTTTTGGCTGGCTGTTTCAATCAGGCAGTTGGCCAAAGAAAGGAGGAAAGAACCCAAGTGGCCTAAATATCACTCACCAAAAATACAACTGAAATTAGGGCAGAGGCAAAGGAGAGGTCCCTAAGGACCATCCAGTGATGGGAATTCACTGGGCACAAAGGCTCCTGGGAGAACTCTTCAACCCAGCTCACCAGAGACATGGGGACAACCTACTCTCGTCATACAATTTACATTCTCCCTTCTGGTCGCAGAGCTAAGTGTGAGGTCAATCCATGCCTTCAGAGATACTCAGAAATGGATTCACAGAAAGTGGTAGCAATTGAAGAAAGAGCTCCTGGAGTCAAAGCATCAGCCCCAAGGATGGGATGGTTATTTCTAGGTAAGCCAAATAATTTCGCTTTGTGAAAAATCTCTCAATAGTGTATACTGGGCAATATTCATTCCCGTGCTCCAAACTCAGCGTGTTAACAATGCCAATAGTTCCTATCTGATTTCCTGTCTGGGGCACTATGAATGGCATCCCCTTGCACTATCCGAATTGAGGGTACCCCCATACTGGTACATCCTGAATCACACCCTGGTCCTGGGAGGAAAGTAGGTGCTAGTTAATATTTTCTTCATCAGGGCTGAAAGGACCTAGCAACTACTTTCAGTTCAACCACTTCATTTTATAAAAGAGGAAACTCAGGCCAGGTGGGCTGTGATTTATATAAAATTGCTCAGGTGCCAGAAATAGAATGGGAATCCAGGTATTCTGAATCCCAGTCCAGTGCCCTGTGACTATGCCTTCTTCATATGGGAATAAAGAACAATCTTATTTTTTTCCTCTGGAAGTTTATTTTTTTTTTTATATTAACACTGTCTCAGTTTCTTTCTTGCAAGGAAAGAAATTAATGGTGATTTAGTTTCTTTATTTCAAATGTAAAGAAGTTTGTGATTTGAAAAATAAAGGCTTTTGGAAATACAAAAGACATAGATAACAAATGATAGAACCTTGGAATTATCTGGACATAAAATCTAGATAGATGATCTTTCCTATTTTGGGGGAAAGGCTATGAAGGTGACTTGGATGGAAGATGAACTAAGACCAGGCATTTACTTAATTCCAAGGGGGGTCTGTATTGTGCCCCAAATTAGATAAGAATGAGGTTCTTCTGGGTAAACTAGAATCAAGATGGAGAAGGAACCTAGAGGAACAAGATTACACACTCTTCATATTTTTGAAAATCCACAAATTATTACATGATAGACTGGATTTTTCTCTCAAGGTATTTAGGCAAATATTAATTTGATCCTGAGCCTTTTTCCTAGTAGCCCACATATAACTTTATCAGGATGTGTCCATTTGGTCACAACAGAATGAGTGGCCGTCTGCCAGCCGTCCATGGAAACCACCTTCCCCTGGCTGTGCCTGCTGGAGCAGGACTGGGGACCACGTCCCCTCAAAACCTTTGGCCCTGTACTTCTGCACAGTGGTGCCCCTGGCCCCTTGGTGCCCCGTGTGTCATCAGTGTAAGGGCCGGGTGGCCCTCTTCTGGCCTAGCCCCAGTCCCAGAAGACCCAAAGGTCAACACGTAGCTCCTGGTTGCTTGTGCCCTTTTCTACAACAGCCCGCAGCTTGGCAGGGTGGAGTAGAGGACTTCTGAGCCTCACTGAAGGGCCCAAACCTAAAAAGGAGGAACATTATTATCATGGAAACACTATTCACCAACACTGTAGAGCACTAGTTTTGACCAATTTTTTAGTTCCCCAGATCTGGTCATTTAAAAGGGGTAAATATCCGGAGCACCTGGTGAATTGATTGAGGGTGGCTCAATGGGTTGAGTACCTGACTCTTGGTTTCGGCTCAGGTCATGGTCTTATGGGTCAAGGGATCAATCTTCACCTAGGGATCCAGGCATTCCGTGGGCACTCTGCTTGGGGATTCTCTCCCTCTACCCCCCCTCCAACTCTCTTGCACGCATGTGCATCCTCTCTCTCTCTCTCTCTCTCTCTCTCAAATAAATGGATAAATCTTTAAAAAATAAATAAAAAGGGTAAACATCCTATACAAGGTGCAAGGAAATGATTCTGGAATCAAAATCACATGACCTAGATTTTTAGCAGTATCATACCTAGCTCTATTGCATCTGTGTGTGAGGTAGGTGTGCCGTACAATGTATTTCCCATTACTGCTACTTTCATATTCTTTCTATTCCAGATTCAGGGAGAAAAACATGTGGGCTATGATGCTGCACTGCCCTCTCCCCACCCACATAGCACACACCCCCTATATACTCCCTAAGACAGATGGATTGCCCTTTTGAATCTGTCCCCATGAGGCCAGGACTCTGTAGGTCAGTCCCAAGCCAATCTCTTTATGTCTTCCATATTTCTAGGTAGCGTTTCCTTTATTCACTCTTTGTAAACTTTATAACTCTGGGATTTCTATCTGAATATAATGATGAAAGATAGCAAATTGAGATCTGAGAGAATTTATGCCTAGCACAGCTATCCTGACACACAGACTAGAAGTTCCTGCCAAGATGCCTGAGATCTTGGTTCAGGTATGCAAGGTATTGAAATGCAAGGTATTGAATTCCATGGTCCTCATTATTCTCATTGTAAAATGGGAGAAAAACCTTTTGGATCGAAGAACTGCTTCTCTAATGGAGGTTAAGCGAGGGTGGGGGAAGTAAGCATCCTCAAAAAAGAGAAAATGAGAAAACGCTACTCATCTGCATTGTCTCTGGGATTCACACACTAGAAGTTAAACTAAAATGCAAGCAAAATCAATTACTTAAACTGAGTACTAAGTACGGATCACACAGCAAGGGGACATAATATTTATTTATATTTATAGGAAGAAATGATTTACATTTTCCACCTACAACACTGTTCTTTGAGACAGTATTAACTGTATCTGCTCATACAGACCGCATTCTTGACGGGTCAAGGACATGCTGTGTCTATGGAGTGAGCTCGTTGACTATTTTGCTGTAGTAAGCTGGTTGATTCATATCAAACAACGTATCTCAGCCAACTCATGAAGTCGATTAATTTTTTAATTGAACAGGCCAACAGTTTCCAGATTGTATAGATAGATACAGGCCTACCAATGGGTTATTACGACACATCAATCATACAACAGTACTGTTTCCACACAGCTGGTCAGACAATTAGCGCTGTATTGTGTTTAGTATTAAGAAAGCAGTATTATGGTGTGGGTGGAGTCCTGATAATGGGAATAATAAAAATGCAGCAACAAGAGTATAAGTTTTCTCAATTAGTCTGTCACGTGTCCTTCTTATGGATGATAAGATCAAGTCTTCTTATGAAGACTTCTCTTAATGATGTTGGCCATTACACACAAGTCAGAAAGCAAAGGGTTTCCAGGTCTAACATGCACTGTTTTCCTATTATTTCTTTATGACCAGTTAGGACTTTTCCCTGCCAAAAAATATTTGAAAAATCTTTCTTGACTATAATTAAGAACTTGGAAGATACCAAATAATAATCATAACTCACTCATAGGGCATTCCTAAAATATTCCACCAATGCAGGATCTAGCCAGGTGCTCAAGGTTAGCTCGATTTGTGCAGCATGGTCCTCTCCCAGTTCCCTGAGCCACCCCCCCCCACCCCACCGCCGCCCTGCCAATTCAACTTTGTCTAAACTGCCTGCTCATTTCTCACTAGCAGCCTGAACATGGCAGATCAGTCTGAGGGCCCTGGATGTCCCATTCAATTTCATTTGCTCAAAAGGAGATCGTGCAGAGGCTGTCTGGGGGGTACAACTTCATCCTCTCCCTTATTGTGACCACCTGCCTTCAGAAAGGTGGGGGACACAGAGGTATAACCTAAGATGTGTCATCTTACAAAGATCTAAAGAGGTTATTTTTCATGTGACAAATATTATATTTTCACATTCCAAGTGGTACTTCATTGATGTAAATTTCCAAAGAATGAAGCGTAATTCCATTTTGCAAAAGTTTGGCCTAAGGGTTCTTGCCTCAGACTCAAGCTTCACTCTTTCAAGGAAAAAATTGGTTTGAAAAGAAGGAAAATGAAGTCTAGGGGAGGTCCAGAGAATGCAAAGCCAACTTTCATTGCTGTGCATAAGCACTGTGCTGGCGCTGGAAGGGATTCAAGGGTAAAAAGGAAACACTTCTCAAGGGGCTTATATCCAAGTGCAATGAAAATAATGGGGTTGAGAGCCATGGGGGCTGTGGTTTTCCCAATACCCAAAGTTTCTCTTGGAAACCATGGCTGGGAGTTGGGAGGACCCTGAGCATGCTTCCATCTAGTGTCGATCCGGAATCTACACGCTTTTTTAAAAACTGCAAATGCCGCTTGTTGGCTTACTTCTACCTCACTTCTAGAATTCACATGGCCCATTACAGGAAGGAGGAAGTACACAGAGGTCACATGAACATTTTACGAGCTGTATTCACTAAGTCACTACTTCCTCAGGGCTTCTGCAGTTAAGGGATCATATATATAAAGGAATGGCAGAGAGTTTGACAAGAAGGAACATACGGTGACTCCCGGGTCCTAGAGACCACATTGAGCAGGTGCCTTTTAATTCAGAAATGAACTTGGTAACATCACTGATATACTTTAAAGTAAGCCATCTGCCTACATTCACATACATTGAATTCCTACATTGATCACACATGATTTATAAAAAGTACAGAAGGAAAACACCACTCCCCATAGTAGAAAAGCAATCCATTTCTTTTGAAACCTTTTTCTCGGAGTAACTGATACACAAGTAGAAGATCCTAACACGAAGAACCAACAGGACTGCCTAAATGAGGATGTTCAAACCTCCACCTCTTGCCATGGGTGGCAGCCCTGCTAGAATCCTCTGGCTCAGAAAGCTATCCATCTCCATTCACACATGAGCTAATCAGTTCAAGGAGGGAAGCACCAATGAGCTCTCAGATCAATATGGTGAAGTATGGAGATTGATCTCCTCCCAGAGTGAGTGCATTAACGAGCTCCTCTGTATGACCTTTGCCCAGTGGTACAAATTAGACTCTACCACAAACCACATTCTTGAATGGGGGCTTTCAGTCTTGGCTTGCTTTTAATAAAGCACACTGTAGGCAGACCTCAAAGAAGACTATCAAAAATTATAGTACATTTGTGTACAGAGTAGGTCTTGTAGAATTAGTATATTATGTTCCAAATTATGGAGTGAGACAGCATAAATACATGCTTTTAAAACAAAGCATATACTTTTTAAAAAGCATGTTTCCCTTTATTTTTTTTTTTTTTAACTAACAGTGCTGGAAATCTTTCCAAGCAGGACTCCTACTAATGGCTTTACTTCATCCTCTCTTAAGAATTTAGGGAGATACAACTGTGCTCAAGATCTTTGCTTCTCAAACTTGAAGACACCTACAATTCACCTGGGAATCTTGTTAAAATGAAGGTTCTGATTCAGCAGGTCTGGGCCTGGGATTCTACACGTCTAACAAGCTGGACAGTGAGACCAATGCTGATTGAATATACCACCCTTTGAATAAAAAGCTCTAGAAAATTCCAGGAAATTGATATCCCCGCCGCACCCCCCCACATGTGTATGTGCGAGTACACACATTATCTCACTCACACACCAATATTTTAGGCATAGGAATTTGGTATGAGAATAATCACTCTAATGGCAAAGAGTAAGAGCTTTGGAATCAGACAGACTTGATGCAAACCCAGGCCCCATCAGTGGCCAACAGACTGAATGTAACTTTGGGCAAATGACTTAAATCCTTGAGTCATTTTATTCCAGCTTCAATCAAATTCTAATTAATATTGGGGCACCTGGGTGACTCAGTCCAGTAAGCTGCGACTCTTGATTTTAGCTCAAGGTTTGATCTCAGGACCACGGGATGGAGCCCCATGTCGGGATTGGCCCTGGGCTCTGCGCTCAGCAGGGAGTCTGCTTGAGATTCTCTCTCCCTCTGCCCCCCCATCTCTCTCTCTCTCTAAAATAAATCTTTTTTTTAAATTCTAATTAATATTGACACCTCTTCTTCTCGCACCTTGTTGTAAGGGTTAACTGAGCTAATGCACACACAGAACTTAAAACAAGGCTTGAGTTCAATAAATAATTGCTATTATTAAAGTACATCATTGTTCTTCCACAAAAAGTCAGATTAAGTGTTAAACAAAACAAATAAGAGTTCAACGCCAAGGGGCGCCTGAGTGGCTCAGTCGGTTGAGTGTCTACCTTTGGCTCAGGTCATGTCCCCAGAGCCCCGGGATTGAGTCCATGTCAGGCTCCCTGCTTGGCGGGGAGTCGCTTCTCCCTCTCCCTCCGTCCCTCCCCCCCGCTTGTGTGTGCACTCTCTCACTCAAAAATAAAAATCTTTGAAAAAAAAAAAAGTTCAATGCCAAATCAAAATCAAAGCAACAGCTCTAAGTTTTTGTTTGGACATGGTCTCCCTGCCAATTTTCTTACCTGTCTTGGGGACTGACTAGACAGAAACTGTAGCTGCTTGAGGCCCATGGGATCTTGACCTCAGAAAGATGAGCACAATGATACAGCTGCCCTTTCCTGGTCAGGGCCCAGCACGGCACCAGTGTGAGTGTGAATGTATGTCGGTGAGGGGGATAATGGTCGCACATGGGGAAATGTGTGCCTGTTTGTCAGTGACCTACATACACATCCATCTGTGCTGCCCCCAGCCTTGCTGATTCCCCAGCCCTGCCCAGGGGAGCAACTTCACAACCACTGGTAGTCAGAGAAGGGTTTCTGTCCCGTGCATCTGTCTCGACACTCCACTTACTTGCTGGTTTGAAAATTCCAGTTTGGGAACTGCATTCGGGTTGGCATCCAAGCTTTAATCCCTATGAAAGAGTAAATACCCACGAAGGTAGCAATATTTAAATCAGTGGTTTTACATATGTGGCCAGAGGATCCAAGAGGCTAAAACTATTTTCCCAATTATACTAAGCTGCTATTTGCCCTTTTGACCCTCTACCTCTCAAAACTGTACAGAAACAACAGGATGTAATGACATCATCACTGTGGTGGCAAATGAACCATATGCTTCTGAACTCTTGTGTTCTACCCATTTCTCCCTTTTTAACTCCTTTATTGCATTAATATTCATAGTTAAAATGCACATAAACTAAAGGTCTTCAGAATCCTCAATCATTTTCAAGATTGCAAAGAGTCCTGAGATCAAAGTTTGAGAACCACTGCTTTAAAATGGGGTAAAAAGATCAGCATATGTCCCAGATTTTGTCACACAGTCCCAATTTCAAGTCCTTCCACGACTCCATTCAGACTTGCAAAATCAATGACTTTGAGTTTGGTGGGGTGGAATGGATCTCTCACTAAATATATATATATAATAAATAAATATATGTACATATGATAAAACAGAATAATGAACAAAATTCTATAGTAATATAGGAAAGAGGATTAATTCCTGTTCAAGGAACCGAGGAAGGTTCTTGGAATTGGTATTTGAGCTCAGCCATGTATGATAAATGTTGTGAGGGGCATCTAAGCAAAGAGAACAGGGTGAGCCAAAGCACAGAGGTATAAAGACTGACAAAGAAGTGAGGGCAAAGATGAGCAGTTTAGTGCGTTAGTAGTCAAGGAGAGGGAGACGAAAAGCTGAGAGTGCCTTGATCAAATCAGACAGCCGAGGATAACAGCTGGAAGGAGTATGTTCTAGGAGAATACAGGAAAGGAGGCCTCTTGGAGGTGATGTAGGTAATGTTGGTGATAAGCATTCATGTGTTCAGCAAGCAATTCAGAATGTTACTGTGGAGTCCAGGGAGAAGGTAGGGCATAACAGTGTGTGTGGATGAAATCACAAAGAAGACTGTATAGCATGAGAAGAGAAGGAAACCAATAGCAAGCAGCCAAATTCAAGAAAAATACCATTTAAAAGTTGGGTAGAGGGTCCCTGAGTGGCCCAGTCAGGACTCTTGATTTTGGCTCAGGTCATGATCTCACGGTTGTGAAACCGAGCCCAATGTTGGGCTCTGCACTGGGCACGGAGCCTGCTTGGGATTCTCCCTCTCCCTCTCTCTCTAAAAAAAAAAAAAAAAAAAAAAAAAAAATACAAAAAAAAAGTTGGGTAGAGGGAGAGGAGCCAACGAGGGAGCCTTGCATGGAAAAATAAAAAACACAGTGGTGACAAAAAGTCTGTTTCAGAAGTAATGTCAGGGATGCAGAATGGAGAGAGAAAGTGTGGATGAGGTCGCTGATAATGTTTGAGATTTGAGAGAGCCATTTCCCATGAAAAATGGGAGTGCAGCCTCCCTGCTGGCCCAGCTTGAGAGCCGCCCACACTCCCCACACCCCCTTCCCCTCCTCTCTCCAACACAGAAGGTTGACTGTGGAGACACCAGGAAAAAGAGGTAGAGCAGAGGCCATGGGCACCATGTTGGAAAAAGCAGGATGGTGAAGATGGGGAGACAAGTTACAGAGGTGGTTTATTTTGCACATCGCTGTGACTGATGGGGCCCAGGGGAAAGGGAAGATTAAAATGCTAGCATAGCATGAAAACACTGACAGAATTGAGAGAAAGTGAGAGGAACAGTTTAAGTGGGAAAATTAGAAGAGAAGGAAACCCTCAGACTCCATAAGGGGCACTGTTTTTTATAGTAGGCTCCATGACTAACATGGGGCTTGAACTCAATGACCCTGAGATCAACAGTTGCATGCTCTACCCACTGAGTCAGGCAGGTGCGTCAGAAGGGGCACTGAACTCAGCACAAATCATTTTTTTTTTTTTTTTTTTAAGATTTCATTTATTTATTTGACAGAGAGACACAGCGAGAGAGGGAACACAAGCAGGGGGAGTGGGAGAGGGAGAAGCAGGCTTCCTGCTGAGCAGGGAGCCTGATGCGGGGCTCGATCCCAGGACTCTGGGATCACAACCTGAGCAGAAGGCAGACGCTTAATGACTGAGCCACCCAGGTGCTCCTGAACTCAGCACAAATCTGAAACTTTCTTGAGAATAGGTCCTGAGTGGGCTGTGTGCCTGTGTTGCTGCAGGAGGCAGTGTGTGTTGATGGAGGAGGGATGTGTGTGGGTGTGTGTGTTCGTGCAGGAGGGAGCATGTCGATAGAGGCGGAATGAGTGTGTATGTCTTGGTGCAGGAGGGAGTGTGTGTTGATGGATGTGTGTGTGTGTTGGTAGAGGAAGGGTATGCATGGGGCGAAAACAGGGCAGACATAAGTCAGAGAATTCACCTGACTTAAAGCCCCTTCAGCTCCTTCGGAACTAAAGGTTGCCTAAAATTGGTTTCTTTGTCCCCAATTTTAGCCCAGGTCAGGGTTATAGAGAGTAAGGGGGACTCACATTGTTGAGATTTTATTCTCCTTTGGGGACCTCTATTATTGCACTCCCCATATTGTAGTGTTAATTATCTGAGTTTTAATTTCTAAAAAAGTTTCCAGAACTCATTCTCTCTCCACCCTCATATCTTCCCATTAATAACAGACATAATTATTTGGCATAAATAAGACTCGATCGACATACTCACAGAAGGAAGACAGAAAGTCACTGAACAACAGTGAATGAATCGTACTGGACTCAAGAGTTCTTTTCTCTCCACCCTGACTCCAACCAGCATTTCAGTACCCTTATTACAGAGTCAGATTAGACAAGCTGATGATCTCACAAACTATCCTCTCCTTCCTCCATCTTTCAGTGGTAACAAGGGACTACGGAGGCCTTACATCAGACCCAAGAGAAGTGGGAGACTTAGAGACTTAAGGGAACTTTCTCATAGGGGCGCCTGGGCTGGCTCATTTGGTGGAACACAGGACTGTAGATCTCAGTTGTGAGTTCGAGCGCCATGTTGGGTGTGGAGATGACTTAAAAATAAAATCTTAAAAAAAAAAAAAAAAAGACGGGCACCTGAGTGGCTTAGCTGGTTAAGCGTCTGCCTTCGGCTCAGGTCATGATCTGAGTCCTGGGATCGAGCCCCGCATCAGGCTCCTTGCTCAGCGGGGAGTCTGCTTCTCCCTCTGCCTCTGCTGTTCCCCCTGCTTGTGCACTTGTCCTATCTCTCTCTCTCTCTCCCCCTCTCTGATAAATAAATAAAATCATTAAAAAAAAAAAAAAAAGAGGGGCAGGAGCAGTATGTGTTATGCCTAAAATGTTTGTTATCATTGCATTATCAAATCAGTGAATGAGAAGTTACCAGAAGAGGATTAATGCATTTTTTAATGAAACTGTACAATATAACTCATTATTCTCTAAGATTAATGGCAGATCTATGAAATTTATATAAAGAGGAGCTTTGTGAGTTTAACTGAAAATCTACAAATGGGTAAATATTCCTAGAGATTCTGTCGAGCATTTTTTTTCTGGTCAGAGAGAGAGAGCGAGCGAGAGAGCAGGAGCGCAGGAGCAAGCGGAGTGGCAGAGGGAGAAGCAGGCTCCCTGCTGAGTAAGGAGCCCAATGCGGGACTCGATCCCAGGAACCCTGAGATCATGACCTGACCCAAAGGCAGACGCTTAACCGACTAAGCCACCCAGGCGTCCCATCTATCAAGCTTTAAAATCACTGTTTATTCATATGATTTCCACCTCTTCTCCGTGATTAGTTTACCTAAAGTTACTAACTATAAGTTTATGACAAAATTATTCTTAATCACTTTTGTTCTTTTTTCTTTGACTCTGAGCTTCAGAAAGGAACACTAACTGTTAAAGTAATCCTTGAATATATCCAGGGGATGTACTTGAAGAACTCACGATATGCATGGGGTCGTAAAACTGGTAATGTCTCCTGGAGGCTCCAACAGAGGAGGAGCAGAAACATTCCATTCCCTGCAGGTTTCATCCTTGATTAGGCTAGTTTGCTAAATGACAAATTTTTTTTTAATATGGTACTGTAATTATTCTAAAAACATTCACAATCACTAAAGTCTATCTAAGCAAGTATGTTCCTTCAGAGAAGGGATTTTTGTCTATCCTTTTTGTGTGCAATCGCCAAGTCCTAAAATGTTAACTGGCACAAAACTGACACTTGGTAAGTATTTACTGAATAAAAGAAGTCATAAAAATACCTGACCAGGGGCGCCTGGGTGGCTCAGTCAGTTAAGCCTCCTACTGTTGATTTCATGATCAAGTCATGATCTCGGGGTTGTGAGATCAAGTCCCATGTTGGGCTCTGTGCTCGTAAAGGAGTCTGCTTGAGATTCTCTCTCTCCCTCTGCCTCTCCAGCTCATGTTCTTGCTCTCAAATAATACATCTATATATATATATTTTTTAAGATGTATTATCCAAGGTAATTAAACTACACATTTATCACTTCAATTGTATAAATGTAAGGAAATCTAGAGGTCATGCTGCGTCAGTAGGTACTCGTGAGCACACACATGACCCAGTCTTTCGTTATCCAGGGATAATTCAGAGACTGTACAGGAATCCACAGAATGCATAAAAATCCTTATCATCTCGTCATTTGAATCCATTGAAAAACCATGTATACTCACATATTTAAATTTTAAATTACTTAAAAGTGATAAAACTTAAAAGAAATGTCAAATGAGAATCACCCTGAGAATTACTTGGCTAACAGATTTAGAATATTTGTTACTTAAGCAGAGACAGCTGGTGGGGCACCTGGGTGGCTCAGTCAGTTAATAGTCCAACTCTTGATTTTGGCTCAGGTCATGATCTCAGGGTTATGAGATCGAGCCCCAGTCGGGTTCTGGGGCTCTGTGCTGGGTGTGGAGCCTCCTTGGGATTCTCTCTCTTCTCCCTCTGCCCCTCCTCTCTCTCTCTCTCTCTCCCCTCTCCCTCTCTTAAAAAAAAAAAAAAGGAAGACAGCTGGAATTAATGCTTTAGGATGAAATGATTTGAATTTCAGAAATATAGTTAAGTTGAACTACTGTATACATTTCTTTTAAAATTCCTTCTGACTTTGGCCTACCAGCTTTGTAGGTAAACCAGTAAAAATTAACTTGTTCATGTAATGACAAAATATAATGAAAATAAGGTCACAATACTATTATATGTTGTTGATATTCTGATATCTGTAACCTATTGTCTCATTTAAAGTTACCATTAAAATAAAGTTACCATTAAAAATGTGGGTTCTGAAAAACATCTTAACTGGTAGGAAAAGTGTGACTTTTTACCTTTAAATGAAAATAAGTTATTTTTAAAATTAGGATTTCAACTTCAAAACTTTACAGACTGAAAAACGCAGAGACATAGTCTGAGTTGAGTTTCTTAGGCCTTATGCTAGAAGGGCCATCCTAATTCCAGACAAAAATATAAATGCTTTTGAGGCAGCTTGAATATATTTTTTAGATTAAGAACTGATTAATAAATGTAAGAGTTTTGTAGATTCACAGCAGGTGTTTTGAGGGCTTATGTTGAAAAGCTGACAACTAATTATAAAAGCCTTACTGGACTAATCAATTACTCAGATCAACATTAGGTGCCTATTATGTAGATAAACATGGGAATTATATCTCCCTTAAGTAAACGTTAAAATCATGAGTCTAAAACATTCTAATGTGAAATGTGAATGTATAGCAGTCTTTATTATTAAAACTCCTTCCAAACAATGAATTGACTTTTCTGTGTACGTTAGACACATAAGAGACATTTTTTTGTTTCAGCTTGATTCCTATTTTTGTAATTTGTTTTATATTTTTACAGTGACAAATGTGAACCAAATCATTAACTAATACAAGGTACCCTGGTATAAAACATTGTAGGTTATATTCTCACAACAAAACCACCATTGTTTGTTAAGAAACTTTTAGAATTATATACATAAATATCATAATTTCTAGAAGTATAAACATGATTTTTTAAAAGTATATCTATTGTACCCAAATCTCTTTTCAACATCTTTCCCCTAATCCAGAGATTTTCTTAGACTAAAAACAAAAATGTCCTCTTACAAACAAGCTTTTGAGGAGCAGTTGCCTGTCAAATATCTGCTCTTCCTTCCCTCCAATGAGAACTCTCCTTCTCAGGCATTTAGGAAAAAAGCAAGCTCTTAAATAGATTCAAACCATAGGAAAACCAGAAATAGATGCAACCAGACACCTGCTGACGAACAGTGACAAATCCCACTGACACTGCAGTGACCCCCAGTTAGTCAAGATTTAATTAAGGGCATAATTAAGTCAGTGGAACAGAACACTAATGAGTGTTTTTTTTTTTTTTAATACGGGTAATTACACGTAAAAATACAAAGTGTGATGGAGACCTAAATATATCATTAAAATGAACGGTAGAGAATAGCAAATAGAGAAGTATGCCTTTCTATTGCTGTTTTTAAAAAAAAAGTTGAATAAGTCTCAGGTTGAATAATACTCAGGCAAGTTTATGTTGGCTTCATGCTGGGAACATTTGTTATTCTAATTTTGCAACAATAAGCGACTATGTGTATTGAGATCCTGTTTTCAATGCAGATTCCATTGGCTTTGAAGTTTTTCTGCGTTTAGCATTTTGTCCAACTGCAAATGAGCAATTAAGAGACTGTTTGCAAGTATTTGGCTTCCTATGGATCAGCTTACGGAGGTGTCCATCTGAGCTGGGGACGCTGGGGACTCTGACAGATGTAGAAGACTGCCGTTATTTACTAATTCAGAATGAGCTTCCATTATGTCAGATCCTTTGATTTGATCTTTGCTTTAGGCACTGACATAACCCACAGGATTGTGGTCTACTGACTGGGAAATACCACAGAAGAAGGGTAAATATGACTGAAATAAAGTTGGTAACTCTTCAAACATGAAAAACGAGGTATTTAGGTCACAAGCAAAAAGGACTAAAACAACCAAATTACATTCTGTGATTGAAAAGCATGCCTGTGTGGTTTGGGACGTGCCCTTCTGCCAGGATTATTTTATCTATGGTACCCCCAACTGGGGGCTTGAAGTCCTTGGCAGCCTTTTATCCCTTTACCCAAGCAACAAGTGGAACAGCAGATTCTCTTGACTGCTAATACTCATCATTCAACTCTCTATATAATTAGTGATTCTGAAGCCTTCCTTTAAAAAAAAAAAAAAAAAAAAAAAGATTACGTTTCCTTCCTGCGGGTACTAAACACATCTCTCTCCAGTCTCCCCACTTCTGGTATAACTTGTGCTTTACCGTATTCCAGAGAAAAAGAAAAGAACATCTTTATAACCCCACTTTAACAGAACCCATGGTCAGATACTACATCTTTTTACACCTTTCTACTAAGTGCTAGGCTTTTGTCTGAAAAGGATGGTGATAAAGGTGCCTTTTTAAATATAGGTGAAAGTATCTGTAATTGGTTGCAATCAGTGTCCCACATTCAAAAATCAAATTTCTATTGGTATTCATATATTATCAGACTGGTTGCCCAGTATTAACTTCTTATAAACACCAATGCATCTATAATGATAATGGAAAGTTTCTCCAAGGGGAGAATTTGCTTTTGACAAAGCTATTCATGTTAAAAATGTCCACAAATAGAATTTTGACACTTAATATGGTAGTGTGAGTATTCATCAAACACAAGGACAGTGGTACACAAAAGAACTGGAAAGAAAACCCACCTTTTGTTTACATAGTGAATGACAGAGCTCATTTTTACTTAATGCTTATCAAAAAATATGCATTCTCTTTCTGACAGGGTTAGTACAATTACCAGAAATTATAAAGTCAAAGATTTCACAAAAACACACCCCAATAATTGATTTTAGAATATTTACAAATTAAGCCATATTAGAATTCCTAATATTTTAATGACTGCTAAATCTATGAACATTTGGAGGCAGGGGCTAAGTGACTTTTGCAGTCTTAGACTCTGTAGGACAACTTTTTAAAGACCACATAAGGTTCAATTAAGAGACTGGCTCCATTAAACTAGTGACCAGTTCATTTGTAACATCTGAGCCATTAGATTTTTGGTAGTGTTGCCTAGTGGTTCTTGTAGGGCAAATCAATCATCAGTCTCTGTGAAGCATTTTTTTCCAGCTCTCAGTTCACCCCCTTACCCCAAATCACCTCAAACTTTCAAAACACAGTAATAAAATAGAGTAAGCCAATTATTAAAAGCTTAAGGAGAGTGCAAAACAGTTACAAAGTCAAGAGCTGTTTGGTGGTATCTATCTTTTATGGAAGCCACTTTTGAAACCCAAATGACTAAATATTACACTGAGCTCATCTTACCAGACTGACACACGTCTGATTCCCAACACCCCTTTCAACCACCCCCCTTTTTTGGGCAAGGCCACTGTTATCAAGTTATGTATGAATGAACAGAAGTGTCTTTCATCCCCCACTTGCCTCAGGTTCAAAAGGAACTACTAAAATAGCAGCAACAAAAATCCAACAGCCTGCCAACGGGCTTGCACACGTCCCATTCTTAAAGGCATGTGAAAGGTTGGAGAGCTCAGCAAAATTTTTATGTACGGGAGCAGGCCCAAGGAAAACTCACACGCCATAACCAATTGTGGACAGAGGATCATCTATCAGCAGACAAATGCAGGAACTCCAGAATGTCTCTCCTCAAATGAAATAATATATCTTTGAAAGCCAATGCCCGTTTTAGGCCCGAGGCCCATATATCAAGCCTGAGAGGCTTGTGGAATCGCTCCAGGGCCATTAACCTTCCACCTGTTTCCCCTTGTCCTTCAGGATGAGACCCTGCCCTTGATTTTACTCCCTTCCCCTGTTCATCTTCCGACAGAGTGTAAATGTAAAGCAGCGGGCCTGTGAAATAATTCAAAGGCAATGGACCAGGGGCATGGTTACAAATCTCTGCCACTGGCACGGTGACTTATGCAGGCAGTTTGTCACACATGAGCCAGGTGACCTCTGTGACATAACAGAGAAAAATATGGCCAGAGATCAAAGATGGGATTCAGAGCGCTCTAAGTAACTCTGCTCCACAGAGTGAGTGGGTTATCTGGTATCCAAGGATTTCCCCTTATGCCAATAACATTTGTTCTAGTGAAATAGAAAAGGTAGGCCAGGGACTCCCTAATTGAAATCATTTCTGTCAAGTAGAACTGGGGACTTTCCTGTAACATCAGGATTAGAATTTCTGTTTTCTTGCTCATGCCTTATAGGTGCTGTGAATGCCAGAGAGAGGCGACATAAATCTATCAAATTTGACTTTACTACAGAGAAATTAATAGAATTTGAACAATGTAAAAGAGAGCCCATGAAGAATTTTTAGTTTGAGAATTTAAAAGCTCTAGTTATGAAGGCAAAAAGATATTTTATTAAAGCATCCACATTTTCTAGGTGAAATAAGTGGTTTAGTAAATTTTTGAGACAACACTAGTCATGAAAATGAGTCACACATGTTTAGTTATGCACTATGCATAGAAAAATGATAGTAACTAAAGGATCAAATGAGATCTCGTGTATGAAAGTACTTTTAAAAGTCCAAAGCTTTCTCCAAATGATAATTTAGGAAAGTGTAGAATTGCCCATGAATGGTTTAAAGAAAAAACAGAGATGTATACTGGAAGAAAATTAGCAGTTTACATATTCCTAAATCTGAATTAGAACTAATTTCTGGTTTGTATTTATTACTTAAATGATGACTTTCTCCAGTCACTTTGAGTATTCCAGTATTCCCTAGGCCCATTATTTCTTTGGTAGGAGTATTTAATTTTGAATTTTTCACCAATTACGAACAACAATCACAACAATAACCAGTTTGGGTTTGCTGATGGAGAGATGCAAGCATACCTTAGTTCGTTCATTTCCTGTTCTAAAGCAAAGACTCTAGCCGGGATATAGTGGCATCCTTTGTAACCCTACACTTTAGTTGTGCACACACAGTATTTCTTTCAAATACTATACAGGTCTTTAGTTGGCCAACTAACGTGTGTTTTCGTTCCTCAAGAATGCTGATACCAATGTCAAATTTCTAACCTAGAAATGTTAGAAGGTAAAAACCATCAACCTTAAAAAATAATTGGTAAGTTCAGATGCTGAAGTTTGGAACAATTTTAAAATGCCTCTTAAGTCTTCACAGAAACACGAGGATACCAACCTTCTTTAGAGAGCCACAGGGTTCTTACTCTGAGGGGTCTATGAAGCCCTAGGCTTAGATGCAAAATTTTCTGTTTATGCACTTTTCAGGGAAGATTAATAATAGCTTTGATCAGCTACTCAAAGGTGTTTGTGGTCCAAAGAAATCCCTAACAGTGACTCTAGAAAGTAAAATTTGAGGTCTTGAAAGGTTTTATTACCAAATTATAATAAAACATGAGAGCCTGAATCCTAGAGGTTATCCAGCCTGATCCACCATCTTGCAGGTGAGACAAAGAAAGACAAGCAAGAGAGGGGCACACAACCACAACTTATTCAGGTGATGGTCAGAGGAACTAGAACTCCAAACTCTGGCTTCCTAGTCTAGGACCCTTCCAGGACATGTGATACCAATCTCTCCTTTGGCTGTTGTTTAAAAGTGAGATTTTGTTTCATGTCTCTTAAAATAATTTTTCTGTGATGTAGAAACCTAATTATAAGAGATACCTATTATTTAAAAGAACATAAAACATTTTATAATTATGGCCTTAGGCATCTGTTGTTATGAATAAACATTAAAAGACTTTCATTTGTGGATTAAAATTTGTTTTCATAAAAACGGCACTAGAATGATAGGTATTATGCTTTGAATTCTTGTTAGGTTTTCTTCCTGAAGAAGATGGTTTATGCATGTGTCATATGACATGGTGGCCCTAATTTTTAAGTAGCTTTGTTGTGCCTATTTCATTGGGAGCACATTTTAAGTTTCTCTATAAATTAATATTTAATTGGCACAGATAAATCCATTGTCTTATTGTAACTACAAGTTAGTGGATACTCACCTATGTAATATTCATGAAAATTTCAAACTAAGGTTATACAATGCCACCTATCAACAATAAATGTTTCTTTTTTTAACCAATAAATATTTCCACTATTTGAATTCTCTATGCTTCCAAATTATGAACAAAAATACTAATCATTTATCTGAATTCTCAGATAAAGGTAAGGCATTTAATATTTTCAATAAACCACCTAAATTAGTCACTCCTTTTAAAAGGAAATGTTGGACCAAAAAATTGGAAAAGAGAGCCTAATAGTAAGTTATCCTAAAACTTTTAATCCACTAATATTCTATGATTTAAAGCAAATAAAATATGGTTAGCCTGCAGCCAAAAAAAAAAAAAAATTCCTGGGCATGAATCACTGCTTACATTCTTTTCCATCCACAAACAATTTCGTTTGGGAAAGTTGCCACATAGTATCGACAGTGACAACAAATGGCATTGTCCCGTGAACATCTGTTTCCGACTCCCACACTGATACTGCAGGCTGAGTACTTAGGAGTTAGTTAGTCTTCACAAGTTGCTGAGCCACAAAGGAACTGGAAATCACTGGTACGTTGAGGTTTTATTATTGGAACACAGGAAAACTTTATCATCATGCTGGGAAGTTCTGTATCTTTTGAAATATTGGAACCGGGGTTATGTTAGCACATTAAACCATGCGGAAGACTACTTCTGAAGAAAGGGGAGAAAAAAAATTGTTTCTTGTCTATTATGTCCTTGGGTTGAGGTTCCCACTCAATCTTCATATAACTTCCTCACCCACCCTCAACTGAAAACTACTTTGTTTCTTAAAGATGTTATTGAGTTTAGTTTCTTTTTAAAATTAAAAGAACGGAATACCAAAGAAATTCTAAGCCAAACGTGATAAATAAACACTATTGTTTCTTAACCAAAAAAAAAAAAAAATCAAATGAAAACAGAAGAGCTTTTATATACACTTGTATTTGTTCTAAATTCAAACTGCCATGCTTAAAACCTGGCTAGAGGGCTCAAAAAGACTCCTGACTAGTATATCCTCACCTTAGTCCAAAATGATAAAAGGAGGAAGGCAAACAGAGAAAAGCGAATATGAATGGGATCAATGGAGAGGTGGACACAGGACAAAGACATGGGACTTCTGCCTTGGCAGTTGAACGTATAGGGGTAATGGTTTATGATAGCCCATCAATAACCATTCAAGTACACAGGACAGATTTCTGCTCTTATTTTATACTTTTTCTTTGATTGGCATTTTTAGTTTTAACAAAAGCAATCATGGAAGTGGAAATTATTCACAACAGTAATTCTAAATCAATGTCTGCTCAAATTACTTGCATACTCAAAATTAATTTGCATATTGCTGAAGCAAAGAGCCTTCCCTCTTTTTCCTGGTTAAAAATGGGGTCACATAAAATCAAAACCTCAATGAGATACCACCTCACACCAGTCAGAATGGCTAAAATTAACAAGTCAGGAAACGACAGAGGTTGGCGGGGATGTGGAGAAAGGAGAACCCTCCTACTGTTGGTGGGAATGCAAGCTGGTGCAGCCACTCTGGAAAACAGTATGGAGGGTTCCTCCAAAAGTTGAAAATAGGGGCGCCTGGGTGGCTCGGATGGTTGAGCGTCTGCCTTCGGCTCAGGTCATGATCCCAGGGTCCTGGGACTGAGTCCCGCATCAGGCTCCCTGCTGGGCGGGGAGCCTGCTTCTCCCTCTGCCTCTGCCCCTCTCTCTCTCTGACTCTCATGAATACATAAATAAAACATTTAAACAAAAAGTTGAAAAGAGAGCTACCATACGATCCAGCAATTGCACTACTGGGTATTTACCCCAAAGATACAAATGTAGGGATCCGAAGGGGTACGTGCACCCCGATGTTTATAGCAGCAATGTCCACCATAGCCAAACTCTGGAAAGAGCCACGATGTCCATCGACAGATGAATGGATAAAGAAGATGTGGTATATATATACAATGGAATGTTATGCAGCCATCAAAAGGAATGAGATCTTGCCATTTGCAACAACGTGGATGGAACTGGAGGGTGCTATGCTGAGCGAAATAAGTCAATCAGAGAAAGACATGTATCATATGACCTCACTGATATGAGGAATTCTTAATCTCAGGAAACAAACTGAGGGTTGCTGGAGTGGTGGGGGGTGGGAGGGATGGGGTGGCTGGGTGATTGACATTGGGGATGGTGTGTGCTATGGTGAGCGCTGTGAATTGTGTAAGACTGTTGAATCACAAACCTGTACGTCTGAAACAAATAATACATTATATGTTAAAAAAAAAAAAAAAGAAGATAGCAGGAAGGGAGGAATGAAGGGGGGGGAAATCGGAGCGGGAGACGAACCACGAGAGACGATGGACTCTGTGAAACAAACTGAGGGTTCTAGAGGGGAGGGGGTGGGGGGATGGTTAGCCTGGTGATGGGTATTAAAGAGGGCATGTACTGCATGGAGCACTGGGTGTTATATGCAAACACTGAATCATGGAACACTACATCAAAAACTAATGATGTAATGTATGGTGATTAACATAATAATAATAAAAAATGGGGTCACATATTAAGGAAGTGCCAAGTGGGACATGCAAGCAGTATCTGACTTGCATGTACTTTTTTAAATGTTTCATTCTAAAAAGACACTGGAACATATAAGATATTGTTTATTTTGTTTGACATTGCACATAGCAGGCCCACAAAAATATCCGTTGGATAAGTTGCTAAATAAAATAATCACAGAGCTGTCTTACTGATCATAGGAAAATAATAAATTTCTACTGGAGAGAGGAAATTCTAATACTTAGTTTGCCTAGAAGATGATCTCTTTCATCAGAATACACCTATAGTTTGTGATTAAGTAACCGATGTTTAAAAAAAATAATCTTATTACTAACTACTATTTCTTTGTAATTTCATATCCTGCAAATCACCAAAAACATGACTATTTAAAAAATAATTACTCTCTTTACTACTTACGGGAAAACATATTCAAATTTGGAGAAGTTAATTTTCATTTAAATCTGGTCTATACCAATTAAAAACAAAAGTACTTGAAATTTGTGTTTCTCTCACTTTCAACTACAGTTTTATAATTGGTTCTCAAATAATTGTACTCATAATTTAATAATCAAAAAGACACAAATTAATAACCAGACAAGCAGAAATTAGAAGTAGCTCTGTCATATTCATGCATGTGAGTCCTTTTGTTATAAAAAATAAAATAGAAATGTTTTGGGCCCCTGGGTGGCTCAATTGGCTAAGCGACTGCCTTCGGCTCAGGTCATGATCCTGGGGTCCTGGGATCGAGTCCCATATCGGGCTCCTTGCTCAGCAGGGACCCTGCTTCTTCCTCTCCCTCTGCCTGCCGCTCCCCCTGCTTGTACTCATGCTCCCTCTCTAACAAATCTCAAAAAAAAAAAAAAATAGAAATGTTTCTCCATTGCCCCTTACATAGACAGAGTTCCTATGCCCTGTGTTCTCACATCTGTCAACTATATGATACATTCTTTGTAAATTCTGATTGTGTTCACAAGTCCCTCCAGCCACGGGTGGCTTGTGAGCAGGGACAAGGTATTTTTATTTACCTTGTATCCCTACTGCTTAGCAAGATGCCTGGAATATTGGAGATCAATTTATGTTTGCTACATTAGTCAATCAGGAAACTGTGGTTCAGAGTTATACATAAATGCTTTAAGCAAAGCCAGAGAGCTCACTGGTGGCCCCAGTGAAACTGAGACCTTACTCCTTTCCAGGGCTGCCCACTATGACTCCCCCCAGACCCCACCATCCCGACCTTCCAACTTCAACTGCATTGACTGATCGTCCGTAGATGTAATCTGATAATAACCAAATAAGTTCAAAAAAAGCAAGCAATCCGTGATGTTAGTAAGGAAGCAAAGATAAAATTCTTCATCACACCTTGTGTCACCCAGAGGAAACATCAGCCTGCCAATTTTACCAACTTGCCAGTAAAAGAATTTCCTTGGCAAACAGACAGCTTGGAAATGTCCTTTTTAAAAATCAATTAACCCCCTAAATTCATGAGCTTGCTAGAAACATTTCCTATGCCATGGAATACAAGGCTCCCCGAGTTGCTCTTCCCCTTTCTATTTCTGGCATCTTCTTTTGTTCCTAGGAGCTAATAATAGTGGCAGAGTTGGGGGTTATTTATAGTCCAGAAAGCAGCAAGACTCTTTATTCATTTATATTTCCTGTGTTTATTGTTACCTTACCTTTTTGGTAATTTAAAGTGTTCCTCCAAGATTTTATTTAGTAACAAATTACCTGTAAATAGCTTTTCTTTTAATATATGAAAGCCTATATTTAGACTCAATAAAATATTTTACTCCCATTTCCGTATTAACTAAAAACAGATTTCAATGGGGGGAGGGGTATAAAACATTTTTCCCCAAAATTTTATATGAAAACTTTATTATTTGACCTTTTGGCATTTCGATGAAAAGACTTTCACATATGTTATAGATCACATATTCTCAAATCACTCAAATTTTGTCTTGCTATTGAAGCAAAATTGCTATTATAGCTAACCCACCATTAATTTATTAACCAACGGACTGTAATTTTTAAAAGATTATACACAGCATAATTTTTTATTTTTATTACACAGCATAGACTGTTTTAATCACAAATTCAAACTGAAGATGGTTTGTGTACCTCTATTTTTAAATTGATCAACTTTTTAAGATCTTCAGAAAAAAATATCTGTTAAATATAATTGGCTCTACCTCAGAGCAGTGAGATGCCGAGTAACAAAGGTGGTACAGGTTCTTGTGGTCTCACTGAATATCAGCTCTGCTTTTCATCACAACCTTAAAATCCACTAGAATGGAGATAATTAGGGTTTTTTTTTTTATCTGAAATAGTCTATCTAGAAAAACAATCAGCATTTAATTATAGCATTCAATCTCAAAAGCTGTCTTTGAATAAAAATATTTTTTACTCATCTGCTCTAAAACTGATTGAACTAAGAGGGTCAGGGAAGTGGGGGCAATTATGTAGATGTTTATTCACCAATTCTCAATATGGGATAATTTAACAACTGGATTTGTCCTATACTCAAATGTAATAGAACAATAGAGTTTGGGCACTGTTGTTGGTTTAAGTGCCCTTTCAATGTGTTTTTACCTAATGTTTTGTTTTGATAAAGGTAAAGCTAAATAAACACTCCTTACTTCAGAAACCTTTGTAAAACATTACATCTGTGCAGCAAAGTGCTTTCAGGTCTAAGGTAATTATTGATATATTAAGGTTTTTTTCTCCCTCCTCAGGTGAAGTAGGATAGGGCTCAAAGCTGTAGAAAAACCAAAATTTCAAAAGCAGTTGAAATAATATTTTGTGGGGCGCCTGGCTGGCTCAGTCGTTAAGCGTCTGCCCTTGGCTCAGGTCACGATCCCCGGGTCCTGGGATCGAGCCCCGAATCAGGCTCCTTGCTCGGCCAGGAGCCTCCTTCTCTCTCTCCCATTTCCCCTGCTTGTGTTCCCTCTCTTGCTGTGTCTCTCTCTCTGTCAAAAAATAAATAAAATCTTTAAAAAAAAAAAAGATAAAATTTATTTTCACTCTCTCTTATAAAATATGCCAACATGTTTCGATTATTCCCTACAATACTTCCAGAATTCTCCCATTTACTTGATGGCCAGCATCAAGTAACAGTCTGCTAACAGACTGCTAACATCATTTCAGCTCAAGTTCATACATAATCAGGTGTGGTGCATTCTCAGAGCAAAAACCAGAAACTTAAACCAGCTCTAATTCGGGCTTATTTATACATCCAATTTTGAGAACAGACTTTCTATTAAGTGTTATTATGCAGAAACAGTCTATGAAATCTCCTGATTAATCATTTTATTAAAGGGATATTCTTGACTTGTGGACTATTTAGAAATAAAAATCATAAGATACTCAAAGATATGTCTTGGCTCATAGCAGTCATTAGACTCCCTTCTTGCTCTCATTATTTTCAAAGCAAAAGTTCACAAAGGGGCTCTGCTGTCCATTCATTTAATTAACATATACTCCTTTGGTTCCAGCTACTACTTATTTATTGCTTTATTGAGGTGTGACTGACATTGAATTATAAAATATTTAAAGTGTATACTGTGGTGAGTTGACATATGTATATGGTATATACGGCAGAAGTACGTGTATATATTCACATGTGCAAATCAGCAGACTTGTACCTGCAACTAAAGAGTTTAAGCTTCACAACCTTCCCATGTATGGGCACTTTCCAGGCTCTCTATGGATCCAAGCAATTGTATGCACAAGGTCTGTTTTTTTATAAAATGTGCAAAAGAGAAGATATTTATACACTCTCTTTCATCAAGAGCTTCCTAAACTGTGTCAACTCCAGGTTCCACAAAGCTGGGATCTACCTCTGCTGCAAGTGACCACTGAGTTGGGTTAATAAGTGAACTGGCAAGTTTTTCAACTGCAAAGCTATCAGAAAAAATAACACCACTTTTTTTTTCAATGCCTAGAAGTAAAGTAAGTAAGGTGGTAAGTATTGGGAAACCAAGACCTTTTGGAATATCAGGAGATTGAAAATTCTAATAGATAAAACACTCATTACTATGATCAGGGTTATTAATTCTGGTATGATATATTCATGCTCATCTATAATTTTGTAGATGAATCAATCCCTGGATTTGTTTTATAATCCAAGCACTGCCCACTGCTCTGCATTGGGCAGAGAGAAGCATTGGAAAGACCATAGCAGATATTTTGTGTTACTATAGAAATAAAGTGGAAAATGTTTTTAAAAGAATAACGAAGATAACTAAAGGGATTGGAGATAACGCTTAGAAAGAATTTTATCTTCGTTGAAAAGGAGTATGGAGGAAAACAAACTGGGCCTATGTCCAGGCATTGACTCAACCTTTCGGTCAAATTCTTCTACAGAATCCATACTGAAGTAAGAAAAATACTTTTAAAGGTAGCATTCTACACCTTTAAAACAAGGGGTCCAAAGTTCCCCTCTTCCTTCAGCTCAGAGCCAATCTTAGAACAAAAAAGTCATGTGGAACTAGCACTAAATGTTCTCATCCATTAATTTCCCAGTATGCCACTCAGATTGAATTTGCAACATGGTCAGTTTGGTCAGGATAGGGATCCATTTTTTTTTTTTTTAAGATTTTATTCATTTGAGAGAGAGAGAGAGAGAGAGAGCGCATGAGCAGGAGGAGGGGCAGAGGGAGAGGGAGCAGCAGACTCTGTTCAGGGCAGCCCGATGTGGGGCTTGATCCCAGGACCCCAGGATCATGACCTGAGTAGAAGGCAGACGTTTAACCGACTGAGCCACCCAGGTGCCCGTAGGGAGCCAGTCTTACCAAGACTCTTCGGTCTTGGGGCCCCCTGGGTGGCTCAGTCAGTTAAGTGTCTGACTTGGTTTCGGCTCAGGTCATGATCTCAGGGTTGTTGAGATCAAGCCCCAAGTTGGGCTCTGCACTGGGCATGGAACATGCTTAATTAAGATTATCTCCCTCTCCCTCTGCCCTCCCCTGCCCCCGGCTCCCGCAAGCTTGCTCGCTTCCTCGCTCACTTGCTCTAAAACAAAACAAGACTCTGTCTGAATTACTTAAACAAGTTTGGATCTCTTAATGACAGAATATTTTTAGGTTTTCGTGAGGCAGCTACTCAACAAGTAATTAAATAAAAAGTTAGAATCAAGCGGAGAGTGACCTCATGCTTTGGCTATATTGACAGACCCAGAGGGAGTGATATATACTGCACAAGAAAGGGTTTAAGTTGCATATAAAACAATGTCTTGACGCTGTTAAACTCTGAAATAGATTGCAGAGGCTGGTAGAGAATCCCCCCCCTTCAGAAGAGCTTGGATTCTTATGTGCATAGAGTGGTTCAGCTGTGTTCTCTTGAATAAAAAAGAGGGATAAGAATAAACCAGTAATTCCCAAGGAGGACATCAAAGGGCCAACTCTGGCATCTGAAACTATGGGTTCAGGAAGCTTTCTAGAAAATTTGCAGTCCTTGCTACTAGAGATTCTGGTTCCCCTTCTCAATAAATGGCTCTCAATGGCTTAAGCCAAAAACCTATGTCTTCTTGTCTCATCCTTTTCTCTCAAAGCCCTTTTTGGCACATTCTGTCAGCTTTATTTCAACATATATCCTAAATCCATCCACTTCTCCCAATCTCCACTGTCATGCCCTGGTCTAAGCCACCATAGTATCTCTCCTGGCTTGCTGGATCTCCTACTTCCTTTCAACCCATTTCCCACCTGTAGCTACAGCAACATTTTTATAATGAGGATTTGATGGAATCACTCCATTGATTAAAATGCTTCTATAATTTCCTGTTCCAAACAGAATAAAATCTAAGCCCTACATGAGCTGGACCATGTGAAATTTTTCTATTTATCATGACCCACTTTCCCCCCTCAGTCATCAATTTCTATGCTCACTGGCTTTCCTCATGTTTCTTGAAAACACCAAGCTAGTTTCTACCTCAGGGCTGTTGCACTTGCTGTTCCTGTACCTGGATTTATCTCCAGATTTAGTAAGACTACTTTTTTACTGCTATTGAGATTTTAGCTCGAGTATCAGCTCTTCATATCACTTCTCTGATATGAAGAGCTCCCTGCCTCCCCATACCCTACTTACTCTTTTATGCTATCAGTTCTCATTATTTTTATTGGCTTGTTTATCATCTGCTTCCCTTCCATGACAGTGTGAGCACTAATAAAAGCAGTACCCTTGTTGATCTTGCTCACTACAGTATCCCTCAGTCTAGAACAGGACTTGGCACATAGTGGGTATTTAATGAACATATGCTGAATGAAGGAAGGAATAATTCATCAGGTTGGAGCTAGTACCTAGAACAAGTAATTTTAAAAGCTCAGGTGTGATCACTTTAGGTACATTGAGATAGGCAGCCCCCCTTCAAGATATACATATAAATTGGAAGGCTGATTTGATGCCATTAAATCAATGATGACGATATAAACAGCAATAGATCAGTTTGAGGTTAAATTTTTGTTTAAAAAAAAATCCTGGTCAAAAAATGTTATACTGAAGAAATATTAAAATATCATGTTTATTGAAATTAAACACAGAACAAGGACCAAAACCTCAAATACATACATGTCACCAATAACTGAAATTTACCTAGAGGCAAAAGGCCCACTTTAAAGAAAAACGAACATAATTAAGTATGTAAAAGATATCAATATACCTTCGTTGCAACAATGACAAAATTTAAGCAATACCTAAAAAGACAATATTGGAATGCACTATCAGCTAAATGCTGGGAAACAAAGGAAAATCTATACCAAAACTGAAATCATGAAATAACACAGTACACATACGTCCAACAGTCTCTATGGGCTATTTTCAATCCCTTTGGGGCTCCTTTAACTTCCTCTGGTGGTTTCCCCTGCCTTGAATAAAATCCATACATAAGGACGTCGTGTTAGTGCCCCCACTCACCTAGCTGTAGGTGGTCTAGCTGTACCTCTTGTCACTTCCCTACACACTCAACCCTCAGCTATAGGAATTATCCACAGTTCCCCCAAAGCATAATGCCAACATCTTGGATTTCGCACAAGCTGTTCTAGCAAAGCCTCCCTCAGCCCCCTAACTCCCACTTGCTCATCTGGTTCACAACTCCTGCTCATCCTCCAAGACTCCCCTTAGATATTCCCTCCCCCTCTCCAGACCATACACCCCTTGTCCCATACTGGATTAGGTGCCCTCCAAAGAGCTTGTACTACATTCTGAGCAAAGCTTTCTCCATTTCAGTCATTACTGGACTAAGGCCATGTTTCTCAAGGGTCGGCTTGTTGTCTATGAGAATTAACTTGTATTTTTCAGTTCAAATAGAATCTTACACATTGGTGTGAGCATAGTCAGGATCATTTGCATGCCCATCACAAGTACTTGCACAAGATTTCCAGGGAAGGATTTGCCATTGTAGTTTAGTGCTGCATGAATGCCAGTGAGTTCTACTTTGAGAAAAGTGCCCTGGAGGGCTTAATATGTAACAAGCGAGGACTGCTTTTGTTTTTATCTCTAGGAAGTTAGCATAGAGACTGACACACAGTAGGGGCTCACTAAATGTTTGATGACTGAGCCAGTGAACAAGTGATTTAATGAATGTATAAAAACTGAATCTGACCTAATCCTAAATCACAACAAATTATTCATGCCAGAGGTGTTTTAGGGGCAGCTTGAGAGTGTGATTCAACCCTAAAGAGAAATGCTACAACCTGGTGAAATGCAGACATAGTGTGTTCTGATGCTTTTCCTAAAGCTACAACCTCACTTGCACCCATCCAAATATAGGACTGCAATGAAGTTATGTTTTCAAGATTGCAACACTTCATTGATAAAACCATAAAAGTAATTCTCAATGGTCAAATAAGACTCCTTCAAAAACACTCATAACCATGAATCCCAATACATGAGTGCAAAATATGAATGCTTTTAAAGTAAGTTATTCCCTACCAAAGTGAACGAGAGCTATTGTTTTTACTGTAAATATCTGACATGATTTGAACCTAATGTAAACAGCAATGTTATTGTGCCCAAACATCCCCCCAACTTTAATTTACTTGCCAAATGGATCCAGAATGGTTTTTTCTCCAAAGCTGGAGCAAGGATCAATTAAAATATATAATAATGTGTTAACTAGCTAATACAGCAGTTAACATTAAGGGGCATTTCAGGCTTCTGAGTTTTTAGCAGCAGATCTGTTCTTTCATTCACTCTCTAAGATCTATAATTGAAAGAATACCATGAGAGATGCCTTTCATCAGCTCCCTGAGTTACATTTCCCACTTTGATAACTGTACAAGGAAAATCTAAGGCACTTCAAGCTACCCAATTACATCTGATTAGCTAGTGAAAATAATATAACAGCTTTTCATCACCCAAAGGAAAACTTTTAAGAATTCTATTGCCAACACTTCTGCACAAACACTAAATCTATATCATTATTTTACAAGGGGAAATGTAGTATTTAGTATGTGTTTTTTTTTTTTTTAATTAGGCAACAAGCAAAGCCTCTTATTCATCACAACTTTAGATCAAAAAAGCACAACTGTGATGATCGGATGTGTGTGGTAAAGAAGCATTTGTGGTGACTTCAGAATAGGCAGGATACAGTGGTCAAAATAAAACAACAGGTCTTAGAATGAGCCAACATTTCAGAGAACATGTCTGAAAACAGGATATGCCCTCAAAACCCTGTGATATATACACACAAGATCTGCCAGGGAGAACCACTTAGGTGCATGTAATTATTTTCTAGCCAATGAATGTGGGTGTGTCTGTGTAAAATCAGTAACATGAATTAAAAATCATTTAAAACATCATTAGGAGGATTGTCATATTACCAAAAATATATATTTGATGTTGCTTAAAAGTAAATACAAGATATATATGTGTTGCCTTTCCGACTGAGGAGTCTTGAGCGCATTAATTCAACATGTATCCTGTGTTTTTACTGTGTCTCATTCCCATAAAAATATGTTTTTAATTTAAATGAAATTATACTGCTCTCCCAGGTAAAATATTCTGTAAAGAGGGTATTTAGAAATGTGATAGTGGTCTTGCTGTAGACTTTAAAAACCAACACTATGAACTACTGATGAAAGGCCAGTTACGTACATGCTCCCAAAATGAAAGACAGAGGCCAATGCCTTTAAAAGCACCGATGTGAGGTTACATTCTGCCTTTGCAATGCCATTATTGCACAATAAAGGACAGACTTTGGACCTATTGGCCAATTATTCTGTCATGTAAAGAAAAAGCATTCTTACAGAATTAGAAGTCGGATCAAGTTTGGTTGTAAAGTTAATCCTGAATGTTGTGTAATCCTAGTGACGTTTCTAAAAATGCAAGATAATGTGGTTTTTAGTTTTCTGAGAGAAATGAACAGCAGAACCCAATTGTCCTGTCGACTTCAGATCACACATAGTTTTTGGCTATTCCTTCAGAGTACACCACATTTGAAAAATTCATAGACTAGGTCATGGCAGGTCAAAAGCATGGCATTTGAAATTGATTTCCAAGGAGGAAGCGAAAAGTGAGGAAAACACTGGTAACCATCTGTGGGACTGTGTGGCGATCTGGCTAACCCTGAAGTAGAACTGCCTTGCCACTCTTTGGACCAGGAAAGCTGACCTGCTACCCCCAACAGAAAATGCCACTGTGTGGAAGTCACCTTGCACCACGGAAGGACCAGACAGAAGTTCTACCTACTATCATCGAATACACCCCATTCCTAGAGCCTGTCTACCCAACTACTTCTCTTGCTTTCTCTACCCATCCTTGGACCTCCAGAGTTCAGACTGTCCTTGCTCCACATTTCACTTGAAAGGAAAAGGGAGATATAGCCCAGGACAGGGGTTAGCCACCACGTGGTCCCCGAACCACAACGCTGTACGAAGTACAGTGGTCTCCCATCCCTTACTCATGGTTTTGCCTTCCCCGGTGTCGACCATGTCACGATGCTGACGCCATTCCCCTCACTGCATCTCATCACGTAGGCATCTTACCATCTCACATCATCACTATAAGAATGGTGAGTACAGCACAATAAGAGATCACGAGAGACCCGTCACATAACTTTTAAATTACAGTATATTGTGATAACTGTTCTTTTACTATTAGTTGTTGTTAATCTCTTACAGTGCCTAATTTATAAATTCAGATTTATCATAGGTATGTGTATGTAGGAAAAAAATATATTTAGGGTTCAGTACCATCTGCAGTTTCAGGCATCCACTGGGGGTCTTGAAACGTATCCCCTGCGGATAAGGCGGGTGGTGGGGGGCACTACTGTAATGCCTACAGGCACATTTGAGAAGCCAGAAGCATAAGAAGAGAAGGAAGAAAAGGAAGTTGAGTAAGAAAAGAGAAAGGGAGGGGAGCTAGGTGGTTAAGCATCTACCTCGGCTCAGGTCATAATCCTGGAATTCCTGGGATCGAGCCCCGAGTGGAGCCCCCAGCTCAGCGGGGAGCCTGCTTCTCCTCCTCCCTCTGCTTGTGCTCTTTCTCTCTCTCTCAAATAAATGAATAAAATCTTAAAGAAAAAAAAAGAAAAGAGAAAGGGAGTCTGGACAGAAAGGAGAGGTGGATGTGAGGGGAGTGGCAGACAAAGAAATGGACACAGAGCTGAGCAGGGCTGCAGAGGCCGGCTGGGGCCCCACATGGCCCACACCACTGGCGGCCTGCGCTTAGCCCAGCGCCCAGACACAGAAGTGCAGATGGAATTAGGTTTTTAGTATCAGTCAGTCAAGAAAGAGCCAGCTGCTAGAATAGCTGAGGGACATGGTGTACGTCGTTGTTCCTGAGTGTGGGTGGTATTCTTGGGTTAGAGATTAATGTCTTTAAAGTGAAGAATAGCTTAAATGCCCCATTTCTATGCAGCCATTCTGCAAATGGATGTTGAGCCCTCCAAGATTTGTATGATCTACTTCCAAGCCGTAGAAGAATAAGTCAGAGCAAAGTCATTCTTCACTTATCTTGGAAAATAAAAAGACCTATTTTACCTCATAGGTTCAGAGGGCAAAGTCCTTCAAAAGTGTGTTAAGGGGCGTCACACAGAAGTCATGTTTTCAGAGTTTTTTTACCCATTACCTGACTTTGTCTGACACTGGATACCGCATGCAGAGAGGGACCCAGGAGGCTCGGGGACTAAGGGAGCTCCACCTCCCCAACAATGAGGAACTAACAATGGCCGACTTTCCATAAGAGCTATAAGCAATCTGTGTGCCTGGCTGGGCAAGCGCAGATAATGCAGTAAGCAGGGACCCTCGTGCCTCTCTGTGAACAGGTATGCAGCTGCTTCCAAGTAGACAAACTAATGAAACTGCCTCTAGTAATTATGCAGGAGCTGGTGCTGGACATTGGAGGGGTGGGGGGTGGGGTGGGGAAGGCCTACCCAGGGATTACCCACTGGGAGCACCACACTGCAATAGCCTGCCTGCCTCATTCTACAGCCCCCCCCCCCCTCCGTTACAGTCAGGTTTCACAAATGAAGGTTCAGAGGCTCTGGAGGAGGCCTCTGCAGCCAATAGCAACCCTGATCCCCTTCTGATAGTAAGGTACTGAGCGAAGGAAGGGAGGAAGGGAGGGCCTGGATGGCTCTGCTGGTAGAGCATGTGACTCTTGATCTTGGGGTTTTGAGTTCGAGCCCCATGTCGGGTGTAGAGAATACTTAAAAACAAAATCTTAAAAGAAAGAGGGGAAGAAAAGAAAAAGAATTTACATATCCTTGGGCCAATTTAAGATAAACTGCTCTGTGCAGTTTAAGGGTAACAGAGGTCCTTTAAGACCTATCGTAATATAGTATACAGATATGGGCAAAGTGATAATGGCAACAATCATAAAGTACTTTACACTTTACCAAAGACTTCCATAAACATTTTTGGTTTTTTTTTTTTTTTTTTTTTAAGAGAAAAAGAGAGCATGCAAGTGGGGGGCAGGGGCAGAGGGAGAAAGAGAATCTTAAGCAGGTTCCACGTCTAGTGCAGAGCCCGATGTGGGACTCGATCTCACAACCCTGACATCATGACCTGAGATCATGACCTGAGCTGAAATCAGGAGTCAGACGTTTAAGCAATTGAGCCACCCAGGCGCCCCTACATTTTCTGTTTTAATGATAACATTACTACTAGTAACTGTGTGACTTGGGGCAGGTCAGATGTCTCTAGGTCTTGGTATCCTAATCTGCACACAGGGCATAATCATGCCTACTTCACAGGGATTAGTGAGTATTAAATGAGAGGACACATGTAGAACACTTAACAATTGTCTGACTCATAGTAAAGCTCAATAAATGGCAGCTATTATTATCCTCCATTGTCCAAACTCTGTAGTCAAGGAAAAAATGGAAGTGTTTTCTGTGACCTTGAGTCTTCCTTAAACTCTCAACTGTTAATGTACCCCAAGCTTTGGATGTAAATGACCTCCTCAGGTTTTTTCCATGTCTTTGCTTTTTCCCCATCTTTCCCATCCCTGCTCCTTGGAAACCAAACTGACTCAAGTACCTTCGTTAATTTTGCTGGTACTAACAGATTAATTGACTGTAGGGATTGGTTAGTTAAAAAAGGAGGTGGCAGGGCGCCTGGGTGGCTTCACTGGTTAAGCATCTGACTCTTGATTTTGGCTCAGGTCATGATCTCTGGGTTGTGAGATCAAGCCCCACATCAGGCTCTGTGCTGGGCATGGAACCTGCTTAAGATTCTCTTTCCCCCTTTCCCTCTGCCCCTCTCCTCCCAAAATAAAAAAAATAAATAAAAAGAAGGTGGCAAACGTTTACTAACTAATCAAGTAACTCAGTGTTTCTGTGGGCCACTATGAGCCCAAGCAAGACAAGGGTTGAACAGACATATCCTCTGTAAAAAACACTGTGTGACAGCAATAGTCCACGTCTTCACTCAAACTCTCTCACCCAAGGAAGACCTTATACTGTGCTCACTTCACAGAGCTGTCCTAAGGATCAAACCAGAAAATGGCCTGAAAGCACCCAGTACTACAGCGGGCAAACAGTGAGCACCCAAAAAATGGGACTCTCCCCTTCACCATCTGACCTTGAGCACAGCAAGGAAAGTGTCGATTTTCTTCCTATTCTCACTGTTCATATTCAAACACCTGATGATGGCCAAGCCAGTCAAACATGGATTTCTTGGGTGTGGTTGGCTATTCTCATGCTCTCGCCATGATTCTAGGAGATAACGAATAGATTAATAGGAACAGGAAGCTTATCGGTGTGAACAAGCCAGTAAGAAGCTATGATCATCACTACTGACACTCTCACCAAATACCCTGGCTTCCCATGGAGGATATGTGTGCATGGAAACCACCAGGACACCAGCCACCACACGGAAACCAAGGAAGTTAGAGTCTAAATGGAGTTTGCAGTTTATAAACATATACTCACAGAATAAAGCAAAGTTAATACTTTTAAAAAGTAACTACACACTGGGGCGCCTGGCTGCTTCAGTCAACAGAGCATGTGACTCTTGATCTCAGGGTCGTAAGTTCGAGCCCCATTTGAGTGTAGAGCTAACTTAAAAAAAAAAAAAAAAGGAACCACAAACTATAAGGACAAAAACAAGGATTGACATGAGCTGGGTAGGGAGAGGCCTGGACTGTGAAGGAGCACAGGAGAATTTGGGGAGGTGATAGATTGTTTTATATTTGACTGTACACTAAAGAGTGAGTTTAGGGGATAGAAATTACACCTTAATAAAAAGAACTAGCACAGAGCAGTTTCAAGGTGCCTGGTGTACTTTCATGACATCCCTGTAAAGAACAGGGAAGGTAAAGAATGCAGGTCTCTGCGGTCAGGTGGGCATTTCCAGCTGCCCACTAAGAGCGAGCCATAGCAGTAACAGGTGTTGACTGAGAAGAGTGGATTCATCCCGTGGATAGTGAATAAGAAGGTTAAAATAATGGATTCCTTAACTGATTATAGACAAGATTGCAGCTGCACATGTATAAACAAGTAAGGCTAGAATAATAGAAATCTCAACACCATCAACCAGACCAGGTCTGCCTGGAAGATATCACGGAAGCAGATGTCTGACACCTGAAGAGACCTGAGAGGCCATCAAGTCAAACCTGCCAATTCTCTCCAAATTCACAAGGTCAGAAGAAAAGTTCCATGCCCACTTTTGGTGGAAGGAAGAAAAGCTAGTTTTCTCATTTCCTTGCAAACCTATGTAGGACAGATTTATTTTATTCCGTTATCTTGTGATGAGTAACTGATACGGTGATAAATGTTTTAATTCACCTTCAGATAGAAAAAACTCTCTTCTTCTGGAGTGGAAATCACTTTCAAGTTTGTTTCCTGCATATCATCTCCTTCCAGAGTAACCACTTTGCATCCAGAGCACTGAAAACATGGGTATATGACATGGTTTACTGTAACTCTGGGAAGCCACAGGACCATGTGGCAGGGATGCTACCTCAGGTGAACGTGGGGAGACACTATGCAGGCACTTTCTCTACCCCCCCCCAACACACACACAGAAAAGGGCTACATAAGCTTCCTAAAGAACACAGCTTAAAAACTGGGGCAGATCCAAATAAACTCAGACTATAAACCTGTATTGGTCAGGAGAGGTGAACAAAGGCTTGGGGGAAAGGATCTAGAATATTCAAAATAAATGAGTAAGACTCTGCTCAGAAAGCTTCTGTGATGGACCACTGAAAAAGGAAGG